>NC_057805.1:58159407-58759407 GCF_018294505.1 Triticum aestivum
CGCCGGAGCCCCTCGCCGAGCCCGCCGTCGAGGTACTGCCGCCGGCCGTCTCGTTGTTGACCGGTTTTCTGTAAAAAAAAACCTTTTGTTTAAAAAAACCCTAGATCGGTTTTTTTCGGTTTTCTTATTTCGGGAGCGTTCACCGAACCATTCGTTTTAACGAACGTGTTCGTCGGTTTTTCTCTGTTAACGAACGTCCGTTATTTAACCGTTCGTCCGTTTTTCTTTTTCGTCGGATTTTCTCGTTATTTTCTCAGATTCGATTTCTGGTCGAATTTTCGAATCTGTTTAACTTCTCGCTCGTTTATCGGAATCAGGCGATTCAAGCGCCTAGAGTTTCGTCTCGAAATTATCTTTCCGTTTAACCTACTCAAACAAGTTTTTGCTACAGTAAAATTTGACCTAGATCCAGATTAGCAAACGAAGTTTCTTTCTTCCGCCGTTTGACTTTCGTTGTTTCTTTCGAGTTGATTCTTTTTGCAAACCGGAGTTCTTAAGTTGAACTTTCTGGTTGGATCTTTCATTCGAGTTTTACCTGTGCATTAGCTGAGTACTGATTGTATGCCTGTTTGTTTGCGATAGAGTATCCGGAGTGTGCTGCTTGTTACTTCGACTCGCTAGGTTTTGCGGATCATCAGCAAGGCAAGTAACACTTCGATCATATTCCGTTCATACCCAGTTTTATTGCATTAGATCTTTTTCCCCAAACACATTGCATGATTAGGATCTAATTAAATTGTGGGTATTGGGAAGTAGTTGAGGTAGTACCTATTACCTGTTTTCTATCAAACCCTTGGGAGTTACTTCTACGTTGCTATTATATTGCCATGCTATGCTCGTAGACGTGGATTGGGTTTGAGTGATATCCATGACAGATGTGAGATGTTAATTAATGGTTCAACTTAAGATGGCAACTAAAACTCACATCTGGGTGGACTGAGGCACCTGGAGAACCCAGTGTTGTCTGTATGTATAAGGTCCGCCACCCAGGCTCAAAGGGATCATAAGATTATTCATGCTAGAAACTTCCGTGTGCAGCCACAAGCTATTATGGGCTCTAGCATAGCTGAGTAGGTTACAGGATCTCTTAAAGAGGTGGACTAGCAGATGTAGGGGAAAGTAGGTGTACCAGTACATCCAGAGTAGAGAGTGACTGTTTCTGAAAGACTGTGTCTCGGTCATCCGTTTCTCAAACATCATGCAGTGCGAGAACCAAGCGGAGGCGATCGAGTCTTGTGGGGAAAAGTGCGCAAACCTCTGCAGAGTGTACAAACTGATCATGATTAGCCGTGTCCCCGGTTATGGACAACTTGAGTATCTAGTACCTGGATTTTCATTTGAATCTCATCACCGTGATACTTATAATTAATTTTGTTGGGTTAATGATGATACTTAATTGGGATTGAGTTGGAGGTACCTTCTCAATGTTTCAACCACCATGATAGTTAAATAAAACTTATTCCTTTGCAGTAGGATAAAACTGGCTTTTCGCAAAACTGTAACCATAGAGCCTTTCCACCAGCCATATATGCATATAGTATAGTATTATTATTGTTCATTGCTCTCTATGTGTTACTTTGCCAGCATATTCTATGTGCTGACCGTTTTCGGGCTGCAACGTTTCATGTTGCAGACTTTTCAGACGACGAGTAAGGTGCTTTAGGTCGTGGTCTTATACTCAGTGATGCCGCTGGAGTTGATGGACTCACTTATCTTCCAAGTCCTCCGCTGTTAACGTTATTAGATGGCCTTATGCCATGTTTATCATACTTATCTCTTTGGGGATATTCGATGTAATAAGTGTGTGATTGCTACTCTGTTATAAATCCTCCATTTGTACTGTGTGTGTCAGCATTACTGATCCAGGGATGACACTGGTGCACAGCAGCACAGAACATTTGAGGTCTGGTCGCTACAAAGTTGGTATCAGAGTCAGGTTGACTATAGGACACGACCACTAAGCTTAAGCCCTAGAAAACTTCCCTCTTCTCATTTCTGACCCCTCTCCACTTTCTACTCTTTTAGGAATGGCGAATGCAAGGAGCAAGTTCATGCAACCAGATGAAGATACGCCGTTTGGTCGACATTTGAAGGAAGTCACCAAGTACTTGAACATAGGGATACCAAGCGTCACTGGAACCTACAACGCCACATTTCCTGAAGAGGAGAGCTGGAAGATTCAAGTTATCATTCCAGGAAGAACGTTTGCGCCGATTACGGAACCCATGAGATTGGTTTTCGAAGCACCAACTTGGAGTTTAGGGAAGAGCATGGCCGCACATATCGCCATGGGACGCATTGGAGAAGTCTATCACCAGGAGCTTAAGGATACGATTTATCAAATTTGTGGACGTCGAGACGCGCAATGGGAGATGATCAAGACCAAGAAGGATGGATCAATTGCAGCTTTCATCCAGGAGCAGAACCAACATATTCGACGCCAGGAGAATCAGATGTGCACGGACAAGGAAGAACTGAAGAAGGCATTCACGAAGATCAAGGAACTCCAAGAAGAACTCAAGGCTACCCGCGAAGATTACTTGGAGGAAATCAACGCACTAGTCGGGAAGATTGACGACCTGGAGAATAAGATTGGAGCATTCGTGGGAAATCCAGTGCCAAAAGCAGAAGTCGACGAATGCACTTGTCCGGATAACTACATCATCATCGACGACACCGACTCGGAACCAAGTGAAGACGAATGGATTGATGAAGCTGGAGCAGACATCATGGAGTCTTCAACGGATCAGAATTTCTAGTAGACCACCATATCAGTAGTAGTTTTCCCCATTTAGTAGTATAGCTCAAGCACTTTGTAACGCTAGTTAGATCGATTGTTTTGCCTTGTTTGGATTGATTGAGTGATATTGATTGATTTGTCTCATGAGCATATGGGTAGTGTTTTCTCTCTAGACCTCATTCTATTCTTAATTCTCATCTTTTCTAAACCTATCAGATGCCTCCGAGACGCGACACCGGATTTGTTTACCCGCCAGAGATCACCCAGTTGATTCAGCAACAGAATGCCCTGATGCAAGTGTTAGTTCAGAACCAAGGCAACAACAACAACAACCCACCGCCACCACCACCTGTTGATCACTTAGCCCGTTTCTTAAGGCTAAACCCGCCGGTGTTTTCCAGCAGCACCGAGCCGATTGTAGCAGATGATTGGCTCCGCAAAGTTGGAAGGGAGTTGACCACTGCAGGATGCACAGATGCGGAAAGAGTGTGTTTTGCCGCACATTAGCTTGATGGACCCGCAGCATCATGGTGGGAGAATTATACAGCCACGCACCCCATTGACACTGTCACATGGGACCAGTTTCAGCAAGCTTTCCGTATAGCTCATGTTTCAGCAGGAGCTATGGCTATGAAGAAGCATGAGTTTCGCAACCTACGCCAAGGAGGACGCACCGTAGGCCAGTATGTGGAGGATTTCAGTAAGTTAGCACGTTATGCACCAGATGACGTTGCTACGGATGCTGCCAAGCAGGAGAAATTTCTGGAAGGATTGAATGATGAGCTGAGTATGCAGTTGATGGTAGCAACTTTCCACAACTACCAGGAGCTGGTAGATAGAGCTCTCATGATTGAAGGGAAGCAACAGCAGATTGAAAACCGTAAGAGGAAGTATGGACAAGGGAAGTACAATTCTGGAGCCCAGCAGAAGCCACGATTTACCCCGAAGCCGGGAGGACAGTTTCAGCATACCCATGGAGGAGGTAGTTCGCACAACCATAATGGCTCCAAGAATGGTAATGGGAATGGAGGAGGAAACGGACAGAACCGCACCAACCCATCTACCCCAACCAAGAGGGATCTAAGTCACATTACTTGTTTCAAGTGCCAGAAGACTGGACACTATGCAACTGATTGTCCCGAAGCCCAAAATGGAAATGGCAATGGAAGCTCTGGGAAGAAGCCGAACCCGTTCAACAAAGGACATGTGAACCACGTGAGCGTGGAGGAGATTGAAGCTCAGCCTGATGCAGTAATAGGTAAGTTTTTGGTTAAGTCATTTACTGCAACTGTTCTTTTTGATACTGGTGCATCGCATTCATACATATCAAGGGGATTCGTAAACAAGTTTAAGATGTCCACCCAAGTTCTCAAAACCCCTATGTTAGTACCCTCGCCAGGAGCAGAGTATATGGCCACCCAAGGATGTTTTCAGATACCGTTGGCCATTGGAAGGCACGTTTTCCCCTCAGACCTCATTGTTCTGGAATCGCAAGGTTTGGATGTAATTTTGGGAATGGATTGGCTATCGTTGTATGGAGGAAACATCGATTGTGCCAACAAGACTATTTTGCTTACCACCCCGGAAGGAAAAAGGATCAAGTATGTATCCCGGCATATGCCGAAGAGGACTCAAGTGAATTCCTTATCAGGAGTTGTACAGGAGGAAGTACCAGTGGTGAAGGATTATCCAGATGTATTTCCAGAGGAGTTGCCAGGCATGCCACCAGATAGAGACATTGAGTTTTTGATTGAACTTTTGCCAGGCACAGGGCCAATATCTAAGAGACCGTACAGGATGCCCGCAAAGGATTTGGAGGAAATTAAGAAGCAGATCAAGGAGTTACTGGATAAAGGCTATATTCGCCCAAGTTCGTCACCTTGGGGATCACCAGTACTTCTAGTGGAGAAGAAAGATGGATCGCTGAGGATGGTTGTTGATTACCGAGGATTGAATGAAGTGACCATCAAAAACAAGTACCCACTGCCGATGATCAATGATTTGTTTGACCGCTTGCAAGGAGCTAAAGTATTTTCCAAGATCGGTCTACGATCGGGATACCATCAGTTAAAGATTCGGGAGCAGGATATACCTAAGACGGCATTTACCACCAGATATGGATTGTATGAGTATACCGTTATGTCATTTGGACTAACTAACGCACCGGCCTATTTCATGAACCTGATGAACAAAGTGTTTATGGAGTTTTTGGATAAGTTCGTCATGGTGTTCATTGATGATATTTTAATCTTTTCCAAGGATGAAGAAGAGCATGAGGAGCATTTACGATTGGTACTTGAGAAGCTCAGAGAACATCAGTTATATGCCAAGTTCAGCAAATGTGAGTTTTGGTTGAAGGAGGTTGGATTCCTTGGACATGTTATTTCTGGAGAAGGAATAGCAGTAGACCCTGCCAAGGTTGACACAGTGACAAGTTGGGAATCGCCCACGACAGTTGGAGAAATCCGGAGTTTTCTTGGACTTGCAGGATACTACCGGAGATTCATCGAGAATTTCTCAAGGATTGCTAAGCCCATGACTGAGCTATTGAAGAAGGACACCAAATTCAATTGGACTGAGGAGTGTGAAGCTAGTTTCCAAGAGTTGAAGAAACGATTGGTTACATCACCGGTATTGATTCTGCCAGATCAACGCAAGGACTATGAAGTTTATTGTGACGCTTCTCGTCGAGGACTTGGAGCAGTGCTTATGCAGGAAGGAAGAGTTGTTTCGTATGCTTCACGACAACTTAAACCTCATGAGAAGAATTATGCTACGCACGATTTGGAATTAGCAGCAGTGGTGCATGCATTGAAGACATGGAGACATTTTCTCATCGGAAACCATTGTGAGGTGTACACGGATCACAAGAGTTTGAAGTACATTTTCACGCAGAAGGAGTTAAACCTCAGACAGAGGAGATGGTTGGAGCTCATCAAAGACTATGATATGAGGTTGCATTATCACCCTGGAAAGGCTAACGTAGTAGCAGACGCGTTGAGCCGCAAGAGTCATGTCAACACCCTCATGACAAGAGAGTTACCTCAGGAGTTAGCCGAGGACCTTCGCGAGCTAAGTTTGGAGATAGTCCCAAGAGGCTATTTAGCTACGTTGGAGATTCAGTCTACCTTGATGGAAAAGATCAGAGAAGCTCAGAAGACAGACAAGGAGATTGAAGAGATAAAAGAGAAGATGAGCAAAGGAAAAGCCAAGGGATTTCGTGAGGATGAGCACGATACCTTATGGTTTGAGGACCGTGTATATGTGCCAAATGATCCGGAGATCAGGAAGTTAATTTTGCAAGAAGCCCATGATTCACCATACTCGATTCACCCAGGAAATACCAAGATGTATTTGGATTTGAAGAATACTTTCTGGTGGACCGGAATGAAGAAGGATATTGCAGAGTTTGTAGCAGTTTGTGATGTATGTCAGAGAGTGAAGGCAGAGCATCAGAAGCCAGCAGGATTGCTACAGCCATTGCCGATACCCGAATGGAAGTGGGATAAAATAGGCATGGATTTTATCACAGGATTACCCAGGACTCGTTCAGGCTATGACTCGATATGGGTTGTAGTCGACCGTTTGACGAAAGTGGCTCATTTCATTCCAGTGAAGACCACTTACACCAGTGCTAAGTTGGCAAAGATATACATGACCAGGATAGTATGTTTGCATGGAGTTCCGAGGACCATTGTATCAGACAGAGGAACCCAATTTACCTCGAAGTTTTGGAAGCAGCTACATGAAACATTGGGAACCAAGCTGGAATTTAGTACAACATTTCACCCGCAGACAGATGGACAGACCGAGAGAGTCAACCAGATTTTGGAGGACATGTTGAGAGCATGTGCGCTAGATTATGGATCAAGTTGGGATGACAATTTGCCATATGCAGAGTTTTCATATAACAACAGTTATCAAACCAGTTTGAAGATGGCCCCTTTCGAAGCTTTGTACGGAAGGAGGTGTAGAACACCGTTGTTATGGGACGAAGTTGGAGACCATCAGTTGTTTGGACCAGATTTGATTAAGGAGTCTGAACAGAAAGTAAGGTTGATTCGCGATAGGCTCAAGGTAGCCCAGTCCAGGCAGAAGAGTTATGCTGATTCTAAACGAAAGGAGACAGTTCACGAAGTCGGAGACAGAGTATATCTTCAAGTATCACCACTTCGAGGAGTAAAGCGTTTTGGAGTTAAGGGAAAGTTAGCGCCCCGTTTTATCGGACCATACAGAGTTTTAGAACGTATGGGAGAAGTTGCCTACAAGCTGGAATTGCCCGAAGGATTGTCTGGAGTACATGATGTATTTCACGTTTCGCAGTTGAAGAAGTGCCACGCAGAGATGGCTGAGATACCGCTGAGAGATACCGTGCCACTGGAAGCGATTCAGTTGGAAAATGATTTGACCTATTAGGAGAAACCAGTTAAGATTCTCGAGTATGCCAGCCGAGTTACTCGCAGCAAGGTTATCAAGTTTTGCAAAGTTCAGTGGAGTCACCACACAGAAGATGAGGCCACCTGGGAGCGAGAGGAAGATCTACGGAAAAACCACTCCCACCTGTTTTCTAGCCAACCCGAATCTCGAGGGCGAGATTCATCTTAAGGGGGGTAGGTTTGTAACATCCCAAAATTTCAATTTGGAATGTTATACATAACTCACATCTGGGTGGATTGAGGCACCTGGAGAACCCAGTGTTGTCTGTATGTATAAGGTCCGCCACCCAGGCTCAAAGGGATCATAAGATTATTCATGCTAGAAACTTCCGTGTGCAGCCACAAGCTATTATGGGCTCTAGCATAGCTAAGTAGGTTACAGAATCTCTTGAAGAGGTGGACTAGCAGATGTAGGGGAAAGTAGGTGTACCGGTCCATCCAGAGTAGAGAGTGACTGTTTCTGAAAGACTGTGTCTCGGTCATCCGTTTCTCAAACATCATGCAGTGCGAGAACCAAGCGGAGGCGATCGAGTCTTGTGGGGAAAAGTGCGCAAACCTCTGCAGAGTGTACAAACTGATCATGATTAGCCGTGTCCCCGGTTATGGACAACTTGAGTATCTAGTACCTGGATTTTCATTTGAATCTCATCACCGTGATACTTATAATTAATTTTGTTGGGTTAATGATGATACTTAATTGGGATTGAGTTGGAGGTACCTTCTCAATGTTTCAACCACCATGATAGTTAAATAAAACTTATTCCTTTGCAGTAGGATAAAACTGGCTTTTTGCAAAACTGTAACCATAGAGCCTTTCCACCAGCCATATATGCATATAGTATAGTATTATTATTGTTCATTGCTCTCTATGTGTTACTTTGCCAGCATATTCTATGTGCTGACCCGTTTTCGGGCTGCAACGTTTCATGTTGCAGACTTTTCAGACGACGAGTAAGGTGCTTTAGGTCGTGGTCTTATACTCAGTGATGCCGCTGGAGTTGATGGACTCACTTATCTTCCAAGTCTTCCGCTGTTAACGTTATTAGATGGCCTTATGCCATGTTTATCATACTTATCTCTTTGGGGATATTCGATGTAATAAGTGTGTGATTGCTACTCTGTTATAAATCCTCCATTTGTACTGTGTGTGTCAGCATTACTGATCCAGGGATGACACTGGTGCACAGTAGCACAGACCATTTGAGGTCTGGTCGCTACATCATTATTCTCTGATTTAAATGAATAACCGTCTCGCATTAAACAAGATCCAGATATAATCTTCATGCTCAACTCTAGCACCAAATAACAATTATTTAGGTCTAAAACTAATCCCGACGGTAGATGTAGAGGTAGCGTGCCGACGACGATCACATCGACTTTGGAACCATTTCCCATGCGCATCGTCACCTCGTCCTTAGCCAATCTTCGTGTAATCTGTAGCCCCTGTTTCGAGTTGCAAATATGAGCAACAGAACCAGTATCAAATACCCAGGCGCTACTACGAGCATTAGTAAGGTACACATCAATAACATGTATATCAAATATACCTTTCACTTTGTCATCGTTCTTATCCGCCAAATACTTGGGGCAGTTCCGCTTCTAGTGACCAGTCCCTTTGCACCAGAAGCACTCAGTTTCAGGCTTAGGTCTAGACTTGGGCTTCTTCACTTGAGCAGTAACTTGCTTGCCGTTCTTCTTGAAGTTCCCCTTCGTCCCTTTGCCCTTTTTGTTGAAACTAGTGGTCTTGTTAACCATCCACACTTGATGCTCCTTCTTGATTTCTACCTCCGCAGCCTTTAGCATCGCGAAGAGCTCGGGAATCGTCCTATCCATCCCTTGCATATTATATTTCATCACGAAGCTTTTATAGCTTGGTGGCAGTGATTGAAGAACTCTGTCAATGACACTATCATCAGGAAGATTAACCCCCAGTTGAGTCAAGTGGTTGTGGTACCCAGACATTTTGAGTATATGTTCACTGACAGAACTATTCTCCTCCATCTTGCAACTATAGAACTTATTGGAGACTTCATATCTCTCAATTCGGGCATTTGCTTGAAATATTAACTTCAACTCCTGGAACATCTCATATGCTCCATGACATTCAAAACGTCTTTGAAGTCCCGATTCTAAGCCGTAAAGCATGGCACACTGAACTATCGAGTAGTCATCAGCTTTGCTCTGCCAGACGTTCATAACGTTCGGAGTTGCTCCTGCAGCGGGTCTTGCACCTAGTGGTGCTTTCAGGACGTAATTCTTCTGTGCAGCAATGATGATAATCCTCAAGTTACAGACCCAGTGCATTTAAGTTCTACCATCATCTTTCAACTTAGCTTTCTCTGGGAACGCATTAAAATTCAAAGGAACGGTAGCACGGGCCATTGATCTACAACAACATAGACATGCAAAAACTATCAGGTACTAAGTTCATGATAAATTAAAGTTCAATTAATCATATTACTCAAGAACTCCCACTTAGATAGACATCCCTCTAGTCATCTAAATGATCACGTGGTCCATATGAACTAAACCATGTCCGATCATCACGTGAGATGGAGTAGTTTCCAATGGTGAACATCTCTATGTTGTTCAATCTACTATATGATTCACGTTCGACCTTTCGGTCTCAGTGTTCCGAGGCCATATCTGCATATGCTAGGCTCGTCAAGTTTAACCCGAGTATTTTGCACGTGCAAAACCGGCTTGCTCCCGTTGTATGTGAACGTAGAGTCTATCCCACCCGATCATCACGTGGTGTCTCTACACGGTGAACTATAGCAACGGTGCATACTCACGGAGAACACTTTTACCTTGAAATTTAGTTAAGGGATCATCTTATAATGCTACCGCCGTACTAAGCAAAATAGGATGCATAAAATATAAACATCACATGCAATCAAAATATGTGACATGATATGGCCATCATCATCTTGTGCTTTTGATCTCCATCTTCAAAGCACCGTCATGATCTCCATCGTCACCGGCTTGACACCTTGATCTCCATCGTCACCGGCTTGACACCTTGATCTCCATCGTAGCGTCGTGGTCATCTCGCCAACTATTGCTTCTACAACTATCGCAACGCATAGTGGTAAAGTAAAGCAATTACATGGCGTATGCATTTCATACAATAAAGCGACAACCATAAGGCTCCTGCTAGTTGCCGATAACTTTTACAAAACATGATCATCTCATACAACAACGTATATCACATCATGTCTTGACCATATCACATCACAACATGCCCTGCAAAAACAAGTTAGACACCATCTACTTTGTTGTTGCAAGTTTTACGTGGCTGTTATGGGCTTCTACCAAGAACCATTCTTAGCTACCCATCAAAACCACAACGGTGATTTATCAAGTTTGTTGTTTTAACCTTCAACAAGGACCGGTCGCAGTCAAATTCGATTCAACTAAAGTTGGAGAAATAGACACCCGCCATCCACCTTTATGCAAAACTAGTTGTATGTCTGTCGGTGGAACCGGTCTCATGAACGTGGTCATGTAAGGTTGGTCCGGGCCGCTTCATCCAACAAAACCGCTGAATCAAAATAAGACGTTGGTGGCAAGTAGTATGGCGATCACCGCCCATAACTCTTTGTGTTCTACTTGTGCATATCATCTACGCATAGACCTGGCTCGGATGCCACTGTTGGGAAATGTAGCATGCAATTTCAGAAAAATTCTACACACACGCAAGATCTATCCATGGAGATGCATAGCTAAGAGAGGGGAGAGTGTGTCTACGTACCCTCGTAGACCGTTAGGTGGAAGCGTTTATCACGCGGTTGATGTAGTCGTACTCTTCGCGATCCGATCATGATCCAACCGATCTAGTGCCGAACGGACGGCACCTCCGAGTTTAGCACACGTGCGGCTCGCTGACGTCTCTTCCTTCTTGATCCAGCAATCGGGAGAGGAGAAGTAGATGGGATCACAACCAACACGACGGCATGGTGGTGTGGAACACTGACAGCGCTTCGCTAAGCGTCGTCGGGACGAGGCGGTGGAACTACGGAGTAACGGGAGAGAGAGGGGCGCCAAGGGCCTCTTGGGGCGCCCCCTCCCCTCTATATATAGGTGGAGGGGCTGAAGAAAATATGCCCTAGAGGCAATAATAAAGTTGTTATTTATATTTCCTTATATCATGATAAATTTTTATTATTCATGCTAGAATTGTATTAACCGGAAACTTAGTACATGTGTGAATACATAGACAAAACTAAGTGTCCCTAGCATGCATCTACTTGACTAGCTCGTTAATCAAAGATGGTTAAGTTTCCTGACCATAGACATGTCTTGTGATTTGATGAACGGGATCACATCATTAGAGAATGATGTGATGGACAAGACCCATCTGTTAGCTTAGCATAATGATCGTTAAGTTTTATTGCTATTGCTTTCTTCATTACTTATAATGTATAACTTATAACGTATGGGTCTTGCAGATAGCAATAAAACTTAACGATCATTATGCTAAGCTAACGGATGGTTCTTGTCCATCGCATCATTCTCTAATGATGTGATCCCGTTCATCAAATCACAACACATGTCTATGGTCAGGAAACTTAACCATCTTTGATTAACGAGCTAGTCAAGTAGAGGCATACTAGTGACACTTAGTTTTGTCTATGTATTCACACATGTACTAAGTTTCCGGTTAATACAATTCTAGCATGAATAATAAACATTTATCATGATATAAGGAAATATAAATAACAACTTTATTATTGCCTCTAGGGCATATTTGCTTCAGCCCCTCCACCTATATATAGAGGGGAGGGGGCACCCCAAGAGGACACACCAAGCCCTTGGCGCCCCTCTCTCTCCCGTTACTCCGTAGTTCCACCCCCTCATCCCGACGATGCTTAGCGAAGCGCTATCAGTGTTCCACACCACCATCACCACCATGCCGCCGTGTTGGTTGTGATCCCATCTACTTCTCCTCTCCCGATTGCTGGATCAAGAAGGAGGAGACGTCATCGAGCCGCACGTGTGCTAAACCCGGAGGTGCCGTCCGTTCAACACTAGATCGGTTGGATCGTGATCGGATGACGAAGAGTACGACTACATGAACCGCGTGATAAACGCTTCCGCCTAACGGTCTACGATGGTACATAGACACACTCTCCCCTCTCGTAGCTATGCATCTCCATGGATAGATCTTGCGTGTGCGTAGAATTTTTCTGAAATTGCATGCTACATTTCTCAACAGTGGCATCCAAGCCAGGTCTATGCGTAGATGATATGCACAAGTAGAACACAAAGATTTGTGGGCAGTGATCGTCATACTGCTTGCCACCAATGTCTTATTTTGATTCGGCGGTATTGTTGGATGAAGCGGCCCGGACCAACCTTACATGACCACGTTCATGAGACCGGTTCCACCGACAGACATACAACTAGTTTTGCATAAAGGTGGCTGGCGGGTGTCTGTTTCTCCAACTTTAGTTGAATCAAATTTGACTGCATCTGGTCCTTGTTGATGGTTAAAACAACAAACTTAATAAATCACCGTTGTGGTTTTGATGGGTAGGTAAGAACGGTTCTTGGTAGAAGCCCATAGCAGCCACGTAAAACTTGCAACAACAAAGTAGAGGATGTCTAACTTGTTTTTGCAGGGCATGTTGTGATGTGATATGTGTTGGGGAACGTAGCAGAAATTCAAAATTTTCTATGCATCACCAAGATCAATCTATGGAGTACTCTAGCAACAAGGGGAAGGGGAGTGCATCTACATACCCTTGTAGATCGCGAGCGGAAGCGTTCAAGAGAACGGGGTTGATGGAGTCGTACTCGTCGTGATCCAAATCACCGATGATCCTAGCGCCGAACGGACGGCACCTCCGCGTTCAACACACGTACGGAGCAGCGACGTCTCCTCCTTCTTGATCCAGCAAGGGGGGAGGAGAGGTTGATGGAGATCCAGCAGCACGACGGCGTGGTGGTGGAAGTAGCGGGATCCCGGCAGGGCTTCGCCAAGCGCAAGCGGGGAGGAACAGGTGTCACGGGAGGGAGAGGGAGGTGCCAGGGCTTAGGTATTGCTGCCCTCCCTTCCCCCCACTATATATAGGGCCAAGGGAGAGGGGGGGCGCAGCCTTGGCCCTTCCTCCAAGGAAGGGTGCGGCCAGGGAGGAGTCCTTCCCCCCCAAGGCACCTCGGAGGTGCCTTCCCCCTTTAGGACTCTCCCTTTTTTCTTATCTCTTGGTGCATGGGCCTCTTGGGGCTGGTGCCCTTGGCCCATATGGCCAAGGCGCACCCCCTACAGCCCATGTGGCCCCCCGGGGCTGGTGGACCCCCTTGGTGGACCCCCGGACCCCTTTCGGCACTCCCGGTACAATACCGATAAAGTGCGAAACTTTTCCGGCGACCAAAATAAGACTTCCCATATATAAATCTTTACCTCCGGACCATTCCGGAACTCCTCGTGACGTCCGGGATCTCATCCGGGACTCCGAACAACTTTCGGGTTACCGCATACTAATATCTCTACAACCCTAGCGTCCCCGAACCTTAAGTGTGTAGACCCTACGGGTTCGGGAGACATGTAGACATGACCGAGATGACTCTCCGGTCAATAACCAACAGCGGGATCTGGATACCCATGTTGGCTCCCACATGCTCCACGATGATCTCATCGGATGAACCACGATGTCGAGGATTCAATCAATCCCGTATACAATTCCCTTTGTCTACCGGTATGTTACTTGCCCGAGATTCGATCGTCGGTATCCCTATACCTTGTTCAATCTCGTTACCGGCAAGTCTCTTTACTCGTTCCGTAACTCACATCATCCCGTGATCAACTCCTTGGTCACATTGTGCACATTATGATGATGTCCTACCGAGTGGGCCCAGAGATACCTCTCCGTTTACACGGAGTGACAAATCCCAGTCTCGATTCGTGCCAACCCAACAGACACTTTCGGAGATACCTGTACTGCACCTTTATAGTCACCCAGTTACGTTGTGACGTTTGGTACACCCAAAGCATTCCTACGGTATCCGGGAGTTGCACAATCTCATAGTCTAAGGAACTGATACTTGACATTAGAAAAGCTTTGAGCAAACGAACTACACGATCTTGTGCTAGGCTTAGGATTGGGTCTCGTCCATCACATCATTCTCCTAATGATGTGATCCCATTATCAACGACATCCAATGTCCATGGTCAGGAAACCGTAACCATCTATTGATCAACGAGCTAGTCAACTAGAGGCTTACTAGGGACATGGTGTTGTCTATGTATCCACACATGTATCTGAGTTTCCTATCAATACAATTCTAGCATGGATAATAAACGATTATCATGAACAAGGAAATATAATAATAACCTATTTATTATTGCCTCTAGGGCATATTTCCAACAGTCTCCCACTTGCACTAGAGTCAATAATCTAGTCCACATCACCATGTGATTAACACTCACAGGTCACATCACCATGTGACCAACATCCAAAGAGTTTACTAGAGTCAACAATCTAGTTCACATCACTATGTGATTAACACTCAATGAGTTCTGGTTTGATCATGTTATGCTTGTGAGAGAGGTTATTAGTCAACGGGTCTGAACCTTTCAGATCCGTGTGTGCTTTACGAATATCTATGTCATCTTGTGGATGCTACCATGCGCTACTTGGAGCCATTTCAAATAACTGCTCTACTATACGAATCCGGTTTACTACTCAGAGTCATCCGGATTAGTGTCAAAGTTCGCATCGACGTAACCCTTTACGACGAACTCCTTTTCACCTCCATAATCGAGAAAATTCCTTAGTCCACTAGATACTAAGGATAAGTTCGACCGCTGTCATGTGATCCATTCCCGGATCACTATTGTACCCCTTGACCAACTCATGGCAAGGCACACTTCATGTGCGGTACACAACATAGCATACTGTAGAGCCTACGTCTAAAGCATAGGGGACGACCTTCGTCCTTTCTCTCTCTTCTGCTGTGGTCAGGTCTTGAGTCTTACTCAATACTCACACCTTGTAACACAGCCAAGAACTCCTTCTTTGTTGATCTATTTTGAACTCTTTCAAAATCATGTCAAGGTGTGCGTTCTTTGAAAGTACCATCAGGCGTCTTGATCTATCTCTATAGATCTTGATGCCCAATATGTAAGCAGCTTTATCCAGGTCTTCCTTTGAAAAACTCCTTTCAAACAACCCTTTATGCTTTCCAGAAATTTTACATCATTTCGGATCAACAATATGTCATTCACATATACTTATCAGAAATGTTGTAGCGCTCCCACTCACTTTATTGTAAATACAAGTTTCTAACAAACTTTGTATAAACCCAAAAACATTGATCACTCCATCAAAGCTTATATTCTGACTCCGAGATGCTTGATCTAGTCCATGGAAGGATCGCTGGAGCTAGCATACCTTTTAGCATCCTTAGGATCGACAAAACCTTTCTGATTGTATCACATACAACCTTTCCTTACGAAAACTGGTAAGGAAACTTGTTTTTGACATCCATCTGCTAGATTTCATAAATGCAGCTAATGCTAACATGATTTCGACGGACTTAAGCATCGCTACGGATGAGAAAATCTCATCGTAGTCAACTCCTTGAACTTGTGGAAATACTCTTTGCCACAAGTCGAGCTTTATAGACGGTAACATTACCGTCCACGTCCGTCTTCTTCTCAAAGATCCATTTATCTCGGATTTCATGGCTTCTAACCATTTTTCGGAATATGGGCCCACCATCGCTTCTCCATAGCTCGTAGGTTCATTGTTGTCTAACAACATGACCTTCAAGACATGATCACGTACCACTCTGAAGTAGCACGCATCCTCGTCGTCCTACGAGGTTTGGTAGTGACTTGATCCGAAGTTTCATGATCACTATCATAAGCTTCCACTTCAATTGGTGTAGGTGCCACAGGAAACAACTTCTTGTGCCCTGCTATACACTAGTCGAAGTGACGGTTCAATAACCTTATCAAGTCTCCACCATCCTCCCACTCAATTCTTTCGAGAGAAACTTTTCCTCGAGAAAGGACCTGTCTCTAGAAGCAATTACTTTTGCTTCCAGATCTGAAATAGGAGGTATACCCAACTGTTTTGGGTTTTCTATGAAGATGCATTTATCCGCTTTAGGTTCGAGCTTATCAGCCTGAAACTTTTTCACATAAGCATCGCAACCCCAAACTTTTAAGAAACGACAACTTAGGTTTCTCTAAACGGTGTCGTCTCAACGGAATTGTGTGGTGCCCCTTTTAAAGTGAATGCGGTTGTCTCTAATGCCTAACCCATAAACGATAGTGGTAATTCGATAAGAGACATCATGGTATGCACCATATCCAATAGGGTGCAGTTATGATGTTCGGACACACCATCACACTATGGTGTTCCAGGCGGTATTAATTGTGAAACACTTTCCACAATGTCTTAATTGTGTGCCAAACTCGTAACTCAGATACTCATCTCTATGATCATATCACAGACATTTTATCCTCTTGTCACGACGATCTTCAACTTCACTCTGAAATTACTTGAACCTTTCAATAATTCAGACTTGTGTTTCATCAAGTAAATACACTCAGCATCTACTCAAATCATCTGTGAAGTAAGAACATAATGATATCCACTGCATGCCTCATCACTCATTGGACTGCATACATCAAAATGTATTACTTCCAACAAGTTGCTCTCTTGTTCCATCTTACTGAAAACGAGGCCTGTCAGTCATCTTGCCCATGTGGTATGATTTGCATGTCTCAAGTGATTCAAAATCAAGTGAGTCCAAACGATCCATCTGCATGGAGTTTCTTCATGCATATATACCAATAGACATGGTTCGCATGTCTCAATCTTTTCAAAAACGACTGAGTCCAAAGATCCATCTACATGGAGCTTCTTCATGCGTTCTATACCAATATGACTCAAATTGCAGTGCCACAAGTATGTGGTACTATCATTACTATTTTATATCTTTTGGCACGAACATGTGTATCACTACGATCGAGATTCATTTTAGGTGCAAGACCATTGAAGGTATTATTCAAATAAACAGAGTAACCATTATTCTCCTTAAATGAATAACCATATTGCGATAAACATAATCCAATCATGCTCAACGCAAACACCAAATCTCGATGGCAGAGGGAGCATGCGATGCTTGATCACATCAACCTTGGAAACACTTCCAACACATATCGTCATCTCACCTTTAGCTAGTCTCCGTTTATTCCGCAGCTTTTATTTCGAGTTACTAACACTTAGCAACTGAACCGGTATCTAATACTCTAGTGCTGCTAGGAGTACTAGTAAAGTACACATTCATATAACGTATATCCAATATACTTCTGTCGACCTTGCCCGCCTTCTCATCTACCAAGTATCTAGGGTAGTACTGCTTCAGTGACCGTTCCCCTCATTACAGAGGCACTTAGTCTCGGGTTTGGGTTCAACCTTGGGATTCTTCACTAGAGCAGCAAACGACTTGCTGTTTCATGAAGTATCCCTTTTGCCCTTGCCCTTCTTAAACTAGTGGTTTTACTAACCATCAACAATTGATGCTCCTTCTTGATTTCTACTTTTGCGGTGTCAAACATCGCGAGTTGCTCAAGGATCATCATGTCTATCCCTGATATGTTATAGTTCATCACAAAGCTCTACTAGCTTGGTGGCAGTGACTATGGAGAACCATCACTATCTCATCTGGGAGATTAACTCCCACTCGATTCAAGTGATTGTGGTACTCAGACAATCTGAGCACATGCTCAACGATTTAGCTTTTCTCCCTTAGTTTGCAGGCTTAAGAAACTTGTCAGAGGTCTCATACCCCTTGACGTGGGCACTAGTACGAAATCCCAATTTCAGTCTTCGGAACATCTCATATGTTCTGCGACGTTTCAAAAAACCGTCTTTGGTGCCTCAATTCTAAACCGTTAGCATTACTCACTGAACTATCACGTAGTCATCAAAACGTGTATGTCAGATGTTTCGCAACATCTACAGACGACGCTGAGGTTCAGCACACCGAGCGGTGCATTAAGGACATAAGCCCTCTGTGCAGCAATGAGGACACTCCTCAGTTTACGGACCCAGTCCGCATAATTACTACTATTAACTTTCAACTAAATTTTCTCTAGGAACATATCTTAAACAGTAGAACTAAAGCGTATGACATAATTTGCAAAGACCTTTTGACTATGTTCATGATAATGAAGTTCATCTGATTATTTAACGAACTCCCACTTAGATAGACATCCCTCTAGTCATCTAAGTGATACATGATCTGACTCAAACTAGGCCGTGTCCGATCATCACGTGAGATGGACTAGTCATCATCGGTGAACATCTCCATGTTGATCGTATCTTCTATACGACTCATGCTCGACCTTTCGGTCTCTTGTGTTCCGAGGCCATGTCTGTACATGCTAGGCTCGTCAAGTCAACCTAAGTGTTTTGCATGTGTTCCGAGGCCATGTCTGTACATGCTAGGCTCGTCAACACCCGTTGTATTCGAACGTTAGAATCTATCACACCCGATCATCACGTGGTGCTTCGAAACAACGAACCTTCGCAGCGGTGCACAGTTAGGGGAACACGTCTCTTGAAATTCTAGTGAGGGATCATCTTACTTACTACCGTCGTTCTAAGCAAATAAGATGCAAAAACATGATAAACATCACATGCAATCAAATAGTGACATGATATGGCCAATATCATTTTGCTCCTTTGATCTCCATCTTCGGGACACCATGATCATCTTTGTCACCGGCATGACATCATGATCACCATCATTGTGTCTTCATGAAGTTGTCACGGCAACGATTACTTCTACTTCTATGGCTAACGCGCTTAGCAATAAAGTAAAGTAATTTACATGGCGTTATTCAATGACACGCGGGTCATACAAAAATAAAGACAACTCCTATGGCTCCTGCCGGTTGTCATACTCATCGACATGCAAGTCGTGATTCCTATTACAAGAATATGATCAATCTCATACATCACATATATCATTCATCACATCTTCTGGCCATATCACATCACATAGCACATGCTGCAAAAACAAGTTAGACGTCCTCTAATTGTTGTTGCAAGTTTTTACGTGGCTTGTATAGGTTTCTAGCAAGAACGTTTCTTACCTATGTAAAACCACAACGTGATATGCCAATTTCTATTTACCCTTCATAAGGACCCTTTTCATCGAATCCGTTCCGACTAAAGTGGGAGAGACAGACACCCGCTAGCCACCTTATGCAACTAGTGCATGTCAGTCGGTGGAACCTGTCTCACGTAAGCGTACGTGTAAGGTCGGTCCGGGCCGCTTCATCCCACAATGCCGCCGAAACAAGATAAGACTAGTAGCGGCAAGAAGAATTGACAACATCGACGCCCACAACTACTTTGTGTTCTACTCGTGCATAGAAACTACGCATAGACCTAGCTCTGATACCACTGTTGGGGAACGTAGCAGAAATTCAAAATTTTCTACGCATCACCAAGATCAATCTATGGAGTACTCTAGCAACGAGGGGAAGGGGAGTGCATCTACATACCCTTGTAGATCGCGAGCGGAAGCGTTCAAGAGAACGGGGTTGATGGAGTCGTACTCGTCGTGATCCAAATCACCGATGATCCTAGCGCCGAACGGACGGCACCTCCGCGTTCAACACACGTACGGAGCAGCGATGTCTCCTCCTTCTTGATCCAGCAAGGGGGGAGGAGAGGTTGATGGAGATCCAGCAGCACGATGGCGTGGTGGTGGAAGTAGCGGGATCCCGGCAGGGCTTCGCCAAGCGCAAGCGGGGAGGAAGAGGTGTCACGGGAGGGAGAGGGAGGCGCCAGGGCTTAGGTATTGCTGCCCTCCCTTCCCCCCACTATATATAGGGCCAAGGGAGAGGGGGGCGCAGCCTTGGCCCTTCCTCCAAGGAAGGGTGCGGCCAGGGAGGAGTCCTTCCCCCCAAGGCACCTCGGAGGTGCCTTCCCCCTTTAGGACTCTCCCTTTTTTCTTATCTCTTGGCGCATGGGCCTCTTGGGGCTGGTGCCCTTGGCCCATATAGGCCAAGGCGCACCCCCTACAGCCCATGTGGCCCCCCGGGGCTGGTGGACCCCCGGACCCCTTTCGGCACTCCCGGTACAATACCGATAAAGTGCGAAACTTTTCCGGCGACCAAAATAAGACTTCCCATATATAAATCTTTACCTCCGGACCATTCCGGAACTCCTCGTGACATCCGGGATCTCATCCGGGACTCCGAACAACTTTCGGGTTACCGCATACTAATATCTCTACAACCCTAGCGTCACCGAACCTTAAGTGTGTAGACCCTACGGGTTCGGGAGACATGTAGACATGACCGAGACGACTCTCCGGTCAATAACCAACAGCGGGATCTGGATTACCATGTTGGCTCCCACATGCTCCACGATGATCTCATCGGATGAACCACAATGTCGAGGATTCAATCAATCCCGTATACAATTCCCTTTGTCTACCGGTATGTTACTTGCCCGAGATTCGATCGTCGGTATCCCTATACCTTGTTCAATCTCGTTACCGGCAAGTCTCTTTACTCGTTCCGTAACTCACATCATCCCGTGATCAACTCCTTGGTCACATTGTGCACATTATGATGATGTCCTACTGAGTGGGCCCAGAGATACCTCTCCGTTTACACGGAGTGACAAATCCCAGTCTCGATTCGTGCCAACCCAACAGACACTTTCGGAGATACCTGTAGTGCACCTTTATAGTCACCCAGTTACGTTGTGACGTTTGGTACACCCAAAGCATTCCTACGGTATCCGGGAGTTGCACAATCTCATAGTCTAAGGAACTGATACTTGACATTAGAAAAGCTTTGAGCAAACGAACTACACGATCTTGTGCTAGGCTTAGGATTGGGTCTCGTCCATCACATCATTCTCCTAATGATGTGATCCTGTTATCAACGACATCCAATGTCCATGGTCAGGAAACCGTAACCATCTATTGATCAACGAGCTAGTCAACTAGAGGCTTACTAGGGACATGGTGTTGTCTATGTATCCACACATGTATCTGAGTTTCCTATCAATACAATTCTAGCATGGATAATAAATGATTATCATGAACAAGGAAATATAATAATAACCTATTTATTATTGCCTCTAGGGCATATTTCCAACAATATGGTCAAGACATGATGTGATATACGTTGTTGTATGAGATGATCATGTTTTGTAAAAGTTATCGGCAACTGGCAGGAGCCTTATGGTTGTCGCTTATTGTATGAAATGCATACGCCATGTAATTGCTTTACTCTACCACTATGTGTTACAATAGTTGTAGAAGCAATAGTTGGCGAGACGACCATGACGCTACAATGGAGATCAAGGTGTCAAGCCGGTGACGATGGAGATCATGACGGTGCTTTGAAGATGGAGATCAAAAGCACAAGATGATGATGGCCATATCATGTCACATATTTTGATTGCATGTGATGTTATGCATCTTATTTTGCTTAGTACGACGGTAGCATTATAAGATGATCCCTTAACTAAATTTCAAGGTAAAAGTGTTCTCCGTGAGTATGCACCGTTGCTACAGTTCACCGTGTTGAGACACCACGTGATGATCGGGTGTGATAGACTCTACGTTCACATACAACGGGTGCAAGCCGGTTTTGCACGTGCAGAATACTTGGGTTAAACTTGACGAGCCTAACATATGCATATATGGCCTCGGAACATTGAGACCGAAAGGTCGAACGTGAATCATATAGTAGATATGATCAACATAGAGATGTTCACCATTGATGACTAACCCATCTCACGTGATGATCGGACATGGGTTAGATGATTTGGATCACGTATCACTTAGATAACTTGAGGGATGTTTATTTAAGTGGGAGTTCATTAGTAATTTGATTAATAGAACTTAAATTTATCATGAACTTAGTCTTAATAGTTTTTGCGTATCTATGTTGTAGATCAATATCTCGCGATTTAGCTCCCTTATTTTTGATATGCTCCTAGAGAAAACTAAGTTGAAAGATGATAGTAACAATGATGCGGACTGGGTCCGTGATCTGAGCATTATCCTCATTGCTGCACAGAAGAATTATGTCCTTGATGCATCGCTAGGTGACAGACCTATTGCAGGAGCAGGTGCCGACGTTATGAATGTTTGGCAAGCTCGATATGATGACTACTTAATAGTTTAGGGCGCCATGCTTTACGGCTTAGAGCCGGGACTTCAAAAACGTTTTGAACGCCACAGAGCATATGAGATGTTCCACGAGCTGAAATTTGTATTTCAGACTGATGCCCGTGTCGAGAGGTATGAGACCTCTGATAAGTACTTTGCCTACAAGATGGAGGAGAATAGCTCAGCCAGTGAGCATGTGCTCAGAATGTCTGGGTGCTACAATCGCTTGAATCAAGTGAGAGTTAATCTTCCAGATAAGATAGTGATTGACAAAGTACTCTAGTCACTATCACCAAGCTACTAGAACTTCGTGATCAACTAATATGCAAGGGATGACGAAAATGATTCCCGGGCTCTTCGCGATGCTGAAATCGGCGAAGGTAGAAATCAAGAATAGCATCAAGTGTTGATGGTTAACAAGTCCACTAGTTTCAAGAAAAAGGGCAAGGGAAAGAAAGGGAACTTCAAGAAGAATGGCAAGCAAGTTGCCACTCCCGTGAAGAAGCCCAAAGCTGGACCTAAGCCTGAAACTAAGTGCTTCTACTGCAAAGGGAATGGTCACTGGAAACGGAACTGCCCCAAATACTTGGCGGATAAGAAGGATGGCAAAGTGAACAAAAGTATATTTGATATACATATTATTGATGTGTACTTTACTAGTGTTCATGGTAACCCCTGGGTATTTGATACCGGTTCAGTTGCTAAGATTAGTAACTCGAAACAGGAGTTGCAGAATAAACAGAGACTAGTTAAGGGCGAGGTGGCAATGTGTGTTGGAAGTGATTCCAAAGTTGATACGATCACCATCGCACACTCCATCTACCTTCGGGATTAGTGTTGAACCTAAATAAATGTTATTTGGTGTTTGCGTTGAGCATGAATATGATTAGATCATGTTTATTGCAATATGGTTATTCATTTAAATTAGAGAATAATTGTTGTTCTGTTTACATGAATAAAACCTTCTATGGTCATACACCCAATGTGAATGGTTTGCTGAATCTCGATCGTATTGATACACATATTCATAATATTGATGCCAAAAGATGCAAAGTTGATAATTATAGTGCAACATACTTGTGGCACTGCCGTTTAGGTCATATTGGTGTAAAGCGCATGAAGAAACTCCATGTAGATGGACTTTTGGAATCACTTGCTTATGAATCATTTGATACTTGCGAACCATGCCTCATAGACAAGATGACTAAAACTCCGTTCTCCGGAACAATGGAGCAAGCTAATGACTTATTGGAAATAATACATACCGATGTATGCGGTCCGACGAGTGTTGAAGCACGCGGCAGGTATCGTTATTTTCTGACCTTCACAGATGATTTGAGTAGGTATGGGTATATCTACTTGATGAAACACAAGTCTGAAACATTTCAAAAGTTCAAAGAATTTTAGAGTGAAGTAGAGAATCATCGTAACAAGAAAATAAAGTTTCTATGATCTGATCGCGGAGGCGAATATTTGAGTTACGAGTTTGCCTTCATTTAAAACAATGTGGAATTGTTTCACAACTCACACCACCTGGAACACCACAGCGTAATGGTGTGTCTGAACGTCGTAACCGTACTTTATTAGATATGGTGTGATCTATGATGTCTCTTACCGACTTACGACTATCGTTTTGGGGTTATGCATTAGAGACAGCCGCATTCATGTTAAATAGGGCACTGTCTAAATCCGTTGAGACGACACCGTATGAACCGTGGTTTGGCAAGAAACCCAAGCTGTCGTTTCTTAAAGTTCGGGGTTGCGACACTTATGTCAAAATGCTTCAGCCTGATAAGCTCGAACCCAAATCGGAGAAGTGCGTCTTCATAGGATACCCTAAGGAAACAATTGGGTACACCTTCTACCACAGATCCGAAGGCAAGATCTTTGTTGCCAAGAATGGAACATTTCTAGGGGAGTTTCTCTCGAAATAAGTGAGTGGGAGGAAAGTAGAACTTGATGAGGTAATTGTACCTTCTCTCAATTTGGAAAGTAGCACATCAGAGAAATTCGTTCCCATGATGCCTACACCAACTAGAGAGGAAGCTAATGATGATGATCATGAAACTTCAGATCAAGTTGCTACTGAAACTCATAGGTCGACCAGAGCACAATCCGCACCAGAGTGGTACGGCAATCCTGTCTTGGAAGTCATGTTGTTGGACAACAACGAACCTATGAAATATGAAGAAGCTATGATGAGCCTAGATTCCAATAAATGGCTTGAGGCCATGAAATCTGAGATAGGATCCATGTATGAGAACAAAGTATGGACTTTGGTGGACTTGTCCGATGATCGACAAGCCATAGAAAATAAATGGATCTTCAAGAAGAAGACTGACGCTGATGGTAATGTTACTGTCTACAAAGCTCGACTTGTCACGAAAGGTTTTCAACAAGTTCAAGGAGTTGACTACGATGAGACTTTCTGACCCGCAGTGATGCTTAAGTCTGTCCGAATCATGTTAGCAATTGCCGCATTTTATGATTATGAAATCTGGCAAATGGACGTCAAAACTACATTCCTTAATGGATTTCTTAAAGAAGAGTTGTATATGATGCAACCAGAAAGTTTTTGTCGATCCTAAAGGTGCTAAAAAAGTGTGTAAGCTGTAGCGATCCATCTATGGACTGGTGCAAGCATCTCGGAGTTGGAATATACGCTTTGATGAGGTGATCAAAGCATATGGTTTTATACAGACTTACGGTGAAGCCTGTATTTACAAGAAAGTGAGTGGGAGCTCTGTAGGATTTCTGATATTATATGTGGATGACATATTGTTGATCGGAAATGATAGAGAATTTTTGGATAGCATAAAAGGATACCTGAATAAGAATTTTTCAATGAAAGACCTCGGTGAAGCTGCTTATATATTGGGCATCAAGATCTATAGAGATAGATCAAGACGCTTGATAGGAATTTCACAAAGCGCATACGTTGATAAAGTTTTGAAGAAGTTCAAAATGGATCAATCAAAGAAAGGTTCTTGCCTATGTTACAAGGTGTGAAGTTGAGTAAGACTCAAAACCCGACAACGGCAGAATATATAGAGAGAATGAAAGTCATTCCTTATGCCTCAGCCACAGGTTCTATAAAGTATGCCATCCTGTGTACCAGACCTGTTGTGTGCCTTGCCATGAGTTTGGCAAGGGGGTAGAATAGTGATCCAGGAGTAGATCACTGGACAATTGTCAAAATTATCCTTAGGTACCTAAAGAGGACTAAGGAAATGTTTCTCGGTTATGGAGGTGATAACGAGTTCATTGTAAAGAGTTATGTCGATGCAAGCTTTGACACCGATCTGGATGACTCTGAGTCTCGATCTGGATACATATTGAAAGTGGGAGCAATTATCTAGAGTAGCTCCATGCAGAGCATTGTAGACATAGAAATTTGCAAAACATATACAGATCTGAATATAACAGACCCGTTCACTGAACCTCTCTCATAAGCAAAACATGATCACACCTTAGTACTCTTTGGGTATTAATCACATGGCGATGTGAACTAGATTATTGACTCTAGTAAACTCTTTGAGTGTTGGTCACATGGCGATGTGAACTATGGGTGTTAAATCACATGGTGATGTGAACTAGATTGTTGACTCTAGTGCAAGTGGGAGACTGATGGAAATATGCCCTAGAGGCAATAATAAAATGGTTATTATTATATTTCCTAAATCATGATAAAGGTTTATTATTCATGCTGGAATTGTATTGATCGGAAACTTAAATACATGTGTGAATACATAAACAAATACCGTGTCCCTAGTGAGCCTCTACTAGACTAGCTCGTTAATCAAAGATGGTTAAGGTTTCCTAACCATAGACATGTGTTGTCATTTGATAACGGGATCACATTGTTAGGAGAATGATGTGATGGAATAGACCCAACCGTTAGCATAGCATATGATCATTCAGTTTAGTGCTACTGCTTTCTTAATGTCAAATACATGTTCCTTCGACCATGAGATCATGCAACTCGCAGATACCGGGGGAATACCTTATGTGCTATCAAACGTCACAACGTAACTGGGTGATCATAAAGATGCTCTGCAGGTATCTCCGAAGCTGCCTGTTGAGTTGATGTGAATCGAGATTGGGATTTGTCACTCCGTATATCGGAGAGGTATCTCTGGGCCCTCTCGGTAATACACATCACAAGAAGCTTGCAAGCAAAGTGACTAAGGAGTTAGTTGCAAGATGATGTATTACGAAACGAGTAAAGAGACTTGCTCCTAACGAGATTGAACTAGGTATAGAGATACCGACGATCAAATCTCGGGCAAGTAACATACCGGCAGACAAAGGGAATTACGTATGTTGTCATAAAGGTTCAACCGATAAAAGATCTTCGTGGAATATGTAGGAATCAATATGGGCATCCAGGTTCCACCATCGGTTATTGACCGGAGAGTTGTCTTGGTCATGACTACATAATTTCCGAACCCACAGGGTCG
The DNA here is from genome assembly GCF_018294505.1 of Triticum aestivum. NCBI lineage: Eukaryota > Viridiplantae > Streptophyta > Magnoliopsida > Poales > Poaceae > Triticum > Triticum aestivum. The sequence goes on from NC_057805.1 coordinate 58,186,209, forward strand.
CACGCTTAACGTTCGTTGACGCTAGAGTAGTATTGGGATATTTGATGAGTGGTAACAAAATGTTGTTCGGAGTCCCGGATGAGATTCCGGACGTCACGAGGAGTCTCGGAATGGTCGAGAGGTAAAGATTTATATATGGGAAGTCATATTTTGGGTTCCGAAAAAAGATGCAGTTTTTTCGGTATTGTACTGGAAAGCTTCTAGAAGGTTCCGGAGGATTCCAGAGGGGTCCGGAAGTCCACAAGTGGTTCCACCATGACCCAAGGGCTGGCATGGGCTACGGGGAGGCGCCCTGGCCTTATTGGGCTAGGCGCACCAAGTCCTCAAAAGCCCATGTGGCTAGGGAAGGCAAAAAAGGAAGGAGTCCTATTAGGAATAGGATTGGACTTGGAGTCCAAGTCCTCTCCCCCTTAGCTGCGCCCTAGGGCTTGGTGGGGTTGTTTACCACGCCCCTCCACCTATATATAGAGGGGAACGGGCGCCCCAAGAGGAGACACCAAACCCCTGGCGCCCCTCTCTCTCCCGTTACTCCGTAGTTCCACCGCCTCGTCCCGGCGATGCTTAGCGAAGCGCTGTCAGTGTTCCACTACCACCATCACCACCATGCCGTCGTGTTGGTTGTGATCCCATCTACTTCTCCTCTCCCGCTTGCTGGATCAAGAAGGAGGAGACGTCATCGAGCCGCACGTGTGCTATAAACTCGGAGGTGCCGTACGTTCGGCACTAGATCGGTTGGATCGTGATCGGATCGTGAAAAGTACGACTACATCAACCGCGTGATAAACGCTTCCGCTTAACGGTCTACAAGGGTACGTAGACACACTCTCCCCTCTCGTAGCTATGCATCTCCATGGATAGATCTTGCGTGTGCGTAGAATTTTTTTGAAATTGCATGCTACGTTTCCCAACAGTATCATGAGTTTCTACAGGAACTAAAGCCATATGAAAACTGCAAAACTGTCGTTTGGATGCCACATAGAAAAAAAACACAGAAATGTAGACACAATGAGAAGAAAACATGAGGTTGGACCTCATGTCTGATTTCCTCCAAAATTTCTATGAAATAGGCTATTCCGTCAAAATGTAGGATAGTAATTCCTTCGTTCCAAACGGCCCAAAGGAAGAATTCCTATAGAAATCATATCCTCTAAAATGAATAGATATGATTTTCAATTTTTTAGGGGGTCTGATATTTATTTTTAATTCAGGGGGTCTGATTGTTGGAGATGCCCCAAATGGGCTTGTGTACCGAGAAGCCGCCGCACATGTACAGAAGTTTGCGGCCGGGGACCGTTTCCGAACAATCCATTCCGGCCGTGCCCACACAGATACAGCCCGAAACTGCCGACGCCAACCGTCCTCTCCTCGGGAACCGAACCATCCCCAAAACCCCACCACCTCACGATCTCCACCCTTCCGCGGTCCCGCCCATGGCCGCCGCCGCCGCGGCAACTCCTCACCTCGCCGCGGTCGGGACTGGGTCCCACCATCACCACCAGCCGCCGCCTCGTCCGCCCGTGTCCATCTCGGCCAGACCGAGGGCGCGCATCGTGCCCGTCGCCGCGGCGGCCGCTACTCCGGCCACCGACGGCGTCGCGCCGGTGCCACCCCACCCCAGGCGCTCGTAAGCCTTCTCTCTTTCCGTGGGCCAGTTTTGAATCCCGAGCGAATTTGATCTTCCATTCTTCGCCGCGCTTCGTCATTGATCTATTAGGATTCATTTCCCCTTCAACCTCTATGTATAGGGTTGTAAAGCGCCACACGATATCAGTTTTTGTTGGGGATGAGAGTGGGATGATCAATCGGATTGCCGGGGTCTTCGCGAGAAGAGGGTACAACATTGAGTCATTGGCAGTTGGGCTGAACAAGGACAAGGCGCTGTTCACCATTGTAGTGTCAGGAACAGAGAAAATACTCACACAGGTCGTGGAGCAGCTCTACAAACTTGTCAATGTTATACAGGTCAGCATTTTCTTATTCCAGTATCCCGTGAACATTGGAAATGTTTGCTAACTAATAGTAACATGTAATTAGTGGAATCACTCGTGTCAGTTTTCGTGCTTGTTCCTGTCATCGTAGTATCTGAAATTCATAGTCTTGTATATTGATTGAACAGGTTGATGATTTGTCAAAGGAACCACAAGTTGAAAGAGAGCTCATGCTTATAAAACTAAACGTAGAGCCGGAACAGCGACTCGAGGTAAAAGTGTATATGTGCTTTTTGCAAGCATGCTATCTAGAGATTTTAATCTGTGCATGTGATGCTCAGTTTACATATTTCAGTCCGAGAGGTAGTGGAAGCACAGTTTTGGTATCCTTGCTTATTGCATAGTTATACATGCAGGTGATGGGTTTGGTTGACATTTTCAGAGCCAAAGTGGTTGATCTTTCAGACCATACACTAACTGTTGAGGTAAAATCTGTGATGTTTCGTATCTTGCAGATCAATTATATCACTCGTATGTCTTTTATTAAAGCAAAGTATGTTCTCTGTTTTTGAGTCATGCCAAAGGTAACTGGCGATCCTGGAAAAATTGCTGCTGTACAGAGGAACCTGAACAAATTCGGGATCAAAGAAGTTGCCAGAACTGGCAAGGTTATACTCCTTAGAAAGATTAATACCATATCATGCTTTCTTCTTGACTATATCTAATGGGCCATACTAATGTAACAGATAGCTTTGCGGCGTGAGAAAATGGGACAAACAGCTCCTTTTTGGAGGTTCTCCGTAGCTTCCTATCCTGATCTTGAAGTAAAAATGCCTTCAAAATCTACACTAAGCACTGCAAAGACAACCAGTGGGGATTCTGAGGAATCATCCCAGGTAAGGAATGATAATTCTTATCATTCATATAATTCTTGTAGCATGTATTTATCTTTTCTTCAGCACTTCAACAACACTGTCTCCATTTATTTTGACCTGGTTTATTATGTTGTGGGAGTTCTTTTTATGTATTCAACGAAAATCAGCACGCGTAATTTACTTCTATTCTTTATAATAAGAGTTGTTCTTTACTGAATTGATCTTGTTGATTATTCTTTTCAATCTGTGTTTGTAAGGGCAAAATAGTTTCTGTAGATTATTTACCAATATTGATCCTTGCAAGTGCACCTTATATGCAGTGAATACTGATGTGATTAGCTAGACTTATCTATTTATGCCTACCAGTTTAGGACAAAAGCAGAAGTTGGTGCATTATTTAAACTGCTGTATCATTCCCAATACCAGCATTATGTTGAATTGTTAGTCTTGATTTGAAAGTAGTAAGAGGTTGGCTATCTTATAGAATAACTACAATTTCGCAAACACTGGTTAGAAATGACCTTGGCTATGTTTGTGTGAACAATTATATTGCAAATACTATTTGCTCGAATTTGCAACAGCAGCTGTATGAATTTTTATATAATCTTACGTTCTTATTACTAGGGCGATGTTTATCCAGTGGAATCTTATGAAAGCTTCTCGATGAATCAAATTCTTGATGCTCATTGGGGTGCCATGACTGACAGTGATGTAAGTTCTTGCATTCTTCTTTCACTAGAGCTGCTGTGTTGCTGAAAATTAGTGGCAAGAGCCCTGAAGTGTACTTGAACACTAAAATTCTTAAAATTTGTTTGCATTGAACTACAATTGCAATTTTAATGCCCATTTGGAAAATAACTGGCATACTTTTCTTTCTTTAGCCTACAGGGTTTTGTTCACATACTTTGTCGATCCTTGTGAATGATTCCCCTGGAGTTCTTAATGTCGTAACGGGTGTCTTTGCCCGGAGGGGCTACAATATTCAGGTTGGTTTTCCGCTTATATATATCTTATGTTGACTCAGTTAGATCATTGCAGGTTACAGTAAATGCTTAAAAGTTGTATCCATTACTTTGACAGAGTCTTGCTGTTGGCCCAGCTGAAAAAACGGGCACTTCTCGCATCACCACTGTCGTTCCTGGAAATGATGAATCTATCGCCAAGCTAGTACAACAACTTTACAAGCTCATTGATGTTTATGAGGTCAACTTATCAATGTGTGGTTTCTATGATTGTTGTTGCATATGTAAGGTTAACTCAAATTCATCTTGGTTTCTCAGGTTCAAGATCTTACACATTTACCATTTGCGGCTAGAGAGTTAATGATCATAAAGGTCGCTGGGAACACCTCAGCTCGCAGGGAAATCCTGGATATTGCTGAGGATGTTTTCAGGGCCAAAACGGTTGATGTATCAGGCCACACAATAACTCTTCAGGTAATAATTACTTTACCCTCTTGGGTCCAACTACTAGATTTAGGACTTTATATTCCTTTGTTGGTAGATAATCAGTCGGTTTTATCTAAGCATTTTCTTAATTCAATCTAGACATGTTGATTGTAGACAGCAGAAATATGAACATTAATCAGATACAGAGCCTTTACTTGGAGCATTATCCGCATAGCTGTCAACTAGCTGATAAAAATTTCAGTATATATCTGCTGCTATTTTGAAATATATGGTAGTATTTCTTAATATTGATTTAAGTTGGATAATAGTGATATGCAACAATGTGGGCATTTATAGATTGTTTCAGTGTCATGTATCTATGGCTATACCGGTAAATCGTATGTCTGACATAATTGTAATCCATTTGAAGAACAAAATTTGACATAAACTGTATTTATATAAATATCTCATAAGAATTCACTTGCTGGTATTTCATAGAAACATTTCCATTAACTCCAAGTTCGTGCAGTGATTTCCTTGTTTTTCCTATGGCGTAATCAAACACTCTTTCGTTGGGATTCTTATTGCATTTAATCCTACAATTCAATAAGGCCGGACATTGCGATCCTATCCTTTCCATTTTCCTGCATTTCTTGAATCTTGCAAAACGGTCCCACAAGGACAATGCATTTAGTGGCATCAATAATTTGTCTTAACAAGCAATAACTTTATTGGCATGCAGCTTACTGGAGACCTTGATAAAATGGTTGCACTACAAAGGTTGCTTGAGCCCTACGGCATCTGTGAGGTTCGTACTGAAGGTTCACTTTTTTTTAAGCTCTTGAAGGTTCACTTTGCAAATGCACCATAATATCCATAATTTGTGTTCAGCAGCAGATTAGTTATTCCTTGATTGTGGAGTACTCACGTAGTCCAATGCAAGTTGTAGTTTAGCAACTTCAATTTTTTGAACGGTTATTTGTAGAAGATCCTTTACCCTCCTTGTCCATGCATTTTGCAGATTGCACGAACTGGCAGGGTTGCGCTGTGCCGTGAGTCAGGAGTCGATTCTAAGTACCTCCGGGGGTATTCCCTTCCTGGATAGCGTGTCAGTTGGTGAGACATCACACTCCATCAGTTCATGGATTGCCATGATTCTCCTGATCTCGGATCTCTTAAACACCCTTTGTGCAATGGTGTTTCATTCCTTTTGAAGCACAAGCAAGAACTCCAGCTGTTATAGTTTACGTTCACTAGATTTACACTTTATCCTCAGGAGTTTTTGTCATATATACCACAGAGAAATGAGTTTGGGATGTTTGAATCCCATGTGAGCTCACGGAGGCAGAAGAAACCCATCCGTAGGTTTTCGGCTTTGAAGTTTGTTGGTCGTTGAAGACTCTTTTTTTACGTTCTGAACCATACCTAAATTAAGTATTTACGCATTTTTTTACCTCTAAAGTCATCTAGAATTCAGGCCTGCTACTTTGAAGCCTTCAATTAGCATCAATTGAATATAATTTTCCCTGTGTTGATGAATCAAATTTAGGACCGTGCTTTCAAAATGGGAATTTACACGTACGCTTTAGCACACTAAAATCCTCCTTTCCGTGGGGTATATATATTACTCCCCCTGTTCCTAAATATTTGTCTTTTTGAAGATAAATGGACTACCACATATGGATGTATGTAAGCATATTTTAGAATGTAGATTCACTCATTTTGCTCCGTATATGGTTACTTGTTGAAATCTCTGGAAAGACAAATATTTAGAAACGGAGGGAGTAGAAATTTTGGAATTGATGTATTATGGGACCTCGAAGAATCATTTGTGAAGCTATAAGCAGATCAGTGTCTTATAGGGGAAAGAAAGAAACATACAGTTCATCCGTTCAGCTACCAGGCACCTGACCCACACACCTGCACACCCCACTCCTGTATGACTAATATCCTCCTACCCGTTGCCTCACGGAACACCTCTACATCCTCCTTGATCACCTCCGCTAAAGAAACCCTCCGATTACGCTCCTTCCACAGATGCCACGCAACATACGCCGCCAGAGTGATATCCTCATTGACCTTTTCTTTCCTGCCAGTGGCCGATCTCAGCCTTAGCCACCAATTATCAATCGAAGATGCGGACGAAGCAATGGCATGCATAGTCTCATGCGTCCTTTGGAATTGAAACCAGGTTTCCTTAGCATAGCAGCAGGACAGAGTTATGTGCTCTGCCGTTTCCATCTACTGATCACAGAGCCGACATCTATCATTATGTGGCCAACCTCTCTTCAGCAATCGATCCGCCGTCCAATTTCTGTTTTGCAGAAGCAGCTACAAGTTTTTTTTGAGGGGTAAAACCAAGTTTATTCATTAAAGTCCACCTGAAGTGGGATACATCTCTAGTCATGAGGAGCGCCGAACCAGACGTGGCGCCCCGGACCTCTCGAGAGGGAAAACTTGGCTAAGCTATGTGCTTTATAATTAACAGCACGACTCTCATAGGAAAAAAAAACAATGAAAAATAGATGCTCTAAGATTTATCTCCCGATGATCGCTCCATACGTCCCATGTGACTTCCTGTTGATGTCAGATACAACTTGTTGGCAGTCCGAAGCTATAACAAAATTCTGGATGCCCATATCTTCTGCAAGGGATAAAGCCTCCCGACAAGCAAAAGCTTCAAGGGTTGCTGGGTCTACCACTCCCTCGACAACTAGAGCCGAGCTGCCCATATAGTTTCCACCCTCGTCTCTGCAAACTGCCGCCGCTGATCCTCCTCTTCTTGTCATAACCCCTGCATCAACATGAATCTTGCAATATCCAATAGGAGGCTTCTTCGGCCGGCGCTGAATAGATGGAGCAGCCGCTGGTGTGGCGTCCCGACCTGGTTCCTTCATCTGTATAGTATCTAGTTCAGCAATGAAACGGCCAATGAAGCCGTAGGTAGATTGGGGGCTCTGAAATATGGATTCATGGATAGCCTTACATTGCGCATGCCAGATGGACCAAAGTGTAACTGCTGCGAGGATAAACTGCTCATGTGATAACATTTGCATGAGTGTGAACAGCCACTGCCTCGCACTTGGTTCCGTATTCTCTATGATTTTATGTGTAATATCCTCATCAATCAGAGCCCAAACGCTCCTTGATGATGAGAATTCCAACAAAGAGTGATGCCACGAATCCCGGTTACCATAAAGCCCGCACTGGTCGGAGTCAGCCATGTATCGGTGTGCCCTGACATCGTTTGTTGGAAGGGAGTGTTTCGAGAGTCTCCATAAGAACATGTGAATTTTCCCCGGCACCTCCGTCTTCCATAATCTCTTCCATGATCCCTCCTCTGCAATGGAGCTTGAGGGTCCCGCAGACCCTTCCAACCAAGCCTCCCTTCTGAGTTTAGTTGCAACCAACATCTTTTACACAGATTTAACAGAAAAAACTCCGTGTTTCTCATAGTGCCAGGCCCAGAAATCGCTTATATTCCTTGTGCACAGAGGAATTGCAAGTATGACATTTCCTTCCATCTTTCACTTCCAGACCCGAGCCAGGCCCGGTCTTTCAATCCTAGTCGCGAACTGAAAATCATACGCAGAACAAGCAGAGTAGGTGGCATTTGCTGTTAATGACCAGCAGATACTGTCCTTTACATTGGTCAGGGTCACTCTCTGCACCTCCTCCCAGAGCTTGACAAACTGCAGTAGTTGCTCCTCGTTGTGCATTCTCTGCAGACCCCTCATCCAACGACCATTTGTCAACGCGTCCTTGACCAACATCTTCTTAAAACGCGTCAACTTAAAGATGTCCGGAGCAAGTTCGCACACAAGTGGCCAACAGGAGACTGGTATGTGATGCTCTCGGCAGGCATGCGTGGATGAACGACGTCGTGGGTAACCTATGCACAAAGGTTTGACCCAGTTCATCGGACTTTGGGAAATCATCTCGGAGGTTCAATTGGAGGAACAGATGGAGGACCGTCCCATTTGGACTTGGAACGAGTCAGGAGTTTACACAACATCGTCCGCATACAAGATGCTTTGTGAGGGAGGAGTGAGATTTCACTCATTCGGAGCCATCTGGAAATGTTGGGCTCCACTGGCGTGTAAGATCTTCATGTGGTTGGTAGTACAATACCGGTTGTGGACGTCGGATAGAAGGACGAGACATGGGTTGCAAGACCAAACATCTAGATGCTACTTATGTGACCAGGAGGAAGACACGGTGGACCACATTTTGCAGCACTGCGTGTTCTCACGGCAAGTGTGGTTTCGTTGTATTGCCAGAATGGGTTTGAGGATCGAGCTTTGCCCGGCAAATGACTCTAGGTTGGTGCAATGGTGGACGGAAGCTAGGAAACAAATTCACAAGCAAACTCGGAAAGGGTTCGACACGTTCGTGATGCTAATCTGCTGGACTCTTTGGAAACCAAAGGAACACGAGGGTCTTCGGCTCGGGTCAAGTCAAGAATGAGGGTGACACGATGGACATGATCTTCGACGATTTGAGGACTTGGGCCACGGCAGGAGCGTTTGGAGGACAACTAGTACCCGAGTAGTCGAGTAGCATGTAGGAGTGGGGTGGAGGCTTGGTTAGGGTCGGCCTGTGACTCCTAACTAGCAAATTTGTAATCTCTTGTACATATTATTCTCTCTTCTATAAAGCTAAGGTACGCCATTAGCGTACCCTAAAAAGAAGAGATGTCCAGAGCAATAGCGTATGGGGCATTTCCTTGCATCCATCCCTATCCATCCAGAAAGTTGCGGTACCACCGCCGCCCGCCTGTATCATTCTTTTTAGAACGAAGACGCTGGGGGCGTCCGGCTTTAAATTAATAAAGCCCACAACAAGCAGAGTATCGATAGGACAGACGTTACACGAAACATACCAAAAGCCCATGACATATCTAGAGACTTAAGTTAGGGAAGGGTTCATGCCGGGCAGCGAGCATAATACAAGGCATAAAGCCCATGACAGGAGCGCGCAGGCTCGCAAACAGAATAACGCCCACCATTAGGTAGGCAACGCCGGCTCCCTAGCCACAATGTAGACCTGGTGCACTCGTTCTTGCGTTCATGATCTCAGAGTCCTTCTGCTTCGCCAACGGACTCCACTGCTGCAAGAGGATAGAGCATTTGCAAATGATATTAGCCGGGTGCGACGGGAACGATCCTTCTATGGTAAATTTGTTGCGGGTGAGCCATAAGGACCATAGCATCGCCCCTATACTAGTCCATAGCACACGCTTGTGTTGACCCTGAACCGAACCTAGGAGTTCCACTAGTTCAGAGGAGGAGCGCGGGTCCCAGGGGACACCGACAGCCTCGCGCATTGCGCTCCACGCAAACCTCGCGAGGGGGCATGTGAAAAATGCATGATTAGCGTTCTCGGGGTCCCCACACAGTGCGCATGGACCCGTAGCCGGGCCATTCCGTTTTGCTATGTTAATGGACGTGGGGAGACGGTCCCGAAACAATTGCCAGAGGAAAACTTTGATTTTCAGCGGCACGCGCGCTTGCCAAAGTCCTTTCAGCTCTCTCTGTACCATCCCTTGGCACAATTTGTGGTATAAGGGTTTGACAGTGAACTTCCCGGAAGCGTTAAGATGCCACGACACCCTGTCAGGCTCCTCTGTTAGCGTCACAGGGGTCACCCGATCCAACAACTCTCCCCACCTCGCTGTTTCGTGATCATTTAGGTTACGGCGGAAGGCGATGGTCTGGGGGGAAGCCAACGCCTTTGCCACCCTTTGATTTGGATACACCGCTAGAGCATACAGCTCAGGGAAATCTTCCCAAAGGGGGCGAGTGCCCACCCAAAAATCTAGCCAGAAACAGGTGGATCGTCCGTTGCCGACGTTGAATTTGGCCCCTTGGTCAAAGGCGGGTCTGATAGCCTGCAGGTCTTGCCAAAAAGTGGAGCCCCTTGCATCCCCTTCAAAGAAATTCCCATTAGGGAAGTACTTGGCCCTTAGGATATCAGCCCATAGGCCAGTCGCCCCTTGCGAAAGTTTCCAGATCCACTTGGACATGAGCGCAATATTCTGAAGTCTGGTGTTGGTGACGCCAAGCCCTCCCAAGGATTTGGGCCTACACACGGCAGCCCATTTGACCATACGGTATTTGCGTTTAAGGCCCGTCCCTTCCCAAAAGAAGCGGGCGCGTGGCGTGTCCAATTTGGCATGAACCCCCTCAGCCAACAGGAACAGGCCCATTGCAAACATAGGAAGCGAGGAGAGGCTGGAGTTGGTCAGGACAAGTCTTGCCGCGGAGGACATGAACTTGCCCCGCCAAGGACTCACTTTCTTCCCCACTTTTCCTGTTAGAGGTGCCCATTCATCTATGGTCACGCGGCGAGGCGCTAGAGGTAGGCCTAAGTACGTAAAGGGGAATTTTCCCACTTTACAGTTGAGTAGGTCTGCGATACGACGCCCCTCCTAGCTATCTATCCCCATAGACAGCATTTCGCACTTGTGAAAATTGATTTTGAGACCGGACATCAGTTCAAAACTCAACAGCAGTGCTTTCACCGTTGCTATACTGTGGGTATCCGGCTGGAACAGTAGCATGGTGTCGTTTGCATACTGCAAGTGCGAGATCCCCCTGGGATGAGGTGGCCAACCACTCCCTTGATGTGGCCAGCCATGGTCGCCCTCCGTAGCATAGCCGCGAGAGCATCTACCACAAAATTGAACAAAAGCGGAGACATCGGATCGCCCTGATGTAGTCCCCGTTTGTTCTGGAAGAAGTTCCCTACTTCCCCATTAACCGAGATCACAGTCTGGCCACCCGAGACCAGCTGCATGACCCGGTGGACCCACATGGCCAAGAAACCCCGGCTTAGCAGAACCTGACGCAGAAAGTCCCAATTCACTCGGTCGTACGTTTTTTCGAAGGGAAAATTTTGTTTTTGCCGCTCTAGATTTTGCCAATTTTCCTTATGCCACTCTAAATTTTGACATTTCACTTTTGCCACTCTTAGGTTTTGACAATTATCACAATTGCCATTCCGTGGCAAAAGCAAAATAATTTTATTTCATTTTGCCACTCTTAGCTTTTGAAATGTATCACAATTGCCACTCTGAAAATTTTGCTTTTGCCACGGAAATGGCAATTGTGATAATTGTCAACAACTAAGAATGGCAAAAGTGAAATGTCAAAATCTCGAGTGGCATAAGGAAAATTGGCAAAATCTAGAGTGACAAAAACAAAATTTTCCCTTCGAAGTCTAATTTAAGGAGGATGGCCGGTTCCCTAGTTCGTTTGAGTTCGTGAATGATCTCCTGGAGCGCGAGAGAGCCCTCCAAAATGTTATGGCCGCGAATGAAAGCAGTTTGGGTGCGGCTAATGGTGCGGTGCGCTATCGGGACAAGACGGTTGGTGGTTGCTTTGGAGCAGATCTTGAAAGGCACGTTAATAAGCGCGATAGGCCGAAATTGACGGATGTTATCTGCTCCTGCCACCTTAGGGATGAGCGACAGGATCCCGAAGTTAAGCCGGGATATATCTACCGTCCCTCGCATGAAACTGTTCCAAACCTCAAACACAGGCCCCTGCAGGATTGGCCAGAAGTGTTTGAACATGGCCACAGGCCACCCGTCCGGGCCTGGCGCTGTATCGGTTTTCATGCTCCTAAGGGCCACCTCGATTTCCTCGGGCAAAAAGGCGAGCCCCGGCTCTTCATTTTCCCAGTCGGTGACGAGCTGGGAAGGATCCCACAGGTCAGCGCGCACCCCTGCTCGCTGCTCCTCGCTCGTCCCCATCAGTTGGACGTAGAAGTCGTAGACATGACTCACTATGTCCTTCTGAGCCAGCAGTAGCCCCTGATCAGACTGCAGGCGAAGGATCGAGCATCTACGCCATCTCCCATTAGCGTAGGCGTGAAAGTATTTCGTGTTAGCGTCCCCTTTGAGCAGCCACTTAAGGCCACCCCGACGCCTCCAGTACTCCTCTTCCGCGCGAAGCAATGACTGCACCTGGTTCTCCAACGCGTAGCGATGAGCCCATTCTTGTTCAGAAAAGGCCGTGTGTCCGCCTGTTGGTCGAGGCGTGCGATCTCTGCCAGGATGCCCTCCCTGAGCACCCTATCCTGTCGGCCCAAGTTGGCCCCCCGGCCCTTAAGAATGGCCCGAAGGCGGCCCCCTACTGCAATCCAGAAATCCATCGGGCCTCGCTGGTTACCCACCTGGCTAACACAGGCGTTCCCCTTCACCCTGAAGATGGAGTCAAAGTTTGGGTTTTCGAACCAAGCCGTCTCGAAGAAAAACCTAGGGTTTCGACACACCCTTTCCTTCTCTGAGGAAAGGATGAGCGGTCCGTGATCCGACCCAATCCTGGTCTCAGCGACAAGCGAGCACAAAGGGTATATCAACTCCCAATCGGGAGAGATGAACACCTTGTCTAGCACCGATCGCACCAGGGCAAGTTGCTTGTTCGTCCACGTGTAGCGAGCCCCAGACCTGGCCACCTCCCTAAGAGCCATGGAGGCAATGGCATTATTAAACATGGACACCCTTGGCCAGTTAATATTGTAGTTGTTTTTGTCCGCTCCCGAGCGTATCAGATTAAAGTCCCCCCAACTACTAGAGGAATAAGCGAAGAGCTCACCGAGAGCACCTTCGATTGCAATTCGCCCAGAAACTCGGCCGATCGCGAGTGATCAGCCGGCCCGTAAACCTAAATCACCACCAGCTCCCGCTGAGACTGACGGTGGCGAATGTGGCCGGCGAGAAAAAAGGTGCCCGCATCCCATGCTAGCACCTCATACACTGCTTGATCGAAACCAAGTAGCATGCCCCCCTGAGTGCCCAGACGCAGCTAGGTGGTTCCAAGTGAACCTTTCCAGGGGGTCAATGGCAAGCAGCTCATGATGACGGAAGTCAATCTTAATGGTCTCCTGCAAAGCCACGATATCAACACCCTCCTTCCGCATGCACTCCTTAAGCTGGGTGCGACGACCCACGTGGCCGAAACCACGGATGTTCCAAAAAAAGCCTGCATCTAAATAATTCTATTACGAAGGCCCTCTCGAGGACACCGCTTTGGCCACACGTCTCACCTTGGCCCTGCAAGGCGAGGGAGGGGGTGCAACCCCTGTTGCTAACACCCCCTCTTCGGGCCGGACCAGAGTAAATTGCAAAAAACCACCACAATTGGGTCGAAGTTTGCAATGCTTCAGAAAAAACCACCGGAAAACATGCATTTTGGTGGGTGTTTGATGACATTTGCACAATTGTGGTGGTTTTTTGCAATTTACTCGCCGGACCACAAGTGCTCGCGAGGCCCCTGCCTCCTGCACTAGCTGGTTCGCACTCGTCGCAGCCACAGCTGCGAGCGCCGCCTGCGCCTGCTCTGTCGCACGCAACAGAGGCAGCAGCTCGCGCGTGCCCCCGAGACACAACGCGTCCACCCCACTCTCCTCTAAAACCTTACTAAGATGATCATCAGAAAACACGTTCAGAACCGTAAAGCGCGGGGGAGGGTTGCCTGAGAGTTCGAGGTTCTTCTGGGCCTGAATGAGTTGAGCCCGCTGCAGCGCAGGCAGGCTCGCCTTTGCGCCCCTGGAGCGCGAGCTGGAGCGAACTGGAGCCGCGGCCACCGCCTTGGACCGCTTGGCCTGCACGATTGGCGCCGCCTTGGAGGCCTCCTGGAACAGGACATCACCAATGGGTTGCGCGAGGGGGGCGGCGAGCGCCATCACCGTCTGACGGGGAGTTGGCGGCGCGCCTAGCTGCTCCATGGGCCTGATTCCGTCAGTGGTCACCTTGCGCCCCGCCAACTTCTTAGCTTGCCGCACTGAGTCGCTCTTGCGGCCCCCCGGCCCACCCGAGGCCGGCGACCTGGCCAAGGATGGGAGGAAGGTGCTTGCAGACAGCACCAGTGGCGTGCGCTCCCCCGCTGGCACGCCTGTGTCACACGATGTCGTCGTCCCCTTGTCCAGCAGAGCCGACGACTGAGAGGACACCATCCCCATGTTGGAGCCATACTGGTTCGCCACCTCCACCTCCATCGCCACCACCGAAGCCGAGGCAAGAGCTTGAGGAGCGGGAGCCGCCGGAGAGCCCGCGCCCCGGATGCCGAGCTTCTCCCAGGCCGCAGTGTCGATGGAGTCGTCGCCCATGCTCGCATCGAGGTCCTTGTCGTGTCCCTTGTCCCGAGGCTTGTCCTTGTCGCCGTTGTCCAGACCCTTGTCGCTGCTCGGGGGGGAGGGGGAGGAGGCAGCGCCGGAGCCCACGGTGGGGAGGGTCGAGCTCCGGCTCGATCTTGATGAGGAAACCCTCCCCATTGAACCAGATCTGGACCGAACCCCGCATCTTCTCGGGCTTGCGGCAGGCGAAGCGCATCCGCAGCGGGCCGGAACGGATCAGAGTCAGCTCATCCACCACCAGCGGCCTGCCCAACATCGTCAGTCCCGTCATCAGCATGTCCACCTTGCGGTGCTTGGGAGGGATACCCCACAGCTTAACCCACACCTCAGGCATGGTGTCCCCTTTGGGCGCATCGGTCACGACATCACGGATGAGCGCAGTGATGTTGTTGATGGAGAGGAATAGCTTGCCACTGCGAGTAGCCATGCGCAGCATCGCCGGATCTGGGAAGACCAGCGAGAAGCTGTCGGCGTCGATTTGAGCCACCTGCCAGTCCCACGCGCCCTCAAACAGGTGAGGCAGGTCAATCTCCAGAATCTCCTTCGATAGTAAGCCCGGGGACGCTGAGAGAATGGCAGCGTTGACCCCGAACCCGCACTGCTCATCTTCGACATCTTTAGGAAACTGCAGGCAGAAGAACCCCCCTCCCTGAATGGTGTGCCCCATAGTCTGAAGCAAGAGGGGCTTGCCACGAGAGGGACAGCAGCCGAGACATGGCCCTCCTGGAAGCAGAGGATGCAGAGAGGCTGAAACTTGCAGTTGCTCTGGAAATGACCTGCACGGCCTCACTTGAAGCACTCCCTGTCGTCAGCCTCCTCCACCGGAATGGGCTTAGCGGCCATGCCCTTGGAGGACCCCACAGGCAGCGATGTCGGCATCTTGGAGCTCGACTTCCCCACCGGCTTGAACTTCTTCTTCGCGGCGTAGGGGTCACCGGTCCGGTCACCTTGGAACTGCAGCATCTCCTCGAGACGCTTGAGCTCGAGCCCCTTCTTCTTGTATTCTTCCTTCTTCCGCTTCTTGCGCTCCTGCTCCTTCAGCCACCACGACGGCGGTGGCCCCCAGCCACCAGCCTCACCGTCGCGCGCCGCGCCTTGCGCCTTGGCCTGCGCGCGTAGCTCGCGCTCGCGGGAACGCTCCGCTGCGGGGTCGAGGGGCGGAAGGGGACGCTTGTCCACCCTCCAGTCGGCCTTGGAGCCCATGGCAACCGCCTCGGCGAAGGAGCGCTCGAGGGGCGGCGGGGGGCGGATGGGGAGGAGGGAGTGAGCGGAGCGGCCGACACGACGCGCCTGCGATCTGGTGGCTGGAAACCCTAGCGATGGATCTAGGGTTCCTTTGGACAACCAAATCCACTTAAGTACCCTCTCCACTAGGCCAGGGCCAGGCGGGCCGGGCTTCCTACTTTCAGACACTGGGCTCCCCTGGCGCAGCCGACCCGGACTGGCCACCACCACATGGGTCGGACCTGAGCCAGAAATGGGCCGTGAGTCCATGGCGGCCCCAAGGCCCACCTGACCCCCTGCTCCGGGATCCCAACCCTAGAGCAGGGCGACCCCGACGTCGCCGGCGCCACCCGCACCGCCGCCGCCGGCACATCAGCCTCCCCTGAGCCCTGCGAGCCAGCCCGAAGAAGGAGGCCCTCCGCATCCGGGACTGCGAGAACAGCGAGCCCCTGCCGCGGGGTCGCCGCCTGGGCGGCACCGCGCACGGCCCCAGCCTGAGATCCACGCTGACGAGGGCCACGACCTCCAGGCGCAAACGCCCGCCGCTGGCCGGCAAGGAACGAGCCCCCGAGCTCCTCCGCCCTGGCCACGAAATCTCCCACCGAGCACTGGGACGGACCGCCCTCCGCCCCCGCTCCATCACCATCTTCCTCGTCTTCCGCTTCGTCGTTGGAGTCCACCCCCGCCAGGGCCCAGAAGCGGCTGCCGGACCAGCCGCCGCCGCCCACCGGGGCGCACCACGGCCCCGCCTTAGGCACTGGGCACGCCGACGCCGCGCCCGCCTGGACCAGCGTCCACTCTGACGCGCCCCGCCAGTCCTGGACCGTCGCGCCCGCATATCACGCGCCATCGCCTTCCTGGTCACCGCTCCGTACAGGAGCCGTTGGAGACATTTCCTCCGCCAAATTCCTCTCGCCCACCTGTATCGTTGAGCAGCTCGAGAAGAGTTGCTTGTCCGTTGCGTGACACGGCGTCGGGGTTCCCTTCCATGGCCTGTCGACCCCATCCCAGCTGAACCACTCCCACTGCAGCGCAATGCCGTGCTGAAATAGTCTACGTTTTTTACTCCCAGACCTCCATATTTCTTTGGGGAGCATACCTACGGATTTTAGACCCGTGAGCTTGATGCACAGCGTGCCAAAGCTGGTTAGCAAGATGTTAGCTTCAAGACTTGCCCCAGAGATTCATTAGCTTGTGTCAAACAACCAGAGTGCGTTGGCGCTCATCCTTGTCTCCGCGCTCTTGATGGACTTCAAGCATGATTACCCACCGGCAATGTCGCTCCCTGCCTTCATTGTGGGGCTACAGGCCTTCTTCCTCTGGGTCTGCTTCTTCTTTGCAGCCTTCCAGGACGAGTGGAGCAATGGCAATCCGGAGGTGCAGAGGATCGTAGACAACTTTCTTCAGTCTGATTTATTCGAGGCAGAGCAATTCAAGATAACTTCTTATATGTCAAGAATGTGTGATCAAGGCGGCGCATACGGCAAAATCCCCTACATTTTTTCTCAAACTTGATATGGCCAAGGCTTTTGATTCGGTGGGTTGGACCTATTTGCTGGAGGTTCTTGAGGCTATGGGATTTGGGCAGAGATGGCGAGATATGATCTCCATTATCCTATCATCCTCTTCGTCTAGAGTGTTATTAAATGAATCTCCGGGGTTGCCTTTCCCCCATAAGCGAGGATTTAGGCAGGGAGATTCCTTGTCACCGCTTTTGTTCATCATCGCAATGGAGCCGTTGCAGAGGTTGTTTACTCTTGCCACGGAGGAAAGAGTATTATCTCCATTGGGACCGTGTGCTGCACGTTTCTGTTCGAGCTTCTATGCTGATGATGCGGCGCTCTTCATCAACCCTTCGGTGGCAGACTTTCAGGCTGTCCAAGCAATTCTTAAGCTGTTTGGGGATGCTTCTGGGCTGTCCGCAAACATCGCCAAGACCGTGGCTTACCCAATTTCTTGAACGGGTCTTCACATTGCGCCTATGTTGATCGATTTTGGTGGGGGTTTGGGAGCCTTCCCGTGCAAATATTTGGGGCTGCCTCTGGGAATTAGAAGGCCGAGGAGAGTGGAGGTGTGGGTCATCTGAGAAGTAATGTCTTAAATCATAGAAAACCTTTTTCTTTTGTTGGTATGTGAAACTAGGTGGTATAAATTTAGCAACAATATAATTGGCATAGTTTGCATACCATGGAGTACTTCGAGAAGCATTTATAACTGCTAATTGTTCATCTGGTAAGCTATCATCATAGGTAGTGAGTCATCAAGAATATTTTCTAACCTAGACAAGTTGTCCCCTACGGGGTTCTCAGCTCCCTTTCTATCAGTAATGTGTAAATCAAATTCTTGTAGCAAGAGAACCCACCAAATAAGTCTAGGTTTAGCATCTGTCTTTTCCATAAGGTATTTAATGGCAGTGTGAACAGTTATTTTGGAATCAACAATATAAGATCTAAATTTATCACACGCAAACACAACTGCTAAAAATTCTTTTTCAATAGTAGCATAATTTCTTTGAGCACTGCCTAGAGTTTTACTAGCATAATGGATAACATTTAATTTTTTATCAACTCTTTGTCCTAGAACAACACAAACAACATAATCACTAGCATCACACATAATTTCAAAGGGTAGGTTCCAATCAGGTGGTTGAATAATAGGTGCAGAAATTAATGTTTTTTTAAGTATTTCAAATGCTTCTACACAATCATCATAAAAAACAAATGGAACATCTTTTTGCAAAAGATTAGTGAGAGGCCTAGAAATTTTAGAAAAGTCTTTAATAAATATCCTATAGAAACCAGCATGACCAAGGAAACTTCTTATACCTTTGATATCTTTAGGACACGACATTTTTTCAATAGCATCTACTTTAGCTTTAGCAACTTCAATACCTCTTTCGAAAATTTTATGTCCCAAGACAATAACTTCATTAATCATAAAGTGGCATTTCTCTCAATTCAAGACAAGAATAGTTTCTTCTCATCTCGGCAAAACCCGATCAAGGTTGCTTAAGCAATCATCAAAAGAAGTTCCGTAAACGGAAAAATCATCCATGAAAAGCTCAACAATCTTTTCACAAAAGTCAGAGAATATAACAGTCATACATATTTGAAAGGTAGCAGGTGCATTGCATAAACCAAAAGGCATACATCTATAAGCTAAAGTACCTAAAGGGCATGTAAAAGTAGTTTTTTCTTGATCCTCTTGTGACACAGGTATTTGGGAAAAACCAGAATAACCATCTAGAAATGTGTAAGTTTTGATAGTCTTTTTAGCATTTGATCAATCAAAGGGAGAGGATAATGATATTTCCTAGTAGCTTTATTTTATTTTCTAAAATCAATTACCATTCTATAACCTATGACAATTCTTTGCGGAATCAGTTCAATTTTATCATTAGGAACAACAGTAATACCTCCCTTCTTAGGGACACAATGAACAGGACATACCCATCTACTATCAGCTATGGGGTAGATTATACCTGCTTCCAGAAGCTTTAGTATTTTATTTCTTACAACTTCTTTCATCTTTGGATTTAACCGTCGCTGGTGATCAACAACCGGTTTAGCATCAGGTTCCATATTAATTTATGCTAACATAGAGTGGAACTAATGCCCTTAAGATCATCAAGAGTATATCCAATAGCGGCACGGTGCTTCCTCAAAGTTTTCAATAATCTCTTTTCTTCATGCTCTGAAAGGTTAGCACTAATAATAACAGGATATATCTTCTTTTCATCAAGATAAGCATATTTCAGAGTATCAGATAATTGTTTAAGATCGAACACATGGTCACTCTTGGGTGGTAGAGGATCTCCAAGAGTTTCAATAGGAAAATTGTGTTTCAAAATAGGCATTTGTTTAAAGAATATCTCAGCTTTTTCATTTCTTTCATTCATAAACATATCATTTTCATGGTCTAGCAAATATTGTTCTAATGGATCAGTAGGAGGCACGACGATAGAAGCAAGACCAATAATTCCATCCTTACTAGGTAATTCTTTATCACGAGGTTGTCTACGAAATTTGGAGAAATTAAACTCATGAGACACATCACCAAAATTAACATTGACCATTTCTTTAGTGCAATCAATTTTAGCGTTCACCGTATTCAAGAAAGGTCTACCAAATATGATGGGACAAAAATCATCTTGTGGGGAAGCAAGAACTAGAAAATCAGTAGGGTATTTTATTTTCCCACACAAGACTTCAACATCTCTAATGATGTCTACTATGCAACCTTCTTCTTGTAGACTCGTGTTGGGCCTCCAAGCACAAAGTTTTGTAGGACAATAGCAATAGCAAATTTCCCTCAAGTGGATGACCTAAGGTTTATCAATCTGTGGGAGGCGTAGGATGGAGATGGTCTCTCTCAAACGACCTTGCAACCAAATAACAAAGAGTCTCTTGTATCCCCAACACACCCAATACAATGGTAAATTGTATAGGTGCACTAGTTCAGCGAAGAGATGGTGATACAAGTGCAATATGGATGGTAGATATAGGTTTTTGTAATATGAAAAATATAAAAACAGCAAGGTAACTAGTAACAAAAGTGAGCAAAAACGGTATTGCAATGCTTAGAAACAAGGCCTAGGGTTCATACTTTCACTAGTGCAAGTTCTCTCAACAATGATAACATTATTAGATCATATAACAATCCCTCAACGTGCAACAAAGAGTCACTCCAAAGTCACTAATAGCGGAGAATAAACGAAGAGATTATTGTAGGGTACGGAACTGCCTCAAAGTTATTCTTTCTGATCGGTCTATTGGGCTATTCCTATAAGTGTCACAAACAGCCCTAGAGTTTGTACTAAAATAACACCTTAAGGCACACATCAACCAAAACCCTAATGTCACCTAGATACTCCAATGTCACCACAAGTATCCGCGGGTTTCATTATACGATATGCATCACACAATCTCAGATTCATCTATTGAAATCAACACAAAGAACTTTCAAGAGTGCCCCAAAGTTTCTACCGGAGAGTCAAGACGAAAATGTGTGCCAACCCCTATGCATAAGTTCACAAGCTCATAGAACCCGCAAGTTGATCACCCAAACATACATCAAATAGATCACGTGAATATCCCATTGTCACCACAGATAGACACATCCAAGACATACATCAAGTGTTCTCAAATCCTTAAAGACTTAGTCCAATAAGATAACTTCAAAGGGAAAACTCAATCCATTACAAGAAGGTAGAGGGGGAGAAACATCATAAGATCCAACCATAATAGCAAAGCTCGCGGTACATCAAGATCGTGCCATATCAAGTACACGAGAGAGAGAGAGAGAGAGAGAGATCAAACACATAGCTACTAGTACATACCCTCAGCCCCGAGGGTGAACTACTCCCTCCTCGTCATGGAGAGCGCCGGGATGATGAAGATGGCCACCGGTGATGGATTCCCCCTCCGGCAGGGTGCCAAAACGGGCTCCCGATTGGTTTTTCGTGGCTACAGAGGCTTGCGGCGGCGGAACTCCTGATCTAGGTTTCTTTTCGGGGGTTTATGTATTTATAGGATTTTTTGGCGTCAGTTTCATGTCCGGGGGGGGGGGGGATCCACGAGTCAACGACAAGGGTGGAGCACCCTCCCGGGGGGTAGGACGCGCCCTCCACCCTTGTGGTTGGCTTGGGACTCTTCTGGCCCAACTATTTTGCTTCGGGGGCTTCTTCTGGTCCATAAAAAATCACCGTAAATTTTCAGCTCGTTTGGACTCCGTCTGATATTCCTTTTCTGTCAAACTCAAAAACAAGGAAAAAACAGAAACTGGCACTGGGCTTTAGGTTAATAGGTTAGTCCCAAAAATCATATAAAATAGCATATAAATCATATAGAACATCCAAGATGGATAATATAATAGCATGGAACAATAAAAAATTATAGATACGTTGGAGACGTATCAAGCATCCCCAAGCTTAATTCCTGCTTGTCCTCGAGTAGGTAAGTGATAAAAATAGAATTTTTGATGTGGAATGCTACCTAACATATTTGTAAATGTAATCTTATCTATTGTGGCAAGAATATTCAGATCCATAAGATTCAAAACAAAAGTTTAATATTGACATAAAAACAATAATACTTCAAGCATACTAATAAAGCAATCATGTCTTCTCAAAATAACATGGCCAAAGAAAGCTATCCCTACAAAATCATATAGTCTGGCTATGCTCCATCTTCATCACAGAAAATATTTAAATCATGCACAACCCCGTTGACAAGCCAAGCAATTGTTTCATACTTTTGATGTTCTCAAACTTTTTCAACTTTCACGCAATACATGAGCGTGAGCCATGGACATAGCACTATAGGTGGAATAGAATATGGTGGTTGTGGAGAAGTCAAAAAATAAGGAGATAGTCTCACATCAATTAGGCGTATCAACGGGCTATGGAGATGCCCATCAATAGATATCAATGTGAGTGAGTAGGGATTGCCATGCAACGGATGCACTAGAGCTATAAGTTTATGAAAGCTCAAAAAGAAAACTAAGTGGGTGTGCATCCAACTTGCTTGCTCACGAAGACCTAGCGCAATTTGAGGAAGCCCATCGTTGGAATATACAAGCCAAGTTTTATAATGAAAAATTCCCACTAGTATATGAAAGTGACAACATAAGAGACTCTCTATCATGAAGATCATGGTGCTACTTTGAAGCACAAGTGTGGTAAAAAGATAGTAGCATTGCCCCTTCTCTCTTTTTCTCTCTTTTTTTGTTTTTTGGGCCTTCTCTCTTTTTTTTGGCCTCTTTTTTTTCGTTCGGAGTCTCATCCCGACTTGTGGGGGAATCATAGTCTCCATTATCCTTTCCTCACATGG
Source organism: Triticum aestivum (assembly GCF_018294505.1). Classification (NCBI taxonomy): domain Eukaryota; kingdom Viridiplantae; phylum Streptophyta; class Magnoliopsida; order Poales; family Poaceae; genus Triticum; species Triticum aestivum. Next base: position 58,208,594 of record NC_057805.1, read on the forward strand.
GACAATGCTCAAATAATGAAGATCATCACACTTTCATTTACTTACAACTCGATACTTAGAACAAAATATGACTCTATATGAATGCCTCCGGCGGTGTACCGGGATGTGCAATGAATCAAGAGTGACATGTATGAAAGAATTATGGTGGCTTTGCCACAAATACGATGTCAACTACATGATCATGCAAAGCAATATGACAATGATGAAGTGTGTAATAAACAGAATGGTGGAAAGTTGCATGGCAATATATCTCGGAATGGCTATGGAAATTCCATAATAGGTAGGTATGGTGGCTGTTTTGAGGAAGGTATATGGTGGGTTTAAGGTACCGGCGAAAGTTGCGCGACACTAGAGAGACTAGCAATGGTGGAAGGGTGAGAGTGCGTATAATCCATGGACTCAACATTAGTCATAAAGAACTCGCATACTTATTGCAAAAATCTATTAGTCATCGAAACAAAGTACTACGTGCATGCTCCTAGGATGATAGATTGGTAGGAAAAGACCATCGCTCGTCCCCGACCGCCACTCATAAGGAAGACAATCAATAAATAAATCATGCTCCGACTTCATCACATAACGGTTCACCATACATGCATGCTACTGGAATCACAAACTTTAAGACAAGTATTTCTACAATCCACAATTACTCACTAGCATGACTCTAATATCACCATCTTTATATCTCAAAACAATCATGAGGAATCAAACTTCTCATAGTATTCAATGCACTTTATATGAAAGTTTTTATTATATCCCTCTCGGATGTCCATCATATTAGGACTAAATTCATAACCTAAGCAAATTACCATGCTTTTTAAGACTCTCAAAATAATATAAGTGAAGCATGAGAGTTCATCAATTTCTTCAAAATAGAACCACCGCCGTGCTCTAAAAAGATATAAGTGAAGCACTAGAGCAAATGATAAACTACTCCAAAAGATATAAGTGAAGATCAATGAGTAGTCGAATAATTATGTAACTATGTGAAGACTCTCTAACATTTGAGGATTTCAGATCTTGGGATATGATTCAAACAACAAGCAAAACAAAATGAAATGACACTGCAAGTATATTGAAGAAGAAAGGTGGGATGCCTACCGGGGCATCCCCAAGCTTAGATGGTTGAGACTTCTTGGAATATTAATTAGGGATGCCTTGGGCATCCCCAAGCTTGAGCTTTTGTGTCTCCTTAATTCCTCTCATATCACGGTTCCCTAGTTCTTAAAAATGTTCATCCACACAAAACTCAACAAGAACTCGTGAGCCATGCTAAACCTTATCATTCTCTACTGTAGAAAATCACTAAAATTATAATTTGACATTGCATACTAAATGCCTCTGCATATTTAATACTCCTATCCTCAAATAGAATCATTAAACAAGCAAACATATGCAAACAATGCAAACATAACAACAATCTGTCTACAACTGAAGCTTTAGCATGTTCTTTCATCCTAACAGGAAAAGGTGATCTCTCAATATAAGCAGTAGGAATAACTGGATCAACATTATAAGTAATGGTTTCTTCTTCAACTTTAATGTGTTCTACTATTTTTACTTCAGTGGGAGGATGATATTTAAATCACTTCTCCTTAGGGAGATCAACATGAGTAGCTAATGATTCACAGAAAGAAGCTACTATCTCAGAGTCAAGTCCATATTTAGTGCTAAATTCACGAAAAGCATCGGTATCCATAAAAAAATAACACAATCAAACTTATGGTTTATACCTGACTCCTTACCTTCACCGAGCTCCCAATCTTCAGAATTGCATTTAATTCTTTCCAAGAGATCCCATTTGAATTCAATAGTCTTCTTCATAAAAAAACTAGTACAAGAAGTATCGAGTATGGATTGATCATTATGAGAAAGCCGAGCATAAAAATTCTGAAGAATTATTTCTCTTGTGAGCTCATGATTGGGGCATGAATATAACATTGACTTAAGCCTGCCCCAACAAGCTTGAGCGAGACTTTCTCCTTCGCGAGGCCAAAAATTATATATATTATTCCGATCACGATGAACCAGATGCATAGGATAAAACTTCTGATGAAATTCCAATTTCAATCGGTTGTAGTTCCAAGCTCCAATATCATCACATAGCCTATACCATGTTAATGCCTTTCCCTTCAAAGATAAAGGGAAGACCTTCTTCTTGACCTCATCCTCGGGCAAACCTGCAAGCTTAAATAATCCACAAACTTCATCCACATAGATTAGATGCATATCAGGATGTAGTGTCCCATCTCCTGCATAATGATTAGCTAGTAGTTTCTCTATCATACCCGAAGGAATTTCATAATAAATATTTTCAGTAGGTGCAGTAGGCTGAGGAGCAACTTCTTGTTCTTCTGGTTGAGGTGAAGATTGTCGGGGAACGTAGCATGCAATTTCAAAAAAAAAATCATACGCTCACGCAAGATCTATCTAGGAGACGCATAGCAAAGAGAGGGGGAGAGTGTGTCCACGTACCCTCGTAGACCGAAAGCGGAAGCGTTTGACAACGCGGTTGATGTAGTCGAACTTCTTCTCGTTCCAACTGATCAAGCACCGAATGTACGACACCTCTGAGTTCTGCACACGTTCAACTCGATGACGTCCCTCGAACTCTTGATCCAGCAAAGTGTCGAGGGAGAGTTTTGTCAGCATGACGGCGTGGTGACGGTGATGGTGAAGTGATCCGCGCAAGGCTTCGCCTAAGCACTACGATAATATGACCGGAGGTGTAAACTGTGGAGGGAGGCGCCGCACACGGCTAACAGATGTTGTTGTGTGTTCTAGCAGTGCCCCCCCACATATACATAGGTCGAAGGGGAGGAGAGGCAGCCAAGGGGGCACCCCAAGTAGGAGGAATCCTACTTGGGCGCCTCCCAATTCGGCCTCCCCCCTTACCATATCCACCGGAGGGGGAAGGAAGGAGGAGGGAGGAGAGAAGGAAGGGGAGGCCGAATCCCTCCCCTTCCTTTCTCTCTTCTCCTCTTTCCTTCCCCTCCTATTTCAGACTACATGAGGCGCACCAGCCCCCTAGGGGCTGGTCTGTCCCCTTCTTGGCCCATTAGGCCCATGTAGTTGCCGGGGGGATGCCCGGAACCCCTTCCGATGACCCGATATGTACCCGGTACCCCCGAAACACTTCCGGTGTCCGAATATCATCGTCATATATATGAATCTTTACCTCTCGACCATTTCGAGACTCCTCGTCATGTCCGTGATCTCATCTGGGACTCCGAACAACATTCGGTCACCAAATCACATAACTCATATAATACAAAATCGTCATTGAACGTTAAACGTGCGGACCCTACGGGTTCGAGAACTATGTAGACATGAACGAGACACCTCTCCAGTCAATAACCAACAAAGGAACCTGGATGCTCATACTGGTTCCTACATATTCTACGAAGATCTTTATCGGTCGTACCGTAATGACAACATACGTTATTCCCTTTGTCATCGGTATGTTACTTGCTCGAGATTCGTTCGTCGGTATCTACATACCTAGTTCAATCTCGTTACCGGCAAGTCTCTTTACTCGTTCCGTAATACATCATCCCGCAACTAACTCATTAGTCACATTGCTAGCAAGGCTTATTATGATGTGCATTACCGAGAGGGCCCAGAGATACCTCTTTGATACTCGGAGTGACAAATCCTAATCTCGATCTATGCCAACCCAAAAAACACCTTTGGAGATACCTGTAGAGCATTTTTACAATCACCTAGTTACGTTGTGACGCTTGATAGCACACAAGGCATTCCTCCGATATCCGGGAGTTGCATAATCTCATAGTCAAAGGAATATGTATATGACATGAAGAAAGCAATAGCAATAAAACTGAACGATCAATATGCTAAGCTAACGGATGGGTCTTGTACATCACATCATTCTCCTGATGATGTGATCCCGTTATCAAATGACAACTCATGTCCATGGTTAGGAAACTTAACCATCTTTGATTAACGAGCTAGTCTAGTAGAGGCTTATTAGGGACATGGTGTTTTGTCTATGTATCCACACATGTATCAAGTTTCCGGTTAATACAATTCTAGCATGAATAATAAACATTTAACATGATATAAGGAAATATGAAATAACGACTTTATTATTGCTTCTAGGGCATATTTCCTTCAGTCTCCCACTTGCACTAGAGTCAATAATCTAGTTCACATCACCATGTGATTTAACACCAATAGTTCACATCGCCATGTGACCAACACCCAAAGGGTTTACTGGAGTCAATAATCTAGTTCACATCGCTATGTGATTAGCACCCAAAGAGTACTAAGGTGTGATCCTGTTTTGCTTATGAGAGAAGTTTAGTCAACGTGTCTGCCACATTCAGATCCGTATGTATTTTGCAAATTTCTATGTCTACAATGCTCTGCATGGAGCTACTCTAGCTAATTGCTCCCTCGTTCAATACGTATCTAGATTGAGACTTAGAGTCATCTAGATTAGTGTCAAAGCTTGCATCGACACATCTCTTTACGACGAACACATTATCACCTCATAACCGAGAAACATTTCCTTAGTCCTCTTTAGGTACCTAAGGTTAATTTTGACTGCTGTCCAGTGATCTACTCCTAGATCACTATTGTACCCCCTTGCCAAACTCATGGCAAGGTATACAATAGGTCTGGTACACAGCATGGCATACTTTATAGAACCTATGGCTGAGGCATAGGGAATGACTTTCATTCTCTCTCTATCTTCTGCCGTGGTCGGGTTTTGAGTCTTGCTCAACTTCACACCTTGTAACACAGACAAGAATCCTTTCTTTGATCTATTTTGAACTTCTTCAAAAATATTTCCAAGGTATGTGTTTTGTGAAAGTCCTATTAGGCGTCTTGATCTATCCCTATAGATCTTGATGCCTAATATTTAAGTAGCTTCACTGAGGTCTTTCATTGCAAAATTATTATTCAAGTATCCTTTTATGCCATCCAGAAATTCTATATCATTCCGATCAACAATATGTGAGCCACATATACTATCAGAAATGCTACAGAGCTCCCACTCACTTTCTTGTAAATACAGGCTTCACCATAAGTCTGTATAAAACCATATGCTTTGATCACCTTATCAAAGCGTATATTACAACTCCGAGATGCTTTCACCAGTCCATAGATGGATCGCTGGAGTTCGCATACTTTGTTAGCACCTTTACGATTGACAAAACCTTCTGGTTGCATCATATACAACTCTTCTTTAAGAAATCCATTAAGGAATGCAATTTTGACATCCATTTGCCAGATTTGATAAAATGCGGCAATTGCTAACAAGATTCGGACAGACTTAAGCATCGCTACGAGTGAGAAAATCTCATCGTAGAAAGCCTTTTGCGACAGGTCGAGCTTTCTAGATAGTAACACTACCATAAGTGTCTGTCTTCCTCTTGAAGATCCATTTATTCTCAATGGCTTGCCGATCATCGGGCAAGTCCACCAAAGTCCATACTTTGTTCTCATACATGGATCCTATCTCAGATTTCATGGCCTCAAGCCATTTATCGGAATCTGGGCTCATCATCGCTTCTTCATAGTTCGTAGGTTCGTCATGGTCTAGTAACATGACTTTGTAAGTGCATCTTGTACCCCTTAGTGATTTTGGTGTATTGAAGACTTATAGGTTAAGGGACTGATGCGTTTGTGAGTGTACACAGGTCTATAAGTCTATGAGGAGTGTGATAATTACAGAGAAAGTCGACCCCTAAAAATGAATGTCTTCAACTGAAGACTTTGGATTTCTGAAGACTTTCTAAAGACTTTGAAAGTGAAGAAATTGGTGTGACCGTGAAGACTTGATATTCATGCGAGGAATATGAAGCGTGAAGACTTTTGTTTTCGTAGTTTCATTTTCTCTTTATTGAGTCATAGGAAACACCGTACTGTTAAAGGGGGTCGAGGAAAAACTAAGGAAAAGTTTCCAAGTGATGCTCATCTCAAAATCCTACACCTACCAATCCTTTCGAGTGAAGCCATTGGAAATCTCATGCAGTTCAGTCAATTTCTTCAGTGACAGAGATGAAGTTCTTATGGTCTCTAAGGAATTTGTTCTGACTGAGGAGTTAGGAATTCGCCAGTGCGGATTGCCTACAAGTGAGGAACATGATAGCCCTAAGGAATTTGAGCCTCAAATTTCCAACCATTGCTGTGCTACGCGCCAGCTGCCCCAAAATATCTACCCACCTAACGGTCATATCATTGAAGGGCATTTATGTCTTATCATGTCAGGCTGCTCCCTAGGCTATAAATAGCCGCCCCCTACAACCACTAGCTGGTTGGCTGCTCCGAGAGAAACTGACACTTGTTATTGAGAGCATCCCATCCTCTGAGGACTTTGAGCGAAAATCATCAAGTGAGGAAAACCCAAACCCAAACACCTACAAACCCAAGTGATTGAGCATCACTGAAGAAATTGTTCCTGTGTGGATCCGATGCTTGTTACCTTTGAAGACTGTGCATCTTCCAAACGGTTAGGCGTCATGGTCTAGAGCATCCAAGAGGAAATTGTGGATCGCCGAGTGACCGAGTTTGTGAAGGTTTGGAAGTCACCAGAAGACTTACCATGAGTGATTGGGTGAGGTTTGTGTGACCTTAGCTCAAGGAGAATACAGTGAGGACTGTGTGTCCTCAGGTTCAAATACCTAGCCGCTCCAACCAGACGTACAACTGTCACAACAGTTGGAACTGGTTACCAAATCATTGTCTTTACCGAGCTAACTGGTTCTATTTCCTCAACCCTTCCATTTCCTCATTACCGTGTTGTGTGCTTGTTCGTATCTGTTTGAAGACTTTGGCTGAAGACTTTCTCAATTTCCTCAGTTCAATTTCTTCAGTCTGTTTGTCTTGATCCTGTTTTATCCTGTGCTTACGCTTTCTGTACTCTGTGTCTGTTTTCATTTCATCATGATGTCCATGTTTATGTTATGTCATGTATGCATCTGAGTACTTATTCTGCTGCAAGTAGTTCTTCACTTAGGAATTTCCTCACCCTGAAATTCCTCAGTGAAGAATCCATAAAAATCGCCTATTCACCCCCCTCTAGTCGACTTAACGCACTTTCAATTGGTATCAGAGCAAGGTACTCCCTTGTTCTGTGTGATTTTGGTTTAACCGCCTGGAGTTTTAGTTGTGTCGACCGCAGGTATGATCAAGGTCTCTACTGGGTGTCCTACCTTCGATGGGACGGACTACCCCTACTAGAAGAATAAGATGCGCATGCATCTTGAGGCAATTGATAACGATCTCTGGTATGTTGTGGATAATGGTGTCCCCTCTATCACCCCTACCATCAACGCTGCTAACGTGAAGAGATTCAAGCAACTCGACTCTCAAGCGAAGAACATCATATGTGGCCATCTGAGCAAAGGGTAGTATGGTAGAGTGAGTGCTTTGGAGACAACTAAGCTTATTTGGGATAGGCTGTCCAAGGTCAATGAAGGAGTCTCAACACAGCGTGACTCCCGAGTTGATGTTCTTCGCAATCTCTTCAATCGCTTCAAAAGACTCGACAATGAAAATGTTCAGCAAACCTTCGATCGCCTCACTGACATCTCAAATGAGCTTCAAGCACTTGGTGCCACTAACATCACCGACCATGAGGTGGTGAAGAAATTGCTGAGATCGCTTGATTCCTCATTTGATACTCTGGCATTGATGATACAAGAACGTGGAGACTATAAGTCACTTGATCCCGCTGATATCCTCGAGAGGCTAAACACTCATGAGTTCCAGCTTGCTGAGAAGAGAGATCTCTATGGACCGAGCTATGGAAGATCACGTGCTCTGAAGGCCAAGGCAGTGTCTGAATCTGAAGGTGAAGATTCTGGTAGCAGTCTTGGTGATCCTGAAGAACTGAGTCAGGAGCTAGCAATGCTCGTGAAGAAATTCCAGAAGTTCTCAAGACGTGGTCGCTTTGGAAAATCCTCAAGAAGTGATGATTCCTCATCCCGTGACTACAAGAAGAGACTGTGCCACAAATGCAAGAAACCGGGTCACTACATTCAAGACTGTCCTCAGTGGGAAAAGGAATCAAAGAAGAAGAAATATAAGGATTACAGTTATGATGATTCAAAGAAGAAGAAGAAATCTTCAAAATCTTCATCATCAAAATCCTCGAAGTCTTCATCTCACAAGAAGAGCAGCTCCAAGAAGGCTCGGGCATTCATTGGCAAGGAAATGGACTCTCAGGCTGAGTCTGAGGAACATGAGGAAGAGGAGGCATCTGAGGAGTCAGAATCTGGTGTGGCGAGCCTAGCCCTTGCTACTGCGTTCGTCAGCAAGTCCATCTTCAACACTGATGAAAATGGCTTCCACTACAAGGCTGATGACGACGACGATGACTATGCTCCCACCTATTGCTTCATGGCAAAGGGTGCTAAGGTACTCAAATATCCCTCCTCTGAATCAAGTGAGGATGAATCTGGTGAAAAACCTCAAGCCTAGCTACTCTAAACTTGCTAAGATTGCTGTGAAACAACAGAAGGCTTTTGAAAAGGTTCAAAATATGTTACATAAAAGTGATGATATGTTGGGTGAAGAAATGGATCGCACTAAAACTTTGACTGAAAATCTTCAGAGACTTCAGTCTAAGTTTGACAACCTTCAGAGTCATCATAACACTCTCTTATCTGATCATGAGAAGCTTTCTTATGAATTTCTTCAAAGAAAGCAAGATCTTGAGAAGCTAAGGGTGAGTTATGAAGATCTTCAGAAGGAGCGTGATTCATTACTTGCTCAACAAATCAGCGCTGCTCAGGAAGAATTCATTCCTCCATGTTTGAAGTGCATTGAACGTGAATCTGCTAATTCTTCACCTGAAAGTTCAAATGCTTCTATTGCTACAAATTCTTCACCTGCCTTTGCTATCACTAATTCCTCATCTGAGGATATTGCTAGTATCACTGACAATGCAGGGCTGAAGGAATTGTATATGACAGGCATGTACAAAAGCCTCAAAGGGCATCAGGCTCTTTGTGATGTGCTTAAAAAGCAGATCCTCAACAGGAACCCTAGGAAAGAGGGTATTGCCTTTGAGAGGAAACTCAATGCTGATGGAACATACTGAAAGCCTGAGCAGTACCCCAAAACCTCATGGGTTGCCACAAAGGGACCTCCAGTTGATCCATCTACTTTATCTGGCTTTACATGTGAATCTCCTCATTCTTCTGATGAGTCATTTGACTCCAACTATAAGCTGCTCAAAAATCAGAATGGTGAAGTATTTGCTAGATATATTGGCACTAAGTGTAGGAACGGTTCTCCTATGAAGAAAATCTGGGTTCCCAAAAGGTGCCTTGAAAGTCTTCAGGTGAATGTCATCATGACACCACCTGTGAAGAATAGGAACCCCAGATCAAATTCTTCATATGGACCAAATTCTTCATATGGATCCAAGTCCTCACGTGGATCAAATTCCTCAAAAGGATCAAAATCCTCATATGAACATCATCGTGCTAACACTTCTGTTTCGCACGGAAGATCTAAGGCCTATGCATATGAGCATTATTCTTCTAACCATTATGTTCATAAGTCCTCGAAGAATTTCTCTGCTTATTCATATGCTTACCCTAACTCCTCTTATGTGAAACGAAGTTGACTGGCTTCAATGCCACCTTTCTCTTATGGAGCTCGCAGAATGATGAACTCTTTGCCACCCCTTCAGATGTGGGTGGTGAAGAAAAAGAACTAATCTCTTATGCAGGGTCAGGTCTCCAGACGTACTTAAACGTCTGAGGAATTTGCTGGAGACCTGAATATGCCTGAAAGGACGCAAGCTAATCATGAAGAAATGAACTTTCATTTCTCACGTCCTCATACTGCTTTATCTGTTCTATTGCTTGATGAAATTGATCTGATGAAATTGATGTCATATTCTTCACTGATGAAGTATATGAGTTCGTAAGTTGCACTAATTCATCTGCAGGATGATCAACCCAAGGCCACTGAGTGGGTCCTCGATAGTGGATGTACAAACCACATGACTGGTGACAAGAATCTATTGATGGATGCTCCCTTATCTCCATCGCATCTGAAGCATATCACCTACGCTGACAAAGGAAAAAGCAAGGTATTGGGTCCAGGTAAGGTTGCAATCTCAAAGGATTGATACATGGACAAAGTCATGCTTGTCGAGTCCTTAGGATTCAACCTCATGTCAGTCTCAATGCTTTGTGATCTTGATATGGTTGTTATCTTTGGCAAGTATCGTTGTGTTGTGATCATGGAAGCTGACCATTCCAAAGTCTTCAAAGGCTTTAGGAGAGGAGACCTGTATATCGTTGATTTCTCTACAGGACCACAGCCCGCTATATGCCTACTTGCAAAAGCTTCAGAAGGCTGGCTATGGCATCGACAACTTGGTCATGCTGGTATGAGGAACTTGCACACACTCGCGAAGAAGAAGCATGTCATTGGCATTGAGAATGTCAAATTCCTCAAGGATCACTTGTGCGGAGCCTGTGAAGCTGGTAAGATGACCAAGGCCAAGCATCCAGCAAAGACTATCATGACTACCACTCATCCATTTGAATTTCTTCACATGGATCTCTTTGGTCCTAACCATTATTGTGCATTCACCAATGAAGCATCTCTATATGGTTTTGTCATTGTTGATGATTACTCTCGTTACACATGGGTACATATCGTCACTTACAAACGTGAAGTGCAGGAAGTCTTCAAACGATTTTCCTCGAGGGCTTCGACCAACTTTGGTGTGAAGATCAAGCACATCAGAAGTGACAATGGAACTGAGTTCAAGAGTACTCATCTTGATGACTATCTTGATGAACTTGGTATTACTCATGAGTTATCTGCTCCTTATACTCCTCAGCAGAATGGCATCATGGAGCGCAAGAACAGGACTCTTGTTGAGATGGCTCGCACTATGCTTGATGAATACAAGACACCTCGTCATTTCTGTGGACTGAGGCAATTGATACTACGTGCCACATCATCAATAGGGTATATCTTCACAAATTCTTCAAGAAGACTACATATGAACTCCTCACTAACAAGAAACCCAATGTGAGTTATTTCAAAGTCTTCGGTGCTAAATGTTGGATTAGAGATCCTCATCACAATTCTAAATTTGCACCGAAAGCACATGAAGGTTTTATGCTTGGTTACGGAAAGGACTCGCACACCTACAGAGTCTTCAACACCGTTCAACACAAGGTTGTTGAAACTGTAGATGTGCGGTTCGATGAAACTAATGGCTCGCAAAGAGAGCACATACCTCCTGTGCTAGATGGACAGTCTCCTGACGAAACCAGCAAGTTCAAGGCTACTAAGGATGTCATTCCTACCGAAGAATCTGCTAAAGAAGTTACTCTAGACTGTGAAGAACATCATGCTGGTGCACCTGAGGAAAATGGATCTGAAGAAAATGCTGATCCAATTCCTCGTCGCCAACCCGCTCATCCTCGAGTTGCAAATGAAGTGCAGATTGAGAAAATCATCAGCGACATCAACGCACCAGGTCCTCTCACACGCTCAAAAGCTTCACATTTGTCTAACTTTTGTGGGCACTTTGCTTTCGTCTCTATCACAGAGCCCACTAAGGTAGATGAAGCATTTCTGGAGCCTGAGTGGATTCAAGCTATGCAAGAGGAATTACATCAGTTAGAGCTCAACAACGTCTAGGAACTTGTCAAGCGACCAGACCCTCGCAAGCACAATATCATCGACACAAAATGGATCTACCGCAACAAGCAAGATGAAAATAGCCTTGTGGTGATGAATAAGGCACGGCTTGTAGCTCAAGGCTACAGACAGGTTGAAGGAATTGATTTCGGTGAAACTTTTGCACCTGTTGCTTGACTTGAGGCTATTCGCATATTACTTGCTTATGCTAACCATCATAATATCATCTTATATCAAATGGATGTGAAAAGTGCATTCCTCAATGGTAAGCTTGAGGAAGAAGTATATGTTGCTCAACCCCCAGGTTTTGAGGATCCAAAGCATCCTGACAAAGTCTTCAGACTCAATAAGGCCCTCTATGGCCTCAAGCAGGCCCCTCGAGCGTGGTATGATACTTTGAAGGAATTCCTCATGAAGAAAGGCTTCAAACCCGGTTCACTTGACCCAACTCTTTTCACCAAAACCTATGATGATGAATTATTCGTGTGCCAAATATATGTTGATGATATTATCTTTGGCTGTACTGACCAACGTTACAGTGATGAATTTGCCTATATGATGAGAGAAGAATATCAAATGTCTATGATGGGCGAATTGAAATTCTTCTTAGGTCTTCAGATACGTCAACAACTCAATGGCATATTCATATCTTAGGAGAAATACCTCAAAGATGTACTGAGCAAATTCGGCATGCAAGATTGCAAAGGCGTCAAAATCCCTATGCCCACAAATGGCCATCTATGCACTGACGAAAATGGTATTGACTTTGATCAAAAGGTATACCGCTCCATGATTGGTTCTTTATTGTATTTATGTGCATCTAGGTCGGATATTATGCTTCGTGTTTGCATGTGTGCCCACTTTCAAGCTACACCAAAGGAATCACACCATAAGGCTGTGAAGCATATTCTTCGATATCTAGCTCACACTCCAACACTTGGATTATGGTATCCCAAGGGCTCGGCTTTTGATCTCATTGGATATTCAGACTCTGAATATGCTGGTGATCGTGTGGACTACAAGTCAACATCAGGCACATGTCATTCCTCGGACGATCCTTGGTATGTTGGTCCTCGAAGAAACAGAACTGCGTATCACTCTCTACTGCTGAAGCTGAGTACATTGCTGCTGGTTCGTGCTGTGCTCAATTGCTATGGATGAAGCAACCCTCAAGGACTACGACATCAATGTGAAGAATGTGCCACTCTATTGTGACAATGAGAGTGCCATCAAGATTGCTCATAACCCAGTTCGGCACTCGAAGACAAAGCACATTCAGATTCGTCATCATTTTCTTCATGAGCATGTGTTGAAGGGCGACATCTCTATCGAGCACATGAAGACTGAAGAACAGCTAGCCAATATCTTCACAAAGCCCTTGGGTGAGAAAGATTTAGCAAGTTGCGGTGTGAGCTAAATATCTTAGAATCTTCGAATGTCCTTTGAAAAGGACACACATCCTAACACTTATGCTAAATTGATGACTTAGATATGCAACACACGAAGTAACGTTTTTCTTCAATCAATGAAGACTAACACCCTAAGTGTGAAGAAATTAATGAAGAATTTGATTCTCAGAGCCCTACAACAAATGTACGCGGTGTCTGAAATCAGCATTCTTATACGGTGGGCTACGCCACCAACAACAGTTGAAAATCTTCAATTTGAGTTTTTCTTCATTTTTGAAATTCTTCGGTTGTTCAATTTCTTCAACTTTGCATTATCTTCACTCTCTCCGTCGTTTTTCTTCATTGGCTATATAAATATATGAGTTTATGTCCTCTACAGCATTCACTTATAGCTATTTCTTCAAGTTGCCTTTTTCTGCTAAGTGAATGTGATCGGACCCTTTCCCCTCTATGCTAAACTCAACCCAGTCTGTTCACAAATTCTTCATGTGCGTTCTATTTGAAACCCGTTCAAAATCTTCACTGTGTCCTTGTCAGCTGAAGAATTTGCGAACGAAACCTTAAAATATTCTAATCTGAATTTTTGGCTTTTGCCGCTCAAACCATTCCACACTCCATGATATGTTTATATATTCACCCACGATCTCACACGATCTCCACCTCACAGTACGTGGGTGACACATGTCACACGAATGAGAAGGGTCAAGGGCACATTCGTCCATTTTCCCCGTGCGAACGGTTTTTCACCTCGGCTATAAATATCCCTCACCCTCCTCGGACTGTTTTTACTCCGCTCGACCTCACTCCCTCGCTCAAGCTCTCAAAACCTAGCGCCGCCGCTACTTCCATCGTCGCCGGTGAGGAAGAGCTTCGCTGGCTCGACCTCGTCGCCGTCGTACTCGCGCCGGCCGTGGATTTCTTCACTCCGACGCTGCCGTAGCTGTCTTCCTCAGCCAAGTTAGGGCGTGGAAGATCTGAACTGACGAGCTTCAAATCTACTATTCATAGTTCATCGTGTTCTTCGTCAAGGGTAATTAAAAGTCATTTTTACTGCCCTTGTTGATTCCTTTGATTTCTACAAATCTTCAAAAGGTGTTTATTCTTCAATATTCACGCACTAAACACCTCATACAAACATCTGTTCTTGATCTGTTTCCCTAAGCAATGTTTTTCTTCAAGATTCCTCAATTGTGTGGATTTTCAATCTATACAACTCTGGAACCTAAGTCAAAGAACGCTTAGTGAAATTCCTCAAGACACATCTGGTCAAATTCCTCAAACTTGTTCATTTTGCAAAAACTTCTGAGAATGCATATGACCTCTCCAAATTCTTCGAACCTATACTCCGTTCACAGGTACACATGTCCGCTGCTGAATCACTAGGTTCTCATCAACTTAACTCATTTGCAGCGTTCCTCGAAGAAAAGTTGCATAGCTCTTCAGAGAATTCTGTTGTTCAGATTCCTGAGCTGAAGAAAATGGCTGACGGCAAGAAACCTCAGAAGGGAAGGAAGAAACCTGAAGTCAACACTGCGTTTGAGATTCCAGATGACATCTATGCAGGGTACTGCACTCCTCATGAAACGAAGAATGAGTGCAAAGTGCGCATTCAGAAGATAGAGAGGAGATGGGCCAGAGAATGGAGGGAATATCGTTATGTCACTCCAAAGTACATGAAGAAATTCGCTGTACACCCTCCATGCCCAAGACCTCCACTGGCACCTGGCCAATAAGCTGATCCCTCAAGCATTAGACATGGTGAAGAATTTCCTGCTGAATGGGCCAAGCGTCAAGCTAAACTGGCCAAAATGGCAAAAGAGGCAGTGAAGAAATTCAATGAAGATTCTGCTGTTGCCACAACTGAGGCCTCTACTAGCAAGCGTAAGAAGGCTATGCCCAAGAAGCCCGCTCACAAGCCCAGTGCTTCTACTTCAATGCCCTCACGACCCAGTTCTGCAAAGCCCTCACAGAAAATTCCTCATGCTGCTCTTGCTCCTCCGGCAAAATCCTCAGCACCTGTGCATCTTGCCTCGTGTCAAAGGACCACAGGAAAATCAATTGCCTCATTAGCCTCTGCAAGTTCTTCAGCTCCTCCAAATTCCTCAACAGGCCCCACTCTGCTGAAGACCAAGGCCACTACTGGACGAGGCTCTAGACCAAGTCCTCACAAGAAGCAGGTTGCCTTTCAAGTACCGTCCGATGAAGACGAAGCTGATGATGAGGAACTTGCCGAAATCATCAGAAATAGACAGTAAAGGGCTGCTGGAGCCAAAGGAAGTGAAGTTCCTCTCTTACTGGATCCAAAGTTGATCCTTGAGTACATTGATCTCTGGCACAAGGACCCCAACACACCTGTGCCTGACTTCAAGCTGACTCCTGTCCAACGTCACATGTTGACCGCCTTCATTGGTGAAGAAAAATGGAAGTTTGAGAAGGCCAGGCAGCTGAAGAAAGCTCAATGCAGAAAGGAGCACTCTCTAAAGAAAAATGTTGTCAACATGACAACTGATGAACTCATTGCTATACAAACTGAGATCAAAGGACTCAGTGATGAATTCAATGTCTACCGCACTGATTGGCTAGGAGCCAAGGTCAGATTTTTCAAGTTGGTTGAAGGATTCACCACCAGTGTTGCAGCCCCAACGCAACATGAATCTCCTCAGGCTGAAGCATTTGCTCAGTCGACTGAAGAACATGCCTGCACCGCTGATGAAAATCAGGCTGCTGATGAAACTGCCAGTACCAGGGCTGATGGCTCTATTCCAGCCGCTAATGAAATTGCCAGGGCAACCACTAGTGTTGCGTCTGAAGAACAATCCAGGCCAGCTGAGCCATCAACCGCTGAGCCTGAAGAAACTGAACCAACCAGGCCAACTACATCAGTTGTGCCTGAGGTAAATGTACCAATTTCCTCTGCTCCTCCTGCACCAACACTAAGTCTAGTTCTTCCTTCTGCATCAGAAGCGAAGAAAACCAAGGCTGCGGAGCGAGCAACAGTGAAGAAAAGGAAAGCATCAGATTCTTCAGCCCCGAAGAAGTTGAAGACATTGACAAGCTCTTTTGAGAATCCCATTGATGCTGTTCCTGTCTCCAGTATGCCATCAAAGGAACTCGTTCCTTTTGGTGAAGATTATGCGATCCCAAGCGGATCGGATGAAGACGTTCCTTGTGCAGCTTCTTCAGAGCAGTTGGACGAAGAAATTGAAGCGGATAATATCCCTTCAACCCCAGTCATCTCATCGCCTATGCCTCAGTTCACAGCTGAAGAGGCAGGCGTTGAAGAATTAAGGGAAGAAGATGAAGACGTGGACATTAGGAGCATCACGCTTGTGATGAATGATGACTTTTGGGAAAGTCGGCACCCCAACTCTCCTTTGTTCACGCCACTGCAACAAATTCCTCAGTCCCGAGTGGACACTGAAGTTCAAATGGGCTCTGACGAACCTCACACCACTCCTTCCATTCCTGAAGAAATTCCAGCCACTAGTGCTGATGAAAATGCTGATGAAGAAAAGAAGACCCAGGCTGCAACTGAAGCAGAAATTGAAATTCCTCAGCCTGTGGTGCCTGAGAATGTGATTCCTGAGCCTCTGATGACTTTGACTGATACTCCTCAGCCCAAGTAGAAGATGTGACACCCAAAATTTTTAAGTGGATTTTTCAAACTTTTATTTTTATTTTTATTTGAGGAGGGTACTTAAAAATTTCCTTCTAAAAGAACCCACCCTCTCAAAAACTTTCTTTTATGGCAAGTGTTTTATTTGGATTCACCCAAGACTTGATTTTGGTCTTGGAGGTTTGCCCTTTTTATTTTGACTCAAAACCAAATGCTTTTCACTTGGGAAAATTTCTTTTGAAAAATAATTTAAATAGCCCTATGGCATTTTGAAGTGATCTTCTCCTCCTTTCAAATATTCCTCTTGCCTTGACCTGAGTGGAAATCCACTCCCATAAACCTTTCCCCATCTTTGTGTCAAGTTACTCCTCAAATCCAGCAGTTTGAACCCCCACAAAATTTCTTTTCCATTTCATTCTCATCAAAAACAATTTCTGCCTTCTATTTTGATCCTTGGAGATTTACAAAGGAGCTACCCTTTCTGCTTTGAGTTTTGTCTCCAAACCAATTTCCCTAGCTAGTCCTTTGAGCCCTCAACCAGGATTCATGAAGATCCCCTGGTCTCCAGTTCAAATTTTTCAAACTACACTTGCTGCAAGTTTGGACCTCATTTGCCAAATTTGATGAAATTCATTTAAATCCTTCTCCTAAAAATCTGAGAAAAATCAGGCAGCCTCTGGGTGCATTGAGAGGTCACCTCACCAAGTCCCAGCTCCAGAAAAAAATTTCTGCTTGCCAAATCATTTCATCGAACACCTGCTGGACACTGTTACTATCATGTTCAGACAAGTTCAGTTTACAGTGTCTGAAACCACTGTCGTTTTCTTCAGTGTTCGTTCTCAATCTCGCCAGTACCCGGTGTCGCTGTGCTCCTCGTCCCCTCCCTCTTGTCCCTGGCGCCGCACGAACGCCTGGAAGGTTGCGGGCGTCGGCGACGAGCAGGAGGAGGTGCGCCTCCCCGTGAGCAACGGCAGCGGCGGCTTTGCGGCCGGCAGAGAGGGGGCGCAGTGTAGACGACGCCACCCAGTGCCGCCCAAGCCACCGGAGGCCGCCGCGTGGCCACCCACTCCCCAGTGCGCGCTGCCACCCTCGTCGTGAACCGCTGGGCGCGGAGCGCGCTCTCTGCCGCCGCCGTGCCCGTACGGCCGCCTCGACGAAGACCGGCGCCATTACGCCAAGCCCGACCAGGTTTAGCGGTGGAACGGGACCAGTAACTCTCACTGATGGTGCCTAGCCTCCTAAACCCACCGCCCAGCCACTGTCTCGCCGTAATCGCTCGCCGGAGATTTCCCGTTCACGAGCACCCCCTCGAATCGCCTATAAATAGAGGCCCCGAGCTCGAGCTCGAACCCACACCACCTCTGCACTCCCCCAAGACCACGCCAAGCCACTGGAAGGGCCCCGAGGGAACCTTCTTCCCCAACTCCGGCCGCCGCGACCCGCCACGGGATCCAGCTCGATTCGCTCCCGTGCGAGCACCTCCACCCTTCAACTCTTGCCAGTAGCTTCCCTATGCATCTACTCTCCTGACCCGCGCTTCAATTCGGAGTTTGCAGCGCCCACCGGAGTTCTCCACCATCGCCCGAGCCGCCGTCCGCCGGAGAAAGTGTCGCTGTCGACGTGGTGCTCTCCGTCGGTCGAGTCCACCACCCATCGACACGGAAGGACGCACTGAACCTCTTGGTACACTCCGATCTCCCTGCCTCGCCGTGGTTCGACGCCGGCGACCACCGCAGTCTTCGGGCGCCGGCGAACTTTTTGAACCTGACGTGTGGACCCCCCCCGTCAGCCTCTCTTCTCTCACCCGCGAACCATTTTCAGTTGGTGCCTTCGGGCAGAATACGTTTTCCCTTTGGGCTGGCGCGTTCCTTTCCGAAGCGTTTTCTGTTTTCTCAGTTAAGCCCCTGGATCTTTTCTGTTTCATCACAGATTAGTCCCTGGACTAAAACCCTTATAACTTTTTAATAAAAGATGATTTTTCAGTGATTCCTTTTCTGACAGTCTCATATTTTTGTCTAGTTTTTTATAGTATTTATTTGAAAAAAAATTGGGACAACTTTTATGCACGCGATGATTTTCACGTTAGTATACGTCTTCGCTATACCGTAGGTTCCGGAAGAGGTGACGGAGCCGCGAACTTCGCCGAGCTAGACTCCGACTTCTCCGAACCAGGCAAGCATGTTTGAACCTTTGATATGACGGGTGTTTTGCATGTTTGCTTGAATGGTTTGTGCATGGCATATGAGCATCGGTGAGTATCTCGTTGCATGTAAGGCAACTATCCGTGTGCTCCAAAGTTACTGTGATCTCTGATGAGAGATGGCCTAGTCATGTGGTGACATGAAAGGCAGTAAGGTGGTATTGTTGTAGCATGCCAGCCTTACGATGTCCGATAAACTCCGATGTTAACGTGGACTAAGTCACGTTATCGTTCTCCCCCTTTCCGTGCCGCCACATGTTTTCTGCCAAGAATACGGTTTAGTAAGTTGGTAACCTCTTTCCGTGTACACACCAAATAGAGGGGCCGGGATGAGGGTTCCATGGCCCTGGATTAAAGCCAGTCATCCGGTCAGGGGGCATGGGTGTTTCCGGTTGGGACCGAGAGGGGGGCACCCCTTAGAGCGCGCGTATATCAATTTGATCCCATGCTACGCGAGGTTGTAGCCTCCCCTGTCTCAAGGTTTTTCTTGAACGTTGCCGAGGGTGATTCCTGGCTTCGGAATGTTGAATGGGTGTGTACTGGTTAGATGTGTTTCTTCCAAAACACCGTAAACGGAACTAGTCCCCGTGACTACTGAAATCCGTTGGCTGTGGTTAAAGTACAAACTCTGCAGAGTCAAATTCCTTCCGAGTCACCGTATCTATGGTCAAGGACCATGGCCAGTACATCCTTATCTATGTCAATCCTCGTGGTATTATCCCCGGTGAACAAACTTGAGTGGTAAACCCAATAAATTGTTATTCCTGTGGATGGACTAACCTTTTATTTATCTCGTACTTGTAATGATTTATATTTTTGAGCTACTGAATTATTAAGTTATGATATAAGCCCTTTACGTGATGTCGCTCAGACGTCCGACTGTGGCACTCTTGTTATTTACCTTTGATATAAGCCCTTTATGTGATGTCGCTCAGACGTCCGACTGTGGCACTCTTGTTATTTACCTTTGATATAAGCCCTTTATGTGATGTCGCTCAGACATCCGACTGTGGCATGCTTGTCATTTACTTTCAATATAAGCCCTTTATGTGATGTCGCTCAAACGTCCGACTGTGGCACGCACTGTCATTTATATTTTATTATAAGCCCTCTATGTGGTGTCGCCTTGACGCCCGACTTCGGCATTGTTATTTCTTTTCCTCTCGAGGAGTCATTCAGACACTCGTTTGGCCCTCAGTATTATTTTTGGGATTTCGAGAGGACTACCGCCCGACTTCTCTTTATTTTTCCTATGCATGATCATCTCGTTGTCTGAGTGCACTTGTGATTCTGTTCATATGCATCATGTTTACATTTGTTATATCTTATGTCCGAACTGTCTTGTGAGTACTTTCATAGTACTCACCTGGCTTGTTGATTTGGCCAGATGTTGACGAAGGCGATCTCTTGGATGAAGAGTTTGATAGTGAGTCCGACGCCTAGAGGAATCCCAGTCAGTCCCGTGCGATCCTGGATATTGGCCACTTGTATTATATTCGCTTCCGCCACCCACTATAAGTCTCCTCGAGCCTCACTCTGACGCTCGAAGAGCTGTTAGTTCTCAAGAGTCATATCACCCACTTCGTTGTGATATATCCACCACCGCTGCTATCGTGAGTTAGTAGTTATGCCACCCTATCCGCCGTTATGTTTCATCGACGCACTTGTAATAAATTGTTGAGCAGTCTCCGCTCAACCTTGTAATATATTCAGTACTCCTGGTATTTTTCTTCTGTGATCGAGATTTTGTCTACCAGTAAGGAATTCTTCTTTACTGGTCTGTAAAAGGGATCGGTCTCTCAATAAATATTTTATTGGAAAACCGGTCGTGACAGAAGAATCCCTTCTCTAAGAAGCAAAACTTCAAGGCTGATGACTTCTTCCACGAGCATGTGTTCTTCACAGATTACAATCCCTATGACTCTACTCGCCTACGAAGAAAGTGTTTCTGGACCGCCAGCCAAGCAAACTTCTATTCTTCACTGCTTTGTGATAAGGACAAAGTCTTCGACCATGAGCATATTCCTCATGTGGACATGGAATCGCTGTCGTGCTTCACACCAGTTCTCAACGTTCTTCACGACGTTGGATTGCTCAACTTCTGCACCAATATCTGTGATTGGAATGAGGAGCTAATTCTTCAGTTCTATGCGACGCTGCACATCACAGGAAATGCTAAAGATGTGAACTCTTGGGTGTTGGACTGGATGACAGAAAACACTCACTTCAAAGCACCGGCCTCTGAATTGCTTCATGCCCTGCCTGTCAGTCCTCCCCTTGATGGTGCTCGTCGTATATATCATGAACCTGAACTCACTTATCACTATATGCAAGTGTTGATGAAGCCACTGAAGCCTGGTCAAGCCCCAAGGACCAAATTCATCGTGAAGGAATTGCTATATGTGCCACGGACTGTCTATCGCATTCTTACCAAGACATTGAGTCCAATCAAGGGCCACGACTCGAATGAAGAAGAGGTCGTTGGCATCATGAAGAATCTGTTGTTCAACATCATTCATGGCGTTCCTGTCAACTACCATGATTTCTTCATGAGGACTCTGGCCAATGTTGCATTGTCCCCTTTTGAATTGAAGCCTTACGCTCCCTGGATTATGAGTTCCTCAGATTAAGGTCTTCAATCAATTACAAGGTTGACACACTCAACCACGGAAGATAATTGCCCCCCATTGAAGTCCTCAAGTGGACATTTTCCTCAGCTGATAAAAAGGGCAAGGCTACTGCTGTTATTGATGAAGGCATTCGACCATTGGATGGTCAGTTCCGCAAAGCTACATCTTACTGTTGGGGAACGTAGTAATTTCAAAAAAATTCCTACGCACATGCAAGATCATGGTGATGCATAGCAACGAGAGGGGAGAGTGTTGTCCACGTACCCTCGTAGACCGAAAGCGGAAGCGTTAACACAACGCGGTTGATGTAGTCGTACGTCTTCACGATCCGACCGATCAAGTACCAAACGCACGGCACCTCCGAGTTCAGCACACATTCAGCTCGATGACGTCCCTCGAACTCCGATCCAGCCGAGTGTTGAGGGAGAGTTTCGTCAGCACGACGGCGTGGTGACGATGATGATGTTCTACCAACGCAGGGCTTCGCCTAAGCACTGCTACGATATTATCGAGGTGTAATATGGTGGAGGGGGGCACCGCACACGGCTAAGAGATCAATAGATCAATTTTTGTGTCTATGGGGTGCCCCCTGCCCCCGTATATAAAGGAGCAAAGGGGGAGAGGTGCGGCCAGCCTTGGGGCGCGCCAGGAGGAGTCCTACTCCAACTGGGAGTAGGACTCCCCCCTTTTCCTAGTTGGATTAGGACTTGGGAAGGGGGAAAGAGAAGAGGGAGAAGAAGGAAGGGGGGCACCGCCCCCTTCTCCTTGTCCTATTCGGACTAGGGGGGAGGGGCGCGCGGCCCAGCCCTAGCCGACTCTCCTCTCTTCCACCTAGGCCCACTAAGGCCCATTATGTTGCCGGGGGGGGGGGTTCCGGTAACCTCCCGGTACTCCGGTAAAATCCCGATTTCACCCGGAACACTTCCGATATCCAAACATAGGCTTCCAATATATCAATCTTTATGTCTCGACCATTTTGAGACTCCTCGTCATGTCCTTGATCTCATCTGGGACTCCGAACTCCTTCGGTACATCAAAACACATAAACTCATAATATAACCGTCATCTAACTTTAAGCGTGCGGACCCTACGGGTTCGAGAACTATGTAGACATGACCGAGACACGTCTCCGGTCAATAACCAATAGCGGAACCTGGATGCTCATATTGGCTCCCACATATTCTACGAAGATCTTTATTGGTCAGACCGCATAACAACATACGTTGTTCCCTTTGTCATCGGTATGTTACTTGCCCGAGATTCGATCATCGGTATCTCAATACCTAGTTCAATCTCGTTACCGGCAAGTCTCTTTACTCGTTTTGTAATACATCATCTCGCAACAAACTCATTAGTTGCAATGCTTGCAAGGCTTAAGTGATGTGCATTACCGAGAGGGCCCAGAGATACCTCTCCGACAATCGGAGTGACAAATCCTAATCTCGAAATACGCCAACCCAACAAGTACCTTCGGAGACACATGTAGAGCACCTTTATAATCACCCAGTTACGTTGTGACGTTTGGTAGCACACAAAGTGTTCCTCCGGTATTCGGGAGTTGCATAATCTCATAGTCATAGGAACATGTATAAGTCATGAAGAAAGCAATAGCAACATACTAAACGATCGAATGCTAAGCTAACGAAATGGGTCAAGTCAATCACATCATTCTCCTAATGATGTGATCCCATTAATCAAATGACAACTCATGTCAATGGCTAGGAAACATAACCATCTTTAATCAATGAGCTAGTCAAGTAGAGGCATACTAGTGACACTCTGTTTGTCTATGTATTCACACAAGTACTATGTTTCCGGTTAATACAGTTCTAGCATGAATAATAAACATTTATCATGATATAAGGAAATAAGTAATAACTTTATTATTGCCTCTAGGGCATATTTCCTTTAGTCTCCCACTTGCACTTGAGTCAATAATCTAGATCACATCGCCATGTGATTAACACCCATAGTTCACATCGTCATGTGACCAACACCCAAAGGGTTTACTAGAGTCAATAATCTAGTTCACATCGCTATGTGATTAACACCCAAAGAGTACTAAGGTGTGATCATGTTTTGCTTGTGAGATAATTTTAGTGAACGGGTCTGTCACATTGAGATCCGTAAGTATTTTGCAAATTTCTATGTCTACAATGCTCTGCATGGAGCTACTCTAGCTAATTGCTCCCACTTTCAATATGTATCCAGATTGAGACTTAGAGTCATCTGGATCTGTGTCAAAATTTGCATCGATGTAACCCTTTACGACGAACCCTTTTTGTCACCTCCATAATCGAGAAACATATCCTTATTCCACTAAGGATAATTTTGACCGTTGTCCAGTGATCTACTCCTAGATCACTATTGTACTCCCTTGCCAAAATCAGTGTAGGGTATACAATAGATCTGGTACACAGCATGGCATACTTTATAGAACCTATGGCCAAGGCATAGGGAATGACTTTCATTCTTTTTCTATCTTCTGCCGTGGTCGGGCTTTGAGTCTTACTCAATTTCACACCTTGTAACATAGGCAAGAACTCTTTCTTTGACTGTTCCATTTTGAACTACTTCAAAATCTTGTCAAGGTATGTACTCATTGAAAAACTTATCAAGCGTCTTGATCTATCTCTATAGATCTTGATTCTCAATATGTAAGCAGCTTCACCGAGGTCTTTCTTTGAAAAACTCCTTTCAAACACTCCTTTATGCTTTGCAGAATAATTCTACATTATTTCCGATCAACAATATGTCATTCACATATACTTATCAGAAATGCTGTAGTGCTCCCACTCACTTTCTTGTAAATACAGGCTTCACCGCAAGTCTGTATAAAATTATATGCTTTGATCAACTCATCAAAGTGTATATTCCAACTCCGAGATGCTTGCACCAGTCCATAGATGGATCGCTGGAGCTTGCATATTTTGTTAGCACCTTTAGGATTGACAAAACCTTCTGGTTGCATCATATACAACTCTTCTTTAATAAATCCATTAAGGAATACAGTTTTGTTTATCCATTTGCCAGATTTCATAAAATGCGGCAATTGCTAACATGATTCGGACAGACTTAAGCATAGATACGAGTGAGAAACTCTCATCGTAGTCAACACCTTGAACTTGTCGAAAACCTTTTTGCGACAATTCTAGCTTTGTAGATAGTAACACTACTATCAGCGTCCGTCTTCCTCTTGAAGATCCATTTATTTTCCATGGCTTGCCGATCATCGGGCAAGTCAACCAAAGTCCACACTTTGTTCTCATACATGGATCCCATCTCAGATTTCATGGCTTCAAGCCATTTTGCGGAATCTGGGCTCACCATCGCTTCTTCATAGTTCGTAGGTTCATCATGGTCTAGTAACATAACCTCCAGAACAGGATTACCGTACCACTCTGGTGCGGATCTTACTCTGGTTGACCTACGAGGTTCAGTAATAACTTGATCTGAAGTTCCATGATCATCATCATTAACTTCCTCACTAATTGGTATAGGCGTCGCAGAAACTGGTTTCTGCGATGAACTACTTTCCAATAAGGGAGCAGGTACAATTACCTCATCAAGTTCTACTTTCCTCCCACTCACTTCTTTCGAGAGAAACTCCTTCTCCAGAAAAATTCCGAATTTAGCAACAAAAGTTTTGCCTTCGGATCTGTGATAGAAGGTGTACCCAACAGTCTCCTTTGGGCATCCTATGAAGACACATTTCTCCGATTTGGGTTCGAGCTTATCAGGATGAAACTTTTTCACATAAGCATCGCAACCCCAAACTTTAAGAAACGACAACTTTGGTTTCTTGCCAAACCACAGTTCATATTGTGTCGTCTCAACGGACTTAGACGGTGCCCTTTTTAACGTGGATGGAGCTGTCTTTAATGCATAACCCCAAAATGATAGTGGTAAATCGGTAAGAGACATCATAGATTGCACCATATCTAATAAAGTACGGTTACGATGTTCGGACACACCATTACACTGTGGTGTTCCAGGTGGCGTGAGCAGTGAAACTATTTCATATTGTTTTAACTGAAGACCAAACTCGTAACTCAAATACTCTTCTCCACGATCAGATCGTAGAAACTTTATTTTCTTTTTTACGATGATTTTCCACTTCACTCTGAAATTGTATGAACTTTTCAAATGTTTCAGACTTCTGTTTCATTAAGTAGATATACCCATATCTGCTCAAATCATCTGTGAAGGTCAGAAAATAATGATACCCGCTACGAGCCTCAATATTCATCGGACCACATACATCAGTATGTATGATTTCCAACAAATCTGTTGCTTGCTCCATTTGTTCCGGAGAACGGCGTTTTAGTCATCTTGCCCAAGAGGCATGGTTCGCAAGCATCAAGTGATTCAAAAATCCCATCAGCATGGAGTTTCTTCATGCGCTTTACACCAATATGACCTAAACGGCAGTGCCACAAATAAGTTGCACTATCATTATTAACTTTGCATCTTTTGGCTTCAATATTATGAATATGTTTATCACTACGATCGAGATCCAACAAACCATTTTCATTGGTTGTGTAACCATATAAGGTTTTATTCATGTAAACAGAACAACAATTATTCTCTAACTTAAATGAATAACCGTATTGCAATAAACATGATCAAATCATATTCATGCTCAACGCAAACACCAAATAACACTTATTTAGGTTCAACACTAATCCCGAAAGTATAGGGAGTGCGCAATGATGATCATATCAATCTTGGAACCTACTTCCAATACACATCGTCACTTCATCCTTAACTAGTTTCTGTTCATTATGCAACTCCCGTTTCGAGTTACTATTCTTTAGCAACTGAACCAATATCAAATACCGAGGGGTTGCTACGAACACTAGTAAAATACACATCAATAATCTGTATATCAAATATACCTTTGTTCACTTTGCCATCCTTCTTATCCACCAAATACTTGGGGCAGTTCCGCTTCCAGTGACCAGTCCCTTTGCAATAGAAGCACTTAGTCTCAGGCTTAGGTCCAGACTTGGGCTTCTTCACTTGAGCAGCAACTTTCTTGCCATTCTTCTTGAAGTTCCCCTTCTATCCCTTTGCCCTTTTCTTGAAACTAGTGGTCTTGTTAACCATCAACACTTGATGCTCTTTCTTTGATTTCTATCTTCGTCGATTCTAGCATCGCGAAGAGCTCGGGAATTACTTTTGTCATCCCTTGCATACTATAGTTCATCACGAAGTTCTACTAACTTGGTGATGGTGACTAGAGAATTCTGTCAATCACTATTTTATCTGGAAGATTAACTCCCACTTGATTCAAGCGATTGTAGTACCTAGACAATCTAAGCACATGCTCACTGCTTGAGCTATTCTCTTCCATCTTTTAGCTATAGAACTTGTTGGAGACTTCATATCTCTCAACTCGGGTATTTGCTTGAAATATTAACTTCAACTCCTAGAACATCTCATATGGTCCATGACGTTCAAAACGTCTTTGAAGTCCCAATTCTAAGCCGTTAAGCATGGTACACTAAACTATCAAGTAGTCATCATATTGAGCTAGCCAAACGTTCATAACGTCTGCATCTGCTCCTGCAATAGGCCTGTCACCTAGCGGTGCATCAAGGACATAATTCTTCTGTG
Source organism: Triticum aestivum (assembly GCF_018294505.1). NCBI lineage: Eukaryota > Viridiplantae > Streptophyta > Magnoliopsida > Poales > Poaceae > Triticum > Triticum aestivum. The sequence goes on from NC_057805.1 coordinate 58,235,717, forward strand.
CAGTAATGAGGATAATCCTCAGATCACGGATCCAATCCGCATCATTGCTACTAACATCTTTCAACATAATTTTTTCTAGGAACATATCAAAAAAAACATAGGGAAGCAACAACGCGAGCTATTGATCTACAACATAATTTGCAAAATACTATCAGGACTAAGTTCATGATAAATTTAAGTTCAATTAATCATATTACTTAAGAACTCCCACTTAGATAGACATCCCTCTAATCCTCTAAGTGATCACATGATCCATATCAACTAAACCATGTCCGATCATCACGTGAGATGGAGTAGTTTCAACGGTGAACATCACTATGTTGATCATATCTACTATATGATTCACGCTCGACCTTTTGGTCTCCGTGTTCTGAGGCCATATCTTTTATATGCTAGGCTCGTCAAGCTTAACCTGAGTATTCCGCGTGTGCAACTGTTTTGCACCCGTTGTATTTGAACGTAGAGCCTATCACACCCGATCATCACGTGGTGTCTCAGCACGAAGAACTTTCGCAACGGTGCATACTCAGGGAGAACACTTATACTTTGATAATTTAGTGAGGGATCATCTTATAATGCTACCGTCAATCAAAGCAAGACAAGATGCATAAAAGATAAACATCACATGCAATCAATATAAGTGATATGATATGGCCATCATCATCTTGTGCTTGTGATCTCCATCTCCGAAGCACCGTCATGATCACCATCGTCACCGGCGCGACACCTTGATCTCCATCGTAGCATCGTTGTCGTCTCGCCAATCTTATGCTTCTACGACTATCGCTACCGCTTAGTGATAAAGTAAAGCATTACAAGGCGATTGCATTGCATACAATAAAGCGACAACCATATGGCTCCTGCCAGTTGCCGATAACTCGGTTACAAAACATGATCATCTCATACAATAAAATTTAGCATCATGTCTTGACCATATCACATCACAACATGCCCTGCAAAAACAAGTTAGACGTCCTCTACTTTGTTGTTGCAAGTTTTACGTGGCTGCTACGGGCTTAGCAAGAACCGTTCTTACCTACGCATCAAAACCACAACGATAGTTTGTCAAGTTGGTGCTGTTTTAACCTTCGCAAGGACCGGGCGTAGCCACACTCGGTTCAACTAAAGTTGGAGAAACTGACACCCGCCAGCCACCTGTGTGCAAAGCACGTCGGTAGAACCAGTCTCGCGTAAGCGTACGCGTAATGTCGGTCCGGGCCGCTTCATCCAACAATACCGCCGAACCAAAGTATGACATGCTGGTAAGCAGTATGACTTGTATCGCCCACAACTCACTTGTGTTCTACTCGTGCATATAACATCAACGCATAAAACCTGGCTCGGATGCCACTGTTGGTGAACGTAGTAATTATAAAAAAATTCCTACGCACACGCAAGATCATGGTGATGCATAGCAAAGACAGGGGAGAGTGTTGTCCACGTACCCTCGTAGACCAAAAGCGGAAGTGTTAACACAACGCGGTTGATGTAGTCGTATGTCTTCACGATCCGACCGATCAAGTACCGAACGCACGGCACCTCCGAGTTCAGCACACGTTCAGCTCGATGACGTCCCTCGAATTCCGATCCAGCCGAGTGTTGAGGGAGAGTTTCGTCAGCACGACGGCGTGGTGACGATGATGATGTTCTACCGACGCAGGGCTTCGCCTAAGCACCGCTACGATATTATCGAGGTGCAATATGGTGGAGGGGGGCACCGCACACGGCTAAGAGATCAATAGATCAATTGTTGTGTCTATGGGGTGCCCCCTACCCCCGTATATAAAGGAGCAAAGGGGGAGAGGTGCGGCCAGCCTTGGGGCGCGCCAGGAGGAGTCGTACTCCCACCGGGAGTAGGACTCCCCCCTTTTCCTAGTTGGATTAGGACTTGGGAAGGGGGAAAGAGAAGAGGGAGAAGAAGGAAGGGGGGCGCCGCCCCCTTCTCCTTGTCCTATTCGGACTAGGGGGGAGGGGCGCGCGGCCCAGCCCTAGCCGCCTCTCCTCTCTTCCACCTAGGCCCACTAAGGCCCATTATGTTGCTGGGGGGTTCCGGTAACCTCCCGGTACTCCGGTAAAATCCCGATTTCACCCGGAACACTTCCGATATCCAAACATAGGCTTCCAATATATCAATCTTTATGTCTCGACCATTTCGAGACTCCTCGTCATGTCCCTGATCTCATCCGGGACTCCGAACTCCTTCGGTACATCAAAACACATAAACTCATAATATAACCGTCATCTAACTTTAAGCGTGCGGACCCTACGGGTTCGAGAACTATGTAGACATGACCGAGACACGTCTTCGGTCAATAACCAATAGCGGAACCTGGATGCTCATATTGGCTCCCACATATTCTACGAAGATCTTTATCGGTCAGACCGCATAACAACATACGTTGTTCCCTTTGTCATCGGTATGTTACTTGCCCGAGATTCGATCGTCGGTATCTCAATACCTAGTTCAATCTCGTTACCGGCAAGTCTCTTTACTCGTTCTGTAATACATCATCTCGCAACAAACTCATTAGTTGCAATGCTTGCAAGGCTTAAGTGATGTGCATTACCGAGAGGGCCCAGAGATACCTCTTCGACAATCGGAGTGACAAATCCTAATCTCAAAATACGCCAACCCAACAAGTACCTTCGGAGACACCTGTAGAGCACCTTTATAATCACCCAGTTACGTTGTGACGTTTGGTAGCACACAAAGTGTTCCTCCGGTAAACGGGAGTTGCATAATCTCATAGTCATAGGAACATGTATAAGTCATGAAGAAAGCAATAGCAACATACTAAACGATCGAGTGCTAAGCTAACGAAATGGGTCAAGTCAATCACGTCATTCTCCTAATGATGTGATCCCGTTAATCAAATGACAACTCATGTCAATGGCTAGGAAACATAACCATCTTTAATCAACGAGCTAGTCAAGTAGAGGCATACTAGTGACACTCTGTTTGTCTATGTATTCACACAAGTATTATGTTTCCGGTTAATACAATTCTAGCATGAATAATAAACATTTATCATGATATAAGGAAATAAATAATAACTTTATTATTGCCTCTAGGGCATATTTCCTTCACTTACTCCACCAATGATGACTCTGCCACTCATGACTCTACCACCAATGCCTGAAAGCAAAAACCTCAAGGCATAGCTCCAAGGGTGATGACTGACCGTGAGCTTCTCCTTAGTCTTCACCAGAAGGTCGATCGCAACCACAAATGGGTTAAGCGTCAGTTTGGTTCAATTCTTCACAACATGACTGCTACGCACAATTCAGTGAAGAAGAACCACTACTACATCCATGAAGTATTCAATCACACCTGGGCTATTCTATCTCATCTTTATGGTGAAGAAGATCTGAAGCGGATGGGCTTCAAGCAAGACTTTGACTGGTCTCAGCCACCGATGAAGAAATTCAAGAAAGTCAAAGTTCCTTCCTTGGTAGCCTGCTCATATTCTTCATCGCGCGAGACTGATGAGCATGAAGATTTGGACGACACTGCGGCAGGCCCTACTTCAACAACCGACCCCAACAATGCTGGCACTCCTCCATCGACTTCATGATGATATTCTTCAGGGGCGTTAGTCCTCACTTTTTGTCCCTTTTGGTCATTTGATGACAAAGGGGGAGAAATTTGAGTTAGTCTTCAAGCGGGTCTATATATGGGTTTTTTTTTGCTAAGTTAAAACTCTCATTCTTCTGAAAACTTTGTTGGATCGAGTTGTAAACTTAAACCCGATGGTGGTCTGATACTTTTGCTATGTTCTTTTGCATGCCATTTGCTCATATATGTTAAATGCACGCATGCTGAATTACATCAGTAACCATATTTCATCATGCATTTCAAATTCTTCATATCATATGTTAAATGCGTGTATGAATTACAAGATATATGGGAGATCTCCATGATTCCACTCTTCAAAATGTGCATTGCTTCAAAAGCAAATTCCTCGCTATGCACATCTTCAGGGGGAGTTCTTCTATATCTTGCAACCAAATTCCTCAATATCAGTATTTACACCTCATATGTTTATCCCCGTTGAAAACTTAACCTATATTGTCATCAATCACCAAAAGGGGGGAGATTGTAAGTGCATCTAGTGCCCCTTAGTGATTTTGGCGTATTGAAGACTTATAGGTTAAGGGACTGATGCGTTTGTGAGTGTACACTGGTCTATAAGTCTATGAGGAGTGCGATAATTACAGAGAAAGTCGACCCCTAAAAATAAATGTCTTCAACTGAAGACTTTGGATTTCTGAAGACTTTCTGAAGACTTTGAAAGTGAAGAAATTGGTGTGACCGTGAAGACTTGATATTCATGCGAGGAATTTGAACCGTGAAGAATTTTGTTTTCGTAGTTTCATTTTCTCTTTCTTGAGTCATAGGAAACACCGTACTGTTAAAGGGCGTCGATGAAAAACTAAGGAAAACTTTCCAAGTGATGCTCATCTCAAAATCCTACACCTACCAATCCTTTCGAGTGAAGCCATTGGAAATCTCATGCAGTTCAGTCAATTTCTTCAGTGACAGAGACGAAGTTCTTCTGGTCTCTGAGGAATTTGTTCTGACTGAGGAGTTAGGAATTCGCCAGTGTGGATTGCCTACAAGTGAGGAACATGATAGCCCTGACGAATTTGAGCCTCAAATTTCCAACCGTTGCTGTGCTACGCGCCAGCTGTCCCAAAATATCTACCCACCTAACGGTCATATCATTGAAGGGCATTTATGTCTTATCATGTCGGGCTGCTCCCTAGGCTATAAATAGCCGCCCCCTACAACCACTTGCTGGTTGGCTACTCTAGGAGAAACTGACACTTGTCATTGAGAGCATCCCATCCTCCGAGGACTTTGAGCGAAATCATCAAGTGAGGAAAACCCAAACCCAGACACCTACAAACCCAAGTGATTGAGCATCACTGAAGAAATTGTTCCTGTGTGGATCCGACGCTTGTTACCTTTGAAGACTGTGCATCTTCCAGACGGTTAGGTGTCATGGTCTAGAGCATCCAAGAGTAAATTGTGGATCACCGAGTGACCGAGTTTTGTGAAGGTTTGGAAGTCACCTGAAGACTTACCACGAGTGATTGGGTGAGGTCTGTGTAACCTTAGCTCAAGGAGAATACGGTGAGGACTGTGTGTGCGGGACTGTGTGTCCTCAGGTTTAAATACCTAGCCGCTCAAACCAGACATACAACTGTCACATCAGTTGGAACTGGTCTACCAAATCATTGTCTTCACCGAGCTAACTAGTTCTATTTCCTCAACCCTTCCATTTCCTCATTACTGTGTTGTGTGCTTGTTCATATCTGTTTGAAGACTTTGACTGAAGACTTTCTCAATTTCCTCAGTTCAATTTCTTCAGTCTGTTTGTCTTCATCCTGTTTTATCATGTGCTTACACCTTCTATACTCCGTGTCTGTTTTCATTTCATCATGATGTCCATGTTTATGTTATATCATGTATGCATCTGAGTACTTATTCCACCGCAAGTAGTTCTTCACTTAGGAATTTCCTCACCCTGAAATTCCTAAGTGAAGAATTCATAAAAATCGCCTATTCACCCCCCTCTAGTCGACTTAACGCACTTTCAGACTTCCAGAATGGGATTACCCTACCACTCTAGTGCGGAACGTGCTCTGGTTGACCTGCGAGGTTCGATAGTAACTTGATCTGAAGTTTCATGATCATTTTCATTAGCTTCCTCTCTAGTTGGTGTAGGCATCACGGGAATGGTTTTCTGTGATGAGCTACCACTACTTCAGGATGCTACTAACGCGACACTACGATCAGAGACCCTTCGACGAAACTGTGTGCGATGCAATAATCGCAAACGGTGGTGTAAAAATCCCATCACAAAAGGTGAAAATCGTTTGCGATGGAGGATGCATCAAACACGGTTCAGATTTTAGTTGCGTGTGCGCTGCTGGGCATACAATTCAGTTCAATTAACTACTTGCGATGAGGAGGAACAAAAGAAACAGGCAGCTAGATGAAGGTGTGTGTGATGTACAGCATACAGTTCACTCGTATGAACTATTTGTGATTAGGCAACACAAAAGAAACGGTCAGCCAGATCAAGGTGTGTGCGATATACGGCATGCGGTTCACTCGGATGAACTGTTTGCGTTGAGACAAGAGAACATAAATGGTTCAACTTAACAAGATGTGTGTGATACGCGGCAAACAGGTCTGTAATCGGAAACGTGTGCGAAGACCGATAACAACACAGACGATTGCTGCTAACAAGCCATGTGTGTTGTGAGCAAACGATTGCTGGTATACAATTGTGAGTGATTGATGAAAACATCACCGACGGGTTCCATTGTTTAGTCCGTGTACGATGTGATTTTCTTTGTCCGCACAACATCTACGCTCTGTCTACAGAGCATCAACATATATACTTAAAAAGATAGCATTGCATAACCAAATTAAGCATACAATTACACAAGTGACTACACACATAGCATTTCCACACACCAAAGTAAGCAATTACATGCATACTAAACTAGGAGAAATGAGGATCTAATCATCTACTTATTGTGCCATTGCTCTACTTCCGGCTGGATCCCTGGCCGTTTTGGGGAAGGAGGCACTTCCTCATGTTAACGATCCGCTTGTACATGTCGTAGCCCGTGTACGCCTCCTTGGCCGCGTACACGACGTGAGCTTTGTCGAGTTTCTCCATCCAGGCCGAGTGCCAGGCACGCTTGTCCTTGTTGCACAAATCCTTCATGTCTCTGTAGTAGGGGTCGATGATGGCCTTGGCGAGGTGAACCAGTGAGTCCTTCTCATGCTCCCTGCTGCCCCAGATCTTGTATTAGCCCTGGATGTCAACAAGATTCTGGTAGGCGATGCCCAAATTGTGACGCCCCCGATTCGACCGTACACTAATCATACACGCAAATGTGTACGATCAAGATCAGGGACTCACAGGAAGATATCACAACACAACTCTAGACACGAAATGAAATAATACAAGCTTCATATTACAAGCCAGGGGCCTCGAGGGCTCGAATACAAGCTCGATACACAAGAGTTAGCGGAAGCAACAATGTCTGAGTACAGACATCAAGTTAAACAAGGCTGCCTTAAGAAGGCAAACACAAAAGCAGGAATGACCGAAGAGGCAAGGCCTCCTGCCTGGGACCTCCTAACTACTCCTAGTCGGCAGCGGTCTCCATGTAGTAGTATCCGTCGGCGGTGGCATCTGGCTCCAAGGATCCACCATCTAGTTGCATCAACCGGAAAGAAGAAGGAAGGGGGAAAAGGGGTAGCAAAGCAACCGTGAGTACTCATCCAAAGTACTCGCAAGCATCAGATCTATACTAAGTATGCATTGGTATCAAAGGGAAGGGTTGTATCTGTGGACTAAACTACAGAATGCCAGAATAGAGGGGAAGGCCTAGCCTATCAAAGACCAGCATCTTCAAGCAGCTCCAAGCATCTTGCAGCATGGAGAAGAGTACAGAATAGCAGTTTATAAGTAACAAACATGTTGTAGCAATAAAGCCCAGAGATCCTTCCTCAACTCCCTGCGAGAAAGCAATCCCGGAGCCACATATGTTAAGTATCCATTTCAAGTTGTATTAGATCAAGATATAAGTCTAAACGTCCATTACCGTGGACACGGTATTCGAATAGATAACTTCCCTGCAGGGGCGCACCACGTTTTCCAAGACGCATGATTACTCTGGCCGGACACACTTTCCTGGGTCAATGCTCGGCCTCAGAAGATCAACATGTCGTAGCCCTACCTAGGCTCAGCAGAGAGGTCCCCGCCGGTCTACATCCTAAGCACTCCGGGGTCTGGGCCCATCGCCCGTTGCACTCCGGGTCGTTACGTGCAGGGCGGGTCCAGGCTCCACCACTATAGGATGGTGCCAGCCCAGCCGTGCCGCAATGCTGAACTGGACGTTTGACAAAGCTTCGGCTGATACTGCGACATCGAGGCCCATAACAATTCTTGCGTGGTGGTTGGTGCGTAAAGGCCAAAGGCCAATTCAGAACAAATACCCAAACCATAGCGTATTATTAGTTTGCGGAGACGAGCAGAGACTCACGATAATGTGACCCCGTCGCCCCGTCTCGAGGAAATACGGCAAGGGCAAGCCCAGCCCACTCGAGGGCTGCCTGACTTCCCGGCCGTGCCTCGTAACCATCTTGCGGGTGCTCTCTAGGCCCGCCCGACTTTCCCAAAGGTCTCAAGTAATGTCAAGGTATCCTTGTGTCCAAACATCAAGGGGAAAACCCAAGGAATCACCCTCGGAGGATTCCACTCAATGTAATCATCAAGGTGAACGTAAGAGGGACCACCCTCGAGGTTCACACTTGAGGTGTTGAACAACAGAGCTGTACCGGGAATGGTGAAAGAGGAAATCAGCCTCGATGACCACGACCGAATAGCTACACTACAGAATTATCATCAGGACTGCATTATGAGGGATCACCCTCGGCACTCGATAGTAGCTCTGCAGAGTCGAGCAACAAAAGGGGGCGTGATGTGATGTGAGGTGTCGGGCTCTGGTCGTCGATCACGTAGATCGAATCGTCGATGATGAAGCAGGGGCAACAAGGACAAGTGGGGGTCACTGATGGATCACTAACCAACCTATACTAAGCCGTTTAGGAGAAGCAGGTAGGTAACAATAGCAGGTACAAAATCAGGCTATGCATCAGAATAGGAGCAATCAAATACAGTAGCAAAATCTAATGCAAGCATGAGAGAATGGAATGGGCGATATCGGGATGATCAAAGGGGGGGGGCTTGCCTAGTTGCTCAGGCGAGAAGGAGGGGTCGTCGTCGACGTAGTCGATCACAGGGGCATCAGCAGCGGTCTCGGGGTCTACCGGAGAGAAGAGGGGGGAAGAAACAGTAAATACAGAGCAAACAAGTGCATGACAAGACAATAAGCAGCACTAGGCGTGTTGTAACGCGGCACTACACGCTATCGGCGAAGCGAGAAACATCCGGGAAAGCTTTCCCGAAGTTTGGCATTTCCTGACAGATGAAACAGAGGGGAAAGGTTGCATGTTCGCTATGCTAGGGGCATGCGACAGACGAACGGACCACGTATTCGGATTCGTCTCGTCGTTCTGAGCAACTTTCATGTAGAAAACTTTTTCATCCGAGTTACGGATTATTTTATATTATTTTTCAAAGTTTTAAAATTTTTCTGAAATTATTATTAATTCAAAGTTGGAATTATGACGTCGGCCTGACGTCATCATGATGTCAGCAGTCATCAGAGCGTTCACTGGTCAAACTGACGTGTGGGTCCCGCTGTCATAGACATAGTTTAATTAACAGGTATTAATTAACTAAACCAGTTAATTAGGTAAATTAAACAGAAGTAATTAAGTTAAGTTATTAATTAAACTAACTAATTAATTAATTATTATTATTATTATTATTAATGTCATATATTTTTTAAACACTTTTTTTAAGTAAACAGGGGCGTGGGCCCCTAATGTCAGTGGCCCAGGGGACCTTAGCGGGGCGGGCTAACGGGCGCGCGGGGCAGGCGTGCGGCCACGGGCGCGAGCACGCCCGGTCGGGCGAGCAGAGGGCAGCGGCGCGCCGCGGTGGTCTGGCTCGTCACCGGCGAGGGCGGTCGCCGGCAGAGCAGCGGCGGCGAGAACCCAGGAGGGGCGCGACAATGAGGAGGCGGGCGCGCGTCCAGGGGGTAGCGGGCGCGATGGTGGCCATCACGGGGAGTGGGGCGTGGTTCGCGGACGCGCGCTGAGGGCGACCGACGAACAGGGCCACGGCGGGCGGCGCATCAACGGCGAGGTCACGACGGGGGGTTTGCTCACCCACGTTGAAGGGGAGGCCCGATGCAGGGGAACACGATGGCGGGGAGGTGGCACGTCGGGGTCGAGGAGGCGACGGGCGGTGCTGGCAAACGGCGACGGCGAGGCGGACACCGGGCGCCGGGCGCGATGGCGGAGCACGGCGATGGGGGAGCGCGGGATCGAGCCCCTGGGCGCGGGCGGGCGCCCAGATCGATTGGGGGATGAGCGGCTCGGGCGCCGCGGCAGCGCCAAGGCGGTGGCATGCGCCTGCGTCGTGGAGGGCGGCGGTGCTAAGGGAGAGCGAGGGGAACGGAGGTCGGGCGCTCTCGGATCTGGCTCCTCAGCCTCGATCCAGACGGGGGAGGAAGGGGATGGGGAAGCGAGAGGGTGAGTGGGAGGGATTGTGGGGAGTGGGGTTGGGCTCTAGGGTTTCTGGGGAGTGGGGGGTGGTTATGCGTGGAGAGGTGGGCCGGCCGGGGTGGGCTGATTGGCCCAGTTGGGCCGGGGGGTCTTCTTTTGTTTTATATTTTTTGTTTGCTTTCTCCTTTTCTTTTATTCAATTTTGCTGTTTGATTTAAATTTAAATTTTGAAAACGAACGGGATTGAATCATCGCGAGGTTAACAACAGTAATTGCGGTGATGTGGCAACATTAGCATGGGAATACTGTAGCATAACTATCCGGGCGTTACAATTCTCCTCCACTACAAGAAATCTCGTCCCAAGATTTAGGAGGTAGAAGGAAACAAAGCGGGGTATTCATCACGCAGGGGATCCTCGCGTTCCCAGGTGGCTTCGTCTTCAGAGTGATGCGACCACTAGACCTTGAGGAACTTGATCGCCTTCTGACGTGTGCGGCGTTCAGCTTGGTCGAGAATGCGGATTGGATGCTCTTTATAGGAGAGGTCCTGTTGCAACTCAAGCACTTCATGATCCACTGCTCGGATTGGGTCCTTGAAGCAGCGGCGGAGTTGTGACACGTGGAACACATCGTGAACCTGAGAAAGGTTCGACGGAAGTTCCAACTGATATGCCACTTTTCCATGCCTCTCGAGAATAGTGAAAGGACCAATATAGCGAGGAGCTAGCTTGCCCTTGATCCCGAAGCGGTGTGCACCCTTCATTGGTGTGACTCGAAGGTAAGCCTTTTCGCCAGGTTGATAGACCATGTCTTTATGATGACGGTCATAATTACTCTTTTGACGTGACTGAGCAGTCTTGAGATTCTCGCGAATGACGTGGACTTGTTCTTCGGCGTGTTGGATAATATCCGGACTGAAGAGTGGCCGTTCCCCAGTTTCTGACTAGTTCAGAGGGGTTCGACACTTTCGTCCATATAACACTTCGAATGGGGCCATCTTCAGACTAGCTTGATAGCTATTGTTGTAGGAGAACTCAGCGTACGGGAGAGATTCCTCCCATTTCTTGCCAAAGGAAATGACACAAGCTCGAAGCATGTCTTCGAGAACTTGATTGACACGTTCAACTTGTCCCTGAGACTGAGGGTGAAAAGCAGTGCTGAAAGATAGATGAGTTCCCATAGCTTCTTGGAAACTTGCCCAGAATCTTGAAGTGAATAAGCTGCCACGATCTGAGCTGATTACCAGCGGAATACCGTGAAGCGAAACAATTCTGGACATATAGAGAGTTGCCAACTGACTAGCAGCGATGGTTTCTTTGACAGCCAGAAAGTGTGCAACTTTAGAAAGCCGATCAATGACGACAAGAATAGCATCATTACCTTTCTGCGATTTGGGAAAACCGGTGACAAAGTCCATTTCGACATGGTCCCATTTCCATTCAGGAATAGAGATAGGTTGCAGAGTTCCAGCAGGCCTTTGATGTTCTGCTTTGATACGACGGCAAACGTCACATTCAGCAACATAACGGGCAATGTCTTGCTTCATATTTGACCACCAGAATCTCTGTCGAATGTCTTGGTACATCTTGGTACTACCGGGATGAATAGACAACGGAGTGTCATGAGCTTCTTTCATAACTTCCCGAGTCATATCCAGGTTGTCTTTTGAAGGAACCACTAGGCGACCTTTAAAGAACAAGGTGCCATCATCTTCAACAGTGAAGAACGAGGGCCTTCCTTCTGCGAGGTAGCACTTAATCTTCTCAACTTGAGAGTCATACTTCCTGCATTCTCTTGATGGCTCTCCAAGAGATCTGGTTCGACAACCAGGGTATTGAGGGAACCCTGAGGAACAACACGGAGGTTCATCTTGCGAAACTCCTTAGGAGGGGGAGCGAGTGCACCCGGAGGAACAATATGGAGGTTCAGCTTTCTGAATTCTTCAACATGCGAAGGCTGAACTTTTTGAACCTCGAGGTGATTGCAATATGACTTGCGGCTCAAAGCATCAGCCATTACATTAGCCTTGCCTGGTGTATAAGAAATGTCCATGTCAAAGTCTGCTACGATCTCCATCCATCTCTGCTGACGGAGGTTCAAATCTACTGAGTAAACAGGTACTTCAGACTTTGGTGGTCGGTGAAGATCTCGCAATGATTACCAAGAAGGTAATGTCGCCACTGTTTCAGTGCATGTATGACAGTAGCAAGCTCGAGGTCGTGAACTGGATAGTTCTCTTCGTGAGGGCGCAACTGACGAGAGGCATAAGCAATCACTCTGCGCTCTTGCATTAGGACACAACCTAATCCTTGTCATGAAGCATCGCAGTAAATGACGAAATCCTTTTTAGTGTCTGGAGGAGCAAGCACTGGGGCAGTAGTCAGCTTGTCTTTGAGTGCTTGGAAACTATCTTGACACTTTTCTGTCCATTCGAACTTGACGCCCTTGTGAAGCAGACCAGTTAGGGGCTTGGCGATCTTGGAGAAGTTCTCGAAAAATCGACGGCAATAGCTGGCGAGTCCGAGAAAACTTCTGACTTGCTCGACATTCTTTGGAGGAGTCCAATCAAGAATAGCCTGAACTCGTTCGGGGTTGACGGCAATACCATCCTTGGAGATGACATGCCCAAGGTAGGTCGATCACTTCAGAAAGCCAGAATTCACACTTGGAATATTTAGCTTATAGTTGATGCTCTCGAAGTTTTTCCAGAACAAGTCGAAGATGTTCAGCATGTTCTTCTTTGTTCTTGGAATATACAAGGATATCATCCAGATAAACCACGACGAACTTGTCAAGGTATTCCATGAATATATAGTTCATCGGACGAGAGAATGTCGCTGGAGCATTTGTCAAACCAAAGGACATGACGGTGTACTCGTATGAACCATAGCGAGTAACGAAGGCGGTCTTGGGATTATCCTCTTCATGGACCCGAATCTGGTGGTAACCCAACCTCAAATCAAGTTTTGAGAATACTGAGGAACCAGCAAGCTGATCATACAGATCATTGATTCTGGGAAGCGGATACTTGTTATGAATTGTTGTCTGGTTGATAGGATGGTAATCTTGGACCAAACGATTAGTTCCATCCTTCTTCTTGACAAAGAGAGAAGGTACTCTCCAAGCAGAGGAACTTGGACGGATAAAAACCTGACGAAGTGAAGTGTCGATTTCCTCCTTCAGCTCAAGGAGTTCATGCGGCGGCATCTTGTAGGGTCGCTTGGCAATAGGAGTTGTGCCTGGTTTCAAGTCTATGACAAATTCGACAGCTCTAGCAGGGGGTATTCCTGGAAGTTCTTCTGGAAAGACATCTTCAAATTCACGAACGACTGGAATGTTCTCTATTCCCTCAAGAGGTGAAGCATTCAATGCATTCAAAATATATATATCTGATTCTCGGCATCCTGGATCATCTGATTTGAGTAGTTGATCAACTGACCAGAAGGGTGAGTGAGCTGGACTGTCTTGGCGGCACAATCGATCTTAGCATTATGGGCTGTCAACTAGTCCATACCAAGAATGATGTCTATGTTGGAAGGTCCGGGTACAATGAGAGAAGCCGAAAAAAGTAAGCCTCCAATCTCGATTTGGTTGCGAGGGCTCATCATTGTGGTTTGCCACTTGGATCCCGGAGATTGAACTGCTAGAGGAGTGGGCAAATTTTCCATATCTAACCCATGCAACTTAGCAAATTGTTGGGACACAAAAGCATGTATGCTCCTGAATCAAAGAGAACAGAAGCTGGCACTGAATTAATGCGAAGGGTACCCATCACAATTTTTGGGGACTCACGAGCTTCTTTGATCTTGACAGGGTGACTTGACCAGCACTCATAGCAGGCGGTCCAGCACTACATCTTCTGGTATGATGGGTTCGACGACCCTTCTTACGACCAACAGGAGGACGTGAAGCATTTAGTGGCTGACCCGGGCGACAGTTGATAGCAAGGTGCCCTGGCTGTCCACACTTGCGACATAAACCATCATTATGGGGAGGAGCTACAACATTGTACTGTCCACCCTGAATATTTAGTTGTCTCGGCGGCGGAGGCAGACGAGGTGCAACATAAGACGGCCTTGGTGTTGGAGCAGGTCGGTGATGAACATTGTGTGGGATCCAGACTCGACGTTTCTGAGCAGGCTGACTCGAGGATGGGCCAACATCTCGAGTACGCTTGAGCGACTCCTGGTACTCAGTCAGACCAGTTTCAGTTCGGAAAGCTTGGCTGACAAGTGTCGGAAAGTCTGCGCAATCATGCGCAACAAGTGTGAGCTTTATATCGGGACACAGTCCTTCACGGAATTTCTCCTGCTTGCGAGCGTCAGTGCAGACATCATCCGCAGCATAGCGAGATAATTCAAGGAATTTCCTCTGATATTCATCCACAGTCATTGTGCCTGTGAGAGTTTGCGGAACTCCTTCTTCTTCTGGTCCATCAGACCTTGAGGAATGTGCCATGCACGGAAGGCTAACTGAAATTCCTACCAAGTGGTTACAGTCTCTGCAGGCAGCATACCCCTGTGGCTTTCCCACCATTGAGCAGCTGAACCCTTCAGGTGAAATGTCGCAAAGGTGACATAACTGGCAGGGGCAACATTAGCTGACTCCATCTCAAACATGATGTCACGAAGCCAATCATCAGCATCCATAGGATTGGTGGAGTTGCGGAAAATGGACGGGATGAGGCGCACAAATTCTGGCAGTGTTATTGGGGCAGGCTGTTGATGAGCATTCTGGTTTGGAAACTGAGCCATTACCCCAGTCATAAACTGACGATTCAGCTCAAACTGCTGCATCATTGCGGCAATATAGGGTGGAGGTGGAGGATCGTCAGCCATCCTGCTAAAAACATCAGGGAGCAGTTTAACAAGGGGTGGAGCAGGTGTATGGAGTCATTCATGATGTAACTTGAACAATGAGCAAAGGCGCAGTATGTACAAAGCAGTAGTCATTAAAGACATACATATACATATACAGAGCCATTTACACGTTGTTAGTATGAGTTCGGACAAGAGAATCATCCTAGACATACTAGGCGGCACGCTGGCACGCGATGGAAGGATACAACAACGAGACATAGCAAAGGCTACATCAACGTCGGAGAAAACCACTAGAGCGAGGAATCTGCAGGGGACGACGCAGGGTGCCCTCGATAAAAGGATCCTGCGGCCCGTGAACAATGTGAAGCAGATCCTGGCTCCCAATTCAAGAAAGGCGTAATACAAATCTCCGGATGGATGTGATCACGAGAACCTAGGATAGAGTTAGCAAAATCATTTAACCCGAATAGAAGAGAGATCAGAGTCCCAGAGTATGGACGAGGAATAAAAGATCCTAATACCACCCAATTGGTGACATGGGCCGATAAGCCACACAGCCATGTTAGTAAAACAGTTTTTCAAAGACTAGACTCAACTTCGGCCAAGGAGTTGGAAAGGGGGTTCCTACAGGCAGTCGGCTCTGATACCAACTTGTGACGCCCCCGATTCGACCGTACACTAATCATACACGCAAATGTGTACGATCAAGATCAGGGACTCACGGGAAGATATCACAACACAACTCTAGACACAAAATGAAATAATACAAGCTTCATATTACAAGCCAGGGGCCTCGAGGGCTCGAATACAAGCTCGATACACAAGAGTCAGCGGAAGCAACAATATCTGAGTACAGACATAAGTTAGACAAGGCTGCCTTAAAAAGGCAAACACAAAAGCAACAACGATCAAAGAGGCAAGGCCTCCTGCCTGGGACCTCCTAACTACTCCTGGTCGTCGGCGGTCTCCATGTAGTAGTATCCGTCGGCGGTGGCATCTGGCTCCAAGGATCCACCATCTGGTTGCAACAACCGGAAAGAAGAAGAAGGGGGAAAAGGGGTAGCAAAGCAACCGTGAGTACTCATCCAAAGTACTCGCAAGCATCAGATCTATACTAAGTATGCATTGGTATCAAATGGAAGGGCCATATCTGTGGACTGAACTGCAGAATGCCAGAATAGAGGGGAAGGCCTAGCCTATCAAAGACTAGCATCTTCAAGCAGCTCCAAGCATCTTGCAGCATGTAGAAGAGTACATAATAGCAGTTTATAAGTAACAAACATGTTGTAGCAATAAAGCCCAGAGATCCTTCCTCGACTCCCTGCGAGAAAGCAATACCGGAGCCACATATCTTAAGTATCCATTTCTAGTTGTATTAGATCAAGATATAAGTCTGAACGTCCATTACCGTGGACACGGTATTCGAATAGATAACTTCCCTGTAGGGGTGCACCACGTTTTCCAACATGCTTGCTTACTCTGGTCGGACACACTTTTCTGGGTCAATGCCCGGCCTCGGAAGATCAACACGTCGTAGCCCTACCTAGGCTCAGCAGAGAGGTGCCCGCCAGTCTACATCCTAAGCACTCCGGGGTCTGGGCCCATCGCCCGTTGCACTCCAGGTCGTTACGTGTAGGGCGGGTCCAGGCTCCACCACTACAGGATGGTGCCGGCCCAGCCGTGCCGCAATGCTGAACTGGACGTCTGACAAAGCTTCGGCTGATACTGCGACGTCGAGGCCCATAACTATTCTCGCGTGGTGGTTGGTGCGTAAAGGCCAAAGGCCAATTCAGAACAAATACCCAAACCATAGCGTATTATTAGTTTGCGAAGACGAGCAGAGACTCATGATAATGTGACCACGTCGCCCCGTCTCGAGGAAATACGGCAAGGGCAAGCCCAGCCCACTCGAGGGCTGCCTGACTTCCCGGCCGTGCCTCGTAACCATCTTGCGGGTGCTCTCCGGGCCCGCCCGACTTTCCCAAAGGTCTCAAGTAATGTCAAGGTATCCGTGTGTCCAAACATCAAGGGGAAAACCCAAGGAATCACCCTCGGAGGATTCCACTCAATGTAATCATCAAGGTGAACGTAAGAGGGACCACCCTCGAGGTTCACACTTGAGGTGTTGCACGACAGAGCCGTATCAGGAATGGTGAAAGAGGAAATCACCCGCGATGACCACGACTGAATAGCTACACTACAGAATTATCACCAGGAGTGCATTATGAGGGATCACCCTCGGCACCCGATAGTAGCTCTGCAGAGTCGAGCAACGAAAGGGGCGTGATGTGATGTGAGGTGTCGGGCTCTGGTCGTCGATCACGTAGATCGAGTCGTCGATGATGAAGCAGGGGCAACAAGGACAAGGTGGGGGTCACTGATGGATCACTAACCAACCTATACTAAGCAGTTTAGGATAAGCAGGTAGGTAACAATAGCAGGTACAAAAGCAGGCTATGCATCAGAATAGGAGCAATCAAATACAGTAGCAAAATCTAATGCAAGCATGAGAGAATGGAATGGGCGATATCGGGATGATCAAAGGGGGGGCTTGCCTGGTTGCTCAGGCAAGAAGGAGGGGTCGTCGTCGACGTAGTTGATCACAGGGGCATCAGCAGCGGTCTCGGGGTCTACCGGAGAGAAGAGGGGGAAGAAACAGTAAATACAGAGCAAGCAAGTGCATGACAAGACAATAAGCAGCACTAGGCGTGTTCTAACGCGGCACTACACGCTACCGGCGAAGCGAGAAACATCCGGGAAAGCTTTCCCGAAGTTTGGCATTTCTGGACTGATGAAACAGAGGGGAAAGGTTGCATGTTCGCTATGCTAGGGGCATGCGACAGACGAACGGACCATGTATTCGGATTCGTCTCGTCGTTCTGAGCAACTTTCATGTAGAAAACTCTTTCATCCGAGTTATGGATTATTTTATATTATTTTTGAAAGTTTTAAACATTTTCTGAAATTATTATTAATTCTAAATTGGAATTATGACGTCAGCCTGACGTCATCATGATGTCAGTAGTCAACAGAGCGTTGACTGGTCAAACTGACATGTGGGTCCCGCTGTCATAGACATAGTTTAATTAACATGTATTAATTAACTAAACCAGTTAATTAGGTAAATTAAATAGAAGTAATTAAGTTAAGTTATTAATTAAACTAATTAATTAATTATTATTATTATTAATGTTATATATTTTTTAAACACTTTTTTCAAGTAAACAGGGGCATGGGCCCCTAATGTCAGTGGCCCAGGGGGCCTTAGCGGGGCGGGTTAATGGGCGCGCGGGGTAGGCATGCGGCCACGGGCGCGAGCACGCCCGGTCGGGCGAGCATAGGGCATCGGCGGGCCGCGACGGCCTGGCTCGGCACCGTCGAGGGCGGTCGCCGGCAGAGCAGCAGCGGCGAGAGCCCACGAGGGGCGCGACAACAAGGAGGCGGGCGCGCGTCCAGGGGGTAGCGGGCGCGATGGTGGATAGCGCGGGGAGTGGGGCGCGGCTCGCGGATGCGCGCTGAGGGCGGCCGATGGACAGGGCCACAGTGGGCGGCGCATCAATGGCGAGGTCACAACGGGGGGTTTGCTCACCTGCGTTGAAGGGGAGGCCCAATGCAGGGGAACGCGATGGCGGGGAGGTGGCGCATCGGGGTTGAGGAGGCGACGGGCGGTGCTGGCAAACGACGACGGCGAGGCGAACACTGGGCGCCGGGCGCGATGGCGGAGCACGACGACGATGGGGGAGCGCGGGATCAAGCCCTTGGGTGCGGGCGGGCGCCCATATCGAGCGGGGGATGAGCGGCTCGGGCGCCGCGGCAGCGCCAAGGCGGTGGCGTGCGCCCGCGTCGTGGAGGGCGGCGGTGCTAAGGGAGAGCGAGGGGAAGGGAGCTCGGGCACTCTCGGATCTGGCTCCTGAGCCCCGATCCAGACGGGGGAGGAAGGGGATGGGGAGCGAGAGGGTGAGTGGGAGGGATCGTGGGGAGTGGGGTTGGGCTCTAAGGTTTCTGGGGAGTGGGGGTGGTTATGCGGGGAGAGGTGGGCCGGGCGGGGAGGGCTGATTGGCCCAGTTGGGCCGGGGGTCTTCTTTTGTTTTATTTTTTTGTTTGCTTTCTCCTTTTCTTTTATTCATTTTTGCTGTTTGATTTAAATTTAAATTTTGAAAACGAACGGGATTGAATCATCGTGAGGTTAACAACAATAATTGCGGTGATGTGGCAACATTAGCATGGGAATACTGTAGCATAACTATCCGGGCGTTACACAAATTCTCGAGCGCCTTTACGTCGTTGATACGTCTCCAACGTATCTATAATTTTTGATTATTCCAGGCTATTATATTATCCATCTAGGATGTTTTATATGCATTTATATGCTATTTTATATGATTTTTGGGACTAACCTATTAACCTAGAGCCCAGTGCCAGTTTCTGTTTTTTCCTTGTTTTTGAGTATCGCAGAAAAGGAAAACCAAACGGAGTCCAATTGACCTGAAACTTCACGGAGATTATTTTTGGACCAGAAGAAGCCCACGGAGTATCGGAGATGGGCTAGACGAGTCCCGAGGCACCCACGAGGGTGGGGGCGCACCCTACCCCCTGGGTGCGCCCCCTACCTCGTGGCCGCCTCGGAGACCCCCCTGACTTGTTCCCGACGCCAAAACCTCTTATATATACCCAAACTTCCAAAACATAACCTAGATCGGGAGTTCCGCCGCCGCAAGCCTCTGTAGCCACCAAAAACCAATCGGGACCCTGTTTCGGCACCCTGCTGGAGGGGGGATCCCTCACCGGTGGCCATCTTCATCATCCTGGCGCTCTCCATGACGAGGAAGGAGTAGTTCACCCTCGGGGCTGAGGGTATGTACTAGTAGCTATGTGTTTGATCTCTCTCTCTCTCTCGTGTTCTTGATGTGGTACGATCTTGATGTATCACGAGCTTTGCTATTATAGTTGGATCTTATGATGTTTCTCCCCCTCTACTCTCTTGTAATGGATTGAGTTTTCCCTTTGAAGTTATCTTATCGGATTTAGTCTTTAAGGATTTGAGAACACTTGATGTATGTCTTGCATGTGCTTATCTGTGGTGACAATGGGATATTCACGTGACCTATTTGATGTATGTTTTGGTGATCAACTTGCGGGTTCAGTGACCTTGTGAACTTATGCATAGGGGTTGGCACACATTTTCGTCTTGACTCTCCGGTAGAAACTTTGGGGCACTCTTTGAAGTTCTTTGTGTTGGTTGAATAGATGAATATGAGATTGTGTGATGCATATCATATAATCATACCCACGGATACTTGAGGTGACATTGGAGTATCTAGGTGACATAAGGGTTTTGGTTGATATGTGTCTTAAGGTGTTATTCTAGTACGAACTCTAGGATAGATCGAACGGAAAGAATAGCTTCGTGCTATTTTACTACAGACTCTTGAATAGATCAATCAGAAAGGATAACTTTGAGGTGGTTTCGTACCCTACAATAATCTCTTCGTTTGTTCTCCACTATTAGTGACTTTGGAGTGACTCTTTGTTGCATATGTTGAGGGATAGTTAGATGATTCAGTTATGTTATTATTGTTGAGAGAACTTGCACTGGTGAAAGTATGAACCCTAGGCCTTGTTTCCTAGCATTGCAATACCGTTTGTGCTCACTTTTATCATTAGTTACCTTACTGTTTTTATATTTTCAGATTACAAAAACCTATATCTACCATCCATCTTGCACTTGTATCACCATCTCTTCGCCGAACTAGTGCACCTATACAATTTTCCACTGTATTGGGTGTGTTGGGGACACAAGAGACTCTTTGCTATTTGGTTGCAGGGTTGTTTGAGAGAGACCATCTTCATCCTACGCCTCCCACGGATTGATAAACCTTAGGTAATCCACTTGAGGGAAATTTGCTATTGTCCCACAAACCTCTGCACTTGGAGGCCCAACAACGTCTACAAGAAGAAGGTTGCGTAGTAGACATCAATAGTTGGTGATGTCCACCATAGCGAACATGTAGTGGGGGCTGTTGACAAACCTGGCGAAACGCTCACAAGGCCTTGTGGCCAGGCAGTAGTGGTAGACGAGGATGTGGTGGCGTGATGACCCAGAAGTATAGGGGATCAATTGTAGCTCTTTTTGATAAGTAAGAGTATCGAACCCAACGAGGAGCAGAAGGAAATGACAAGTAGTTTTCTGTAAGGTAATGTCTGCAAGTGATGAAATTGTAAGTAGCAGAGTAGTTTGATAGCAAGATAATTTGTAACGAACAAGTAACGCTAGTAGTAACAAAAGTGCAGCAAGGTAGCACAATCCTTTTGAGGCAAAGGATAGGCCAAAACGGTTTCTTATGATAAGCAAAGCGTTCTTTTGGGTACACGGGAATTTCATCTAGTCACTTTCATCATGTTGGTTTAATTCGTGTTCGCTACTTTGATAATTTGATATGTGGGTGGACCGGTGCTTAGGTGTTGTTCTTACTTGAACAAACCTCCTACTTATGATTAACTCTCCCGCAAGCATCCGCAACTACGAGAAAAGTATTAAGAATAAATTCTAACCATAGCATTAAACTTTTGGATCCAATCGGTCCCTTACGAAATAGCGCATAAACTGGGGTTTAAGCTTCTGTCACGCTTGTAACCCATCATCTAATTGCTACTCCACAATGCATTCCCTTAGGCCCAAATATGGTGAAGTGTCATGTAGTCGACGTTCACATGACACCACTAAGGGAATCACAACATACATACTATCAAAATATCGAACACATATGAAATTCACATGATTACTTGCAACATGATTTCTCCCATGACCTCAAGAACAAAAGTAACTACTCACAAATTATAAACATGCTCATGATCAGAGGAGTATTAAATAGCATATCGGATCTGAACATATAATCTTCCACCAAATAAACCATACAGTAATCAACTACAAGATGTAGTCAACACTACTAGTCACCCACAAGTACCAATCTATAGTTCCGGTAACAAGATTGAACACAAGAGATGAACTAGGGTTTGAGAGGAGATGGTGTTGTTGAAGATGTTGATGGAGATTGCCCTCCCCAAGATGGGAGAGTTGTTGGTGATGATGATGACGATGATTTCCCCCTCCGGGAGGGAAGTTCCCCCGGCGGAATCGCTCCACCGGAGGGCAAAAGTGCTCCTGCCCAAGTTCCGCCTCGAGGCGGCGGCGCTTTGTCCCGAAAGTCCTCCTCTTATTTTTTTTCTAGGTCAAAATGACTTATATACCAAAAGATGGGCACCGGAGGTGGGCCGTGGAGGGCACAACCCACCAGGGCGCGCCTGGGCTCCCTGGTGCGCCCAGGTGGGTTGTGCCCACCTGGTGGGCCCCCTCTGGTAGTTATTTGCTCCAATAATTCTTAAATAATCCATAAAAAATCCCCGTGAAGTTTTAGCTTGTTTGGCGTTGTGCAGAATAGGTGGCCTGACGTAGCTTTTCCAGGTCCAGATTTCCAGCTGCCGGAATTCTCCCTCTTTGTGTATACCTTGCAAATTATCAGAGAAAAGGCATTAGAATTACTCCAAAAAGCATTATTATGGATAAAAACATTATAAATAACAGTAAGAAAACATGATGCAAAATGGACGTATCAACTCCCCCAAGCTTAGACCTCGCTTGTCCTCAAGCGAAAACCGTAATCGAAAAACAGGTCCACATGCTTTGAGAGAGAGGTGTCGATAAAAAATACGGACATAGAAGCATCATGTTGATTATTATAACAGCAACTACATTAAACATAGGACTTTTATCATATACTTCTCATGAATAAGTAATAGTTCATCACACAGTCGAAGTATAAAGCAAAAACTCTATTAGAAACCAACAAACTATGTTCTCAGTCAACTTTGCAACTACAATTCATCATCCTTTCAGGAAGGGTCACGTGTCGGAGCCTTTAGGCAAGTCCACATACTCAACCATCATATAGTCTTCTATGATTGCTAACACTCACTGCGTACACATGAGCAAAACGTTTCGACCAGACACATAGAAAGATAGGGGCTTATGGTTTCGCCTCCCAACGTACTCACCTCAAGGGTGATGTCCACAAATAATAACTCATGCCACCCATATTCAACTGGACATATGTGACTAGATCTTTCCTCACCACATGATGCTTGCCAAAGGAGAAAAATAAAAGGAATAGAGAGAAAAACTTTGACACTTGCATAAAAGTAAATACATAAAAGTAAAAGATAGGCCCTTCGCAGAGGGAAGCAAAGGTTGACATGCGCTTATTTGTTTGTATGCTCAATCCCTTAGTGGAAAAGAACGTCACGTTACATTGCCCCTTGTGATAACGACCTTTATTATGCAGTCTGTCGCTTTTATTCTTCACCATCACAAGTTCGCGCAACGCTCAATTTTCTCTTACACTAAATGATCTCACACTTTTATAAGCAAATTTTATTGCCTTTTTGCACCGATGACAACTTACTTGAGGGATATTGCTCAATCCCTGGGTAGGTATGGTGGACTCTTGAAAATGAGATTTGGGTTTAAGGGTTTTTTGATGCAGAAGTAGTATCTCTTACTTAGTGCAGAATTTTTGGCTAGCAAAGATAGGGGGCAAGCACCACATGTTAAAGGATCCATGACAATATGACTTCTATGTGAATATGAATAAACATAAATCATTACGTTGTCTTCCTTGTCCAACGTCAACAATTTTGGCATATAATATTTTGATGAGGGCTCACAATCACAAAAGAGTTCTAGGATAGTATATTTATATGTGAATCTTCTCTTCCCTTATTAATTCTTTCATGAGTTGCATCATTGGCTAATGCTATGTTTGTCAATCTCTAATAAAATTATCTACTTATACTTTTCCTTATGTGGTGCCATCACCTACCATAGGATTAGTATATGATTTTATTGATTTATTTCCTTTCTTTTATTTATTTCCTTTATCTTTTTCCTTTCTTATTTCTTTTCTTAATTTGCAACATGAGAGTAAAGAAAGAAAAAACTCATACTAAACTTTATTATATAACTTGCACACGGTTACAAGGATAGATCACTAAGCAAACTCTCAAAGAAGAAAGGATCGAACTAAACTTTTATTCATCTAAAGCAAAAGATCGAACTAAAACAAGTAAAAGCAAAAAGATAGTGGGATGGTACCATACCGGGGCACCTCCCCCAAGCTTGGCGGAAGCCAAGGGGAGTGCCCATACCCGATACTCAGTTCTCTTTTGGTGGTTAAGAAGATGATGGTGGTGATGACAATTGTGCCTTCAGCCTTTTCATATTGTAGTTGAGGAGAGCAATTTCCTTCTTTAAATCGTCGACCTCCAATTCCAGCTTCAAGATCTTGTCACATAAATCTCCTTTGCTTTTCTGCCGGAAACGAGAAGTAATACATCAGTTATTAGATCGGTTAGCTCTCTTAGGGAAACTAGACTTCTTGAACTCTATGTGCGTATCCCCAGGTTGAGGTAGAGGGACATCCAACTCCTCCGAGCTTGAGTCATCGACCCTCATCAAGTGAGCATCCCCCTCGTCATCCGTAGTTCGACCATAAGGAGATAGGTCCCCATAGGTCTTTGGGTCAGCAATGAGATGTGAGACATAGCTCTGACCGTCAGAGTCTTGGGAAGACATAATTTCAAATCTACGTAGAAAACAACAAGCAAAGAGAACAGAGGATTTCTCCGTGATACGGTGATCAATAGGTTCAGGAAGTATATATAGATTTTTTTATCTTGGAGGACAAGCATATGGTAGAAAAATGGAGTACGGAAGGTGTCCCAGGTGGGCACAACCCACCTGGGCGCGCCAGGCAAGCCTGGCGCGCCCTGGTGTCTCGTGCCCACCAGGGGACGCTTCCTGGAAGTTTCTTTATTTCCAAAATTCTGAAATATTCCAAAACTGGTAAAATATATTTTTTGCAGATTTTTTGGAGTCCGTTTACTTACCGTATCACGTACCTCCTTATTTTCACGATTCTGGAGTGTTCCGGAAGGACTCTTTTATATGTTCTTCCGGTGTCAAAGTTTGGATAATATTACTTTCAAAATTAATAGGCATACCTAAGATATAATGTTTTATTCGTTGCCCATTGACAACCTTCGGGTTAGTACCTTCGGAATTATTTATTTTGATGGCTCCAGACCGATAAACCTGCTCGATGACATATGGGCCTTCCCATTTTGAGAGGAGTTTTCCCGCAAAGAATCTGAAACAAGAGTTGTACAAAATAACACATTCTCCCACTTTAAACTCACGCTTTTGGATTCTTTTGTCATGCCATCTTTTAACTTTTTCTTTGAATAATTTTGAATTTTCATAAGCTTGGGTTCTCCATTCATCTAATGAGCTAATATCAAATAACCTCTTTTCACTGGCAAGTTTGAAAGCATAACTGAGTTCTTTGATTGCCCAATATGCTTTATGTTCTAACTCAAGAGGTAAATGACAAGCTTTTCCATAAACCATTTTATAAGGAGACATACCCATAGGATTTTTATATGCTGTTCTATAAGCCCAAAGTGCATCATCTAATTTCTTAGACCAATTCTTCCTGGACCTATTAACAGTCTTTTGCAAAATTAATTTTATTTCTCTATTGCTAAGTTCAACTTGACCACTAGACTGAGGATGATAAGGTGATGCAATTCTATGGTTAACATCATACTTGGCAAGCATTTCACGGAAAGCACCATGAATAAAGTGTGAACCACCATTAGTCATTAAATATCTAGGGACTCCAAACCTTGGGAAAATAACTTCCTTAAGCATTTTAATAGAGGTGTTGTGATCAGCACTACTGGTTGGAATTGCTTCTACCCATTTAGTAACATAATCAACAGCAACCAAAATATGTGTATACCCATTAGAGGAAGGAAAAGGTCCCATGTAATCAAATCCCCAAACATCAAATGGTTCAACAACAAGTGAATAATTCATAGGCATTTCTTAACGCTTACCGACATTACCTATTCTTTGACATTCATCACAAGATAAGACGAACTTACAGGCATCCTTGAAGAGAGTAGGCCAATAAAATCCAGATTGCAATACCTTGTGAGAAGTTCTATCTCCAGCATGATGCCCTCCATAAGCTTCAGAGTGAATTTTCGTAGGGTTTGTCCCTGTTCATGCTCAGGTACACAACGTCTAATAATACCATCTACTCCTTCTTTATAAAGATGTGGGTCATCCCAAAAGTAATGTCTTAAATCATAGAAGAATTTTTTCTTTTGTTGGTATGTAAAGCTAGGTGGTAAATATTTAGCAAAAAATGTAATTAGCATAGTCAGCATACCAAGGAGTACTATGAGAAATATTTATTGCAGCTAACCGCTCATCAGGAAAACTATCATCAGTAGGTAGTGGGTCATCAAGCACATTTTCAAGCCTAGAAAAATTATCAGCTACTGGGTTCTCAGCTCCTTTCTACCAATGATATGTAAATCAAATTATTGTAATAAGAGAACCCATCGAATAAGTCTAGGTTTATCATCTTTCTTTCCCATAAGATATTTAATAGCAACACGGTCTGTGTGAACAGTTACTTTGGCATCAACAATATAAGGTCTAAATTTATCACAAGCAAACGCCACTGCTAAGAATTCTTTTAGAGTACTAGCATAATTTCTTCAATCACTGTCTAGAGTTTTACTAGCATAATGAATAACATTACGTTTCTTATCAACTCTTTGTCCTAGAATAGCACCAACATCATAATCACTATCATCACACATAATTTCAAAAGGCAAGTTCCAATCAGGTGGTTGAACAATAGGTGCAGAAATTAAAGCTTTCTTAAGTGTTTCAAAGGCTTCTAAACAATCATCATAAAAAACCAAAGGAATATCCTTTTGCAAGAGACTAGTAAGAGGCCTAGAAATTTTTGAAAAGTCTTTGATAAATCTCCTATAGAAACCAGCATGACCTAAGAAACTACGAATACCTTTTATATCTTTAGGACATGGCATTTTCTCAATTGCATCAACCTTAGCTTTGTCCACTTCAATACCTCTTTCAGAAATTTTATGACCCAAGACAATGCCTTCATTAACCATAAAGTGGCACTTCTCCCAATTCAAGACAAGATTTGTTTGTTCACATCTCTGCAAAACTCGATCAAGATTGCTTAAACAATCACTACTGCAGGATGCTGCTAACGCGACACTACGATCAGAGACCCTTTCACGAAACTGTGTGTGATGCATTAATCACAAATGGGGATGTAAAAAACCCGTCAAAAAAGGTGCAAAATGTTTGCTTGCAATTGAGGATGCATTAAACACGGTTCGGATTTTAGTTGCGTGTGCGATCCAGGGCATACGGTTCAGTCCACTAAACCGTTTGCAATGAGGCGAAACAAAAGAAACGGGCAGCCTGATGAAGGCATGTGCGATGTACAACATACGGTTCACTCGGATGAACTGTTTGTGATTAGGGAACACAAAATAAACGGTCAGCCAGATCAAGGTGTGTGCGATGTACAGCTTACAGTTCACTCGGATGAATTGTTTGTGATTAGGCAACACAAAAGAAATGGTCAGCCAGATCAAGGTGTGTGCGATGTACAACATGCGGTTCACCCAGATGAACTGTTTGCGTTGTGACAAGAGAACAGAAATGGTTCAATATAACAAATACCATAAATATTGCAAGGTTCAAGTTCAAAGATTACAACGCCCAAATTCAAACATTGCAAGTTGCGTCATTTCCGAAAAGGGATCAGCTGCTGACAAGTCATGTATGGGTTTGACACAATAACTTCCAATTGCTTTGCCATATGCTCTTCCAATATGAAGTTTGGCATTTTTGTAGGCACTTCCATTCCGCAGTACCAGCCGCCTCTGATAATCATACCATTGATCTTTCCTAATTAAATGCGTGTTCAACCTCAGTACCCTCAGCACCTTTGCTCTGGCAAGAAAGAACATGGCGAGTGTAATCTCCGGTGGGGTCCCTTGGTAGGAGTTCAAAGTAATATTTGAGAGATGCAGATCCAGGCATTCGATGTGATTGTCGTTATCAACATCTTCCACCGGACCTAATATGCACTGCAAAAGAAGAGAACGTGTTAGTGCCTACATGCAGTTTTGAACACTGCTACACGCCCATTTGGTTTGCAGGATTTGTAAAATGCACCAACGTGCCATCTTCGATCTGTCATGATTAACATGGGCATTAATTTGATTACAATCTAGAAACATGTAGCCTTCTTCACAAGAGGTTGGATTGGATGAAAAATTCCCTAAGAAAACTAGTACAGATGAATCCAAAGGAGAAATGCTTATGGACGATTGTAACCATATGAATGAAGCAACCAATATGGGGTGGGGTGTATGTCCTAAAATCCTCCAAAATTCCTTCAGAAATCGTAGTACATAGTCATTGTAAACTTGGGAAAAGGTGCAAAAAATTGAACTCCCTTATGGTTAACATTTAACAGGAAAGGAACATCACCTCAATATACAGCTTCTTCAGGCAGGGAAAGCATCTCAGGCAACTGAAAACTTGGTCCAGGTTGGGGACGATATATTCTAGTGCCAAGACCTTCACTGTGCCTAGAGTCTGGGTGAAGCTTCGCTGGATGACAGACGAACATACATCTTCAAAACTAGAAATGACGTTGATATCAAGAAGGAGAGGTATATAAGGCGACTGTTGTACCTGAAAGTTGTAGTATTTGACACACAAGTAGCCCGCCACTTTCAATTTTGGCGAAGAAATGACATTGATTCTTGTTGGACCT
Source organism: Triticum aestivum (assembly GCF_018294505.1). Classification (NCBI taxonomy): domain Eukaryota; kingdom Viridiplantae; phylum Streptophyta; class Magnoliopsida; order Poales; family Poaceae; genus Triticum; species Triticum aestivum. The sequence goes on from NC_057805.1 coordinate 58,264,441, forward strand.
TGTTGATCAACTACAAGTAATCTCTCAAGTGAAGGTGTGTCATGGATGACCATATTGTGGTCCACCTTTTGTGATCTCTCGTTGCAGCACCAGCAACACACATAAATAGTGCGGAGAGAGTGGAGGTGATGTGCAAGGTACTCGACCAATTCATCACCTGAAGACGAAGGAACTCGAGTGCAGTACAGCCGCGGAGCAGGCGCTCCATGTCATCCTTTGGGATGTGGACGGCGACGAGCTCGAGGTGCTTCAGTCATGGTAGAAAAAGCGCGGGCGCGTCATTAAGGGGGGATGGCAGTTCATGAACTTGGCGAGGCGCAGCGTGGGCGCGAAGCGGAGAGCGGACATTGGCAGCAAGCTCTTATGCCCATCATTATAACTTAGCTTCTCGAGCTGATCTATGGCGCGGGATCGGAACCACTCGTCAAGCTTGGCTCGCTCCCTGCCATTGGAATGGAACTTGCCCGCGATAAGGCCTTTGATTGGGCCATGGTGACTACCGAGGATCTGGGAGAACGCATCCAAGCTTTGGCGAAAGTCATGGCAGAACTTGTGAGCGTGGAGGGGGTCGACAGGGGTGCAGAGCCATAGGGTGCGCCACCGCCGGGAAACAGCGGCTGTCCTCACCCGATTTCTGATTGGGAGGAGGGATATGATGACTATGAACATATCATTGGGGAGGTTGTTGATGAAGTCTAGGCCAGATGGAGTCGCTTGCGGTTCTTTCTCGACCCGCCTCCGCTTGTTGGCAGCCTCGTTCTCCACCTCGTCGGCGGGGATGGGAACCTCTGTCTCCATATTCACGCCGTGCTCTGGTGCTTCAGCAGCCCCGGCATCGCCACTCCCTCCGATGGGGCGCTTCGGCGACATCCTCGTACACTGACGGCTTTGAGGACTTAGAGCGACGTCGAGGATGCGGTTGGAGAGAGAGGAATTGTGTGTGGGGCGAGGATGGGGGGTGCGGCCGCTCGGCGGCGCCATTAATATAGACCAGTGGGAGCGAGGCGGGCGGCGGTCCAAGGCTGTCTCGCTTCCCGGTGAGAATGACTGCTTAATCTCTAGTATGAATAAAATCTATGCTTAATTATTAATTTTAGTTGCAAAAAATAGATAGTGATATTGATTTTTAGCTGCATATTTTAACAGATCACAGTGTCTCTTGGCTTAGCGCTGAAGTCTGGCTTTAATTTGCATACCGTAATCTGAACCGTTTGCGTTGAAGAGATGCACAGATCCTGCGTTGAACAGCTTGTACGCTTCCCAGTGAGCCTGCGCACCGGACTGCGCTTGCACGCCTCCCGTTCAGTCAAGCAGCTGGCCACACGGCACCTCCTATAGCCATTAAAACCGAGACACGTGGTGACACGTGAATGGTTAACCAAACGCACACGGTTTGAATTATACAAACGTTTGAGATATTAAAGTGGCAGCTATTTTTTTTTTCAAAATGCCTTCGTTGGCTGTCATTATTCGAGTGCGCCTTCTCTCAAAATGGACACCAAAAATACCACAACATGTCGGGTGCCCTTCCATGATAGCATGCCAAGTTTCATGAATTTCAGACAAGTTTTGGATTTACTAGAATTTAAAAACCAGGCATCTCAATGTTTTGCAATCAACGGTGCCCTGGTGTTTGAAATTCATTCCCATTTCTTGCATGGGACCTAAGCATGCACCCAAGGACACATATTTGATTTTTCAACCAATTTATATGCACTGGAGCATGCGCATGTAGTTCAAATTTGAATTATGCACATAAATGCATTGAAAACTCAGTTAATGCATAAAAATGTCCAAACGAACCCCGAAAAATCACAAAAATTCACACAACACTCCTGTTGTTCTATGTTGACACGAGAAAAAACTTGAAAGCAATAAGAGGCAATGGATATCGTTTCGTCCCCAAAGGTGGGACGTTCCCTACCGAAAACCATCATGCTTGTTGTGAGAAGCTCCGGTTTCTGAGAAGCATATACCCAAACCTGCCCCAAAAGGGACAAAATTTGTACCACGGCATGTTGATGCCGCTCCATGATAGCATGCCAAGTTTCATGAATTTCAGACGAGTTTTGGATTTACTAGAATTTAAAAACCAGGCATCTCAATGTTTTGCCAGCAATCAACGGTGCCCTGGTGTTTGAAATTCATTCCCATTTCTTGCATGGGACCTAAGCATGCACCCAAGGACACATATTTGATTTTTCAACCAATTTATATGCACTGGAGCATGCGCATGTATTTCAAATTTGAATTATGCACATAAATGCATTGAAAACTCAGTTAATGCATAAAAATGTCCAAACGAACCCCGAAAAATCGCAAAAATTCACACAACACTCATGTTGTTCTATGTTGACACGAGAAAAAAACATGAAAGCAATAAGAGGCAATGGATATCGTTTCGTCCCCAAAGGTGGGACATTCCCTACCGAAAACCATCATGCTTGTTGTGAGAAGCATATACCAAAACCTACCCCAAATGGGACAAAATTTGTACCACGGCATGTTGATGCCACTCCATGATAGCATGCCAAGTTTTCATGAACTTCAGACGAGTTTTGGATTTACTGGAATTTAAAAACCAATCATCTCAATGTTTTGCCGGCAATCGACGGTGCCATGGTGTTTGAAATTCATTCCCATTTCTTGCATGGGACCTAAGCATGCACCCAAGGACAAATATTTGATTTTTCAACCAATTTATATGCACTGGAGCATGCGCATGTAGTCCAAATTTGAATTATGCACATAAATGCATTGAAAACTCAGTTCATGCATAAAAATGTCCAAACGAACCCCGAAAAATCACAAAAATTCACACAACACTCCTGTTGTTCTATGTTGACACGAGAAAAAAACTTGAAAGCAATAAGAGGCAAAGGATACCATTTCGTCCCCAAAGGTGGGACGTTCCCTACCGAAAACCATCATGCTTGTTGTGAGAAGCTCCGGTTTATGAAAAGCATATACCCAAACTTGCCCCAAATGGGACAAAATTTGTACCATGGCAAGTTGATGCCGCTCCATGATAGCATGCCAAGTTTCATGAATTTCAGACGAGTTTTGGATTTACTAGAATTTAAAAACCAGGCATCTCAATGTTTTGCCGGCAATCAACGGTGCCCTGGTGTTTGAAATTCATTCCCATTTCTTGCATGGGACCTAAGCATGCACCCAAGGACAAAGATTTGATTTTTCAACCAATTTATATGCACTGGAGCATGCGCATGTAGTTCAAATTTGAATTATGCACATAAATGCATTGAAAACTCAGTTAATGCATAAAAATGTCCAAACGAACCCCGAAAAATCACAAAAATTCACACAACACTCCTGTTGTTCTATGTTGACACGAGAAAAAAACTTGAAAGCAATAAGAGGCAATGGATATCGTTTCGTCCCCAAAGGTGGGACGTTCCCTACCGAAAACCATCATGCTTGTTGTGAGAAGCTCCGGTTTGTGAGAAGCATATACCCAAACCTGCCCCAAATGGGACAAAATTTGTACCACGGCATGTTGATGCCGCTCCATGATAGCATGCCAAGTTTCATGAATTTCAGACGAGTTTTGGATTTACTAGAATTTAAAAACCAGGCATCTCAATGTTTTGCCGGCAATCAACGGTGCCATGGTGTTTGAAATTCATTCCCATTTCTTGCATGGGACCTAAGCATGCACCCAAGGACACAGATTTGATTTTTCAACCAATTTATATGCACTGGAGCATGCGCATGTAGTTCAAATTTGAATTATGCACATAAATGCATTGAAAACTCAGTTAATGCATAAAAATGTCCAAACGAACCCCGAAAAATCACAAAAATTCACACAACACTCCTGTTGTTCTATGTTGACACGAGAAAAAAACTTGAAAGCAATAAGAGGCAATGGATATCGTTTCGTCCCCAAAGGTGGGACGTTCCCTACCGAAAACCATCATGCTTGTTGTGAGAAGCTCCGGTTTGTGAGAAGCATATACCCAAACCTGCCCCAAATGGGACAAAATTTGTACCACGGCATGTTGATGCCGCTCCATGATAGCATGCCAAGTTTCATGAATTTCAGACGAGTTTTGGATTTACTAGAATTTAAAAACCAGGCATCTCAATGTTTTGTCGGCAATCAACGGTGCCATGGTGTTTGAAATTCATTCCCATTTCTTGCATGGGACCTAAGCATGCACCCAAGGACAAAGATTTGATTTTCAACGAATTTATATGCACTGGAGCATGTGCATGTAGTTCAAATTTGCATTATGCACATAAATGCATTGAAAACTCACTTAATGCATAAAAATGTCCAAACGAACCCTGAATAATTCCAATTCTTTTATGATCACTGCAGATAAAAGGTCTAGCAATTCAAACACCGTCCATGGCCGCTGTGACCCCATTATGTAATTCAAATCAAGACCAAAAATCAAGTAGATCCCACACAGTTTATTATAACCAACCGTGTGAGATGCAACACAAAATATCTTCGGACCGTGTCTGATGACACTTTGCGCGCCAGCTTTTGTCTGAAGCGATTCCAAATTTTCTGCTTCCGCGGAAATATCTACCTCCCCGCCCCCTCCCCCTTACCAAAAGCCACATTTCCCCCCTTTCCGCCTTCCTTTCCAAGTTGAAACTTTCACTCCTTGCTTGCAGTGCCGCCGCCTCCTCGCTGGCGACCCTCCTTCACGCTGCTCGGCCTCGCCTATCCAGGCAGGTAATCCACACCCGACCCCCATCCTCCTCCTCCTTCCACATCCCACATGCCCCGACTGTCGGCGCGAGCGCGACACCTTCCACCCAAATCACCGACCCCTCCACCAAATAAGTGCCGGCCTAAGCCATGGTGCATGCAATATAGCCAGGACCTCAAGGAGCATTTGGCAGCGGAGAAGTAAATCGCGGTCGCACGCACGGATGAGGTCGCGATGGCTGCCATTCGTGCTGACCCCCAGATCTTGGAGGAGCACCTCGCCGTCGAGGCCACCATTGATGCCTCACACGCCGATGCCGCGACGCGGTTGGCTGCTTTAAACGACAGTTCGTGGCGTTTTCTCGAGGCCACCGTCGGTGCCTTTGACGAAGACTACAAGGTGTTTTCTCAGTGTGCACGTGCTTACCTCATCTCGAGAGCCAGAAGGTTGGTGCCCGGAGCGGCTCAGGCAACTCACCACTACAATGAGGGCACCCATGATGCAGAGGCCTCGCCCTCTTCCATGTCCAAGGAGCCAATCGTCATTGATATCTCCGACAATGAGGAGTAGCTTGTCTTATTATCTCACTATAAGGACCCATGTTCAGTTTGCTAGCTACTGCCTTTCCTTAACAAATTATACTAAATTGTGTTATCTACTTTCACCATGCAATCTTCTGCTATAGTGTATATGTTCTATATGTCGTGCAATGTGGTGTTCAATTAACTGCTTGGTTCAATTCTGCAAATGTGATGTTCAATTCTTCAGGGTGCAATATTTCCAAGTTGTTAAGCATGCTTGGTTTGGTTAACTGTTTGATCTTCTATTAGGAGTATGTTATATTGTCCAATTGGTGTTTACTTAACTGCTTGGTTCATTTGTTGTGGCTTGGTTCACTTGTTGTGGTGTTTAGTTAACTGCTTGGTTCAATTCTGCAATGTGATGTTCAATTGTTGTGGCTGCATTCTATTATTGTATACCATGTGAGGAATAAATCGAATTTGGCTGTACTAAATACATGAGAAACAAATACAATTGCTATATTTCCAAGTTGTTAAGCATGCTTGGTTTGGTTAACTGTCTGATCTTCTATTAGGAGTATGTTATATTGTGCAATGTGGTGCTCAGTTAACGTTTGGTTCATTTGTTGTGGTGTTTAGTTAACTGCTTGGTTCAATTCTGCAATGCGATGTTCAATTGTTGTGGCTGCATTCTCTTATTGTATACCATGTGAGGAATAAATCGAATTTGGCTGTACTAAATACATGAGAAACAAATACAATTGCTATATTTCCAAGTTGTTAAGCATGCTTGGTTTGGTTAACTGTCTGATCTTCTATTAGGAGTATGTTATATTGTGCAATGTGGTGCTCAGTTAACGTTTGGTTCATTTGTTGTGGTGTTTAGTTAACTGCTTGGTTCAATTCTGCAATGCGATGTTCAATTGCTGTGGCTGCATTCTGTTATTGTATACCATGTGAGGAATAAATCGAATTTGGCTGCACTTAATACATGAGAAACATATACAAGTGCTATATTTCCTAGTTCTTAATCATGCTTGGTTTGGATAAATGGGTTTTCCATGTGGCTTGAATTAATCTGATGAATCTGCAATGTGCTTATTTATCATCAACATATTTTACTGATAGCATGCGAACCCTTACTTAACCTGATGACTAACTACCTTATATGTGTTGCAGGGAAACAATGGGAAGCACTGAGGTTTACAAGATGGTACTAACTATTATACCTTGCCTTTTTGTATTCCTTTGCCCCATTTCCAATATAGAGAAGATATTTATGCACATCCTTGTTTTCAGGCTTCACTGATGATTACCTCTCAAACCACCTCTGTGGTCAGGAGGCGAGGAAAGTTTTCATACAACACCCACGGTTCAATATTGAAGTGTTCCTGAAGAGGTCGAAGGATGGACGGTCAATCATCCACAGGCACTGGCCTAAAGTTGCAAAGACCTTCAACATGAATGAAGGCTCAATATTTGCCTTCCACTTCAGCAGTTTTCCAGATGAGATGCATCTCTCTATGTACCGTCTAGGATGCTAATTTCGAAAGGTTCTAGATGTTGCATGTGAAACTTGCTGCTGGTGCAGTTGTGTAATGGGGTAGCTGAGTGCTGAAGCTATATCATGTTGTACTCTGATGTATTTCAATTATGAAATCCTGCTTCCTTAATATGGAAATGAAATATATTATGTGCTTAATATGAATGTCAATTAGATTAGTAAATGGATTATTAATAATAGGGCAATTAGCCCACTAATTGGGTTTTCCTATTGCAAACGGTTAATGAGAAACCACCATGGGCGATGACCTCAGGCAACGAACACAGTTTCTAGGAATAAACCGTGTTGGATCAATGAACAATCACACACGACATTCTCTTCAAAATTGTTTGCGTTACGCCACCTTACGCGAACGTTTTCCTTGCAGTGACTGTGTGGGATGTATATACGAACGGAAACATTTAGTGGTGACTGATTGTGTGGGATGTACTTACGACCGGAAATGATTTCGCCTGTATAATTGTATTTTTTAGCACTACTGTACGTATTTCTGTATCTGAGTGCTCGCCGGTCGCACACGACCTCATTTTGCCGAGCGTGTGTGCCAGGAGGGCATATCCCCAACGGTTTCTGGGTCGTGTGGGAAGGACCCCCTATCGCCCACACTCACTTGGCGACGGTTCCGAATGCCTCGCGGAAAGGGGTTAAAAACCGTTTGTTTAGGACCGACGCGCACCAGTGAATCATCAAAAGACTTCCCATAAACAGAAAAGTCATCCATGAAAACCTCAACAATCTTTTCACAAAATTCCGAGAATATAGCAGTCATACATCTTTGAATGGTAACAGGTGCATTACGTTAACCAAAAGGCATACATCTATAAGCATAGGTTCCAAAAGGACAAGTAAAAGTGGTCTTTTCTTGATCAGGTGAGAAACATGTATTTGTGAAAAACCAGAATATCCATCAAGGAAGCAAAAGTGTGCGTGCTTAGATAATATTTCAAGCACTTGATCAATAAAAGGAAAAGGGTAATGATCTTTTCTAGTTGCTTTGTTTAATTTTCTAAAATCTATTACCATTCTATAGCCTGTAACAATTCTTTGTGGAATAAGTTCATTCTTATCATTAGGAACAACAGTTATACCTCCTTTCTTAGGAACACAATGAACATGACTCACCCATCTACTATCAGCTATGGGATAGATTATACCTGCTTCCAGAAGTTCTAATATTTCTGTTCTTACCACTGCTTTCATCTTCGGATTTAACTGACGTTGGTGATCAACAACGGGTTTAGCATTAGGTTCCATATTAATTTTGTGCTGATATAGAGTGGGACTGATGCCCTTTAAATCATCAAGAGTATATCCAAGAGCATCTCGGTGCTTCCTTAGAACTTTCAATAATCTTTCTTCATCATGTTCTGAAAGGTTAGCACTAATAATAACAGGATATATCTTCTTTTCATCAAGATAAGCAAATTTCAAAGTGTCTGGCAATTGTTTTAATTCAAACACAAGATCACCTTTAGGTGGAGGAGGACCTCCTAGTGTTTCAATAGGCAAATTGTGTTTAAGTAGAGGACGTTGTTCAAAGAAAATTGTATCTATTTCATTTCTTTCATGCATATGTAAATCATTTTCATGGTCTAGCAAATATTTTTCTAAAGGATCTGTAGGTGGTACAACAATAGAAGCAAGACCAATTAATTCATCCTTACTAGGCAATTATTTTTCATGAAGATTTCTACTAAACCTGGAAAAATTAAACTCATGAGACTCATTACCAAAACTAACACCGATAGTTTGTTTCTCACAATCTATTCTAGCATTAACGGTGTTCAAGAAAGGTCTACCAAAGATAATGGGACAAAAGTCATCTTGTGGGGAACCAAGAACAAGAAAATCAGTAGGGTATTTTATTTTCCCACACAAGACTTCAATATCTCTAACAATCCCAATTGGTGATATAGTGTCTCTATTAGCAAGTTTAATAGTAACATCTATGTCTTCTATCTCTGCGGGTGCTATGTCATTCATAATTTCTTGGTATAAGGAATAGCACTCACACTAGCACCTATGTCACATAAACCATGATAACAGTGATCTCCTATTTTAACTGAGATGACGGGCATGCCAACAACAGGTCTATGTTTATCTTTTTTATCAGGTTTGGCAATTCTAGCAGCTTCTTCACAGAAGTAAATAACATGCCCACCCATATCTTCTTCCAAGAGATCTTTCACCATAGCAATACTAGGTTCTACTTTAATTTGTTCATCATGTCTAGGTGTTCTAATATAGCTTTTGTTAACCACAGTTGAAACTTTAGCATGTTCCTTTATCCTAACAGGGAAAGGTGGTTTCTTAGTATAAGCAGAAGGAACAACTGGATCAACATTATAAAGAATAGTTTCTTCTTTAACTGGTACCGGTTCTTTAATTTCCTCTTTAATAGGTGGGTGATATTTAAGGCACTTCACTTTAGGGAGTTCAACATGAGTAGCAAATGATTCACAAAAGGAGGCTACTATCTCAGAGTCAAGTCCATATTTAGTGCTAAACTTTTGAAAAGCATCGGTATCCATAAAAGATTTAACACAATCATACTTAAGTTTAATACCTGACTCTTTACCTTTGTCGAGTTCCCAATCTTTAGAGTTGCGTTTCATCCTTTCCAAAAGATCCCACCGAAATTCAATAGTCTTGTTCATAAACGAATCAGCACAAGAAGTATAAAGCATGGTTTGATCATTACGAGAAAGCCGAGCATAAAACTTCTGGATAATAATTTCTCTTGAGAGATCATGATTGGGGCATGAATATAACATTGACTTAAGCCTCCCCCAAGCTAGAGCGATACTTTCTCCTTCACGAGGCCAAAAATTATATATATATATATATATAATTCCGATCATGATGAACTAGATGCATAGGATAATTTTTTTGGTGGAACTCCAATTTCAAACGATTCCAATTCCAAGATCCAATATCATCGCATAGCCTGTACCATGCCAATGCTTTATCCTTCAAAGATAAAGGGAAAACCTTTTTCATAACTTTATCTCCGGGTAAACCTGCAAGCTTGAACAATCCACAAATTTGTTCTACATATATCAAGTGCATATCAGGATGTTCGGTTCCATCTCCTGCATAAGGATTAGCTAGCGGTTGTTCTATCATACACGAAGGAATTTCACATTCAATATTTTCAGTAGGTGCAGTAGGTTGAGGGGTAGCTAATTGTGGTTCCGGACGAGGTGAAGATACCCCGAACAAATCCCTCAAAGGATTGTTTTCCATAGTAACAAGTGACAATAAATTTCAGCACACTATATAAATGTTTCCTTACCAAATTCACTTACCAAAGGCGCTGCACTCCCCAGCAACGGCGCCAAAAAATATCCTTGATGACCCACAAGTATAGGGGATCAATTGTAGCTCTTGTCGATATGTAAGAGTGTCGAACTCAACGAGGAGCAGAAGGAAATGACAAGTAGTTTTCTGTAAGGTAATGTCTGCAAGTGCTGAAATTTTAAGTAGCAGAGTAGTCTGATAGCAAGATAATTTGTAACGAGCAAGTAACGTTAGTAGTAATAAAAGTGAAGCAAGGTAGCCCAATCCTTTTGAGGCAAAGTACAGGCCAAAACGATTTCTTATGATAAGCAAAGCGTTCTTGAGGGTACACGGGAATTTCATTTAGTCACTTTCATCATGTTGGTTTAATTCGTGTTCGCTACTTTGATAATTTGATATGTGGGTGGACCGGTGCTTAGGTGCTTTTCTTACTTGAACAAACCTCCTACTTATGATTAACCCACACGCAAGCATCCACAACTACGAGAAAAGTATTAAGAATAAATTCTAACCATAGCATTAAACTTTTGGATCCAATCGGTCCCTTACGGAATAGCGCATAAACTGGGGTTTAAGCTTCTGTCACTCTCGCAACCCATCATCCAATTGCTACTCCACAGTGCAGTCCCTTAGTCCCAAATATGGTGAAGTGTCATATAGTCGACGTTCACATGAAACCACTAAGGGAATCACAACATACATACTATCAAAATATCGAATACATATGAAATTCACATGATTACTTGCAACATGATTTCTCCCGTGACCTCAAGAACAAAAGTAACTACTCACAAATGATAAACATGCTCATGATCAGAGGAGTATTAAATAGCATATTGGATCTGAACATATAATCTTCCACCAAATAAACCATACAGTGATCAACTACAAGATGTAGTCAACACTACTAGTCACCCACAAGTACCAATCTATAGTTCCGGTAACAAGATTGAACACAAGAGATGAACTAGTGTTTGAGAGGAGATGGTGCTGTTGAATATGTTGATGGAGATTGCCCTCCCCAAGATGGGAGAGTTGTTGGTCATGATGATGACGATGATTTCCCCCTCTGGGAGGGAAGTTCCCCCGACGGAATCGCTCCACCGGAGGGCAAAAGTGCTCCTGCCCAAGTTCTGCCTCGAGGCGGCGGCGCTTTGTCCCGAAAGTCCTCCTCTTATTTTTTCTAGGTCAAAATGATTTATATACCAAAAGATGGGCACCAGAGGTGGGCCGAGGAGGGCACAACCCACCAGGGCGCGCCCGGGCTCCTGGTGCACCCAGGTGGGTTGTGCCCACCTGGTGGGTCCCCTCTGGTAGTTATTTGCTCCAATAATTCTTAAATATTCCATAAAAAATCCCCGTGAAGTTTCAGCTTGTTTGGAGTTGTGCAGAATAGGTGGCCTGACGTAGCTTTTCTAGTCCAGATTTCCAGCTGCCGGAATTCTCCCTCTTTGTGTATACCTTGCAAATTATGAGAGAAAAGGCATTAGAATTACTCCAAAAAGCATTATTATGGATAAAAACATTATAAATAACAGTAAGAAAACATAATGCAAAATGGACATATCATGGCGCACACACATCTGGGCGACGGCGACCTTGGGACGAGACCCGACACGAGCGCGGGTGTACTCGAGGTCGAACCCGACCACCTTGTACTTCTCCTCGGCAAGCAACAGCTCCATGATGTGGATGGAGTGCTCTATCCAGACCGGGTCATTGGTGTACACCACCGAGAGGTCCATGAACATTCTGTGGGTGTCCACCACGGCACGCATGGTGAACTGCTGCTCATCGTCGGCAGCCGCTCGGAGCGCCATTGGAGACGCGCAGGATACCCTCTAAGAATTTCTCGTGGTGGGTGTGCTTCTTGCAATGGTGGGGCGTAGTCCCGGCCATCTCCGGCCCGGCCCTGTTGGCCCACCCAGGCCCGGCCCTAAAATCCAGGGCCTAGGCCTGATGGACTTGCCCGTGGGCCAGGCTTGGGCCTGAGTTTTGAGCCCACTGGCAGGGCCTGGACGGGCTTGGGCTTGGCATATTGGCATTTTAAGGAAGAGGCCCGGCCCACGGCCCTAAGCCCTAAGGGCTTTTCAAGGCTTTTTACCAGATGGGCCGGGCTTGGGCTTGAAAAGTAGGCCCGATGGTAGGGCCTGGGCCTCAGTTTTCTGCCATGGGCTTTTTTAGGCCCGGCCCATGGCCAGGTATAGTGGGGCGTGATTGAAAGGTTGAAGAGACACAAGGGTTAAATGGCCGCTGTAATAAATGGGGGCCGACCGGCCTGTAATAGTCATGTCTTGTCACGACGTTCATAGCGAAGGATTCCATTGCACACTTGACAACACCACACCGCATGCATGGGCTCGAAGAGGCGCCAAATGTATCGTCAGTGACCTTGTTCCCGTGCTACCGCACAGTTTACCACGCAAGCTTCCCGCCCGGCTACTTTGGCCACGCGTCGGCTTGAAGAGGGACAAATCGTGGGCGTTTATTGGCAAAAATCTTTGTAAAAACTAAGTGTGTGGAATGACTTCGGTCATAAGTTTACCCGTGGGTGATGAGGTCAAAGTTACACAGAAGGGTGATGATGGACACTCGAGTGCGATAATTAATTCTGCGCTCTACATGGCACACGGTGGAAGAAACCAACTGTGTGCAATAATGTCGATGATCGTAGTCGAGTTAGCTATACAGATCGTGTGCTGTGAGATCGACAAGGTAAACAGGTTCGAGAATGGTTAATAAAATCGAAGACCATTGCATATTAAGGTCAAAATAGTGCTACCAATATATAAGTCTCATACGATGCCATTTCAGCGATTGTACGACAAAAGCTCGAAATATTACAAGGTTCAAATCGAGAGTTATATGGCTCAAATTCGAAGATTACAAGGTTCAAACTGATATTAGAAATGAAATTCAGCTCATCAGCTGCAAACGCTCGTGCTGATCCGCTGAACATGGATATCAGAGAGGTTCAAACTAATATTACCACTTCTAAGTCTGGTTTCGAAACCTCACAATTTTTGCAAAGGGGTCAGCCACTGAGAAGTCATGTATGGGGTTGACACGATGACTTCCGATTACTCTATCATCTGAAGTTCCAAAATGAAATTCAGCATTTTTGGAGCCTATTCCATTCTGCCGCACGCGCCGGCGCTGATCAAAAAGCCATTCATTTTTGCGAAATAAATGTAGGGCAAACCTCATTTCCTTCAGCACCCTTGCTCTGAGAACAAAGAACCTGGCGAACATAATCTCCGGTAAGGTCCCTCTGTAGGAGTTCAAAGTAATTTATGAGATGCAGATCTAGCCATTCGATGTGATTGTTATATTGTATCACATTAGACCTCTTGCTCTGAAGGAAATGAGGTTTGCCCTACATTTATTTCCCTCAACTTTATTATCTGATGATTATTCGCTTGACACCTCATCTCCGGTTTGTTTTCCGTCACCGAAGGAAATTGTGGATGATTTACAGAGTTTCAATGAGATGATTGAAGATATGGCAGTTAAATATTGGGACTGCCAGAACTGTTTGGGTATGGGTCATATGTCCGATACGTGCACGAATCGTATACGCTGCAGATTGTGTTTTCGGTCCGGTCACGTTAAGAAAGACTGCCCGGGTAATAATGTTGGTTCCTCTGTTTGGGTACCTAAAGTCCCGTCGCCAAGTTTCGAGCCTCGCGCCTTGACAGAACCCCTCCCCGACGCTTCGGGCTCGCTGCCTTCACCGCCCACCTCCACCACTTCCCCACAGAACCAATCTGCCCAAAAACCCCAATCGCCTCCACCATCGCCTGCTGTAGCTGATGCTCCATCCATGGCGGTCTATGAGCTTGACCCCCGGCGATTTCTTCCTGCTGGCCATGACATCATCGATGGAGGGGCAGAGCGTTTGCCAAGAACCTACTACACCCCGCTGCAGGCCCCTCCAAGAGCCCATGAGCAGTTCATGGTGGCCATTGTCGAGCCGCTGCCGCCGGCTCATCTTGTGGCCATCAGACGGGAGCAAGTGCTCAACTTCTTGCAAGAGGATCTTCAGGTGATTATTCGCTCTGCTCAAACCTGGTTCTAGGGGGTTGGGTTATTTGAAGTGGCCAGTCTGGTGATGCAATCTTGGTTTACTCGACATCCTCCTTTCCCCATGGGTCTAGATGAAGATGGCAATGAGTTCTTTGTGCGTTTCATACCACACAATCAGGGAGAGGGTTTTAGGGCTATTCATGGACACAGAACGGGTTGGTTAATGTTCATTGGTGTACCGTTGGATTACACGAATACCCGATACATGTCTGATGTTGTCAGTACTTTTGGTCAGTTTCATTACTGGGATGAGCCTGATCGGCGATTAGTGAGATCTTTGGTGTATGCTTCTTTCCCGGATAACATTATGGTGCCTCGCTCTGTGGCCTTTCGTGAGTATGCTAATTGGGGAGGTACTATTGTTTCCTGGACTACTGCGGTCTATATTCTCACTGATAATTTTGCGGAAGCCCTGTTGGGTGCTGATGAAGACCCAATGCCCTTGGATGGAAACCCTCATCCTATGCCAGGGCATGCTCCCCCACAACCCTTCTGGGGGATGCCACCGTTTCCTGCTTTGGGCTGGGATGCTAATCCTGCGAATGGCGGACATCAACCGGAGCAACCTCATGGCTGGGGCATTGATCAACCTGAACAGCAGCCAGAACAGAATGTTGAGGGATGGGGCCCTTGGGATGAGGCTCTGGTTGCACAGAACGCTCAAGTGCATGAGCCTGCAGTTCAAGAAGCCCAACATCAGAACTCCATGGTGTTGAATCCTTCCTTGGGGTCCAACAGTTCTTCTGACGATCAGCCAGCAGACGTTGAAGTGGTTCAGCAGATTGTGGTCCAGGAAAATTTGGAGCGAGCAATTGTTCCCTACATTCCTCCAGCCGTTCATCCACCCGTGATTAACCTTGACCCAATACACCTGGGCCTTGTCAGGGTTGTGTTTGGTCCGGTTCTTCCACCTGCCATGGTGTGGGAGCGTTCTTTCAAGAACCTTCTGCCTGATTTTGAAATTCAGAGCATTCACAGGCCTGTCTGTCTATCTGTGCTTCCACCTGCGGTTTTGCCCATGAGGATTTGGCCCCAGGAGTTTGAATGCTCCTTCCTGTCTCTGATTGGTCAGGTTACTCCTGGAACGGTTGGAAGAGTTGCTTCACAGAGGGAGTTACCTGGGGGTTTGTCTGCGGAGCCAGTTGATCAGGATGTTTTTGATGGACCTGCAACTCTGATGGACCTATCTGAGGTTTCTTCTGCGGAGCCAGTTCGGCTTGATGACTTTGAGTTTACGTCCAGGACTCCTTCCATGTTAGGCAAGCACAAACGTGGGCATCGTTAGGGCTCCAAGCTCGTTCATTCTCCAGAGGATTTTTCCACCAGGAGGATGACCCGTAGTTGCGCCAAGAAATCGGGTTTCAAACCTACTTCTACAATTCCCAACAAGCCGTCTTCTCTCTGGCAACCTCGTGCTAAGAAGCCTAGGTATGGTTCTGTCTCTCAGGAGGAGAACTCGTCTGCGGCGGAGAAGCACAACACGACAGTTCCACCACCTACGCCAATTAGTCTCATGCAGCGTATTGGAGAATCTCTTGGGATCTCACCAGAGAAGCTCACCGAGGACAAGCTTACGGCAAGTCCTCAGAAGAAGGACCAGCATAATGATCGTGATGATAAGTGAAGCTTCAAGATGTCTGTTGGGCGGGAATGTGCTGTCATTCCTTTTTTTATGATTTCTGTGTCTGTCAGCTGGTTATTTTGTGTCGGTAGTCTGAACTTTCCTCTGTTACTTCTGGTCTTATGTTGTGGGCTGTTTATGTTCTTTGCGTTGACAGTACTCGGTCCGAGTCTGAAAACCTATTATCTATTTGCCTGTATGAACCTGTTGGCAGTTATCTTCTCTGTTATGCAGTGGAGATGTTTGGTTACCCCCATGAGTTTCTTTATGGATAATCCGCGATTTCATAATTGGAAAGTTCTGTGCTGGAATGTGCGTGGTTTAAACTCTGCGAAACGTCAGCGAGACGTCTGTGCTAAGATTGAGGAAAGTAACTGCTCCATTGTCTGTTTACAAGAAACAAAATGTGAATCTTTCGATCTCAAGTTTATCCGACAATTTTGCCCGCGAAGATTTGATAATTTTGCGTTCGCTCCCTCGCATGGGGCCTCTGGGGGCATTCTAGTTGTTTGGAATTCAGCTTTTTTCTCTGGTTGTCTCATAGAAATCCAGCGTTTTGCTGTCGTTGTTTCCTTTACTTCAGTTCATAATTCTGAAGTTTGGAATCTGGTTTCTGTGTATGGCCCATGCGACGGCCCTTTGCGTGATGATTTTGTTCATTGGTTATATCATCTTCAAATACCTGTTGATGCTAACTGGTTGTCGCTGGGTGACTTCAACTTCATCAGATCTTTGGACAACAGGAATTTACCTGGTGGTGACGTAAATGATATCTTTCTGTTCAATGAGATTATTGGGCATCTCGGCTTATTGGAATTGCCGTTGAAGGGTAGGGCCTATACCTGGTCAAATATGCAGCAACAACCTCTCCTTGAACAGTTGGACTGGTTCTTCACATCTAGTTCTTGGATCTCGTTATACCCTAACACAGTTGTGCACCCCCTCGCTCGCACGGGTTCTGATCATATCCCGTGTTTGGTTTCGATTGACACCACCATCCCTAGAGCAAAGGTTTTCCGGTTTGAAAATTACTGGGTGGACTTACTTGGAATTATGGACTGTGTCACGGCCTCATGGAATGCTCCTTTAGCTTGCGTGGGCTCGGCAGCTGCTGTTATTTCAAAGAAGTTCAAGCGTCTTAGGAGTGATCTGAAGAGATGGCATATTAATCTTGCCTCGATAAAGAAGGTTATTCTTAACTGCTCTAAAGTGATTCTTTGTTTGGATACTCTGGAGGAATGCAGGCCTCTCACAACCCCAGAGTTCAATTTCAGAAAGATAGTTAAGCTCCATCACGAGGATTCGCTTAGGTTGCAGTATATTTACTGGAAGCAGCGCTGCACTATTCGTTACATCAAAGTTGGTGAGGAAAATTCAAAAAAATTCCATGCAATGGCATCTGAGAGGCTGAGGAAAAACAACATTGCTAGTCTGGTGTCTGATGATGGTGTTACTGTTCATGATCATGACCAAATGGCGGGAGTTCTTTGGCACTCTTTCAAATCAAGAATGGGCCAGTCCAGGGGGATCCGGATGGGCTTGTGCTTGGCTGATCTTATCCAGCCCATAGATGGCCTGCATGATCTGTCGAGGCCCTTTTCACAAGCTGAAATTGATAAGGTCCTGAAGCAAATGCCTACGGACAGGGCCCCTGGGCCTGATGGGTTCAATGGACTTTTTGTTAAGAAATGCTGGCCTGTTATTCAGAAGGATTTTTTGAATCTGATTGAGCAATTTGTTGCTGGCTCGCTGAGCCTGGAGGGCATTAATGGCTCCCTGATAACTCTTATACCTAAAAATATTGCTCCTCAGGGTCCAGGGAATTTCAGGCCTGTCTCCTTGACCAACACATGTCTCAAGTTCTTAACTAAGTTGCTTGATAATAGGCTGCAGTTGGTGATTCTTAAATGTATCCACAAAAACCAGTATGGGTTTCTGAAATCAAGGTCCATTCAAGACTGTCTGGCATGGGCCTTTGAGTACATTCATCAGTGCAAACAATCTCGGAGACCTATACTGATTTTGAAGCTGGATTTTGCCAAGGCTTTTGATACGATCGAGCATGAAGCAATATTGTTAATCCTGCAGCAGAAGGGCTTTAATGTCAAATGGCTAGCTTGGGTTAAGGAAATCTTATCTTCTGGTTCTTCTTTGGTTTTGTTAAATGGAGTGCCAGGCAAACAATTTCAATGCAAGTGCGGTGTTAGGCAAGGGGACCCCTTATCTCCTCTGCTCTTTGTAATTGCTGCCGATCTTTTGCAATCAGTTGTCAACAGAATGCTGGTTGATGGAGTCCTCACCCTGCCAATTCCCTCCCATGATCCACATTTTCCAATCATCCAATATGCTGATGATACTATATTAATTGTACCTGTAGTGGACTCCCAGCTCATTGCTCTCAAGGAAATGTTGGATGTTTTCTATGCCTCAACTGGCCTCAAAGTGAATTTTCAGAAATCCACAATGGTGCCCCTTAACGTTGACAATGAGGAGGCCATTAGGCTTGCGGCTGTGTTTGGATGCTCTTTGGGGACGCTTCCTTTCACTTACCTAGGTCTCCCCATGGGAACTACTAAGCCAAGGATTATTGATCTTTTGCCTTTGGTTGATAGGATGGAACGAAGGCTTACTGCTAGCTCTGCCATGCTGAATCAAGGCTCCCCGCTTCAGTTGCTGACCTCTGTGTTGTCCTCTATGCCCATTTATTTCCTTTGTACCTTGGACATTCCAATTGGCATTATTAAGCAACTGGAACGAATTCAACGACAATGCCTCTGGCGTGGCAATTCAGACACACCCAAACAGTCACTTGCAGCATGGGAGTTGGTTTGCAGGCCCAAGGATAAATGTGGTCTTGGCATAATTAACTTGCACCTTCAGAACCAAGGCTTACTCATTAAGCATCTTCATAAGTTTTTCAATAAGGAAGACATCCCTTGGGTCTCTCTTATCTGGAACTCTTATTATGATGGTGTTGTACCCCAGGCCACGGTGTTGTGTGGCTCTTTTTGGTGGAGGGGCGTTTTCAAGTTGGCTGATTCTTACAGAGCAATCTCTACAGCCACTGTGAATCAGGGAGATTCTATTTTGTTCTGGTCTGACAGTTGGATACTACACAATTCAAACAGACCACTTCGGGACCGGCTGCCTCACTTATTCTCCTTTGTCAAGGATGACAAGATCTCTGCCATGGATTTCCTGGATTCTGAGGATGTGACATCAATGTTACATTTGCCAATCTCGAGCGCAACAGCTTCAGAACTTGATCACCTCCTTCTTTGGGTCACTATGTTGCAAAGAGATGCTACTGCTCCTGATGTGTGGTCTTGGCCTTCAAAGACTGGTTACTCTGCTAAGAGCTTTTACACCATAATGCACACACACCTTCCGACAATTATGCCTTGTGTTTGGCTTTGGAGAAGTTCATGCACGATGAAAATCAAGGTTTTTGGTTGGTTGCTCTTTTTTGATCGCCTGAACACTCGAGACCTCCTTCTCAGGAGACATTGGAGGATTGATCAAGAGGATAATTTTTGTGTTCTTTGTCCTGCACGTCTGCATGAGGATAGGTTCCATCTCTTCTTCAACTGCAATTTCAGTAAACAGGTCTGGTCTTATCTCCAGATTGATTGGTTGGGCGGACAGGATGTGACCTCCTGCCTTTTGCACGCCAAGAAGAATTTTCAGCAACCATTCTTCTTTGAGGTTATGCTCACTGCGGCCTGGTGCATTTGGACTACTAGGAATGGGAAGATCTTCAGATCAGAGAGGGCCTCGTTTGGCGTGTGGAGGGGTAAATTTGTACATGATATCAACTTGTTGTACCATAGAGTGAGGGAGAGTGTTAAACCTGCTTTCTTAGCTTGGGTTAATAATCTTCCTTAGATTGTTGTATTTTGTAGCATAGGTAAGTAGGTAAGTTTCTTTTCTGCCTTTCTAGTTTGTATATAGGTGGACCTCTATTCTTTTAATTTTAAATAAAAGACTGTGGAGCTATTGCTCTACAGTACATAGTCAAAAAAAATATTGTATCACATTATCCACCACAGGACCTAATCTTATCTGCAAAAGCAGAAGACGTGTTAGTGCCTACATGCAGTTTTGAACATTACTATAGGCCTATTTGGTTAGCAGGATTTTTAAAATGCATTAACATGCCATCTTCGATCTGACATGATTAACATGGGCATTTGATTACATTCTAGAAAAATGTAGCCTTCTTCACAAGAGGTTGGAGTGGATGAAAAGGTCCCTAAGAAAACTAGTACAGATGAATCCAAAGAGAAATGCTTATTGATTGTAACCATATGGATCAAGCAACCAATATGGGGGGGGGGGGGACATGTATACTGAAATCCTCCAAAAGAATCCTTCAGAAATCGTAGTACATTGTCATTGTAACCTTGGAAAAGGTGTCACAAATTGAACTCCCTTATGGTTAACATTTAACAGGAAAGGAACATCACCTCGATATATAGCTTCTCTAGGCACGGAAAGCATCTCAGGAAACTGACAACTTGCTCCAGGTTGGGGCCAATAGATTCTAGTGCCAAGACCTTCACTGTGCGCAGTTTCGGGGTCAAGCTTGTCGGAATCATTTTCTGAATGACAGACGAACAAAGATCTTCAAAATTAGAAATAATTTTAATTTGTAGAAGGAGAGGTAGAAGGCGGCTGTTGTACCTGAACGGGTGTGGATCCAATAACAAGTTTAGAGTATTTGTCAGACGAGTAGCCCACCGCTGTCACTTTCGGCGCAGAAATGACATTGATTCTTGTTGAACCTTCTTGATCAACTACAATTAATCTCTCAAGTGCAGGTGTGTCCTCAGTGACCATACCATGGTACACATCTTGTGATGTCTTCCTGCCGCACCAGCAACACACATAAATAGTCCGGAGAGTCATGGAGGTGATGTGGAAGGTACTCAACCCATTGATCGCCTGAAGACGAATGTACTCGAGTGCAGTACAGCCATGGAGCAGACGCTCCATCTCACCGTTTGAGAGGCAGACGGCGATGAGCTCGAGGTGCTTCAGTCGTGGTAGAATAAGAGCGGGTGCGTCATTAAGGGGGGATGGCAGTTCCTGAACTTGGCAACGCGCGGCGTGGGCACGAGGTGGAGTGCGGACTATGGCAGCGACCGCATATGCCCATCATCAAAAGTGAGCTCCTCGAGCTGATCTAGGGCGGGGGATCGGAACTAGTCATCAAGCTTGGCTTGGTCCTTGCCATTGGAACAGAACTTTTGCCCATTCTAAGGCCTCTGGTTGGGCCAAGGTGACTGCCGAGGATCTTGGAGAACACATCCAAGCTTTTGCGATAGCCATGGCAGAGCTCGTGGGTATCGATGAGGTCGAGAGGGCTGGACTTTCATAGGGGGCACCACCACCGGGAAAGGACGGTTGTCCGCGCCCCATATTTGATTGGGAGGAGGGAGATGATGACTGTCAACATATCATTGGGGAGGCTGCTGATGAAGTCTAGGCCTGCTGGAGTCACTTGTGGTTCTAGCTCGCCTCGCCTCTGCTTGTTGGCAGCCCCGTTCTCCACCTCTGGAGTCTCCTTGTCAGCGGCGCTTTTTGATAGAAATGAGAGTACAGGGAATATTTAGTTAAAACAGGGGAATAGAAAAGTGTATTGGTAACTAGAAGTTATTAGGTAGGAATATAGTAAGAAAAGGGAATAACGGTTGGTTGCTTAAATACTACACCATTTATTTGATATTGCTGGGTAAGTCAACATGCAGATAGTTGAAAAAGAAAACTTACTTCGAACAAAGTCTGGACGGATGATATCATTGAGGAAGTTACCATATATCTCATGACCAGGCCCTTTTATGTGCAGTGCAATTCTAGTGCCAGCTTGCAGTTCATAAAACTTAGCAATTTCTCTCCAAAAGCCAGTGCCAAAATAGGGGTCACCATGTTCATCAAGTCTTACAGTAGCAACGATTGTAAATCCATGGTTTGTGTGCAGTATGACATCCCTGCAGTCTTGATTTATGTAAAGGGAAAGATTGTGCACTACAGATTCTGTTGCATAGCAAGGGACGCGCTGCAGAAAATAGTAGGATTGTTAAAAAATATGGTAACATGCAAATATGGGCCCAAATTGAAAGAACTGTACAACAGTCAAAATTGAAGGACAAAATTTTATAATTAAACAGATAGGGTAAACATGATGTCATCGAAATATGAGAGTAATCAAAACAACAATACATCATTAATTTTCCTAATATAGAAAGAAGAGGGGGAAAATCCCCTTTGACGTATATAGTGCATGTGGCACCTTTTATCCAAATGTAGTAATATTTAGAATATGTTTCGGAAAGTAGACCATGACAGCCGATTTAGGGTGAGATTGAACATACCGCGCGCATCCTCAAGTCATCTGGTATGGTGAGATGGAATGTCTGGCGGAGGCCACAAGGTCCTGATGTGCCCGCGCACTGTACACTCTATGAACGGAAGAAAACCCTCAAATCAGCTCGAATAAAAATGAATTCACGGCGATTTCGTCGGGTGATTAAAGGAGGCGGATGAACTGGGATAAGAGATGAGATGATATCTCATTAAATTAGTTACCTTGTTGTCCATGATAAATAACCCTCAGTACGGCAGATTCCCCAACCGAGCGGAACTGGGTCGACCGCGAGCAGCGTCGAGAAAGTCGATGGCGATAGGCGGCAGCAAGCGGAAGTGGCGAAATGCGGTGGGCTTTGCCGGCAGCCTGGCGGCGGTGGCATGCGTCGAGCTAAGTGTTTACCGTCGCGATAGGCGGTGCCATGCATAGACGTGGAGGAGCTTGTGCATGTGTGAATGGGGACCGGAGGGGGGTGGCGGGTGGGGTGAGGGTTTTTGTGACGTGGGGTTGGTGAGGGTTTTCCTTTTTCTTTTTAGAATTGGGTGGTGAGGGTTTTCTGTCCTACAAAGAATTTTGGAGGCGACGATTTGCTAGAGCCAACCGTGTGTGATTGACGCAACAGGCAAAATGAAAGTCATTGCACGCGGTTCCAATTTTGGGAACCGTGTGTGATTGACGTACTACCTCCGTCCTGTTTTATTGGTCCCCTCTGTAATTTTACCAAATTTTGACCAAATATTTAACTTAGAAATGTTTATGCATGTCACCAAAAATTATATCATTGAACACTATGCTCAAATACCCATCCAACGATATAATTTTTGCTGACCTGCACTAACATTTTGTCAGTTAAACCTTTGGTCAAAATTTAACACAAATTACAAAGGGGACCAATAAACCAAGACGGAGGTATATTTCATGAATCGAACTGATTGCATCCATATCCCATGATTAGACATAAGTAAACATAGATTAAACATACTCAGACATAGATAATAAGCGTACACATACACAAGCATAGTTCAACCATAAGTACATAGTTCAACTGTCATTAACCATATACTCAAGCGTACATAGTTCGATCCCACATCTCATCTCACATGCCGGCATGATCCTGAAGCTTCTTCGGGTACTCGGCGTATGTGTCATGCACCATCTTGCGAGAATACTTCTGCTTGAAGGAGCCAACGGCCCGTCCTCTTGCATGCGCCAGAACACTTAGATACGTGTCATGAATCTTGTGGTTGAAAAATGGGCATCGATAGCCGCCGTTCCAGGTCCTAATACGCTTGTTATGCATTCCCGCATAAAGCTCCCTCAGGATTTGCCTCTTGTACCTCCGCTGGACATCTTCATCCTCGCTGTCCACATCATCAGACAGCACCTATACAAATAGTAAAACAAATTTGGCATCAAATCAATGATTACATGCCGTGAAGTAGGATTAGGAATTTATGGCTATTTATTTATACATATTCAGAGATTAATTTTTAAGCACATTCGTCTATGTACAGACCAATCTTGAAGAAAATAATGGCACAAACATATGTAGGTAATTCAAAATCAATTTTCAAGTCCTGGCTAGGAATTATTAGCACGAACACTAACCCTAGTCGGATTACTAGCAGAAATCATTTGCACAGATGAAACAACTAATCACTTATCACTTGTACCATTCAAACAATCAATACACTACACGGATCTAACGAAACTTACTCAGATTTCATGGATTGGGAGAACATAATCATAGGATTTCTATTCCAAAAAGGGGGAGGCAGGAGTAACCAGAGAAACCCTATGATCTATTTGACACACAAATGGGTATAGATGACTAACCAGCTACCCATCATCGTCGGAGTCGTCGCAGGAGTGGTCGTCGGAGTCGTCGCCGGAGTGGTCGTCGGAGTCGTCGCCGGAGTGGTCGTCGGACTCGTCGTCGGGGTCGTCACTAGAGTCGGTGTGGAACTCCACCTCCGGATGTGGAAGCTCGACAATGTCAGGGTGCAGCGATAACTCGCCGGCGGTGACGGCAACCTCTTTCTCCATCTCCATGCCGTGCTCCGGTGCTTTAGCAGCCCCAGCGTCGCCACTCCCTCCGATGGGGCGCTTCGGCGGCATCCTCATACACTGGCGGCTTTGAGGACTGAGAGCGACGTCGAGGATGCAAGCAGAGAGAGAGGATTGTGTGTGTGGCGAGGATGGGGGGTGCGGCCGCTCGGGCGCACCATTAATATGGAGTAGTGGGAGTTGTGGGAGAGAGGCGAGCGGTGGTCAAACCGATGGCTCTCCTCCCGGTGAGCCTGCGCACCGGACTGCTGGCATGCCTACCAAAGTTTCACACAGCTACTCACACGCCTCCCGATGACACTGCGCAACGAGCACGCCTCTGTCAATTCACACACTTGCACGCACGCCTCCTGGTATGCCTGCCCGGTGGATTGCTCGCATGCGTCCCGTCAACTCACGCCTGCTCGCATGGCACACTGTCCACGGCGGCACGTATATTGTTTTTCTATTTGGATGATTAATACTGCTGCTTTATTGCTTAACCGAAGCATGTCACGTATCCATTGTTGGTCTAACGCTCACAGTTTGAATAAATAATCCGTTTGCGATATTTGGTTCCCAATTATTAATAATCTCCCATTTGTAATAAGATAAAGATTACATCAAAACTGGTCTCAAATTTGACCAAAAAAGTACAATGCCACTTTGTATTGGTGCCCATATGACAACACGATAAGTTTCATAAACTTCAAATAAGTTTTGGATGTACTAGATTTTAAAAATCAAGATTCTCAATGTTCGAAATTTGTTGCACGGGGAGTAAACATGCACCCAGTGAGACACATGTGTTTTTGCAATCCATTTAGGTGCACTGTCACGTGTGCATGTAGCACAAATTTGATTTTTGCACATTATACCTGACGATGACATGTACCTAGGGTAGGGCAATAGACCTGATCTAAGCACCCTACCCAAGGACATTGCCCTACAGTCAAGGACATTTAAAGGACAGCGGATTCTACCGACTGAAATCACCGCAGGACACAATCCACTCGACCAAGATATCCCAATTCCATTCGACCAATATATATTCATTCGACCATACCAGAAACCACTCGGAGAATAGAAGATCTAAGGTCACTCTAAATGACAACGGTCGGGCGTTCACTCCTTAGTCTTAATGATCATTTATGTGACTTCAATGCTGACATTACCAGTAACGTTCCTATCTTTATGTACATTGAACCCTGTGTAACTGAGGGCCGAAGGGGTCTGGCGAACTCTATATAAGCCACCCCCCTCCTCAGGCACAAGGGTTCGCACCCCCTGTAACTTCACGCATAATCCAATCGACGGAGCCTCTGGGCACCGAGACGTAGGGCTGTTACTTCCTCTGCGAAGGGCCTGAACTCGTAAATCTTGCGCGCACAACTTCACCGTAGCTAGGATCTTGCCTCTCCATACATACCCCCTATTCTACTGTCAGACTTAGAACCACGACAGTTGGCGCCCACCTTGGGGCCGGTGTCTTAGCGACTTTCCGGTGAGGTTGCATTTTTTTCGATTCCCATCATCATGTCTTCCGGCGGTGGTTTGGCTGAGGGCCGCGAGATCCGTCTCGGTGCACTCGTTTTCGTCGCCGACGACTCCTCCTGGCTCCAGGAGGCCCCTCTCGACGTCAAGACGTTCTCCGTCCGCGGGGCGACACACTTTCGCGCGTGCGTTCGCAGTGTCCTCTTGCGGCAGCCATCGACCCAGTATCGGTCGGCTCCTGCAGTGTCTTCGCTCCCCGCTGTGCGCCGTCACAAACGATCTGGTCGGTCGTGGCTTCAGTGGTGGGTGAAGCACGCGGTGGCACGCCAGTCGGCCACCACCCAAGTCGCGGCAATCGAGCCCGACGAAACTCTCTACGGCCTGTTCGATCTGTCGACTAGATCCATCGAGACCCTGTCCGAGTGCGACAGCAGCGACCCTGCGGTAGAAGTCTTGATGGTCAACACGCCGTGCAGCCCGCCTGGTTTTCATCCTGTCGACGGAGGCGACGGCGACGGCGATCCATCGCAGGCTCATGAGGAGTATCAACCTGAAGCCCTCACTTCACAGCAGAGGGAGGAACTTCACCACCGCAACGTGAAGGCACTCCACACGCCCATCGTTGGAGAAACCTCCGAGGCTCGAGCCTTGGAGGCGGTGTGCCTGGCCACTTTGGCTGAGCGCACTCGACTGGAGAACCTTCAGCATAGACTCGACGAGCATGCTCGGCGGTAGATCCCTGAGTCCAGTCAACGACAACTGTTTCCGTCTGAACCACAGGTATACCGCACTCCAATTCAGAATCTTACAGCCGCTGCCCGTATAGCAGAGTCCATCCAGCCGTCCCAGTCGGAGGCTGGAAGAGGCTTGATGCAAATCAGAGCGTTGCTGCGAGCAGCAGGAGACAGTCGCGTAACAGAATACACAGCAGATCTGTGATGGCTAACACGGTTCAGTCGGCCCACAGCCCAAGTTCGCCCCTGCGGCGTGAGGGACGTGGGCACCGCCAGGATCAGTACGTGGGTCGGAACCACGAGCAGTATGATCACCGACTCGGCCGTGATGACCGCCGTCGGATGCCCACACCTCCTCCGAGGAGTGGATCATATGTGCCCCGGCAATATGATGGCAGGCGCCCGCACAGTGGTGAACGAAGGGTGCCA
The DNA here is from genome assembly GCF_018294505.1 of Triticum aestivum. NCBI lineage: Eukaryota > Viridiplantae > Streptophyta > Magnoliopsida > Poales > Poaceae > Triticum > Triticum aestivum. The sequence continues at coordinate 58,291,291 of NC_057805.1, forward strand.
GTCGACCCAAGGGAGCCAGGTTTTGATGCGAGATTGATACGTCTCCGTCGTATCTATAATTTTTTATTGTTCCATGCCAATATTATACAACTTTCATATACTTTTGGCAACTTTTTATACTATTTTTGGGACTAACATATTGATCCAGTGCCCAGTGACAGTTCCTGTCTGTTGCATGTTTTTTGTTTTGCAGAAAACCCATATCAAACGGAGTCCAAACGAGATAAAAACTGACGGGGATTTTTTGGAATATTTATGATTTTTGGGAAGAAGAATCAACGCGAGATGATGCCCGAGGGGGCCATGAGGCAGGGGGCGCGCCCCAGGGGGTCAGGCGCGCCCTGGACCCTCGTGGACACCCCGTAAGGCAGTTGGAGCCCTTCTTTCACCGCAAGGAAGCTAATATCCGGGTGGAGATCGTGTCCAAAATTCAGCCCAATCAGAGTTATGGATCTCCAGTTATAAAAGAAACAGAGAGAGACAGAGAGACATATCCAATCTCGGAGGGGCTCTCGCCCCTCCCACGCCATGGAGACCCAGGACCAGAGGGAGAACCCTTCTCCCACCTAGGGATAAGGCCAAGGAATAAGGAGAAGGAGGGGGGCTCTCTCCCCCTCTCTTCCGGTGGCGCTGGAACGCCGTCGGGGCCATCATCATCACCGCAATCTACACCAACAACTTCACCGCCGTCATCACCAACTCTTGCCCCCGCCATGCAACGGTGTAACCCCTCTTTTACCCGCCGTAATCTCTACTTAAACATGGTGCTCAACGCTATATATTATTTCCCAATGATGTATGGCTATCCTATGATGTTTGAGTAGATCCGTTTTGTCCTATGGGTTAATTGATGATCGTGATTGGTTTGAGTTGCATGTTTTATTATTGGTGTTGTCCTATGGTGCTCTCCGTATCGCGCAAGCATGAGGGATCCCCACTGTAGGGTTTGCAATATGTTCATGGTTTACTTATTGTCTGCGTCGTGAGTGACTGAAACACAAACACAAACACGGATAAGTGGGTCATGGCGTATGGGAATAAAGAGGACTTGATACTTTAATGCTATGGTTGGGTTTTACCTTAATGATCTTTAGTAGTTGCGGATGCTTGCTAGAGTTCCAATCATAAGTGCATATGATCCAAGAAGAGAAAGTATGTTAGCTTATGCCTCTCCCTCATATAAAATTGCAATAATGATTACCGGTCTAGTTATCGATTGCCTAGGGACAAATAACTTTCTCGTGACAACAAGCTCTCTACTAAAACTAACTTAGTTGTGTCTTTATCTAAATAGCCCCTACCTTTTATTTACGCGCTCTTTATTATCTTGCAAACCCATCCAAAAACACCTACAAAGTACTTCTAGTTTTATACTTGTTCTAGGTAAAGCGAACGTCAAGCGTGCGTAGAGTTGTATCGGTGGTCGATAGAACTTGAGGGAATATTTGTTCTACCTTTAGCTCCTCATTGGGTTCGACACTCTTACTTATGGAAAGAGGCTACAATTGATCCCCTATACTTGTGGGTTATCAGAGATCAATTCTCGTTCAAGGTCTGGTCGACAGGAACAGAGCACACAGAGAGGGACTTGACAGAGATCGCCCGACTAGCAGCAGAGTTCATGTTTCCGGTCCAGAGTGTTTTAGCAGAGCCATCAGGGCTGCAGAGATTCCTCCCAACTTCAGGTTGGCGACTGGAGTTAGCAAGTTCACTAGTGAGTCCAAGCCTAACACTTGTCTTGAGGATTACCGAGTGGCTGTACAGATTGGTGGTGGCAATGATGAGGTGGCCATGAAGCATCTTCCTCTGATGTTGGAAGGTTCCACTAGAGCGTGGCTGAATCAGTTGGCCCTAGGCAGTATATTCAGTTGGGAGGAGCTAGCTCGAGTGTTTGTCAGAACTTTTGAGGGTACTTGCAAACAACCCGCAGGGTTGACAGAGTTGCAACATTGTGTACAAAAGCCGAATTAGACTCTGAGAGATTACATTCAGAGGTGGACCACTTTGCATCACACAGTGGAAAATGTATCTCAACATCAAGCAGTTTGCACCTTCAAGGAGGGCGTTCGGTATCGAGAGCTTAACCTGAAATTTGGTCGGACAGGAGATATGTCTCTGACTCGGATGATGGGAGTAGCCACTCGGTATGCTAATGGAGAACAAGAGGATCGACTCCGTAGTGGAAAGGGCAAACCAGTCGGCCAGGACACTGGAGGAGGTAATTCCAATCGGAAACAGAAACATAAAGCTGAGCCTGCAGGACCTGGTGAGACTGCAGCAGTGATCCAAGGAAAGTTTAAAGGAAAACCTAAGGGGCCCTGGACCCCCAAGAAGGTGAAAGATCAAGCAGGGAATGATGTGTTGGATTTGCCATGTCACATTCACACCAAAGAGATGAAGAGGGAAATCTGATTTATCCCAAGCATACCACTCGACAGTGTCGACTCCTTATCCAGCAATTCCGAGAGAAGCAACCCAGTGAGAAAGAGAAGGAGTCTGATAAGGATGAGGATAAGGAGGATGATGTCTTCCCCAATGTCAATTCCACCTTGGTGATTTTTGCTGCCATTGAGAGCAAAAGTCAACTGAAAGTCAGAAAAAGAGAAGTAAACATGGTTGCCCCGGCAACGATGACGTATTTGAAGTGGTCGCAAACTGCAATCACATTTGACCAGTCCGATCATCTTGCATGCGTTGCCACTCCAGGGCAGCAAGCGTTGGTAGTCGACCCAGTGGTTGGAGGCACTCGACTGACCAAAGTGTTGATGGATGGTGGCAATGGTCTGAATATTCTTTACGCTGAAACCCTGAAGGGGATGGGAATTCCGATGTCCAAGCTTAGTGAGAGCAACATGAGCTTCCATGGCGTTATCCCTAGAAAGAAAGCTGAATCACTCGGTCAGATCACTCTTGACGTGGTTTTCGGTGATTCGAAGAATTACCGTAAGGAAAAGTTGACATTTGAAGTGCTAGATTTTCAAAGTGCTTATCATGCTATTCTGGGCAGGCCTGCATATGCTCGTTTTATGGCTCGACTGTGTTATGTCTATCTTAAGTTGAAGATGCCTGGTCCCAGAGGTGTGATCACAGTTACTGGTAATCGGCAGAAAGCGGAAGAGTGCCTTCAGAAGGGCTAAAAAATTGCTGATGAACAGATGGCAGCAGTTGAAATGCAGGAATACCAGAAGAATGTAGATCCGAGTGATTTGCTGCAGGCTAAGAAGCCTGCCTCAGAGTCTACGTTTCAGTCGTCCGGTGAAACAAAGTCGGTTCATATTCACCCGACCGATCCCAATGCTGCTCCGACTTATATCGCAACGACGCTCGACAGCAAATAGGAAGAAGCGCTTATCCAGTTCCTCCGTGAGAACTGGGACATCTTCGCATGGAAACCTTCTGACATGCCAGGTGTGCCCAGGGAACTGGCTGAGCACCGTTTGTGAGTCGACCCGAAAGTAAAACCAGTCAAAGAGCATCTCCAACGGTCCGCCGTGCAGAAGAGAAAGGCAATTGGCGAGGAAGTGGCTCGGCTTCTGGCAGCTGAGTTCATCCGAGAGATTTACCACTCCGAGTGGCTCGCCAATGTCGTCATGGTTCCTAAGAAAGACGATTCACTCTGTATGTGTATCGACTTCAAGCATATCAATCGGTCCTGCTCGAAGGATCACTTCCCTCTTCCTCACATCAATCAGATAGTTGACTCAACTGCGTGATGTGAGCGGTTGTCTTTCCGGGATGCATATTCCGGGTACCATCAGATCCGACTGTATGGACCCGATGAAATAAAAACAGCTTTTATCACCCCGTTCGGGTGCTTTTCCTATGTCACCATGCCCTTTGGTCTCAAGAATGCTGGTGCCACATTCATGCGCCTGATACAGAAGTGCCTACTCACTCAAATCAGTCAGAATGTGGAAGCATACATGGATGACATCGTGGTTAAGTCACGCAAAGGTTCAGACCTGCTGACTGATCTCGCTGAAACCTTTGCTAATCTAAGGAGATATGATATCAAGCTCAACCCGTCGAAGTGTACGTTTGGAGTTCCAGGTGGCAAGTTACTCGGTTTCCTCATCTCCGAACGTGGGATTGATGCAAACCCAGAGAAGGTTGGTGCAATCCTCCGAATGAAACGCCCGTGCGTGTACACGACGTTCAGAAGCTTACTGGTTGTTTGGCCGCTTTGAGTCGATTCATCTCTCGACTCAGTGAAAAGGCATTGCCTCTTTACCGACTTATGAAGATATCTGACAAGTTCGAGTGGACTCCTGAAGCTGACGCAGCGTTTGCAGAGCTCAGAACCCTGCTTTCCACCCAGCTGGTGCTTGCTGCTCCAATCAGCAAAGAGCCTTTGCTGCTTTATATTGTAGCCACTGGACAAGTTGTCAGTACAGTACTCATGATCGAGCGGGAAGAAGAAGGCAAGGCCTACAAAGTTCAACGTCCAGTGTATTATATTTTTGAAGTTTTAACCCCATCCAAGAAGAGATATCCACATTATCAGAAGCTTGTCTATGGGATTTACTTGACCACAAAGAAGGTTGCACATTACTTCTCAGATCATTCAATTACAGTCGTCAGCGACGCTCCATTGTTAGAAATTTTGAATAATAGAGATGCAACTGGTCGAGTGGCTAAATGGGAGATTGAACTCCTTCCGCTGGATATCAAGTTTGAGGCAAAGAAAGCAATCAAATCCCAGGCAATAGCAGATTTTCTTGTCGAGTGGATTGAACAACACCTGCCGACTCAGATTCAGTCGGAACATTGGACTATGTTCTTCGACGGGTCCAAGATGTTGAATGGTTCATGTGCTGGGGTAGTCCTGGTATCTCCGCGAGGTGATAAGCTCAGTTATGTTCTCCAGATTCACTTTGACTCCTCCAACAATGAAGCTGAATATGAGGCACTTTTGTACGGGTTGTGTATGGCCATTTCACTCGGCGTCCAGCGCCTAATGGTCTACGGCGACTCAGATTTGGTGGTCAATCAGGTGATGAAGGAATGGGACGTGAGGAGTCCAGCTATGACTGGTTATTGCAATGCAGTGAGGAAATTGGAAAAGATGTTTGAAGGGTTCGAGCTTCACCATATACCCCGACTGAAGAACCAGGCAGCCGATGACCTGGCAAAGATAGGATCCAAGAGGGAGACCGTCCCCAGCAATGTGTTTTTGGAACATGTTCATACACCATTCGTACAAGAGGAATCCCTTCACAGAAGAGCCCCCACAGCCTAAGAGCCCTACTGATCTGACTAAAGTTGAAATCCCAGCTGTGGTCGACTTGATCATGGAAGTTTTGGTCGTCATTCCTGATTGGACAGTGCCATACATTGCATATATTCTCAGGAAAGAACTCCTAGATGATGAAGAAGAGGCTCGTCAGATCGTCTGTCGATCCAAAGCCTTTACTGTGATGGGTGGACAACTTTACAGAGAGAGTGTTACTGGAGTCGGTCAGAAATGCATCACGCCAGAAGAAGGCCGAATGATCCTTAATGATATCCACTCGGGGACCTGTGGTCACCATGCATCCTCTCGGACCATCGTGGCCAAAGCATACCGAGCCGGGTTTTACTGGCCACATGCTAATGAGATGGCAAAAGAAATAGCCGACAAGTGTGAGGGCTGCCAGTTCTACTCCAACATGTCCCACAAACCTACTTCAGCCTTCAAGACCATTCCACTCGTCTGGCCATTTGCAGTTTGGGGATTAGATTTGGTCGGACCTCTAAGGACTGGCAGGAGTGGCTTCACCCATGTGCTTGTAGCAGTCGACAAGTTCACTAAATGGATTGAAGCTAAACCTATCAAAAACCTCGAAGCAAGTACTGCTGTCACGGACAAGTTGGACTACTCGCTCGACCAACATCTTCACCTCCACTTTCTCCGCTGGAGTCACTTTCAAGGAAGAAGGCTTTTCGACTCGGGCCATGGAAAAGGGGGGAAGCCCAGTCGACTGACCAGGAGTCAGCTTGTCTTTGCAGTGGAACCAGGTCGGCTGCCACCCTCTGACTGACTCGGGAAGAATTATAGCTGGGAAGGTGCTTTTACCCCTCATTTGGATCCCTAGACCTCCGCACATCTGGATCACGTGCGTCCTCTCATCACTCGGGTTAGCCTTTTTTACCGACTGAGAACGACGAGTGAAAATGTGTTTGAAAAGACCCCAGTGCGGTCGACACCCCAGAAAATTCTCACACATGGACATGAATGCGGCAAGGTACGTGATGGTGTTGGGGGAAAAGTGGTGAAGTTGAGCTCCGAAGAAGTTTAGAAAGCCTCGGAAGAAAGGATGGGGAGGCAAAGAAAAACCGCGGTCAACATGAGTCGCAAGAACGATGCACTCACCCTCCTGTGGCCGCGGCTCAGTCTCATCCTACGGAAGCCGCCAAGACCCGTGGGGGATCAGTCCTCCCTCGACCAAGTCCTCCATGTCCTCCCGCTGGATCGTCAACCGAATCCAGTCGCCCTGGATCCAGCCGGGTGGCAGGCCAGATCTCGACGAAGACCCTCCCCGGCTCGTCTTCTTCCCCTTCGCCTTCTCCGTCACCTTATTCGCGCGCTCCAAAGCCGCCGTCTTCTCCTTCCCCATTGTGGTGGACGGAGTCAAGCAGGGCGGCGGCGCCGAGAGCGGAGGTGGATGCAATGGAGAAACAGAGGAGGAAGGGGAAGAATGGGGCGCACTGTGCAAAAAACCCCAGCCACGACGCCTTATATGAAGCCTTCTCCTGAGTGGCTGACTCGTGGGCCCAGGCAATCCTATCAAATCCCACAACAGTCATGCACGCAGTACGTGGTGAAAAAGGTGCCGCAGGGATCGAGGCGCCCCTGCCTAATCCACTCCGATTACCCGCGACCTCCTCCGCCCCGCGTGCTTCCCCAAATTTCGAATCCCGCAAGATCCGGGAGCGACAGAGCAGTCAATCAGGCAGAAGATTTTATACCATATCAAACACTCGAAGCTTATCAACAAAGTTCACTCGACAACTTCTGAATGGCTCAAGGCGACTAAAAATGAAGTCTAAGTTTTTGCATGGTTCGCCAAGCCAAGTAAAATGCTTCCGAAGCATGAAAGTTGGGTCGAAACCACCTTCAAATCCATCTTCACTCGGACCCAGAACCATTCGGGGGCTAATGACGATGACATGTACCTAGGGTAGGGCAATAGACCGGATCTAAGCACCCTACCCAAGGACATTTCCCTATAGTCAAGGACATTTAAAGGACAACGGATTTTACCGACTGAAATCACCGCAGGACACAATCCACTCGACCAAGATATCCCAATTCCATTTGACCAAGATATATTCATTCGACCATACCAGAAACCACTCGGAGAACAGAAGATCTAAGGTCACTCTGAATGACAACGGTCGGGCGTTCACTCCGTAGTCTTAATGATCATTTATGTGACTTTAATGTTGACATTACCAGTAACGTTCCTATCTTTATGTACATTGAACCCTGTGTAATTGGGGGCCGGAGGGGTCTGGCAAACTCTATATAAGCCACCCCCTCCTCAGGCACAAGGGTTCGCACCCCCTGTTACTTCACGCATAATCCAATCGACCGAGCCTCCGGGCACCAAGACGTAGGGCTGTTACTTCCTCTGCGAAGGGCCTGAACTCGTAAATCTTGCGTGCACAACTTCACCGTAGCTAGGATCTTGCCTCTCCATACATACCCCCTATTCTACTGTCAGACTTAGAACCACGACAATACCCGTAGAAAATCAATCAATTACTGTACTAAAACGTCTTAATGATCTCTGTGATTTTTTCAAAATTAAAACGTCCCTCCTTTGGTAACATATGTTCATTGCGGGATAATTAATTTAACACGCATCGCAGTTGCGGTGGATTCGCTGTGTGTGGGTGTGTGCGTCTAGGGGTGGCGGGTGGCTCGCAGTACACTACGAGTTGTAAGCCACCGTGTGGGTTGGCCGTTTTGTTAGGCAGGTCGGTGCCACATCAGAGTCGTGAATTCGTTATTTAAAACATTACACAACCCTTTCATACGCACCTGTTTTGGCCACATGCAGTCGATGTTTGTCCTACACGACACTCGATACTCACGTGTGACGCTTTCTGTGGGCCCACGAGGTCATCGTCCATCACTTTGACGAACAGCTGGCAGTGAGGTTAATTTGACCAGCAAGGTAGAATTTTTTTTTGTTTGTGTTATGGTGGTATATAGTATGCATCGAAGAGGTGGGAGGGGACTAGCATATATACTATACGTACGCGTCTGTGAACAAGTACACCTCACTCAGTGTCGGGACTTTTCAATTTCCAAGGCACGTGCCACATCAAAATTGTGAAATTGGCTGTTCAAATATCACACAACACCTCTTTGGGCCACATGCATGCACAGGGTGGTTATCCTAGCTAGGACACTCACGTGTGACGCTTCCATCTATGGGCCCACGAGGCCATCGTCGATGCATGCATGCATCACTTTGACCTACATCGGGAGAGGTTAATTAATTTCACCATCGATGAGGATTCTTTTGGATTGTACATATTACAGCAGGAGCATATAGTATGCGGTGAAGAGGGGGGAAGGGGACCATCATATGTAGTACGCTTCATGAACCTCGCTCTGTGTGGGTGCATGGTTTACGGTTTTTGAGGCATGTGGCACATCAAAGTTGTGCATTTTTTGGTATTCAACATATATACGTTTGGCCCACATGCAAAGCGGTGGTGGTTGTCCTCTCGCACCCACTTAAGCGGTTATCAGCGATATCGATGCTTTCCATCTGTGGGCCCGCTTGGTCCATCACTACTTTTTGCCTGACAACACAAGAGAGGTTAATTTGACTTAGGAGGGGATTATTTTTTTTGCTTGTAATACGGTATATATATATAGTTAATGCTCTGGGATGACACGCATGATACAGTTTGAGCACACACACATGCATGTGTACGCATGAATCCCTCCCATCGAGTCGAAGTGGCTAGTACAACGACACGTCATGAATCGATCTCGCTCTGTGTGGGGAGCTAGTGTATGATTTTTTGACGCACTCGCCACATCAATGTTGTGAAATAGTATTCAAAATGCATGCACGCATCACCTCCATACATATTCATGTAGTGGTTGCCTTCAAACGGTACACTCCCTCGCGTGGTTATCGGCGACAAGCCTATATATCCGTGGGCCCGCGTGGACATCCATGATCACCTTGACCGACAAAAAGATAGGTTACCATGGCGGATTCTTCATTTGGTTTGTGTTATCGTAGTATAGGTCATGGTGAGATTCAGACATAATTAAGTTTGAGCGCATATACTATGCACGCATGCATGCATGAATCCCCGTCGTTCGAACACGGTGCCACATCAAAGTTGTTCCATTGTTACTCAAAAACACACCTCTCCATACATATGTTTGGGCCACACGCATGCAGTGGTTGTCTTTGGGGACTAGCTACTTGCGTGATTATTGGCGAGCTAGCCCATCTCTGGGGTCGCATGGACGGCCATCACTTTGACCAACAACAAGAGAGAGGTTGTACGACCAAGGTGGATTATTCTTGGTCCATTTTACGATCCATCTTGGTGAGAGATGCCTCTCTGGCCCGCCGACTGAAAGTGTGTGTGCGGGGGGGGGGGGGGCTGCTACTTCGCACTTTGCTAGGTGAACCTCGGTTGGAGGGCCATGCATTCATAGCTTAGGATTCCCTTTGTGGCGACACGGGGGGGTGCTGCTAGTTGCTACTTCGCACTTTGCTAGGTGAACCTCGGTTGGGAGGGGGTGGCATGCATTCATAGCTTAGGATTCCCTTCGTGCTGACACGAGGGAGGGAGGGCTGCTAGCTACTTCACACTTTGGTAGGTGAACCTCGGTTGGGGGCATGCATTCATAGCTTAGGATTCCCTTCGTGCCGACACGAGGGAGGGGGGCTGCTAGCTACTTTGCACTTTGCTAGGTGAACCTCGGTCGGGGGGCGTGCATTATTAGCTTAGGATTCCCTTCGTGCCGACATGAGGGAGGGGGGCTGCTAGCTACATCGCACTTTGCTAGGTGAACCTCGGTTGGGGGGGAGGGGGCATGCATTCATAGCTTAGGATCCCCTTCGTGCCGAAACGAGGGGGGGTGGGTGGGGGCAAGCAATACCGTGCACTTTGCGAGATAGGTGCCACATCGAAGTTGCATTTGGTATTTTAAAATCAAACCACCCTTTTCATACATAAATTTGGTCCACATGCAAGTGTGTTCGTGTTCTGACCCTCTCCCGCGTCATATTTCGCCAAATTTATGAACATTAGACAATTCGGATGACGCAACAGATACGGTTCACTCAAACTAACCGTGTGCCATGCCGGTGCCCCTGTCACGCACACATCCGCACAATACATTGGGCTCCACGAGGCTTCCCCTCTCAAAAATATCTACCCGCCTGCAGCTTTTTTCTGTTTGATAACACACGGTTATTGTGTTTCGACCATGTGGGATGTTTCTTGTTCCCAATCCCGCCTGCATCCCTAGAAAATATCTGCCCGCCTCGAGGGTTTTTCTGTTTCATAACACACGGTTGTTATCTCCGGACCGTGTGCGATGTTTCTTGTTCCCAATCCCGCCTGCATCCCTCAAAAATATATGCCCGGCTCGAGCGTTTTTCTGTTTCATAACACACGGTTGTTATCTCCGAACCGTGTGCGATGCACCATCATCAAAAATTTCAATAGCCCCGGCATTTCACTCCCGCGTAGTAAAATTTTCAGTACCCGCGTCATTTCCTCAAACACCCCCCGCCCCCCTCCACACACACACACACACACCAAAACCTCCTCGGTCGTGCGCACACACACACACCCCCTCCCTTGCTTGAAACCCTAGCAAGGTCCCCGCCGCCACTGCCGCAAGTCCTCCATTGTCAGCATCTGCCGGTTTGCCCGTGCAGCTTACCCACCGATCTCCATACCCAGGCCGCCCTATGTTTCTTAGATGACGCCTTCCAAATGCCCCCTTTCCCATAGATCCCCATCCCCCACTCCAGAGCATCGCAGCCTAAGCCTGGCTACGCTCCCGTGGAGCTCGAGGAGCGACTGGCCCAAAAGAGGTGTATCGCGGTCTCTTCGCCCGACGTCGCCGAGGAAGCTGACGACCATTACTAGCGACAGGCACTCAAGCAGCGGGCTAGAGTATGCGGGCATGTCTCGGCCGCTAGCTATGACATCGAGGTCATTGACAGCGGCAGCCTGAGGCTAGCTATGTCGCAGGTTAAGTGGCCCACCCCCAACCCCTCGGGTTCAACCGCCGTCGATCTCATCCATGGCCCCGCTGCTTATCTCCTCTGGCTCACTGTTAACAATTTGCCATCCTACATCGCCATCGAGCCCCTTTTTCCATTTCTGAAGGACACTCTCTGCGATGCTGGCTTGGGATCCACAGCTTCCAAGTCAGACCTCATCGACGGTGACCACGAGGAGGGCACCCTCTCCGGCTCCTCCAAGGGGAAAGAGCCCATATGCTCTTCCAAGGGGAAAGCGCTCGTCTGCGACATCAGGGAGGGCACCCTACAGCCATGATCTTCCAAGGGGAAGGAGCCCATCTGCGACAACATGGAGCGCATCCAGGGTCCGTGCTCTTCCCACGGGAATGAGCCCATCTGTGACAAGTGAGGAAACCCATGATTTATTTTGTCGTGCCTCTTCATAGGGGGAAAACCATGATGTGTTTTGTCGAGTCCCTTTTGTAGTGTAGTGAGAATATGTACGGTTTAAATTGCTATATCCGGTTGTTTGCAGTATGCCTTGTTTATTTCAGTTGTTCACAATGTGATGCTCTATATGTGCAATTATTTATTGTGCAGTACATTTCATCAATCTAGTTTTAAACATACAGATAGGAATGCATATATTTTCTTGCTGTTAAGCCTATTATAGCTAGCATATGCCTCTTTTAAAGTTTTTTGATTGTTCGGTTGTTTGTAGTTAGCATATGTCCGGTTTCAAATGCTATCTTTGGTTGTTCGTAGTATGCCTTATTTATTCCAGTTATTCACGACGTGATGTTCTATATGTGCAAGTATGAATTGTGCGGTTCAATTTCATCACTACCAGTTTCAACAATACCACTATGAATGACTACATTTGGTTGCTGCATCTTGTAGTTAACACGCCTTTCCATTTTTACTTAACAATAAACAGTGTACTTAGACCGGCACAATACCAGTTTGAATGACTATGTTTGCTTGTTGTTAAATGTTAGGCATGTTGCAGTTAACACACCTTTCCACTTGTTTTGCTTTACTAGCGTGCTTAAACCAGCACACTGAAGCTATCTTTTGGAGATTAGTCTGCCATGGATAATTTTGGTTGATGTTTAGCATGTTGTGCTTAACATGCTTCTCGATGTACCTACACAGGACAATTTTGGGAACGACTGTTGTTTTCCATCGAGGTTATTTTCATCCCATGGCTTATATATGCTCACTATTCAGGATATCGGTAGCTGGTACCATATAGGTCGGGGGCTGATAAGGGACTAATCGGTGAATCGGACTTTTAACTGAATATATCTGTAACCCATTTATCGTTAGGTTAACTAGGGCCATATGTAATATATCTGAGGCTACATAGCAACATGCACTGTACTTAATGTCTAAACATGCAATCCTAGGCTACATAGCAACAAGGAAGAGTGTTACATTAATGTTCTGATGATGTCTAGATATACGTAAAAGAGCAACAGCAACAACAACAACAACAACACAGCCCTGTTTGGATACTCAACTTAGCTAGAGGTTAGAGTTAGTTTCTAGCTCATGACTAACCCTGAACTAACTCCATCCAAAGAGTTGTTTGGATGGCCGGGTTAGATTGACAATAAATGCACTAGGAGAACTAGCTCCAATTAGCACCTCTTGGGTTGGATAGTTTTTTGGGGTGGGTTATATATGCAACTAGCTCAAACTAGCCCTCATCTTTAGATATACTTTAGGGCTATTTGAGCCCGAACTAGCTCAAACTAACTGTAACCCATGGATACAATAGCAGTTAATCAGCCGATAATTTGTAAGAATGCACTAAACTCCTTCCGGCCCATAATATAAGATGTTAATTCATCTAATATGTGAGTATATTGGATGTTATAAGATATTATAAAAGAGTGTTGTACTACATCATTTTCAATTGTTGTTTAGCTTCTAATATTAACTTGGTGCTTTTAGGTACATATGTCATTGGTAAAGATCCGCGCTTCGACCCTTTCTGCGTATGGGGCAATGAGATATCGATGAACTAGCATCAAGTGAGGAAGCTGATAAAGATTGTCAGTAAAGTGGGTCCAAAGATGGCAATTAAACTATTTGGTTACACTTTATCCAAGACAACAGCGAACTGCAGGATGGTAAGTAAGAACTCTACAGCCTTCTTTTTACTGCCCATAATGAGTTGTGTTAGATGACAATGTCTGAATCTTTTTCCTTTGCAGTGGTTGCCAAAGCAGTTTACTCAAGATTACCTCTCAAACTACATGATTGGTGGGCATGCAAAGGTTAAAGTATTTCTACCAGAACACGATGATTATCTAGATGTTTTCATGAAGACCGTGAAGGATGGGCGGTCAGCCATCACAAGGGGTTGGACTAGAGTCGTGTGTGTCTTCTGCATGGAGGAGGGCACAATATGGGCATTCCGCTTCACCTTGTTTAGCAACCAGAATGTATTTCACCTCTTTCTTTACCGTCTTTAATAGTACAAGTATACAACTGTGGTTCATCATTCTTTATTTGGTTCTTATGTAATTCTTGAACATATGTACTTATGAATCGAATAATGCATTGGTTGTTTGAACCTGATGGATATGAACAAAGCTGTAGCATACATTCAAATTCAAATTCAAATCCGGTACAATTGGAAGTAGCAACAATTAAATTACGGTGAAATTACACTCTCCAGGTCGTTACGGCACACATGGTTGGTAAAAACAAACGTTTGCGATATACACCATAATCCGAGACGGTTCACAGAGAGGAAACGTGTGCAAGCATGTACACAGTTGCCGTTTGCAAAGCGTGTGTGATGTCAGACACTATCACAAACGGTGCGGGCAAACTAAACGTTTGTGTTAGTTGCCTTATCGTACACGATTCGCAACCATGAACTATTTCTGATGAAGTATGCATCGTAAATGTTGCACCACAGAATAGCGTGTGCGATTGTTGTCGTGTACGACGATGTTACAACGGTCCGACGTTTCGTAATCCTGTCCGACACTCGTACGACAATTAGCTAATCTTCTTAATTAGTTATCGCATACGGTTTGGGAAAAGCGAATGTGTGTGATTGTATGCTTATCATACACGTTCTATAATAGTGAACCGTTTGTGATGGGCCGCGCATCGTAAACATAGCACCACAGAATACTGACTGCGATGGAAATGCGAGCACAAACGAGTAGGAGTACTGTAGGGTCCCTATCCCCGATGGTTTCTAGGTCGTGTGGGAAGGACCCCCTATTGCCGTCACTCACTAGGCGACGGTTCCAAATGCCGTCGCGGAAAGGGGTTAAAAACCATTTTTATAGCACCGACGTGCACTAGTGTACCTTCCAATTCGAGAGAAGGTACAATTACCTCATCAAGTTCTACTTTCCTCCCACTCACTTCTTTTGAGAGAAACTCCTTCTCTAGAAAGGATCCATTCTTAGCAACAAATATCTTCCTTCGGATCTGTGGTAGAAGGTGTACCCAACATTTTCTTTTGGGTATCCTATGAAGACACACTTCTTCGATTTGGGTTCGAGCTTATCAGGCTGAAGCTTTTTCACATAAGAATCGCAACCCCAAACTTTAAGGAAGGACAACTTAGGATTCTTGCCAAACCATAGTTCATACGGTGTCGTCTCAATGGATTTAGACGGTGCCCTATTTAATGTGAATGCAACTGTCTCTAATGCATAACCCCAAAACAATAGTGGTAAATCGGTAAGAGACATCATTGATCGCACCATATCTAATAAAGTATGGTTACGATGTTCGAACACACCATTACGCTATGGTGTTCTAGGTGGCGTGAGTTGTGAAACTATTCCACATTGTTTTAATTGAAGGCCAAACTCGTAATTCAAATATTCACCTCCACGATCAGATCGTAGAAACTTTATTTTCTTGTTACGATGATTCTCCACTTTACTCTGAAATTCCTTGAACTTTTCAAACGTTTAAGACTTGAGTTTCATCAAGTAGATATACCTATGCCTACTCAAATCATGTGTGAAGGTTAGAAAATAATGACACCTGCCGCGTGCCTCAACACTCATTAGACCACATACATCGGTCTGTATTATTTCGAATAAGTCATTAGCTCGCTCCACTGTTTCGGAGAACAGAGTTTTAGTAATCTTGCCTATGAGGCATGGTTCACAAGTATCAAATGATTCATAATCAAGTGATTCCAAAAGTCCATCTGCATGGAGTTTCTTCATGCGCTTTACACCAATATGACCAAAAAACGGCAGCGCCACAAGTATGTTGCACTATCATTATCAACTTTGCATCTTTTGGCATCAATATTATGAATATGTGTATTACTACGATCGAGATTCAATAAACCATTCAACTTGGGTGTATGACCATAGAAGGTTTTATTCATGTAAACAGAACAACAATTATTATCTGACATAAATGAATAATCGTATTGCAATAAACATGATCTAATCATATTCATGCTCAATGCAAACACCAAATAACATTTATTTTAGGTTCAACACTAATCCCGAAGGTAGAGGGAGTGTGCGATGGTGATCGTATCAACCTTGGAATCACTTCCAACACCCATCGTCACTTTGCTCTTAACTAGTCTATGTTCATTCTGCAACTCCCGTTTCGAGTTACTAATCTTAGCAACTGAACCAGTATAAAATACCCAGGGGTTGCTACAAAACACTAGTAAAGTACACATCAATAACATGTATATCAAATATACCTTTGTTCACTTTGCCATCCTTCTTATCCGCCAAGTTTTTTGGGGCAGTTCCACTTCTAGTGATCATTTCCTTTGCAGTAGAAGCGCTCAGTTTCAGGTTTGGGTCTAGCTTTGGGCCTCTTCACGGGAGTGGAAACTTGCTTGCCATTCTTCTTGAAGTTCCCTTTCTTTCCCTTGCCCTTTTACTTGAAACTAGTGGTATTGTCAACCATCAACACTTGATGCACTTTCTTGATTTCCACCTTCGCCGATTTTAGTATCGCGAAGAGCTCGGGAATCATTTTCGTCATCCCTTGCATATTATAGTTCATCACAAAGTTCTAGTAGCTTGCTGATAATGACTAGAGAACTCTGTCAATCGCTATCTTATCTGGAAGATTAACTCCCACTTGATTCAAGCGATTGTAGTACCCAGACATTCTGAGTACATGCTCACTGGCTGAGCTATTCTCCTCCATCTTGTAGGTAAAGTATTTGTCAGAGGTCTCATACCTCTTGACACGGGCATGAGTCTGAAATACTAATTTCATCTCTTGGAACATCTCATATGCTCCATGGCGTTCAAAACATTTTTGAAGTCCCGGTTCTAAGCCGTAAAGCATGGCACACTAAACTATCAAGTAGTCATCATACCGAGCTTGTCAAACGTTCATAACGTCTGCATCTGCTCCTGCAATAGGTCTGTCACCTAGCGGTGCGTCAAGGACATAATTCTTCTGTGCAGCAATGAGGATAATCCTCAGATCACGGACCCAGTCCGCATCATTGCTACTATCATCTTTCAACTTTTCTCTTGGAACATATCAAAAAAATATAGGAGCTATATCGTGAGCTATTGATCTATAACATAGATATGCAAATACTATCTGGACTAAGTTCATGATAAATTAAGTTAAATTAATCAAATTACTTAAGAACTCCCACTTAGATAGACATCCCTCGAGTCATCTAAATGATCACGTGATCCATCTCAACGAAACCATGTCTGATCATCACGTGAGATGGAGTAGTTTTCAATGGTGAACATCTCTATGTTGATCATATCTACTATATGATTCATGTTCGACCTTTCGGTCTCCAGTGTTCCGAGGCCATTTCTGTACATGCTAGGCTCGTCAAGTTTAACCCGAGTATTCTGCATGCAAAACTATCTTGCACCCGTTGTATGTGAACGTAGAGCTTATCACACCCGATCATCACGTGCAACGGTACATACTCAGGGAGAACACTTATACCTTGAAATTTTAGTAAGGGATCATCTTATAATGCTACCGCCGTACTAAGCAAAATAAAATGCATAAAAGATAAACATCACATGCAATCAAAATATGTGACATGATATGGCCATCATCATCTTGTGCCTTTGATCTCCATCTCCAAAGCACCGTCATGATCTCCATCGTCCCCGTCTTGACACGTTGATCTCCATCGTAGCGTCGTGGTCGTCTCGCCAACTATTGCTTCTACAACTATTGCTAATGCATAGTGATAAAGTAAAGCAATTACATGGCGTTTGCATTTCATACAATAAAGCGACAACCATAAGGCTCCTGCCAGTTGCCGATAACTTTTACAAAACATGATCATCTCATACAATAATGTATATCACATCATGTCTTGACCATATCACATCACAACATGCCCTGCAAAAACAAGTTAGACATCCTCTACTTTGTTGTTGCAAGTTTTACGTGGCTGCTACGGGCTTCTAGCAAGAACCGTTCTTACCTACGCATCAAAACCACAATGATGATTTTATCAAGTTTGCTGTTTTAACCTTCAATAAGGATCGGCCGCAGTCAAATTTGATTCAACTAAAGTTGGAGAAACAGACACCCGCCAGCCACCTTTATGCAAAACTAGTTGCATGTCTGTCGGTGGAACCGGTCTCATGAACGTGGTCATGTAAGGTTGGTCCGGGCTGCTTCATCCAATAATACCGCTGAATCAAAATAAGACATTGGTGGTAAGCAGTATAACGATCACCGCCCACAACTCTTTGTGTTCTACTCGTGCATACACTACAAAAAAATACACTTCCGTGATGATACGTGTTTGTCACAGTAGGTCGTGTTTTTTGTCATGCATGTACATCCATGACGATTTTATGACAGAATCAAGATAGTCATACATGTGCTGTCGTAGAAGTGTTCCATGACATTACCAAAATTATCATCACGGAAGTGTCCACTTCCATGACGATAAATCGCGCGTCACAAAAGTGCTTTCGTAAAGGGTGACCGACACGTGGCATCCAACGTAACGGAACGCCGTTAAGCTATCGGGTCGGGTTTTGGATCCGATAACCCGTTAACAGCCCTGACCAATGGGAAATTTCCACGTGTAAAATTCTTATTGGCCGGACGAAACACGTGTCAGCTCGTCAGTGGGTTAGATAGGCGCCTATGATATGTCGACACGTGCCACGGCCCACCACTGGCCCATTTAGCTTACAAAGCCGGCCCGTTTGACTTGGTCAAAAGTTAACGGGCTGGCCCATGAAAAGCCTGTTAACGGTCTCTTCGCAAATAGCCCATTTTACGGCCCATTAACTCACGGCCCGTTAGGCCCTAAAGGAAATCGGCCCAACAACGTCATGTGGGCCGTCGAATATAACACCAGCCCATTTCACTTTCGGCCCATGTATGGCCCACGACGTCTTTCGGCCCATATGAGGCCTTCGTATCTTTCGGCCCTTTACAGGCCCACGGTGACTCTAGCCCATAATGAATAGTAATTTTCTTTATACCCGTTAACGGCCCGTGATTTACATGGGCCGTTTCCAGCCCGTGTTAGCTTTTGGCCTATTGACGGCCCATACGTTCTTGGGCTCCTTTTCGGCCCTCGATTACTTCCGGCCCGTTACTGGCTTGTTCCCCTAATGGGCCAAATTCGGCCCATGGCAAGAGTCGGCCCGTTACTGGCCTGTTCCCCTAATGGGCCAAATTCGGCCCATGGCAAGAGTCGGCCCGTTACTGGCCTGTTACCCTAATGGGCCAAATTCGGCCCATGGCAAGAGTCGGCCCGTTTCTGGCCTGTTAACCCGTTGCGCCATTTCCAGCCCGTCCTATATTGTGGCCCATTAATGACCTGTTATGCCTGTGATAGAATTAAGCCTTTGTTGTCCTACGGCCTGTTACCGTGCTGGGCCGACACCAATTACGCCCGATCACGGCCCATGTAGACCCATTTATCCGACGGCCCGAGGCCCACCGGTTACAGGCCCATTTATCGACGGCCCGTAGGAGACCCATGGATCCTACGGCCCGTATATGGCCCATGGTAGTTGCGGCCACTAGCAAACCAGGGAAAAAGAAGACTAGGAAATAAATAAGGCCGAAACTAACGCTAGGCTATTAAGGCGATTGCACAGATTACATCCACTCGGCATCAAAGATTGCCACCAGTGCAAATATAGGGAACACCCTACACTATACAAAAATGGCTTGCTGTTTTCTTCAGCCGATGGCTGCACGTTAAGAATAAATTTTGTATCACACCAAAACAAATTACAACTATATAACAAAAGGAAGGTTGGCATAAAACTTAACAGTCTAGCAGATAAATGCACCACCAGAAGTTCAGAAGCTCAGTTCATTTGACCTGACTGTTACGTTTTCATGCTGTATTGTCCGATGGAGCACCATAACCCTCGCCTTCATTTCCCCTAGGCTCCTGAACAACATAGCAAATGTCTGATAGTCTGGTTTCAAAACCATGCATATCTTGACGACATTGAGCAATGTTTCTCCTTGTTTCACAAAGGGTCTCTGTTAGGGAATGGACTTGTGTCTGGAGCGCAGATACAACATTGCTTTGAGCTTGCATATCTTGATCATGAGGCAGTTTGGACGATATTGCCTTAACAACCAACCCAGTATTACGCAGGAACGTGCTTTTGGCACTGTTAGTGGACAGGTACTGACCCACTGCAGCAAGAGCTGACATTGCGGTTATAGTTGCCTCGCCACCTTCAGAAGGTGGCGGTTCCACCATTTTTTCCATAGCTCGCTGAAAAGTTGAGGTTTTACATTAGTAGTACCAGAACAGAAGATATTAAGGAGGCAGCAAAACCAAACAAAATAGCTTTGGTCTATATACAGAACTTATTCTGGTGAACCCATGTAAAATATTAGTTGTATTTTATTGCAAAGTACATAATAAAACCAGGTTCCAAACATATGACCATGTACCATCGCTAATGTATTGTCTATTTCTTCACATTGTATTGAGGGCTAAGGATAAAGAGACGAAGTTTATAATACGGTAAGCATAGTATGACATCATTCATATCACAAAACAACTGAGAACAGACAAACAGGCAATTGTAACGTTGTGTGGGCAAGTCCAGCATGGAACTAGATTACGGGTCAAGATCAAAAAAAAATCACTCCTCTCTTTTAAACCTTGTAAGGTGCAATGATACGCTAAGACAATTGTGTATAAAATTGAAAAGAGTAATAGACATTGGCTGCAAACCATGCAGTTCAAGGCACAAGTCAGAGTAAGTAGTAGTTAAAAGGCATGAGGATTAAGGACTTACAACAGCGGCTTTGACTGGTGTAGTCATGCCCTTCTTCTTGCTGGTGTGACAGTCCTTCAAGATTTCCACAGCATTTGGTTCAGGTACTTTTTGGTCCTTGCGGGCTTTCCTCTGCATTTCGAACAAGTCAATATAGATCTGATAATATGGTATAGCGAAAAGCGTGAAACAGCAGCTAATTACAAGAGCCTCGCAGTGTGCAATATAGCTACGAGATCCTGTCGTTTGTTGGAATTTCACTTTCGTACGGTTGGCCTTGTTCTTTGAACAGTTCACCTACAAGAAGATAGATTTGTGTGGCACATGCGTAAATAGGACTTCAACATGTGATCTGATCACATATATATAATGTACCTGATACTTCGGATCAGACCAGTGTTTAACAAGGCCCCTCCAGTCTTCATCCGATATATTTTCCACTGGAGATGTTTGGGAAAGTTCACTGTTAGCCTTGCCTTCAAAGTGAGTTTTCCTCAAGTTATACCGATACTGTCGCAGAGCAGACTTGAAAACATGGGTGCAAGCTTGTCTGGTTGCATCATCTTGGCTATCCAACTTGAACCTCATCTGTTGAAAATTATGGGAGTCTCATTATCAGCAACCTAGAAAGTATGGGACAGAGCAAGACGATATTACTAGTTTCCATACATAACCATACTTACAGATAAATGGTCGAGGAAGGTGTTGAACTGGGTTTTGTCTTTGTCATTCCTGTACTGAATCCATGTTGGGAGGATACGTACATGACACCTAACGGCAACCGCTGCCTCTGATACTAACTTGGCTGACTCTGTAGCATCACGTGGCCTTTTTAAACTTGCCTCAAAACGGATCTCCATTCTTCCTCCTCTAGATTTAGTTAACCTATCGAGCATTATCCTTGATGTTTGTTTCCTCTTGCGCCTAGGTGCTAGTCCAACAACGAACATAGGAAGTGTTAGTGTACATCAAACTGTGAGACTACATATAAAGAAGCATGCAACTGTAACTTGACTCCAGCAACTACCTTCTTGCCGTTGAAGCTCACAAGGTTCATCTGATATTGCCAACTCGTCTTGTGTCAAGAGTGCTTGGGAAGTAGTGTCAGGTGGCAAGGGAGCTTGGGAACGTGCTGCTAGCTCAGTTGACGCACGAGTAAGTCGTGCAGCTGGTAGTACTGTGGTAGGTGTTGCAAGAACTAGGGCTGTCTCTGCTTGTTTGGTGGCAGCTATTTGTTTTTGTTTGGCTTTTTTGCAACTCGTGTAGCATGGGATGCCGTGTTTGTAGAATTTTCTGCTGGACTTTGACCTTCTATCGCACCATCAGTACCAGCAGAACCTGCAGGATTCATCCGCTTCTCATTCCCTGCCATTCTGTGTTTCTTCCTCTTTCTCTGTGCCATGTTAAGTCAAGCCGACAAGAAAAACGAATAACAATTTAGTTCTTCAGAACAAATTGATGCGTGATGCAGACGAACTGAACTTTGATGTTAGACAACCACATGATAGGAGGATGTAATATGTATGAAAAACAGGACGGAAGAGATAACCAGAACTATGATGTGTAAACTAAGAAGAAGACATTTCACCAAATTAGAAGCAATGCAATGGAAGGTAGACACCATATGAAAGATGCTACAAATATCGCTCTGCCAAGTTAACAGTGTCTCATCATAAATGGCATTTAAACAAATGTGAAGCAGTACAAGAAATAAATCATATGCAAGATGCAAACAACATCACACTACCATGTTAGAGGTCTCTCGTCATTAGTGCCATTGCATATTCACAGCATTGCATATTCACAACTTATGATGTGTAAACTAAGGAGAAGGCATTTCAACAAATTAGAAGCAATGAAAGCTAGACACCATATGAAAGATGCAACGAATATCACTCTACCAAGTTAAAATTGTCTCGTCATAAGTGCCATTTCAACAAATTAGTAGTACAAGCTAGAAAAGAATGTGAGATGTAACCTATATCACACTCCGAAGTCAAACGTGTCTTATGATAAGTGATTGTTGCAGGTTACACAACAGTAGTAATTTGATGTAAGAACATGGTGTGATAGACAGATATTGTATGTTCTAGAAACAGGAACACGTGTCTTATTCAAGTATAATGTGTAAAGTAAGCAGATGGAATTCAACAAAATTAGAAGCAATACAAGCTAGACATCACACATAACATGCAACCATTACTGACAAGTAAAACCGACAAGAAAAAGCAATAAAATTCTCTCTTCAGAACTCATTCATGCATGATACTGACAATCACTACTTTGATGTAAGGCAAACACATGATACCAGGATGGAATATGTACGAAAAATAGGACGGCATGGCATGTTCACAACTATTTGTGTAAACTAAGCAGAAACCATTCCAGCAAATAAGAAGCAATGCAAGCTAGACACCACATGAAAGATGCAACCAATATGACTCTGCCAAGTTAAAAGCGTCCCATCATAAATGGAATTTCAACAAATTAGAAGCAGCGCATGCTATAAATCATATGAAAGATGCAACTAATATCGCACTGCATATACTAAAGGTGTCTCGTCATGTTGATTGATGCGGGATACAAAAAAACAATAGTTTTATGTAAGGACATGCTTAATAGACAGATGCACTATGTACTAAATACAGGAAGGCATGTCACATTAACAGGTATAATATATAAGCTAAGCAGACTAGCACATGCAGTTTAACCAGATTGGAAGAATTACAATCTAGACACCATATGCAACATGCAACCACATATCACGCTGCCAAGTTAGAGCAAGCACCTGCGATGCTAGTGTAGGGGAAATGCTGTAATCAACTATAGAGCTACGTTCACTATCTTCATCTAGCATTTCTGTTTCTTGAGAATCATGTCGGGAGGCTGATGCTGCATTCTTTAAATGAGGAGTAGTCCCCTTGCCTGCCTGCCTCGTCATAAGTGATTGATGAGCGATACACAAGAACATTAGTTTGATGTAAGAACATGGTTAATACACAGATGTACTAGTATGTACCAAAAACAGAAAGGCATGTCATATTCAAAGGTATAATGTGTAAGCTAAGCAGATGCAATTTAACCAAATTGGAAGCAATACAAGCTAGACATCCGGCTGGAGTGGTGAGCATGATCATCTAGGACCTGAGAGCCTGGTGGGAGGCGGGCTGCTTCGCCACCATCGCAGCTTTTTAGTTGGCTTCCAGGTGATGCCTATCTTTGCTGGGCTTGTCACTGGCTCGGCCAGTGCCCTGACTAGCTATTTGTCTTCTGGTGCTCACGGGATGGTGGTTCATGTAAAAAAATATCTTTCCTTATCTTACCGACTTCGGCCTTTCGAATACAAGCTAGACACCATATGGAACATGCAACCACATATGACACCGCGAAGTTAAAGCAAGCACCTGGGATGGTGGTTCATTGCGAGCGAGGTCATCAACTCCAGAGCTACGTTTACCGTCTCCATCTGCTGACACTGCACCCTTTATAGCGCTGTAACGTGTCTTGCCTACCCGCACACGAAGCTGGAGCGACTTCTCTCTTTTCTTTTTGGCTTCTCTCCTGGCAGCAGAGTCTGAAATACCCTTGCATAAAAACACAATAGTGAGAGTAAGGGTGAAGTGTGTGCAGAACTAGTGCACTGTAAAAGTAGCAGATAGCAGGTGGCTGAAAAATAAATGACAGGAGACATATGATAGCTCTACAACATTGCATGGCAAACAAAATTAGATTCTACTCCGTATGATTTTGTAATATATGAGCACAGGAAATGCAGGTACTCCTCCAGCACACCACCACATGTGGTCATATCTAAGATAACAGTCGACTGAAAATAAATAGGTCAGTCGATTTTTTAATGAACCGTCCGATCTATAAGGAACGGGCAGATGGCCTTCGTCTACCTCCCGCCAGTCACTGTTGACGATCTTTCTCGAACCGCCAGCGACCACCGGCCCAGACCCCTGCCTCCGCCGCCCCGCCCTCCCATCGACCTCACACCACCGCCGTGCTTGGCAGCGCCCCCAGGCCATCCCTTTAATCCCGGCCGACCTCCAGATCGGGCGCCAGTAGCTCTAGGCCGCACACGCCCCTAAGATAAACACCAAGGCGCTGCTTCCCCGGCGTAATAGGCATACTAGCGCCTGTTACGCCGGGGAATGCTTCCGTTAATTGGGAATCAACTGGCCAGAAATTGAAATTCAGGGGGGCGACGGACCTCTAGCTAAGGTGAAATAGTATATGAGGAGAAACCTTGTGCATCGCGAGTTACTAGGAACATCTAGTATCAAGAAGAAGCGGTCAACTAGTGTCTTCTGTGGGATGAATACCGTGCAAGCAGAGACGTAAGATTTGCACGAATAAGGGAAGAGGAGTACCTTTTTCGGTTGCCGGTGTGGTCACCTCCACATGTCGCGCCGATCTTCTTCTTTTTACCGGGGAAACCGATGTTCTGGAGGGTGCAGGCTTGGACGAACCCATGGCCAAATTGTTGACTGTGTTGCCGTGGCCGTATGTCGGCGGAGGGGAAGCAGATCCGAGGCGGCGAAGGACGGCGTAGCAGGAACAGCTCCGGTGCGGTGGAGGGTGGCGAAGTTGGAGCGGCAGCGGTGAGGCGCAGGACGGCGTGGTTGAACTGGCTCGGGTACGGACGGCTCGGCCTCGGCTTCAACTACTAGCCGTGGAGGGCGTTGCGGTTGAGGTTGCGGTGGACGACGACGTCGGGGTATCGGCTCCGGCGTGATGGAGGAGGGCGGCGGTTGATGGGTGGGATGGGGTGGCGGACGGAGGACGCCGGGGTTTCGCGGCTGGTGGAGAGGTAGTTTTGGCGCCCACGGAGTACGAATGGGGAATCGGACGGGTGGGGGGAACCATGTTTCGGTCTGGGACGCGCTTGTTTTTGGCTTTTTTGAACAGAAGATGGGACGCGCTTGTTTGAAATTTGGGGAAAGTACAAACTTTGCCCCCCTCTTAAATTTCGGACCTACTGCGGGTCGGGGGTAGGATGGTAATCCCAGGTGTCCCAAATAGTGGGCGGGAGCGATTTCGGCCGCGCGCATGTGTGCTTAGGCGGCCATTGTGTATGAATGTTTTTCGGATGCGGTTGCGTGGCGTCTAGATGAAGCTACAAACCTACCCCGGTTTAGACCTTTGGACGTCGGGCCGGTAGGTTTCACGGGTCGGAGTTATTAGAAAAGTAATTTCCTTGTACTACCAAACATTGGTCTCACGCGGTTTCGGGCGAGTAGAGGCTCTTTTGGCGCTTCGTTCGAAATTTTGAAACACAAGCATTCACGTTTAGAGTACTCTTGAACTATGAGGATTGACCTAAATAGACAACGTTATATTTGACCTTGTATGTTTGAAAACCTCATTAAATTATCCGCTTCTTTTTGAAATTTTGACACTTGAAAATCCTATAACTACGATTATTTTGGAATGGAGGAGCTAAATTTGAATCTATTTTGTACACGACTACATATGCTATTATGTACAAAATCAGAGCAAAGATTGGTGCCCCCATAATTTAGGTATGGTTTACAAATGCCATGATATCAAATTCAAATAATTGAATGGACTTCATGTTGAATTCGATTTTTTTAAACCACCTTAAGTTGAATTCAAATGTATGCTAGTTCATAGGTAGCTATTTATAATGTCCATTGTGTAACTTTCGTATGTATAATGTGCTTTACACACACAACATGAACTATACTCACGTTTATATTCGATTGCTAAAGCGATGCATTGTCTGGAGTTCAAAATACTAACTATGTGGATCAATTGTGTCGAATAATAACATAGACATGCTCAAATTCGATAGAATCTAGATGTCTGATGGATCAATGACCGCTCCTTACGCGAATTGCAAATATCATGATCCCATCCTAATATTTGGATACAATTTATATCTTTAATCAATGTGTAGAGCAGTCTTTTACGTGTAGTTTCACTCTCCATCGGTGGTCTCTCACACATGCTCACACACTCTCTCCCGAGGTGTCTTTCTCGCACACATGCTCTAGATATAACCCTCCCTCCCTCTCGTAACCATTTACAACTGTTTTCACTAACCTTTATCACAAGCACTCTTCCTCTCGCAAACATACACACGCACAATCCTCATCGACCCTTTCTATATACATGGACCTGCCTACGTGTCTCATGTACGCACATTATCTTTACGCCTGTCTCTCACGCATTGTCTCACACCTCTCTTCCTAATCGACGAGTATGATTCTAGCAGAGCATTCTGTAGGATGCCCCTTAAAGTTAGGTTGGATGAATAGTAATATCAGAGATAAAGGGGTTACCTTAGTCCGAGAACCTAGGGTTACAAATCCTAGCCGGCTTTGTCAGTGGACATAGAGTCCTTCACAATTCTGCTATCTTTGTCTTGTACGACTAGTCATCCATGGGTCTTCCTAAATGCGTCACGGGCCGACCAATGTGGCGCAGGTCGGAACCGAACGAAGGGCCTCACCTCGACCCACCGGACCTCACGCGGTGACACACCCTCTGCCCCCACGTCTCATTATCTTCTCACACCCACACATACCAACACAAACACCACACACACAGAAAATTTCTCCTGGTGCCTCTATTCCCTCCCCCCTTGCATATACACACTCAAGGGAATGGAATCTCTTGTCGTGACGTCATATTCGTCTCTCTCTCTCTAGACCACTCTCATTTCTCGTGCTATCTCTCCCACGCCCCCCCCCGTCGGCCCCTCTATCCATGCCTCTCTCGAATACGTAATACACACACATACCTCTCTAGGCCCCGCCAAATGCATCAACTACACATTCACACATGTTACATCACGTACCCCATTGATCTAAAAAGCCCTCTCTTCACGTTTATTTCGCATACAACATTCCTTTTGAATAAAGTGTGGCCAAAAAATTATTTTAGAGTTTCTACATATATACAACATTACAAAGTTATATGGAGGAGTACGAACGCTAATTTGCATTGCATGGTGCCCACAATGATATTTATTCCGCACTGTGAATTTGTATATTTTTATACTATATACAAAGTTAGTCATAATAAAGAGAAACGAAGAGCATCTCTCTCTCCATCGCATACCCCCCTGTACGCCCCTTTCACGTATGCACACAAAACTATCTCCAGGTCCTCTAAAAGTAAGCCCCCAGAAAATTCACGCATGTTTCATCTTTCTCTCGCGATATATGCAATGACGATCATTGTATTTGAAGCGAAAGCACGATACATACATTGGACTTCAGAATCCACTCATTACGGTCACCATTTACGTTTAGTGGTTATTATACAGTCACGGGCTCACCGTACAACTCTGTATTTGCTCATGACATGACTAGTTGACCAGTTAAACGCTCCACGTGGCACCTCTAGTGTTGCATCACATTATCTCACTACCATCGTGCCCACCTGTCGACTTGTATCTACTCTACATCTACACTCTTATAAATACATAAATACACTCTTATAAAAAACAGAGTTGGTGATGATGGTGTGCCTGCCATCCTGCAATATAGGCCGTCCGATTTATATCTGACGGATAGGAAAGAAACTATGGCAATTTTGCAAAAAGGTACCCACACACCTCTCCACATTTGCAAATAAGGCCTTCCCTCGTTCATCCTTTTCTCTCACAAGATAAACAAGTCATACAAATGCATCTTGATGTTACGTGCAACGCACGGGCATCTTGCTAGTAAGAATGAAAACAAACGACAAAAAAATATTTGGACGGTGGTTCGAAGTCATGACCGCGGGCACAGCGGACAAGGTGGCCTTGTATTGGTATGCTGAGCCGTCTGTTTTAACACACAGGAGCTGGTGTGGTGATTATACACACACGCACGCATGCACACGAACTGCATCCACGCAACACTCACACAAACACATGCACCCACGCACGCACGCAACACTCACACGTACACACGCAGCCACGCACGCACGCAACACTCACACGCACGCACGCAACACTCACACGCACACACGCACGCATGCATGCACACACCAGTACACCACACGACCAACACACACTCTCACGCTCAAGTGCTCAACCTACACGTGCATGCGCACACATCAGGCCCTGACAGACACATACACAACCAGGTGATTCCCGCGCACGGGTTGGAGCCTTGTCGCGCCTGCGTAAATTTGTGTTTATCTGACCTTTTGCCTATGCGAACTGACAGGTGGGACCCACAAGGAACGTGGTCAATTTAACTAGTCAACATGGCGCCACGCAGACTATTTGGCCGGTCAACAGAGTGCAATCCGATGCTGAACTGTGAGCAAGTGACCGTATAATCACCGCAAAACGTATATAGTGACCGTAATCAGCTTATTCTGAAGTTCGGTGACCGTATTACGCTTTTCTCTCTGTAGGCCCTCCAAAACTACATCTCTACACGTTCTCGCATGTTACATCTAACAACTATGCAATACAGCACTACTACTACACTCTAACACAATAAATCATATGTGTTTTTAGTTTTACTAGATATCATATTGTTACTTATAATTATTCAGTTTGCATACATTAAAATTGCCTTTGAAATGTATGGCCAGTATCATCTACCGCGCGGGAAAAATCCCGCCCTTTCCTGTTTAATCGGGTTTGTATCGATGGATCGTGCGAAACAGCAAAACTATAGTACTATACAGTACTACAAGTGACAGTTCACTGGGCCGTCGTGTCGTCTACTCCTCCGTCGTAAGAGTGGAGCGCTCGCTTTCATAAATCTTCTAGTCCCTTTCGCCGACATGTGGGACATCAAGCTACCGGGTCCACGTGCCATACCGGAATACAGTGCAGAGCAGCCGGGGTGAAGCACCCCAGTCATGGCGCCGGCGTAGTAATGAGCAATGAGGCGTCAAATCACAAGCTGCACCTTTCCCGCAGTTAAGTTGGAGGGACGAAGCAACCATCATTTCACTCGTTGCTGAATCCGCTTCTGCCTCATCTTCTTCAACTTAACCACGTGTTGCTTCTGCCGTTGTTCTGCCTCATGTGGGACGCGGATCGGCTTGGTAAAGCACTGACACGTGGGACCGCATGTTAGCAAACCGCCAGGACAACGTCCTCCGAAAATAAGAAGCCTAATCCTAGACTTACAAAGGGCTACGTAGCTGCTACGTATACTTTCCATCTAATCTATATATGCCCCCCTGATTTTCAGGTGGGGTGGGCCTAATCCTCTCCTTTAATCCAATCAAATAGTCCCACATCACATCAGTTCGTAACTTTACGTAAACCATTACGTGGATGTAGCATTGCTCAAATAAGAAACCTCCCCCGCCATCCGCGCGGCAAAATCACCTCCTTTTTACTAATCTTGATTCTATAATTTTTTAGATCAATATAATTGAGATTTGTATAGATAGCACACAGGAGCAAAACCAAGTGGTACGGTTAAGGGCATCCACAATGTGTAGCCAAATGTGAAAATAGCTTTTGGCATCGTGGGAACCATTGTGGACGGTGTTGCCAAAGCCAAAAAGATGGAACCGAAGCTCCCTGATTGATTGATTGAAGGAATAGAAAAATGCAACGTCTCTCCTCTTTCTCCCATGCTTGGACGCATGTAGTACAGTATAGAGCACAGAGTCTACTCCCCTGTCCCTTCTATCACAAATCACAAAGCAGTGAGGCGTCAAATCACAAAAGCACGGACGAAGCAACCATCATTTCACTCTTCGCTGACTCCGCTTCTCCATCGTCTTCTTCGAGAAACCATCTCACCGCACTAGTACTCCTAGTAGTACTAGTAAAGGACTTCCTGGATGCAAATAAGGCGGTTGTCTCGGCTTGCAGGCGGCACTTGCGAACGACTTACCGTGGTCTCCCTCAATGGTGTTCTCCGTCGAACGCACTTCGCCAAACCACCAAAAAAAGATATCGTCGACGTCACCGCAATGGGGAAGGAAGTCAAATATAGTTACTACCTCCATTTTTTTGTACACAAGGCCAGTATATCAAAATTACAATTTGCAAAGGGCCACTAACACTAATCGAGGCAAAATTGATGGGGTTAGCAACCAAGGACATTAATATCCCCTGCATGCATGGGGAAGTGAGAAGGTTGGTTTGCATGGCGCTGCATTAATCAAGCGATGAGGAGTGAGATGGTTAGCTCTTTGGTCTTTGGAGAAAAAATACGCATTAATTGACACGTGAAACGAGGATTTGTATCGATTAAATCCCGCGAAGGAAAACCCCGCCTTTCTTTTTTAACACTAGTACTCCTAGTACGTACGTACTTATCCTGTTTGGGTCTAGGCCTTGCATTGCCAAACTTCGCCACACATTTTTGCCAAGCTTGCCTAAAGTTTTCAAAATGAGAAGGAGGTACACTTGCGCACGGCTGTCGCGGTCGCACCGCACCCTCACACGGTCGCTCCTGCACGCCGCGGTCGCACCGCACCCTCACACAGTCGCTCCTGCACGCCGCAAACCCAACCAAGGGAACGCACCCTCACTGACACGTGCTGTCGCATGTGAACAAACCAAACTCAGCCATCCTATCGCTGACACATAATTTTCGTTCATAGAGTATGTTTATCCAACCGCATGTTGGGGAGTATCCGTACGGCCCGTGCGGTGGTCTGTTGGGGAAGAAGAAGAGGTGAGGAAGAAGGAAAGAAGGGTTAGGAGACGTAGGATATTCATCCAACCGCCTGAAATGGTAGACTGACCCAAGTCAGGCGACTTGCATAACAAATATATGTTTTTACACAGCAAAAGATCCATAAAAACAACAACATAAAGAAAAACTATCACTGCTCGCGGAAAGAGACGGCCTCGTCGTCTTTGGCTGCCGGCGCGAACCAGCCGTCGCTGCCGACGTGTGTCTCCGCACCGTGGTTGTCCTCGGCCTCCAGCTACTCGTTCAAGCGGAGCGTGCGGGCGCTCTGCACGGACGAGAGCACAGCCCGGTTCAAGTCGAGGACGTCCGGTTCCGCCTGCAGGAGGGCCTCGATGGCAGCGGCATCCGCGCGCTCCGCGTCGAGTCGAGCCTCCGCCGCCCGGTTCAAGTCCAGGACGTCCGGTTCCGCCTGCAGGAGGGCGTCGATGAGAGCGGCATCCGCGCGCTCTGCGTCGAGTCGAGCCTCTGCCGCCCGGTTCAAGTCCAGGACGTCCGGTTCCGCCTGCAGGAGGGCCTCGATGGCAGCGGCATCCGCGCGCTCCGCCTCAAGTTGAGCCTCCGCCGCCCGGTTCACATCCACGACATCCGGTTCCGCCTGCAGGAGAGCCTCGATGGCAGCGGCATGCGCGCGCTCCGCGTCGAGTTGAGCCTCTGCCTCCCGGTCCTCCTTTAGTATCGCCATGTTGAACCGCTGGTCCGCCTGCACCATGGGGGACTCGGACGCCGGCACGAAGTCGACGTCCATCGTCTCATACCCATCGGGGGCCTTCTGCGCCGCGACCTCCGCCATGAACATTGGATCGGCTTCCTCCTCCTCGTAGCTTGGCTCCAGAGAACTCGGGGATTGGCCCGCCGCAAAGCGAGCTTGGGAACGGAGGTCTGTGGCGCCGACCGCCGCCGCGATTTCTGCGCGGCGCTCCGGCGTCAGCATCTTGTAGTAAGTGATCTTGCGGCGCACCATGGCTTTCCGGCGAACTAGGGGACGCTTGATGCGGGCTAGGGGATCGAAAGGTGGGGGAATGGGCTGGAGATTTGGTGTGGTTTTAGGGCAGTGGCTGGCGTAGGCCGAGCAGCGAAGGTTCTGGTGTGAATAGTGGTTCCGGTGACGACCGGTCAATCGGTTTTGACTGTACATCGCTCTTGTCGCGTTCGCGTTGCAGCCCGGCACGCTGGACCCTCCACGTCGCTCACCGAATGGAACGCGCTTCGTCTTGCGTTTTCGCTCGCTTGTGGGACCGCAGTTGAGAGCAAACCGACGTCCCTCCCCCTCCCCCGCCCGCGTCATTTATTATACCACCACTCCCTCCGTTTTATGCGGAGTAAATAAAAACAGAGGGAGTATACTACGGATGAGGATCCCCTGACGTGGCCGAACCCATTGAGTAACTGACATGCGGGGCCTAGCAAGCATGGGGTCCGCCAGTAAGTGACCGAAAGGGAGGGTAAGGCAGGGATACCTACGTCAGAGGATCCACTTCCACTATACTACTTTGACCAAATGTTAGAGTAATAATATATGACATGCAACTTACACAAATGTTAGAGTAATAATATATGACATGCAACTTACACAAAGCATACAGGGTCTAATGCGTTTTTCGAGGCTAACTTTGACCAAATGTTAGAGTAATAATATATGACATGCAACTTACACAAAGCATACGGTCAAATTCGTATGTGAAAGGAGTTTCCAATGATATAATTTTCACATTATACATCTCATGTACTATTAATCTTGTCAATAGTCAAATTGGAAACCATCTCGAGTACAAATCTAGGAGTACGTACGAATCTAACAATATTGATTGGGCGTTGTTGAATGTTGATACCTTTTTGATCAAAGTAGAGATACTTTGACTACACATAAAACTTATATGTAAACTAGAAAGGATAGGGGGAGTATATTGTACGTTCAAAAACGAAACGAACATTGAATACCCTTTATATATGATTTGCGGATGCTATGATCACCGGTTCAAAATTTTGAATCCGCCTTAGGTATCACGTGCCCCCACTCGTTCCCTCTCGATTTCATCTCGGGGTCCGGAGATCTATTGAAAGAGGACTAGGGTGGGTACATGCGAATGATACTCGGCGGAATGTTCAAATGAGGCATGCGGGAGGATGGACTCGACTGGAGGGCGACATGATCGATGGAGAAGAGGGTTGGAGAGGAATGAGAAATAAGCAAACGCCACATGATTATACTTGAACGGCTCAAATAAACAATAAGTTGTCTCGCTTGGCCTACATAGTGAAAGGCCTAATGCGCAACGCGGAGCACTGACGCTCGAATATGGCCGGGAAAACAGGGAAACCGACATGTGGGGCACACCCGTCGGGACGACGTAGCGCAGACTAGTCCAATGGAGGAGCTGGCCCACGACCTCCTCGCCACCGACAACCGTTCATGTGGGTCGTTGGGGCCAACAACGGGGCGCAGCTCCAGCACCGCCTCTGGACACGGCGACCGCGGTGAGCGACACGCTCATATCGTCGCTAGACACGGTCGGTTTCAGTGTGCCGAGGGTGGCGTTAGTGCTGTGGCACGACCAACGGTATGTTTGGTTTGTGCCCAAGGTTGCCCCATCAAAGCATTGGGTAGCCAAAATTTTGGTTGAGGTATTGGTTGCCCATGATTTGGCCGACATTGGCAAGAAAAATGAACTAGAGTTGGCTAGAGTTCATTGGCATGCCAAAGAAATGGCAACCATCCAAACAAAGACCAATCTTTGGGTCATGACCAAAATTTTGGTTGAGGTATTGGTTGCCCATGATTTGGCCGACATTGGCAAGAAAAATGAACTAGAGTTGGCTAGAGTTCATTGGCATGCCAAAAAAATGGCAACCATCCAAACAAAGACCAATCTTTGGGTCATGACCAAAATTTTGGTAAGGTGCACTTTGGCCACAATCCAAACACACCCCAACACCCGGCTCGTCGAGGATGCACGGGGCGCCGCGACGCGTCCGCGGAGTGGTGTAGCGCGGCCAACTGCATCCTCTGGACCTGAGACCATGCCGGGTCGTCTTGCTTTTTCAATGACATGCGGGGATCGCATGTGAGCAAAGGGCATCTCCAACGTTGCCACGACCGCAGCTGACTACCCTGGCATACCAAAACCCTCGTCCCTCGCGCCGTCGCGCGGTGCGTTCCCAGCCGGCGCCAGCTGCCCGCATTCATGCCGTCCGTTCGTATGTCGTCGTTAAGAGGCTCGGTGCCCGAGGAACCAACTCCGGCGACTTAGAGCAAGTATAGTAGAGCTGAGTCAGCGGGCTATAAGGAATAAACTAGTATATTTATGCTTAGTTGGAGCAAAGAGAAGAGGAGAGAGAAGGTAAGCGGGCTCTTCGTGAAGAGCCAGCTCTAGCACGTGCTCCTAGGCACTTTGTGAGAATGAAAGGTGGGAAACATAATAAAAAAGTAGTACACTCTTTTGATCTACTATTATACATGTTGGCTATAAGATGGGTTGTAGATGACATGGCACTGGCTTATAGCCAGCAGCTGGCTATACTATTAACCATGCTCTTAATGACGCACCCGGACGCTTGGCCTCACCGGAATGCGCTACTTAAAGCGGCAACGCCCAGCTAACCTCCACACCATAGCGCATCGTCCTCCTACCTGGCACCACATCCGCCATGACCGCAAGTGCGAACGCTCTGCGGGAGAGCTTGTCTTCGGGGATGAAGCTCGAGGTCGCCGCCCTCGCTCAAGTCGCCTCTCGCGACGCAATAGCGGCGTAGCCGGACGCGGACGCGACCGCACAAGCGGTGGCCACGCTGGCGGCCGACGACGGGAGCACCGTCAGCCACGCGTCCTACTTGCCGCCGTCCAACGTCCGGCACCGCCGAGGTCGGGGACTCCTCCGAGGATGAGTAGGGCATGGGAGGCGGCAGGGCATGGTGTGCCAACTGGCCGGTCCGTATCCCGTGTTCTACTCTTCCTCGCCGGAGACCGCACCTTCACTTCACGGGTCTTGAACCCCGCCCCCGTACATAGAGATCGCAGATGGAGGACGTCGGTCGCCGCCGTAGAATAGGTTTAGGGTCGGGTTTCTTTTATTTTTCTGTCCTATAAAAGTTCGAAATGTAATGAAAATCTGCCGTGTTTGCATTAATCTCGGCCGGTGTATATGAACTTTCACAATAATATACATGGTGGTGGGCCCCTCCCTCCCCCCAATCTACAATCAACAGCTCACACGTTTCACATTACGTTAATTACGTAACTGGGATTACGTAGGTGTAGCATTACTCGTCCTAAAAAACCCAACTAAGCCAACCTCCCAGCATATCGCGCGGGAAAAGACCCGGCCGCGCCGTTTTAGTCGGGATTACCGGATTACTAGTAGTAGTATCGATGGATCGCGCGAAGCAACAAATTTTTTTTGAGGGGGCGAAGCACCTAGTTTAAAAGGAAAAAAGGCGGTACACTCACAGCACTCCTGTCGCGGTCGCATTGCACCCCACACACGTTCGGTCCTGCACACGGCTCACGCAAACGGAACGCGCTTCGGCTTGCCTCTTCACTGACACGTGGGACTGCACTTGGAGAAACCGACCATGCGCCAAACTCCCCCCGCCCACCGCGCGAAAATCCTCCCCCCCCCCACACCCAAAAATTCCCCCCAAATCCGATTCAACCGCCCTTCGGCCAACTAGCCAATAATATTCCCCAAACCCCCTCCCCCCTGTCCCCCTCCACTCCATTCGCTCCGCCAAAGCCGCCCTCCCCGCCGCGCCGATACGTCGGCGCCGCGGTTCGGCGATCCTCTCGCTCCCACAGTACGCTCTCGTAGACTGCCGTCCTCTAGCCGCGCCGCCACCTCTGGCTACGTTCTTGTGGAGGCGCACGGCGGTCAGCGCCGCCACCGCTGGCGACGTTCGTGTGGAGACGCACGGCGGTCAGCTTCTCCCACGGTACGCGCATTCTAGACTGAGGCCCCGTTCATGTCGGTGTAGCGCTGAATGTTAGCTGATAGACGCTGTTAATCTCACTGTTTGCCGAAGTAGTTTACTGTCAATATGCTCTGCTTAAGAAGCTTCCTTGCCCTGTTCTGCACTCAATCTGCTTAGCTGAGATGGCATGCCAAGGCCGATTAGTTGCTAAAATATCCTGCCATATATTTATTGTGACGTAGATTGCCATGGTCTAGTAGCCAATCTGTTAGGTGAAATAGCTCTACACCGTTTTATACTCGATCTTTGTTGCTGCGATGGCCTTCGATAGTTCGATGGCTGTGTGCTCGGCCTCATTGACTGCTGAAACAGCCTGCCATAATTTGGCACTCAAATCTGTTTGCTGAATTAGCTTTA
Source organism: Triticum aestivum (assembly GCF_018294505.1). Classification (NCBI taxonomy): domain Eukaryota; kingdom Viridiplantae; phylum Streptophyta; class Magnoliopsida; order Poales; family Poaceae; genus Triticum; species Triticum aestivum. Next base: position 58,327,723 of record NC_057805.1, read on the forward strand.
CATATATTTCGTTACTTAGATCTGCTCGTCCAAATATCTTGCCATAGCTTTAGACATCGACCTAGGTATTTTTTTCTGGACTTCATAAAAAAGCATATATGTTTTTCCTGTAATATCTAGTAGAAGAACTAATTTGTATGTCTAACAGATGGACAGGACTTGGATAACTTCTGCTCGAAGATTCTCCGCTGCATATGTCGAGGGGGTTGAAAACTTCATGAACTTTATCAGAGCTGAGTACGGTGGTCCGAAATCAGATGTGCTCTGCCCGTGTAGCAGTTGTATGAATTCAGTTACAAGACCCCAGTCAACTGTGCAAAATCATCTACACTTGTATGGGATGTCGGTCACATATACTAGGTGGGTTCATCATGGTGAAGCTGTGAACGTCAATGTTATTGACTACGTGGAAGCAGCAGATCACCATCTTGATCTGCCTGATGCTCAGGTGGAAGAGGAGGAGGAGGTGGTGGTGGCGGAGCCAGTGAGTTTGACCAACATTGAAACAATGCTACGAAATGCTCGTGCATTCCGTGAACTTTCACCTGCAGAAGAAAAACGGTGGGCCCGCATGTTGGAACAATGCAACGTTGCTGTCACCCCAGGAAATAAGCTGTCAGTATTCTCAGCTATGGTCACCTTTCTTCAGGTGAAGACATCTGAGCGGATGACCAACAAATCATTCGATGCGATGTTGGCTGCTTTCCGCGAATCTTTCCCAGATGCGTCTGAGCTGCCACACACCTACAGTAAAATGAAGAATTTCCTTCGTGCAGTTGGAATTGGATATGATATGATCCATGTTTGTAAGAATAATTGTGTTCTGTTCCGGAAGGATTATGCCAACTTAAGTGAATGCCCGAAATGCAAATCATCAAGATGGAAAGATGGCGATGCTGTGAAGAGGATTCCTCATAATGTTCTGAGACATTTTCCAATTATACCAAGATTGCAGAGGTTGTTTCATGATGCTGAAACAAGAGAGGATGTACTGTGGCATTCTAGGAACCAGGAGTACAGAGATCAGAATGTAATGAGCCATCCATCTCATGGTAGTGAGTGGAAAAGCTTCAATGATAAACACAAAGAGTTTGCTGCTGACCCGAGACACATTAGACTTGGCTTAGCTTCAGATGGATTTAACCCATTTGGCCACCAGAGCGCCACATATAGCATGTGGCCAGTGCTTGTTATCCCTTACAACATGCCTCCAAATGTCTGCACCAAAGAATCAAACTACATGATGGCCTTGCTCATCCCAGGTCCAAAAAGTCCTGGAAAGGATTTTGATTTGTTCATGGAGCCTCTTGTGGAGGAACTTCAACAGCTATGGAAGGGTGTTCTCACTCGAGACCTATATAGCAGCCCACCAGCTGATTTCTTTCTGCGTGCTGTTATAATTTGGTGCATCCATGATTATCCGGCTTTGGGCACTATGTCAGGGCGAACGACACATGGTTACAATGCATGTGTTCGCTGTGACAGGAATCCGCTGTCATACGCAATACTTAGCAAGATCTGTTACATTGGACACCGCCGTTTCCTTGCCAAGGACAAGCCGCATCCTAGAAAATACCGAAGACATGTGTTCAATGCAAAGCATGAAAACCGTGATGCGCCAAAGAGGCTCACCGCCGATGAGTTGCAAGTGGAATTAGAGAAGGTCAGGCATATTACACCAGGAAACCATCCTGGTAATGGTAGCGGGAAAAGGAAGCGTGGCAGGGTAGAAGAGAGATTATTGTTTACCCGCAGGTCCACTTTGTGGGACTTGGAGTATTGGAAAGATTTGGATCTGCGGCATAATCTTGATGTGATGCACATCGAGAAAAATATATGTGACAGCATTATCGGCACACTTCTTAATATTGAAGGCAAGACGAAAGATACCTTAAAATCTAGGATTGATTTGACACACCTGGGTATCAGAAAGGATTTGCAGGTGCAAGATGAAGGTAAACCACGGGATATGGCACCAGCTGTGTACGTCTTGGACAAGGTAAAAAGAAAAGAATTCTGCGAGGTCCTGTCACGTGTGAGATTCCCACATGGATTTGCTTCCAACCCTGAAAGGAGAGTCAGTGCAGATGGAAACAAGGTACAAGGGTTGAAAACTCATGACTGCCACGTCCTACTTCAAAGGGTTTTACCTGTTATCCTTAGAGGATTGGGCCGCCCTGACTTATACAGAGCAGTTGCAGAGTTGGGACAATTCTTCAGGGAACTCTGCAGTAGGAATATCAGGATAGATGCTTTGGAGCGTCTTAGAGACAAGATACCAACTATCCTATGCGACCTTGAGAAGATATATCCTCCAGCCTTCTTTGATGTGATGGTGCATTTGGCTGTTCATCTACCTGATGAGGCACTACTTAGAGGTCCAGTACAGTATGGCTGGATGTACCCTATTGAAAGGCGGCTAGGCACTTTCAAGGGCTATGTTAGGAACAGAGCTAGACCCGAGGGTTCCATTGCAGAGGCCTACATTGCTACAGAAGCGTTGACATTCTGCTCAAAATACATTGAAACAGCTGATCAGCTTAGCAAAGAGGTGGGTGAAGACAATCCCGGGCTCAATGTTTTCGATTATTCTGTTCGAGTTACAGGGAAGAGTCGACAAGAGGACAAACCTAAAGATTTGGACAAAATGGTTTGGTATGTGTTGAATAACTGTCCTGAGATACTACCTTATATCAAGTAAGTGCAGTACTGCAGCTTATACATCGTAATCTACTAAACTTGCAGCACATTCTTATATATTTAGATGTTTGACGCGATCACTATGTTGTGCAGCATCTACAAAGAGGAGTTACTGCCGCAAAATCCAAGAAACATTGACAAACTGGTTATGGCAGGATTTGCGAAATGGTTCAAGAACCATGTAAGCTTTTGAAGTGCACTGTCAGTTTTTTTAATATATTGAGTACATAAGATGATCAGCTTGTCTATTTTCTAACCATAGGTTAAGAAGATGCGGGAGGATGGGCAGGCAGTTGATGATGCCCTTTACTCACTAGCAATGGGTCCTGATACTCGGGTAAGACATTATGAATCTTGCGTTGTTGGAGATGTGCGCTACAACACCCTTGCACGAGACGAAGGCAGGAAGACACAAAACAGTGCCATCATGAGCACGGATACGTATGACAAAGAGACAACTGAAATGTATGCTAACATAACAGACATTGTTCAGTTGCAGTATATCTCCAGTTTCGAGGATCATCGGTGTGTGGTTCTGTTGTGCTGTCGTTGGTATAACCTGTTTTCCAGGATCGCAAAACCCAGAGCTGATGATTATTTCAAATCCATCAATGTCAAGGCGGCGTACCAGACCAACGAGCCTTTTATTTTGGCAAATCAAGCAACACAGATATTTTTCTTGGAAGACACATTTGCACGTAGCGATGACTGGAGAGTATTGCAAAGGTTTGAGCAGAGGAATTCGTTTAATGAAGTTGCACAACAAGATGATGCTTACACTGCTCCTGATGTACAAGATAACACAGATGTTCCTAATATCTTTGAGAACCATCACGTCAATGACGCCGGCGAAAAGATTGCCTGTCGTGCTGTGGACATACAAGAGTTGATCAAGAAGAAGCCAACGTTCGAGGACGTTGAGGACGAAGAAGAAGATGACACCGTGGGGAATTACGATTCAGACTGATACACATGGCGAAGATGTTGACGCTGCTGCTGCGGATGATGATTACATTGCTTTTGTCGTATTTGCCTGTCAGAAGACGTTTTTTATCTACTATGTGAAATTGTGTTTGCTATGACAACTGAAACCTGATGAACATGTTGTTTAGTATTTTGCTGTGAGAACATCACTTGTTATGTATGCTGATTTGTGTTTGGTGATTGTATGACAACTAAAACATGATGACATTGTTGTTTAGTTGTACTCATATTTGGCTGTGAAACTTGAATTTGATGACATAGTTTGCTGTTGGACTGCAATTTGCTCGACGTCTTCGAATGAGAACAAAGCTGACCCGACAGGGCCTCTGCTATTTATTTATTTATATGAGCAAAAGGGGATACCCCCTGATTTCCGTTAATAGAAATCATTAGATGTTCACAACACTACGCCCAGCCTGCTACACAGGTTTCATTCATTACTAGTTTCAGCAAAGTGCTCATGTCGTAGCCACTGAATACATCACGAGTGCTACATACACTGCAAATAAAGAGACAATCATCCTACAGAGCACATCGATTTTGCCCATTATCTTCACAAGCTCTTTCATCTCCTCATTGCTGTCAAGGCCGTTCAGCAGCTGTTGCTTGGCCATGATCAGAGGAACTGCATCTTTAACCTTCTGCTCTGCATCTTCCTCTTCTGCCGTTCCTTCAGTTACTTGTCCAACACCCCAACCTGCTGGTATTGGGATTCCTCGGCTAACCAAATAATCAGCGTAGTTGCATTCCCCCACATCAGCAACTTCCCAGAAATACAAATCACACGAATCTTCCCTTTTCTGCACGAATCAAATTGGAAGATCATCAACCAAACTATTAAAAAAATCAGCAACTGAAAGCAGCAGAACAACACTTAAACATATTATTACCCCATGATTCGGGCATTTGTAGAAGACTCGGCCAGGGTTGCGGATTGTGGTTGAGACGCGACGGATGACTCTGCGTGATTTGCAGCAGTGGCACCACACCAACGGCAGCGGGTTGCGATGAGCAATCGGCTGCGGTGCGCGTGCCGGCGGGGGTGTGATGAGACCCACAGGCGATGGTACGGGTGGCGACTTGGCGCATATCTGGTTGTTGCCTGCTGAAGAGCAGGTGGACGAGCAGCCAGCGGACATGGTTGCTGCGGCCAGAGCTTCTGATGCTAGGCAGAGTAAGTAGAGAAGAGGAGAAGCGAACGTTGGATATGTCAGTTTCATTACTTGCAGAGTAGCATAGCACCATATATAGTCATAGTCTAGGTTTGGATTCGAACCAGCTACAGGAGGGACCTCCTTGTTTTGCGAAAAAAATTATTTCTCCACCTGACAGCTGGGACCCACCGGCTGTATCTTCGCACGGAAGGAAGTGCCTCCTTGTTTTGCGAAAAAAATTATTCATCCCGTTGACAGCTGGGACCCGTCAGATTTGGTGACTGACTTGTGGGCCTACTAAGCGGACGTGTACGCACGGCTTTGTCAACTTAATCAACAAATGATTCTAGCAGCTGGACCGTTGGATGTTAATCCAACAGCCGTGCTCCTTCTTCAACCTCTGTTCTTGCTCCTGTCTCCCGTGGGCGGCACCGCGGCTGTGCTGCCGCGCACCCGAACCAGTGAAGTTTCCCACTCCTCTCCATCTGCGACTCCACTGCCCCGTCTTCCCCATCTCCGGGTCGTTCCAGTCTGGGTGCGCTCGGCACGGTGTGGTCAACGTGGTCAACAACCGAGAGTCATCGGAAGATGACTGTACGTGAGAGGCTGACAGTGGGGACGCACCACGCCCATGGACGCATGCATGCAACGGAACGCGGCGAGGTCAACGTGGTCAAGGAACGACTTCCATCGGAAGTATACTGTACGTGGAGAGTCTCAGCTGGGTCCACGGCCGCAGCAAGTAAGTGCCTCCTTATTACGCGGAAAATAATGATTCCTCCAACTGACAGCAGGGACCCACTGGACGGGCCACCGTATTTTGCGAAAAAAACGTTTGCCCCCTGACTGCTGGGACCCACCTGACGGGCCACCGTATTTCGCGAAAAAAACGTTCCCCCCGCTGTCAGCTCGGACCCACCGGAAGTGCCTCCTTATTACGCACAAAAAATGAATACTCCCCCGGCTAGCTGGGACCCACCTTGGTGGGAGGCTGACTTGTGGGCCTACTAAGTTGACGGGGACGAAGGGCTTTGTCAACTTAGTCAATATGAACGATTCTAGCTCCAGTGACCGTACGATGTCCATCCAACGGCCGTAGTGCTTCTTCAACCTCTGGTCTTCTTGCTCCAGCCGCCCAAAGCAGCGCCGGTCGTGCCGCATGCTCCTGCCTCCCGTGGCCGGCTGTGCTGCCGCGGAGGCCTCACCGCCCCCTACTATTCCCACCGCTGGCCAGGCCCTGCGGCGACGGCAGCCTCACACCGCAGCCGAACCAGTGAACCCTCGTACTCCTCTCCGCGCGGGCTTCCACTGCCGCGTCTTCCCCGGCTCCGCGTCGTCCCCTTCCTAGGCCTCGCCGTCGTCCACCGCCGTGGTGCTCTCCGCGCGGCGTGGTCAACGTGGTCAAGGAACGACTTCCATCGGAAGAGTACTGTACGTGGAGAGGCTGACAGCTGGGTCCACGGCCACAGCCCAGTTTTTTTGTGATTTGCCAAGTAAGTCGCTTTGTCAGGCCTGTTGGGCTGCAAATCTTTCAAGACGAGGAGAGCTTTCATTCGGCTGGCCGAGAAAATGGCCCATCAGTAATGAGAAATGGGCTGTACATTTTTAAAACACATCAAACCGGCAATTAGTTTCAAATATCTTTTTTTTCATTTCGAGATTTTAAATTACATTAATTTTTATGCGTGGAGAATTTGTTGGATTTTATATTGATATACATTTATTTTTAAAATCAGTTTGAATGTGAGTCGAAATTTCGGGATTAAAAACAGTTCGGACCGCACCGAAATATGCAAAATTTCGTATAATTTTTTAACCGTGGCCACAATATGGGCTGTAATGCTAACAAAAAGAATATGGGCTCCAAAAAAACCTTAATAATTAGCAAATGGGCTGTAAATTATTAGAAATAATGGCAGATGGGTTGTATGCTGTTTTCCACAGATTTGAGGCTTTCCTAAAAAAAGGTTGACGCACAAGCAGTGACTGTTGGATGGCCATCCAACGGCCGTCGTGCTTCTTCAATCTCTGCTCTTCCTGCTCCAGCCGCTCAAACAAGCGCCGGCGGGACTGCCTGCTCCCTCCTCCCCGCAGCCGGCTCTGCTGCCGCGCAGGCCTCACCGCCCCACCGTACTCCCATCGCTGGCCTAGCCATCCCTCTACTCACCCACACCTGCTGTTATTCTCCGGCGACGGCAGACGAACCAGTAAACCCTCGTACAGTCGTACTCCCCTCCGTGTGGGAAACAACTGCCGAGTCTTCCCTGCCTCCGTGTCGTTCCCTTCCTAGGCCTCGCCGTCGTCCACCGCCCTGGTGCTCTCGGCGCGGCCTGGTCAACGTGGTCAACGACCGACATGCATCTGAAGTGGACTGTACGTGGAGAGGCCGACAGCTGGGTCCACGGCCGCACGCAAGGAAATTGCTCCTTATTACGCGCAAAATAATGATTCCTCCACCTGACATCAGGGACCCACCGAAAGGGCCTCTGTATTTCGTGAAAAAACGTTACCGCCGCTGACAGCTCGGACCCACCAGCTATATCTTCGCACGGAAGGAAGTGCCTCCTTATTACGCACAAAAAAAATGAATACTCCCCCTGTTAGCTGGGACCCAGTATAGTGGCAGGCTGACTTGTGGGCCTAATAAGTTGACGGGGACGGAGGGCTTTGTCAACTTAGTCAATATGCACGATTCTAGCTCCAGTGACCGTACGATATCCATCCAACGGCCGTAGTGCTTCTTCAACCTCTGGTCTTCTTGCTCCAGCCGCCCAAAGCAGCGCCGGTCGTGCCGCATGCTCCTGCCTCCCGTGGCCGGCTGTGCTGCCGCGGAGGCCTCACCGCCCCCTACTATTCCCACCGCTGGCCAGGCCCTGCGGCGACGGCAGCCTCACACCACAGCCGAACCAGTGAACCCTCGTACTCCTCTCCGCGCGGGCTTCCACTGCCGCGTCTTCCCTGGCTCCGCGTCGTCCCCTTCCTAGGCCTCGCCGTCGTCCACCGCCGTGGTGCTCTCCGCGCGGCGTGGTCAACGTGGTCAAGGAACGACTTCCATCGGAAGAGTACTGTATGTGGAGAGGCTGACAGCTGGGTCCATGGCCACAGCCCAGTTTTTTTTGTGATTTGCCAAGTAAGTCGCTTTGTCAGGCCTGTTGGGCTGCAAATTTTTCAAGACGAGGAGAGCTTTCATTCGGCTGGCCGAGAAAATGGCCCATCAGTAATGAGAAATGGGCTGTACATTTTAAAAACACATCAAACCGGCAATTAGTTTCAAATATCTTTTTTTTCATTTCGAGATTTTAAATTACATTATTTTTTATGCGTGGAGAATTTGTTGGATTTTATATTGATATACATTTATTTATAAAATCAGTTTGAATGTGAGTCAAAATTTCGGGATTAAAAACAGTTCGGACCGCACCGAAATATGCAAAATTTCGTATAATTTTTTAACCGTGGCCACAATATGGGCTGTAATGCTAACAAAAAGAATATGGGCTCCAAAAAAACCTTAATAATTAGCAAATGGGCTGTAAATTATTAGAAATAATGGCAGATGGGATGTATGCTGTTTTCCACAGATTTGAGGCTTTCCTAAAAAAAGGTTGACGCACAAGCAGTGGCTGTTGGATGGCCATCCAACGGCCCTCGTGCTTCTTCAATCTCTTCTCTTCCTGCTCCAGCCGCTCAAATAAGCGCCGGCGGGACTGCCTGCTCCCTCCTCCCCGCGGCCGGCTCTGCTGCCGCGCAGGCCTCACCGCCCCACCGTACTCCCATCGCTGGCCTAGCCATCCCTCTACTCACCCACACATGTTGTTATTCTCCGGCGACGGCAGACGAACCAGTAAACCCTCGTACAGTCGTACTCCCCTCCGCGTGGGAAACAACTGTCGAGTCTTCCCTGCCTCCGTGTCGTTCCCTTCCTAGGCCTCGCCGTCGTCCACTGCCCTGGTGCTCTCGACGCGGCCTGGTCAACGTGGTCAACGACCGACATGCATCTGAAGTGGACTGTACGTGGAGAGGCCGACAGCTGGGTCCACGGCCGCACGCAAGGAAATTGCTCCTTATTACGCGCAAAATAATGATTCCTCCACCTGACATCAGGGACCCACCGAAAGGGCCTCTGTATTTCATGAAAAAACGTTACCGCCGCTGACAGCTCGGACCCACCAGCTATATCTTCGCACGCAAGGAAGTGCCTCCTTATTACGCAAAAAAAAATGAATACTCCCCCTGTTTGCTGGGACCCAGTATAGTGGCAGGCTGACTTGTGGGCCTAATAAGTTGACGGGGATGGAGGGCTTTGTCAACTTAGTCAATATGCACGATTCTAGCTCCAGTGACCGTACGATGTCCATCCAACGGCCGTAGTGCTTCTTCAACCTCTGGTCTTCTTGCTCCAGCCGCCCAAAGCAGAGCCGGTCGTGCCGCATGCTCCTGCCTCCCGTGGCCGGCTATGCTGCCGCAGAGGCCTCACTGCCCCCTACTATTCCCACCGCTGGCCAGGCCCTGCGGCGACGGCAGCTTCACACCGCAGCCGAACCAGTGAACCCTCGTACTCCTCTCCGCGCGGGCTTCCACTGCCGCGTCTTCCCCGGCTCCCCGTCGTCCCCTTCCTAGGCCTTGCCGTCGTCCACCACCCTGGTGCTCTCGGCGCGGCGTGGTCAACGTAGTCAAGGAACGACTTCCATCGGACGTGGACTGTACGTGGAGAGGCTGACAGCTGGGTCCACGGCCGCAGCAAGGAAGTGCCTCCTTATTACGCGGAAAATAATTATTCCTCCACCTGACAGCTGGGACCCACCGGACGAGCCACTGTATTTCGCGAAAAAAACGTTTCCCCCTGACTGCTGGGACCCACCAGCTACATCTTCGCACGCAAGGAAGTGCGTCTGGGCAAAAAAAGATTCGCCCCCTGACTGCTGGGACCCACCAGCTACATCTTCGCAGGCAAGGAAGTGCCTGACAGTCGGGACCCACCTGGTCGAAGCGTACATAGCGTTGTCATTCTGGTCGCGAACGTGTACGTACATATATACTGGTGGATGTAGAGGCGCACACGTGTCATAGTAGAGGCGTGTACGTGTCGTAGTAGAGGCACGCACGTAGCATGTACACATACGTACATCGGCCAGGGTGCAAGAAAGAAAATACGGCCACGTATGTGTACATACGGGCGGGGTCTCGAACGCCTACTCGTGCATACGTACGGCCAGGGCTCGTGTACATGGCTGGGTCGGAACGGAGAAACAACGTCGTCGTCGTGTTCATGGGGAGGCAACGGAATGCGTCGTGTTCATGGGGAGGCAACGGAATGCATCGTGTTCATGGGGAGGCAACGGAATGCATCGTGTTCATGGGGAGGGGTGTGGCGTACCGTAAAACGGAGGAAACGGACCTCCTACGCTCGAAACAGGGGTCCTGTTGATTGGGAGGAGTGTGGCGTACCGCAAAACGGACGAAACGGACCTCCTACGGTCGAAACGGGGGTCCTGTTGATCGGGAGGGGTGTGGCGTACCGCAAAACGGAGGAAACGGACCTCCTATGGTCGAAACGGGGGTCCTGTTGATCGGGAGGGGTGTGGCGTACCGCAAAACGGAGGAAACGGACCTCCTACGGTCGAAACAGGGGTCCTGTTGATCGGGAGGGGTGTGGCGTACCGCAAAACGGACGAAACGGACCTCCTACGGTCGAAACGGGGGTCCTGTTCATCGGGAGGGGTGTGGCGTACCGCAAAACGGGACTCCACGGGATACTGTTCATCTCCACCGTCGACCTCCTCCAGCCTCCACGGGCTACCGTCGACCTCCTCCAGCCTCCACGGGCTCCTGTTCATCCAGCCTCCACCGCGCGCTACTCCACCGGCTACTGTTCAACCACCTCTCCACGGGCACCCCTCCACCGTCTACTGTTCATCCAGCCCTCCACACCACGGGGTCCTGTTCAACCACCCCTCCACGGGCACCCCTCCACCGTCTACTGTTCGTCCAGCCCTCCACACCACGGGGTCCTATTCAACCACCCCTCCACGGGCACCCCTCCATCGTCTACTGTTCATCCAGCCCTCCACCACACCACGGGGTCCTGTTCATCCAGAGGCAACGCCACCGCTCACTGTTCATCCAAACCCCCCGCAACACTCACTGTTCATCCCAGAGGCAGCATCGATCGGCTTTAGTTAGCAGCAGTAGCGAAGGAATTGCTCGATCGGGTTCGGTTATCAGCCATCGATCGATCGCTCGGGTTCAGTAACGCGTAGCCTGCAGTGCAATCGCTCGGGTTCAGTTAGAGCCCAACGCCTCGCTCGGGTTCAGTTAGACCCAACGCCTCGCACACATGCGCGTACATGTACGAGAGAAACGCGCATCGCTCGGCCCCCGACCTCCCACCGTAACCGGGAACTCCCCAAAATTTTCCTCCCCCTCGCTTCTACCACAGTTTTTTCCGTCATGGACGGCCCAAAGAATGTCATGCAGCTGCGTCTCCGGCCCGCCCAGGACGAAAAGCCCATTTTCTGTCATGATTTTTTGTCATAGAAGTAGGAGCCCACCACATCTATGATGATACCGTGTTTTGTCACAATTATCGTCATAGAAGTGTCATATGTATGACAGAAAAAAATTTCGTTCGGCCCAAAATGTCACGGATGTGTCTTTTTTTGTAGTGATATCATCTACGCATAGACATGGCTCTGATACCACTGTTGGGGAACGTAGCATGCAATTTCAAAAATATTCCTACGCTCACGCAAGATCTATCTAGGAGATGCATAGCGACGAGAGGGGAAGAGTGTGTCCACGTACCCTCATAGACCAAAAGCGGAAGCATTTGACAACATGGTTGATGTAGTCGAACTTCTTCTCGTTCCGACCGATCAAGCACCGAACGTACGACACCTCCGAGTTCCGCACACGTTCAGCTCGATGACGTCCCTCGAACTCTTGATCGAGCAAAGTGTCGAGGGAGAGTTTCGTCAGCACGACGGCGTGGTGACGGTGATGGTGAAGTGATCCGCGCAGGGCTTCGCCTAAGCACTACGACAATATGACCAGAGGTGTAAACTGTGGAGGGAGGCGCCGCACACGGCTAACAGATGATGTTGTGTGTTCTAGCGGTGCCCCCCACATATATATAGGTTGGAGGGGAGGAGAGGCAGCCAAAGGGGCGCCCCAAGTAGGAGGAGTCCTACTTGGGCGCCTCCCAATTCGGCCTCCCCCTTACCATATCCACCGGAGGGGGAAGGAAGGAGGAGGGAGGAGAGAAGGAAGGGGGAGGCCGAATCCCTCCCCTTCCTTTCTCTCTTCTCCACTTTACTTCCCCGCCTATTTCGGCCTACATGGGGCGCACCAGCCCCCTAGGGGCTGGTCTGTCCCCTTCTTGGCCCATTAGGCCCATGTAGTTGCTGGGGGGATGCCCGGAACCCCTTCGGGTGACCCGATATGTACCCGGTACCCCCGAAACACTTCCGGTGTCCGAATATCATCGTCCTATATATGAATCTTTACCTCTCGACCATTTCGAGACTCCTCGTCATGTCTGTGATCTCATCCGGGACACCAAACAACATTCGGTCACCAAATCACATAACTCATATAATACAAAATCGTCATCGAACGTTAAGCGTGCGGACCCTACGAGTTCGAGAACTATGTAGACATGACCGAGACACCTCTCCGGTCAATAACCAATAGCGCACCTGGATGCTCATATTGGTTCCTACATATTCTACGAAGATCTTTATCGGTCGTACCGTAATGACAACATACGGTATTACCTTTGTCATCGGTATGTTACTTGCCCGAGATTCGATCGTCAGTATCTACATACCTAGTTCAATCTCGTTACCGGCAAGTCTCTTTACTCATTTCGTAATACATCATCCCGCAACTAACTCATTAGTCACATTGCTTGCAAGGCTTATTATGATGTGCATTACCGAGAGGGCCCAGAGATACCTCTCTGATACTCGGAGTGACAAATCCTAATCTCGATCTATGCCAACCTAACAAACACCTTCGGAGATACCTGTAGAGCATCTTTATAATCACCCAGTTACATTGCGACATTTGATAGCACACAAGGCATTCCTCTGGTATCCGGGAGTTGCATAATCTCATAGTCAAAGGAATATGTATATGACATGAAGAAAGCCATAGCAATAAAACTGAATGATCAATATGCTAAGCTAACGGATGGGTCTTGTCCATCACATCATTCTCCTAATGATGTGATCCTGTTATCAAATGACAACTCATGTCCATGGTTAGGAAACTCAACCATCTTTGATTAACGAGCTAGTCTAGTAGAGGCTTACTAGGGACACGGTGTTTTGTCTATGTATCCACATATGTATCAAGTTTCCGGTTAATACAATTCTAGCATGAATAATAAACATTTATCATGATATAAGGAAATATAAAATAACAACTTTATTATTGCCTCTAGGTCATATTTCCTTCAAAGATACCCCAACAAACCCCTCAAAGGATGATTTTCCATAGTGATAAGTGGCAGTAAATTTCAACACGTAATATAAATGTTTCTTTACCAAACTCCACTCACCAAAGGCGCTTCACTCCCCGGCAACGGCGTCAGAAAAGAGTCTTGATGACCCACAAGTATAGAGGATCAATCGTAGTCCTTTCGATAAGTAAGAGTGTCGAACCCAATGAGGAGCAGAAGGAAATGACAAGAGGTTTTCAGCAAGGTATTTTCTGCAAGCACTGAAATTATCGGTAACAGATAGGTTGGTGATAAGATAATTCATAACAGGTAACAAGTAACAAGTGTAACAAAGGTGAATCAAGGTCTCCCAATCCTTTTTATAGCAAAGGATAAGCCTAGATGAAATCTTGTATAAAGCAAAGCGCTCCCGAGGACACATGGGAATTATCGTCAAGTTAGTTTTCATCATGCTCATATGATTCACGTTCGTTACTTTGATAATTTGATATGTGGGTGGACCAGTGCTTGGCTGCTGTCCTTACTCTGACAAGCCTCCCACTTATGATTAACCCCTCTCGCAAGCATCGACAACTACGAAAGAAGAATTAAGATGAATCTAACCATAGCATGAAACATGTGGATCCAAATCAACCCCTTATGAAGCAACGCATAAACTAGGGTTTAAAATTCTGTCACTCAAGCAACCCATCATCTATGTATTACTTCCCAATGCCTTCCCCTATGCCCAAATCATGGTCAAGTGTCATGTAGTCGATGTTCATATAACACCACTAGAGGAAAGACAACATACATCTCATCAAAATATCGACCGAATACCAAATTCACATGATTACTTATAACAAGACTTCTCCCATGTCCTCAGGAACAAATGTAACTACTCACAAAGTATGTTCATGTTCAAGATCAGAGGGGTAATAAATATCATTAAGGATCTGAACATATGATCTTTCACCAAATAAACCAACTATCACCAACTACAAGGAGTAATCAACACTACTAGCAACCCACAGGTACCAATCTGAGGTTTTGAGACAAAGATTGAATACAAGAGCTGAATTAGGGTTTGAGAGGAGATGGTGCTGGTGAAGATGTTGATCGATATTGACCCTCCCTCGGTGAGAGGATCGTTAGTGATGACGATGGCTTCGATTTCCCCCTCCCGGAGGGAAGTTTCCCCGGCAGAATCGCTCAGCCGGAGCCCTAGATTGCTTCTGCCCAGGTTCCGCCTTGAGACAGCGGCGCTTCGTCCCGAAAGCTTCCTTCTGAATTTCTCTGGGTCAAAACCCTCCATATAGCGGAAGATGGGCACCAGACGATGGCCAGGGGCCCACAAGCCCTGGGGGTAGGGCGCGCCCCCAGGCTTGTGGCCACCTGGTGGGTCCCCTTCTGTTGTTTCTTCGCCCAATATTTTTTATGTATTCCAAAACAATTCTTTGTAAAGTGTTAGGACATTTGGATTTGTGCAAAATAGGTATCTCAGATTTGTTCCTTCCGGTCCAGAATTCCAGCTGCCAGCATTCTCCCTCTTCATGTAAATCTTGTAAAATAAAAGAGAAAAGGCATAAGTATTGTACCATAATGTGAAATAACAGTCCATAATGCAATAAATATCAACATAAAAGCATGATGCAAAATGGACGTATCAAGATCCAGCAGGAGATCCTGGCGAGACAAGCCGCGCGCGCAGCCAGCATCCCTGCCGGGCTGCCTCCGAACTCGCCGGAGTCGGAGGAGGAGGAGGAACAGTCGGGTGAAGAGGAGGAAGAGGAGGAGGAGCTGGCTCCGATGAAGTCGGAGGAGGCGGAGCAACCGGAGCAGCAGCTGTCGGGCTTCAACATGGAGCAGGCGGAGGCGGAGTTCGCCGTCGCCAGTCCGACGAGATGGCGGAGCAGCAGGCATACTGGAGTTCATCCAGGATGAGGCCTATGTATAGGCCAACCGAGCGTTCCTCCGGTAGGAGCAGGCAGCGTCCGACGCGCTATTCGCCGAACTCGACGCGGATATAGAGGCGGAGGAGGCCGGAGCGGAGCAGCCGGAGGAGCCAGAGCTGCAGCTGTCGCCAATGCTGCTGGAGCCAGGCACGGAGATCATCGACATCTCCAACGATGAGTAGCTAGGTGATCGACGTTGTACGCAAGTTTATTTCGTTTGGATATCTTTGTATGAATTAAAAAATCTAGTATAAGATGTTCAGATGCAATAAACGAAATTTAAGATGTGCACGGTGACTACCGCGGACGCGTTCGGGCTAGGACGCGACCGTTTGAGGGCCATATTTGACATATCGGCTGAAGATGTTGTAAGCTGTGAAATTTCCTCGTTCTCCTTCCGCTCACTGTTTAGTTGACTAGCATAGGTGGTCCAAATCCAGCGACCGACCAGTGGGCCCCAGTCTCACGCTCCCTCAAGAAAACAAGAAAAAAAAAACGCTCCCGTCACCATAGTCCAGTCCACGCTCCGGCTCCAGCCCCGAAACCTCGAACCACGCCACCGCCCCACTCCGACTCCGACCCCCAAACACGCTCGCCGACCGCGACCGGGAGGCGCCGGGATCCACGGGGAGCTCCACCGCCCCCTGCTTGACCGCTCAGCGTGACGGCCGGCTGGCTGGCTGGCAACGAGGGCGAGGCTGCAGCGAGATCGACGATCGGCTCGGCTCGGCTGGTCGCGACGACGAGCTCGCGACACGGGATCGGTTGGCGGCCGCGACGCTAACGACGGCGGCACGCTGAGGTACCCTTCATCCGCGCTCTCACCGTTCCCGGCCACTGCCAGCAACTCAGCATCCACCCTCCGTTTTGCTGCCACCGGCCAAACGCCCCCGCACCGATTTCACTTTCCCCTGATTTGTTTCCATGTTCTGTGCCGCGGGCAGCCAAATCCAAGTCTCGCTGCAGCCCTCGGCTTCTGTCCGTTAGATGGATCCGTGGGCGGCAAATTTGGTTTGCCAACGCTTTGCTCTGATCCAGATTCCTTTTACCGAGTCGTGCCTTCCCTAGCTACAGCCACTGACAGAAACTAAACAGTCCTTTAGCCCTCAAGAACTTTGCTTCCAGCATTTTCGTGTTTGACTTGCTTCATGCAATAATTCAATCTCCATGCAGTGTGCATCTTAGTTAAGTAGGGCAAGTAATTATGATGTGCTCATTCGGATTCATGCATATGTTACTGGTCTATGTTACTACCTCCATAGTGGGTAGTGTCATAGATGTGGTAACATAGAGAGCTTCATTTATTACTTTTGAGACTCATTTTACATGGGGAACCGCTATGTAACCTAAATTTATGTTGTTGGATTCGTATATGAATATAGTTTCAATAATATCATTTTTGTTACATTTAACTTACATTTGATTAGTTAAAATCATGGTCAAAATATGACCCATAATACGAGGGGGGCTAGACAACCAGGACGGAGGTAGTACTCCATTTGCATCTCTCCTCATTAATTACTTGCCACATCATATTTTTTGCCTATGTGGCATGCATGTTACTCCCTCCGTTCCAAATTACTCGTCGTGGTTTTAGTTCAAATTTATTACCTCCCACTTAGGCTGGTCTAAGTTACTACCTCCGTAGTGCAAAGTAACATAGTAGTAGTGTCATAGATGGCTTCATTTATTAGCTCATAGACTCATTTTGCCTCGGGAAGCGCTATGTTACAGTAACATATTATGTTACCACAAGCACCTCTTTCCTCATTAAATACTTGCCACATAAGCAAAATTGTCTTGGGATGTGTTAAGCTAAGTTACCCCCACTATGGCTAGCCTTAGTGCTAGGGCTCATTGGTTATCTTTTTTGGTTATAGTTTAATGCTTGTGCATTGCTTAAGTCAGTATGCTCTGTTGGCATTTACATGTTTCGTTTACATATGTCCTGCCAAGATTTTCATTGTCGCATGTTTCCTTTTAGGCACTGAGCAAGCTTCATGGTAAACTCTCGAAGTTGAAGTAGAGAACACGCTAGGATGGCCATTCGGTGTTTCTATGCTACTCTGGTCCAAATCCTTCTCTGCCTTATGCTCTGTCAGCCATGCTATAGCACAGTAACTGACATCCAATGTCTGAAGAGGTTGAAGGCATCCGTTGATCCAAACAACAAGTTGCATTGGACATTTGATGACAACAAAGAAGGATCCATATGCACTTTTAACGGCGTGGAGTGTTGGCATCCTAATGAAAACCGGATTCTTTCTCTTCGGCTTAGCAGCATGGATCTGAAGGGCCAATTCCCTGATGGGCTCGAGAATTGTAGTAGCATGACATCGCTGGATCTATCGAGCAACAGCCTTTCCGGGCCAATCCCGGTTGACATCTCAAAACGGCTTCCATACATCACAAACCTTGATCTCTCGTATAATAGCTTCTCAGGGGAGATTCCAGAATCGCTAGCTAACTGCACTTATCTCAATGTTGTCAGTTTACAAAATAACAAGTTGACTGGTGCAATCCCAGGGCAGTTTGCTGGTCTTTCTCGCTTAACCGAGTTTAATGTTGCTAACAATAAATTATCAGGCCAGATCCCACCATCTTTGAGCAAATTCTCATCATCCAATTTCGCAAATCAAGACCTCTGTGGGAAACCTCTGAGCGGTGATTGCACTGCCTCTTCAAGCAGTCGTACAGGTGTGATTGCTGGTTCTGCTGTTGCTGGTGCGGTCATCACTTTAATCATTGTTGGTGTGATTTTATTCATTTTCTTGCGGAAAATGCCTGCCAAAAAGAAGGAAAAGGACCTGGAAGAAAATAAGTGGGCGAAGTCTATCAAGGGAGCAAAAGGAGTGAAGGTATGCCCCCCCCCCCCCCCTCCCCCAGGATCTTGAGATGGTATTTTAGTTTTGTATTTATATATTTTAAAATAAATGTTAGCCGTCCTTTGTTTCTAACTGACAAAATCTGTCGCGTTTTGCCCCACAAAAAGATGTTTCATCTTTGTGAAGTTTCATCTATTCTAATCAGATTAACGTTTTTGCAAAATACAGAAGCAGAATATTCTTATACATATATCTTTTGCCTTGAAGAATAACCTGTATCATAGTATTTAACTAGAAGTATAGCTGTCAGCCATTTATTTTAAGCACCAGACGTATCGAAAACATGACTTATCAGCTTAGGCATACAAACTTTTGGTTGGCTACGTTGTCACATGTGTTTCTGTAAATTCTCATTACAGGTATCAATGTTTGAGAAATCAGTTTCAAAGATGAAACTGAATGATCTGATGAAGGCAACATGTGATTTTACCAAGGAAAACATTATTGGAACTGTTCATTCCGGAACTATGTACAAAGCTACACTTCCTGACGGTTCATTCCTTGCTATCAAGAGGTTGCAAGATACTCAGCATTCAGAGAGCCAATTCACATCCGAGATGTCAACATTGGGAAGCGCTAGGCAACGCAACTTAGTTCCACTATTAGGTTACTGCATTGCTAAGAAAGAGAGGCTCTTGGTGTACAAGTACATGCCCAAGGGTTCACTCTATGATCAACTACACCATGAAGGCAGTGATAGAGAGGCTCTGGAATGGCCAATGAGGCTAAAAATTGCCATTGGGGCTGGTAGAGGGTTGGCGTGGCTTCATCACAGTTGCAACCCCCGCATTCTTCACCGCAATATTAGCTCCAAGTGCATACTACTTGATGATGACTACGAGCCTAAGATTTCAGATTTTGGGTTGGCAAGGCTTATGAATGCAATCGACACCCACCTGAGCACATTCGTCAATGGCGAGTTTGGCGACTTGGGTTATGTAGCTCCTGAGTACACGCACACCCTTGTTGCCACGCCAAAAGGGGATGTCTATAGTTTTGGTGTAGTCTTGCTTGAACTGGTCACCGGCGAAGAGCCCACGCGCGTATCAAAGGCCCCAGAAAATTTCAAAGGGAGTTTGGTAGATTGGATAACATACCTATCAAACAACTCTATACTTCAAGATGCGGTGGACAAGTCCCTGATCGGAAAGAACAGTGACGCTGAGCTGCTTCAAGTTCTGAAGGTCGCCTGTTCCTGCGTGCTTTCTGCTCCAAAGGAAAGACCTACAATGTTTGAAGTGTACCAGCTTCTGAGAGCTGTTGGGGAGAAATACCATTTTAGCGCTGCTGATGATGAACTGGCGCTCCGACCGCAGGATGCCGACTCTAAGAAGCTGGATGAGCTTATTGTAGCGAAATAGACGGGCCTGTGTGGTACATTGATGCTGGGTGTTTGTTGTATCTTGTGAATGATCAGGTTGATATATGGTAGTAATGTACTATCTGGACCCGTCGCTAGCGAAACTGTCGGAAGCTCGATCAATGCTCATGGTCCTGGAAATAGCGTGTTGTTGTAAGATGTGTATGACTTGTGATGTTCACGTTCTGTACTTGCTCAGTCTGTAGTGCATCTTTGGGATTATGTAACTGGTGTGTGAGACGGACAAACCTCTCACGTTTTTTTGTAGAAGTACGTAGTTTGCAGTCCTCAGTTTGATGTGCTCTTTAGCATTTATTTCCTTATTGTTGCTTTGCTTACGAAAGGCCCTTGGATAGCATGATCAGACACACATTTTCTTCATTTTTGAGGAAGACACATGCAGCTTGAAACAATTACTACCTCTATAAAAAATTTTAGATCACTACTTTTTACAGAGGGAGTACAATGGTGATTTCATTTTTGAGGATGACACATGCAGCTTGAAACAATAACTACCTCTCTAAACTAATACTAAGATTTTTAAATCACTACTTTTTACAGAGGGAGTACAATGGTGATGGTGCCTATCGCTGAACTTCCCTAGGTCTATAGACTTGAAAGTTACTCCCTCCGTTCACTAACTTCTTTTTTTCTGAATCAGATGTGTATATACATCTTCTAGTGTGTTTGTTCAGCCATTTCAGTCCGTACGTAGTCTATATTGTAATATCCAAAACATCTTATATCGGTGAACGCAGTAAGTAGCAAATTAGAACAACCATGTGTGCGGTGCCCCCCTCCATAGTTTTCCGCCTCGGTCATATTGTCGTAGTGCTTAGGCGAAGCCCTGCGTCGGTAACTACATCATCATGTCACCACGCCGTCGTGCTGACGAAA
Source organism: Triticum aestivum (assembly GCF_018294505.1). Taxonomy (NCBI): domain Eukaryota; kingdom Viridiplantae; phylum Streptophyta; class Magnoliopsida; order Poales; family Poaceae; genus Triticum; species Triticum aestivum. Next base: position 58,348,101 of record NC_057805.1, read on the forward strand.
CTCTCCCTCGGCCTCAGCTGGATCTAGAGTTCGAGGTACGTCACCGAGCTGAACGTGTGGAGATCGCGGAGGTGTCGTGCGTTCGGTACTTGATCGGTTGGATCGCGAAGACGTTCGACTACATCAACCGCGTTACTAAACGCTTCCGCTTTCGGTCTACGAGGGTACGTGGACACACTCTCCCCGCTCGTTGCTATGCTTCTCCTAGATAGATCTTGCGTGATCGTAGGAATTTTTTTAAAATACTATGTTCCCCAACAGTGCCGGCCAGACAAACACGACAACAGGTTCGTTCATCCGATTGGGGGTAGAAGTATATGCAGTTATCCTTTCCCCTCCCGTGAACTGTGTTCGAGAGCGGCGAACAAGGAGAGAGCTCGGTCCCCCCGCTCCCTCGACGATAGAATCTGCAGTCTCTTCCCTCTCCGAAGGTGGGAGAGTGGAGAGACCTCGGATCTGCGCCCTAGGCGTGTGGATAGTAGGTTAGGGTTCTCAGCGGCGCGGTCATGGTGGCAGTGATGGCGACATAGGGGAATAAATGTCTTTAAGCTTCTCCCCCACCTCGGCGAGGCCACTTGTGGCGCGCCCGATAAGCTTCTGGTGGTTGGTGCTTGTGGATCTACGAATCCGACAAGCTTTTGTGCTCCAGGCATGGACGTCATGGCGGAGGCGACAATTACGATGTGGAGATTTTGCTCCTTAGCTCCATCTTCGTCGCATCGAGGTTGGCTATGGCTTTGCCATGAAGCTCGTGGGGCAGGTAGAACGGCGGACCGGCATCTGGTGTCGTGAGCGGCTGCTGCCTATTTAGGAGGTGGTTTTGCGGCATAGCGCAAGGGGCCCCGGTTCAACGTCTTTGGCTTTGACATCTTCGACATATCCAACATTTTCTTCCTCAAGGCGCTAGTCCTTCAGGGGCGTTTTTCTTGATGACTTCCCGTCCACCTGAACAAACAAGGTCAGGCCGATTCTCAACTCGAGCTCAAATGAGCCCGTATAAACAGTAAAATCGTAAAAAGTAAATGAAAAACAAAAGAAAATCTGAACATTTTTTTGTGCGAAACATTGACAAAAGTTCTATGTGCATGCAAAATTTCATCTTGAAATTACAGTTGTGGAAGTGGTGGCAAAAAAAAATCCAAAATCCATGGTCCAAAAATGCTATTGTCAAAAGCATTTTGGAGTACTGATTTTGTTTTCTTTTGCTGCGACTTCCACGAATATCATTTCAAAGCGAACATTTGCAGGCTCTTGAAACATTTGTTAAAGTTTACCACACAAAAAATTCAAATTTTTTTGAACGTTTTTCCTTTTCGAATTTATTGTTCATGCAAGTTCATTTGAACTCGTGAGCAGTTGGGGACTTTCCCCGTCCGATGGAAGTGAAGATTCCAAGCGAAAACGCAACCGCGAGGAAAGAAAGAAAAGAGGCCGTGTCAAACCCCAAACACCGTCGGCGTTTTGAAAACGCGGGCGGCAAGCCAACCAATCCGGGCCTAGGCCTAGGGCGTAGCTTCGAATTGAATTTGAATCCGACTCCAATCCGGGTCGCTCCTGCGCATATTTCCACGACGAATCGCGTGGATGGATCCATCAGCTCATCACCCACCTCCCCTCCCCCGTCGATCCACCGCTTCCATCTTCCTCGCCTCCATCGCGCGCGCGTCCGCTCTCCAGCAACAGCAGCTGTTCGTCCGTCGAGCTAGCGCGACGGCGATGGCCGCGCGCAAGCGATCTGCTGCTGCCGTCCCCGGCGCTGGCCACGCCACCGCGACACATGGATCGCCGACGCGCTGCAAGAGGAGCCGCACCAACAACATCAGGAGCACCGCGGAGTACGAGGAGGAGACATGCCTCGGCGAGGGCAGCTTCGGCTGCGTCCTCCTGGCGCGCCACCGCGCCACCGGCAAGATCGTCGCCATCAAGTACCTCAACTGGGCGGACGGGTCCGCGGAGCCCCCCGACCCCGCCGAGCTTCTGCGGGAGGCCGGATTCCTCGAGGCCTGCGGCGGGAGCCCGTACGTCGTCGGCTTCGAGGGCCTGGTGCGCGACCCTGACAACGGCGCCTACGGCCTCGTCATGGAGCACGTCGCCGCGCCGACCCTCCACAAGTTCCTGTGGGACAGGCGCCGCGGCCCGCCGCTCCCGGAGTCCACGGTGCGCGCCATCATGTGGAAGCTCTTCGCCGGTGCCAAGAAGATGCACGACCGCCACGTCGTCCACCGCGACATCAAGCCGGCCAACATCCTCATCGGCCAAGACGGGGAACTCGTCAAAATCTCCGACTTTGGGCTGGCCATCTCCTTGTCCGAGCTGCCGCCGTACACCCAGGCTGGCACGGCGTTCTACTTGGCGCCCGAGATGCTCCTCGGGAAGGAAGACTACGACGCGCTCGTCGACACGTGGTCTCTCGGCTGCGTCATGGCCGAGCGGCTCACCGGCAAGACACTGTTCCTCGGCGACGATGATGATGATGATGACGACGATGACGACGACGCGAACAATGAGATCATCCAGCTCTGGAGCATCTTCCGCTTGCTCGGGACGCCGGACGAGAGGACGTGGCCGGAGTTCACATCTTCGCCGCACACCGCCAAGGCGCTACAACTCCTACGGTCGGGGCACAAGCAGAACCAGCTGCGGGATCTGTTTCCTCGAGAGAAGCTGTCAGAGGAAGGATTCCAGGTGTTGCAAGGCCTCCTCACATGCAACCCCGACAAGCGTCTGACGGCGGCCGCCGCGCTCAAGCACCGATGGTTTGCTGCTCCTCGTCCCGCCGCCGCCGCCGCGGCGGCAAAGGTCAGCGCTTTGTCGTTTCCGGTAAAGAAGGCACCAAGGATCAGGTTCATCCCGCCGGCCATGCCACAGAAGAATCTACTCAAAATTCCCCTCGCCGTGTGGAACGCAGCACAACAAGTGTAATTGAACTCTCCAGATGTAATTAAGTGTGAATGGATGAGCCATCTATGTAAATTGCTTCGATGACCATCAAGCAGTAGTTGATCCTTGGCGCCATGATCGCCGGATCGCCCATTAGTGTTGGCCTGCTTCTCTGAATTCCATGTGTCATTGTGCACACGTTCAGAGTATCAGAGATGTGTAATTGTGACGTAGTGTTGAGAGATCCATTAGACTGCTGATGACATGTTGTTTACAGATGCCCTGTTGTTATTGAGCTATAGTGCATAATTTGTGTTGTTTTTCCAAAATCCTGAACCGATGATAAATGTATGTAGAGTACAATGTTCTAAGCAACAGAAATCTGGGGAGATGGATGAATTGATGGTTAAAAATGTCATGCTGGTGCAGATTTCATGAGAACTTATAGATTTGATAATGGTACTAGTAGTCTAGTACAGCAATTGGACTTGTTCGTGTAGTTCAGTGTATGTGACTATGTGTTTCCACCATCTTTTTCATATGCAAATTTCATTACTGTCAAATATTACCTCCGTTTGGAAATAACTAGGAAGGTGTTACTTGTGTATGTTTGAACCAATGATTTTGCATCCTTCCTTGATAGGCCCACAAGGCCACAATGGTTCTAGGACATTTCTCTATAGACGTTTGCCGCAAGCTTGTAATAAACGAGGACTTCCGTTACAATTCTGAGCCATGGTTCATTTCTCAATTCAGTACCACCACCCCCCCCCCCCCCCCCTCCCCTCCAAAAAAAAACGTATAAAGACCAATATAGGCCTTTGAAAAGGACAACGATAACGGCCACACGTGTGGGCGTTAAGAAGTCTGCCCACATGTTTTGTGTGGTGTCTAAGAGGACCAGCCCACATCTAGGCAAAACAACTAGCGTCCACACGTCTCTTTTTTCCCTTGCGGTCCCTCTCACACGCCTACGTGTGGGCAAAATGCATAACGCCCACACGACCTTTCTCAGCCACCTACCTCACGGTCCCGCGCTCCCAGCGTGACAGTCACCACGCGTCCCCGCAGTTCCCATGGTTCGGACCCTCTTCAACGTCCGTTTACCTGCAGTTGCCATGTCGCTGAACTACAGTTGCCATGGTTGCTCAACTGCAGTTGCCATCTCAGGTCAAGTGCCAGATGCCATTTTGGACAACTGCAGCTATTGCCATGTATGGTCTGATTTACTATAGTTGCCATAATTTGAAGACTTTAGAGGTTGCCACCTAGTAACACTAAGCAGTTGCCATGTATGGTCTGGTTTACTACAGTTGCCATGATTTGAAAACCTTAGGAGTTGCCACCTACTAACACTAGGCAGTTGCCGTGTATCGCTACAAAGAGACATGGCAAAACAACATGTTCGGATAAAAAGAGAGTTGCCATCTGCTTACAAGCACACTAGGGCAGTTGCCGTGTACCCTGCAAAACATATGGCAACTGACATGTTCGGGTAAAAAAAAGAGTTGCCACCTACTTACAAGCACACTAGGGCAGTTGCCATGTACACTGCAAAACGCATGGCAACTGGCAGCTTGGGTGTGGTGTAGGGGAACGTAGTAATTTCAAAAAAAATTCCTACGCACACGCAAGATCATGGTGATGCATAGCAACGAGAGGGGAGAGTGTTGTCCACGTACCCTCGTAGACCGACAGCGGAAGCGTTATCACAACGCGGTTGATGTAATCGTACGTCTTCACGATCCGACCGATCAAGTACCGAACGCACGGCACCTCCGAGTTCTACACACGTTCAGCTCGATGACGTCCCTCGAACTCCGATCCAGCCGAATGTTGAGGGAGAGTTTCCTCAGCACGACGGCGTGGTGACGGTGATGATGTTCTACCGACGCAGGGCTTCGCCTAAGCTCCGCAATGATATTATCGAGGTGTAATTTGGTGAAGGGGGCACCGCACACGGCTAAAAGATCTCAAGGATTAATTGTTGTGTCTCTGGGGTGCCCCCTGCCCCCGTATATAAAGGAGCAAGGGAGGAGGAGGCCGGCCCTAGGAGGGGGCGCACCAAGTGTGGAGTCCTACTAGGACTCCCTAGTCCTAGTAGGATTCCACCTCCCATATGGAATAGGAAAAGAGGAAGGGAAAAAGAGAAGGAAGGAAGGGGGCGCCCCCCTTCCCTAGTCCAATTCGGACCAGACCAAGGGGAGGGGTGCGGCCACCCTTGAGGCCCTTTTTCTTCTTTCCCGTATGGCCCAATAAGGCCCAATACGTATTCCCGTAACTCTCCGGTACTCCGAAAAATACCCGAATCACTCGGAACCTTTCCGAAGTCCGAATATAGTCGTCCAATATATCGATCTTTACGTCTCGACCATTTCGAGACTCCTCGTCATGTCCCCGATCTCATCCGGGACTCCGAACTCCTTCGGTACATCAACATACATAAACTCATAATAAAACTGTCATCGTAACTTTAAGCGTGCGGACCCTACGGGTTCGAGAACTATGTAGACATGACCGAGACACGTCTCCGGTCAATAACCAATAGCGGGACCTGGATGCCCATATTGGCTCCCACATATTCTACGAAGATCTTTATCGGTCAGACCGCATAACAACATACGTTGTTCCCTTTGTCATCAGTATGTTACTTGCCCGAGATTCGATCGTCGGTATCTCGATACCTAGTTCAATCTCGTTACCGGCAAGTCTCTTTACTCGTTCCGTAACACATCATCCCGCAACTAACTTATTAGTCACAATGCTTGCAAGGCTTATAGTGATGTGCATTACCGAGTGGGCCCAGAGATACCTCTCCGACAATCGGAGTGACAAATCCTAATCTCGAAATACGCCAACCCAACAAGTACCTTTGGAGACACCTGTAGAGCACCTTTATAATCACCCATTTACGTTGTGACGTTTGGTAGCACACAAAGTGTTCCTCCGGTAAACGGGAGTTGCATAATCTCATAGTCAGAGGAACATGTATAAGTCATGAAGAAAGCAATAGCAACATACTAAACGATCGGGTGCTAAGCTAACGGAATGGGTCAAGTCAATCACGTCATTCTCCTAATGAGGTGATCTCGTTAATCAAATGACAACTTATGTCTATGGCTAGGAAACATAACCATCTTTGATTAACGAGCTAGTCAAGTAGAGGCATACTAGTGACACTCTGTTTGTCTATGTATTCACACATGTATTATGTTTCCGGTTAATACAATTCTAGCATGAATAATAAACATTTATCATGATATAAGGAAATAAATAATAACTTTATTATTGCCTCTAGGGCATATTTCCTTCAGTCTCCCACTTGCACTAGAGTCAATAATCTAGTTCACATCGCCATGTGATTTAACATGAATAGTTCACATCACCATGTGATTAACACCCATGGTTCACATCGTCATGTGACCATCACCCAAAGGGTTTACTAGAGTCAGTAATCTAGTTCACATCGCTATGTGATTAACACCCAAAGAGTACTAAGGTGTGATCATGTTTTGCTTGTGAGATAATTTTAGTCAACGGGTCTGTCACATTCAGATCCGTAAGTATTTTGCAAATTTCTATGTCTACAATGCTCTGCATGGAGCTACTCTAGCTAATTGCTCCCACTTTCAATATGTATCTAGACCGAGACTTAGAGTCATCTAGATTAGTGTCAAAACTTGCATCGACGTAACCTTTTACGACGAGCCTTTTGTCACTTCCATAATCGAGAAACATATCCTTATTCCAGTAAGGATAATTTTGACCGCTGTCCAGTGATCTACTCCTAGATCACTATTGTACTCCCTTGCCAAAATCAGTGTAGGGTATACAATAGATCTGGTACACAGCATGGCATACTTTATAGAACCTATGGCCAAGGCATAGGGAATGACTTTCATTCTCTTTCTATCTTTTGCCGTGGTCGGGCTTTGAGTCTTTACTCAATTTCACACCTTGTAACACAGGCAAGAACTCTTTTCTTTGACTGTTCTATTTTGAACTACTTCAAAATCTTGTTAAGGTATGTACTCATTGAAAAACTTATCAAGCGTCTTCATCTATCTCTATAGATCTTGATGCTCAATATGTAAGCAGCTTCACCGAGGTCTATCTTTGAAAAACTCCTTTCAAACACTCCTTTATGCTTTGCAGAATAATTCTACATTATTTCCGATCAACAATATGTCATTCACATATACTTATCAGAAATGCTGTAGTGCTCCCACTCACTTTCTTGTAAATACAGGCTTCACCGCAAGTCTGTATACAACTATATGCTTTGATCAACTTATCAAAGCGTATATTCCAACTCCGAGATGCTTGCACCAGTCCATTGATGGATCGCTGGAGCTTGCATATTTTGTTAGCACCTTTAGGATTGACAAAACCTTCTGGTTGTATCATATACAACTCTTCTTTAATAAATCCATCAAGGAATGCAGTTTTGTTTATCCCTTTGCCAGATTTCATAAAATGCGGCAATTGCTAACATGATTCGGACAGACTTAAGCATAGATACGAGTGAGAAACTCTCATCGTAGTCAACATCTTGAACTTGTCGAAAACCTTTTTGCGACAATTCTAGCTTTGTAGATAGTGATACTACTATCAGCGTCCGTCTTCCTCTTGACAATCCATTTATTCTCAATTGCTTGCCGATCATCGGGCAAGTCAACCAAAGTCCACACTTTGTTCTCATACATGGATCTCATCTCAGATTTCATGGCCTCAAGCCATTTTGCGGAATCTGGGCTCACCATCGCTTCTTCATAGTTCGTAGGTTCGTCATGGTCTAGTAACATAACCTCCAGAACAGGATTACCGTACCACTCTGGTGCGGATCTTACTCTGGTTTACCTACGAGGTTTGGTAGTAACTTGATCTGAAGTTACATGATCATCATCATTAACTTCCTCACTAATTGGTGTAGAAGTCACAGGAACAGATTTCTGTGATCCAATAAGGGAGCAGGTACAGTTACCTCATCAAGTTCTACTTTCCTCCCACTCACATCTTTCGAGAGAAACTCCTTCTCTAGAAAGGATCCATACTTAGCAACGAATGTCTTGCCTTCGGATCTGTGATAGAAGGTGTACCCAACTGTCTCCTTTGGGTATCCTATGAAGACACATTTCTCCGATTTGGGTTTGAGCTTATCAGGATGAAATTTTTTCACATAAGCATCGCAACCCCAAAATTTTAAGAAACGACAACTTTGGTTTCTTGCCAAACCACAGTTCATAAGGCGTCGTCTCAACGGATTTTGATGGTGCCCTATTTAACGTGAATGTAGCTGTCTCTAATGCATAACCCAAAACGATAGTGGTAAATTGGTAAGAGACATCATAGATTGCACTATATCCAATAAAGTACGGTTATGACGTTCGGACACACCATTACACTGTGGTGTTCCAGGTGGCGTGAGTAGTGAAACTATTTCACATTGTTTTAACTGAAGGCCAAACTCGTAACTCAAATATTTTACCTCTGCGATCATATCGTAGAAACTTTTATTTTCTTGTTACGATGATTCTCCACTTCACTCTGAAATTCTTTGAACTTTTCAAATGTTTCAGACTTTGTGTTTCATCAAGTAGATATACCCATATCTGCTCAAATCATCTGTGAAGGTCAGAAAATAATGATACCTGCTACGAGCCTCAATATTCATCGGACCACATACATCTGTATGTATGATTTCCAACAAATCTGTTGCTCTCTCCATAGTTTCGGAGAACGGCGTTTTAGTCATCTTGCCCATGAGGCACGGTTCGCAAGCATCAAGTGATTCCAAAATCCCATCAGTATGGAGTTTCTTCATGCGCTTTACACCAATATGACCTAAACGGCAGTACCACAAATAAGTTGCACTATCATTATTAACTTTGCATCTTTTGGCTTCAATATTATGAATATGTGTATCACTACAATCGAGATCCAACGAACCATTTTCGTTGGTGTGTATGACCATAAAGGTTCTATTCATGTAAACAGAATAACAATTGTTCTCTAACTTAAATGAATAACCGTATTGCAATAAACATGATCAGATCATATTCATGCTCAACGCAAACACCAAATAACACTTATTTAGTTTCAACACTAATCCCGAAAGTACAGGGAGTGTGCGATGATGATCATATCAATCTTGGAACTACTTCCAACACACATCGTCACCTCGCCTTTTACTAGTCTCTGTTTATTCTGCAACTCCCGTTTTCGAGTTACTACTCTTTAGCAACTGAACCAGTATCAATTACCGAGGGGTTGCTATAAACACTAGTAAAGTACACATCAATAATCTGTGTATCAAATATACCTTTGTTCACTTTTACTAGTCTCTGTTTATTCTGCAACTCCCGTTTCGAGTTACTACTCTTAGCAACTGAACTAGTATCAATTACCGAGGGATTGCTATAAACACTAGTAAAGTACACATCAATAATCTGTATATCAAATATACCTTTGTTCACTTTGCCATCCTTCTTATCCACCAAATAGTTGGGGTAGTTCCGCTTCCAGTGACCAGTCCCTTTGCAGTAGAAGCACTTAGTCTCAGGCTTAGGACCAGACTTAGGCTTCTTCACTTGAGCAGCAACTTGCTTGCCGTTCTTTTGAAGTTCCCCTTTTCCCTTTGCCCTTTTCTTGAAACTAGCGGTCTCGTCAACCATCAACACTTGAAGTGGTCTCGTCAACCATCAACACTTGATGTTTTTCTTGATTTCTACCTTCGTCGATTTCAGCATCACGAAGAGCTCGGGAATTACTTTCGTCATCCCTTGCATACCATAGTTCATCACGATGTTCTACTAACTTGGTGATGGAGACTAGAGAATTCTGTCAATCACTATTTTATCTGGAAGATAAACTCCCACTTGATTCAAGCGATTGTAGTACCCAGACAATCTGAGCACATGCTCACTAGTTGAGCGATTCTCCTCCATCTTTTTGCTATAGAACTTGTTGGAGATTTCATATCTCTCAACTCGGGTATTTGCTTGAAATATTAACTTCAACTCCTGGAACATCTCATATGGTCCATGACGTTCAAAACGTCTTTGAAGTCCCGATTCTAAGCTGTTAAGCATGGTGCACTAAACTATCAAGTAGTCAACATATTGAGCTAGCCAAACGTTCATAACGTCTGCATCTGCTCCTGCAATAGGTCTGTCACCTAGCGGTGCATCAAGGACATAATTTTTCTGTGCAGCAATGAGGATAATCCTCAGATCACGGATCCAATCCGCATCTTTGCTACTAACATCTTTCAACATAATTTTTCTCTAGGAACAAAAAATAAACATAGGGAAGCAACAACGCGAGCTATTGATCTACAACATAATTTGCAAAATACTATCAGGACTAAGTTCATGATAAATTTAAGTTCAATTAATCATATTACTTAAGAACTCCCACTTAGATAGACATCTCTCTAATCATCTAAGTGATTACGTGATCCAAAGCAACTAAACCATGTCCGATTAACACGTGAGATGGAGTAGTTTCAATGGTGAACATCACTATGTTGATCATATCTACTATATGATTCACGCTCGACCTTTCGGTCTCTGTGTTCCGATGCCATATCTGTATATGCTAGGCTCGTCAAGTTTAACCTGAGTATTCCGCGTGTGCAACTGTTTTGCACCCGTTGTATTTGAACGTAGAGCCTATCACACCCGATTAACACGTGGTGTCTCAGCACGAAGAACTTTTGCAACGGTGCATACTCAGGGAGAACACTTTTATCTTGAAATTTTAGTGAGAGATCATCTTATAATGCTACCGTCAATCAAAGCAAGATAAGATGCATAAAGGATTAACATCACATGCAATCAATATAAGTGATATGATATGGCCATCATCATCTTGTGCTTGTGATCTCCATCTCCGAAGCACCGTCATGATCACCATCGTCACCGGCGCGACACCTTGATCTCCATCGTAGCATCGTTGTCGTCTCGCCAACTTATTGGTTTTACGACTATTGCTACCGCTTAGTGATAAAGTAAAACTATTACATGGCGATTGCATCTCATACAATAAAGCGACAACCATATGGCTCCTGCCAGTTGCCGATAACTCGGTTACAAAACATGATCATCTCATACAACACATTATATCACATCATGTCTTGACCATATCACATCACAACATGCCCTGCAAAAACAAGTTAGACGTCCTCTACTTTGTTGTTGCAAGTTTTACGTGGCTGCTACGGGCTTAGCAAGAACCGTTCTTACCTACGCATCAAAACCACAACGATAGTTTTTCAAGTTGGTGCTGTTTTAACCTTCGCAAGGACCGGGCGTAGCCACACTCGATTCAACTAAAGTGAGAGAGACAGACACCCGCCAGTCACCTTTAAGCAACGAGTGCTCCGAACGGTGAAACCAGTCTCGCGTAAGCGTACGCGTAATGTCGGTCTGGGCCGCTTCATCTCACAATACCACTGAACCAAAGTATGACATGCTGGTAAGCAGTATGACTTATATCGCCCACAACTCACTTGTGTTCTACTCGTGCATAGCATCAACGCATAAAACCAGGCTCTGATACCACTGTAGGGGAACGTAGTAATTTCAAAAAATTTCCTACGCAGACGCAAAATCATGGTGATGCATAGCAACGAGAGGGGAGAGTGTTGTCCACGTACCCTCGTAGACCGACAGCGGAAGCGTTATCACAACGCGGTTGATGTAATCGTACGTCTTCACGATCCGACCGATCAAGTACCGAACGCACGGCACCTCCGAGTTCTACACACGTTCAGCTCGATGACGTCCCTCGAACTCCGATCCAGCCGAGTGTTGAGGGAGAGTTTTGTCAGCACGACGGCGTGGTGACGGTGATGATGTTCTACCGACGCAGGGCTTCGCCTAAGCTCCGCAATGATATTATCGAGGTGTAATTTGGTGGAGGGGGCACCGCACACGGCTAAAAGATCTTAAGGATCAATTGTTGTGTCTCTGGGGTGCCCCCCTGCCCCCGTATATAAAGGAGCAAGGGAGGAGGAGGCCGGCCCTAGGAGGGGGCGCACCAAGTGTGGAGTCCTACTAGGACTCCCTAGTCCTAGTAGGATTCCACCTCCCATATGGAATAGGAAAAGAGGAAGGGAAAAAGAGAAGGAAGGAAGGGGGCGCCCCCCTTCCCTAGTCCAATTCGGACCAGACCAAGGGGAGGGGTGCGGCCACCCTTGAGGCCCTTTTTCTTCTTTCCCGTATGGCCCAATAAGGCCCAATACGTATTCCCGTAACTCTCCGGTACTCCGAAAAATACCCGAATCACTCGGAACCTTTCCGAAGTCCGAATATAGTCGTCCAATATATCGATCTTTACGTCTCGACCATTTCGAGACTCCTCGTCATGTCCCCGATCTCATCCGGGACTCCGAACTCCTTCGGTACATCAACATACATAAACTCATATGATTAGGCGGTTAATGGAAGTTCAACTATCCGATCAGATGTGGAAAACAGCCCAGAACCCGAACCTGATTGATTTTCTCTTTTCCGAACCTGGTGGAGGGCACTAAAAACCTGGTCTGTAACCTTACATTTGTAGCACTTTTTCACTCCTCCTTAATATATCGGCAGTACAGTCTGTCAGTTCCTCAAAAAAAAAACTATCCGATCAACCTGATTCCTTTCAACTAGAAACTAACCAGAAACGGTGTGTTTACGGTAAAATCTTTGTATATGGATCTCATTAATTCTGGCCCAATCCCAAGATCCCTACATATTTGGAAAGTGAAGGTTCCCTTGCGTATTAAATTTTTTATGTGGTTTGACCACAAGCAAGTGATCCTCACCAAGAATAATTTGATAAAGCGACGGTGGGTTGGTAGTTCGCGGTGTTTTTGTGTTCATGATGAAACAATACAACACTTATTCATAAAATGTCCCCTCGCGAGATTACTTTGGCGAACGATACATATAGCCTTTAACATTAATCCACCAACTAGCATTGAAGGTTTATTTGGGACCTGGCTAGCTGGAATCGATCTACTTACTGCGTCTCGTATTCGGATTGGAATATGTGCGCTTCTTTGGGCTATATGGAACTGCAGAAATGATATGATCTTTAACAGACAACATTCTCTAACATTCTTGCAGGTCATCTTCAGAGCTACTGCTTGGATCGGTATGTGGTCCTTACTCACTCATATGGAGTCCAGGGAGCCTTTGGTTACTGGGTGCATCCAATGGGAGATGGTAGCACGGGATATATTCAACCGGTTTGGGTGGCGGTCTCTTAATAGAATAGGTGTTTAGTGTTCTATTCTTTTGTCCATGCCGGTTGTGGCTTTGAGTGCTCTTTTTTATTTTCGCTCCTCTTGCGAGCTGTAATGGAGATAAGACCTTGTTTGTTTCAAACCTCATTTTTTAATAATATGTCCGCGTGCATCCCTCATATGCAGAGGCCGGGGTAAGCCTCCTTTTCCAAAAAAAACTAAAATACATATACTGCATTCTTACTGTTCTGTTCATTGTCTGAAGAAAACAATTGCCACACTGTGCACTAAGGAACACTGCATCTATTGTCTATTTGATAGGCTACCAATATCATGATTCACCGTTACATGAAGGCAAAATCAACGTGAAAATGTGCATCCCAAGGAACTGCGACGATCCCAGTAGAGAAACCGATTCCAAAGGGTGCTACTACTGCTGTCTCACGTCCGGGCAAATTAAGCGCCTTGTTGGCGCAACCTTAAGGGATGCCAAGAAAATTGCCCAACATGCACTCCGAATTGCCCACCTGGCTTGGCGATTGAATTACAAGCATGCACATGAGTGCATGAATAATTGCGTTCATGTTCGTTATTGTAAGTTAGCTCGGTGATATTCAAACAAATAAATGTGTTGATGGACATGTATCTTTGCCTCTAGTTTGTGCGTCCAATCTGGTAAGATTGGTTTCAGCTAAATGTATGTTAGGGTTCATGATTAATAAAGTGAAACGAAGAATGGTCCCTCTTGGCCGTTCTTCATGTATGTCAGGGTTCTGATATGTACATGCTGTCGTGGGCATGACCGCGGAGGTACACTTCGCAGGCTTCCAGGATGCACGGACGCGGCAAGTGAAGTGCTCCTCGATGAACTTGTCAAAATGCTGGATGGAGATAGGATAATAGGAGGGGAGAGACCCATCAATATTATCCAGTACAAATATTGTTTCTTAGTGTTGAAAGGTAGGAGTACAACTGAAGTTAGTACAAAAGTGTACAAAGTTATGGTTGGTTAGGCATATTCATCTGAGATACACTAAAAAAATCTGGCATAGGTTCTACTCAGAACGCATAGCATTCTAACTTCTAGATACTAGCATTTAGATCTATAATTCTGTTATTGATAATAAAATTCAGTTAAGCCATATCAGTGTTATCAGAGCAAGTGTATGGGATATTCAAGTCATACGTTAAGCACACAATTTAAAGAGTTGGTGACTTGCCTTTGGTGGTTTGTGCAAAATGTACACCATGGACATGCAATAAGACAGCAAGAAAGCATTGTATGTGATGGAGTTCTTCTCTGGACCCATGTTCAATGATTGGATCAACAAATGGGGCCTTATGAAAACAAAACTGGTTAACAAGGTTTTTATCTGGAGTAATAATCAGGACAACACTCTCTTTGCTACCATTGATAGGATTTTTTTCTTCCACTAATTGGGATGCCCATTTCCCTCTTACCACCCTATGTGCTTTACCTAGAGTATGCAGTGACCACTCTCCCCTTCTTTTCGATACCGGAGAAAACAACACTCCTACTTCTAGATTGTTTAGATTTGAAAAATTGTGGTTTAGTCACCCTGAGTTTATTACTCCGGTGCATAAAATCTGGAATACCCCCTATCCTTTTGATTCAGCTATTGACACATGGCAATTTAAAACTAAGTTGTCCAGACAAAAGGTGAGGGTGGAGTATAAATATGGAGAAAGCTATGAAGAGGAAGAAAAGAGAACTAATCCAAGAACTTGATATTTTGGATGTTTTCTCTGAGCAAAACAGATCTTCTCCTGAGGATATCCTCAGAATGAAAGAGAACAAAGAGGAGCTGAGTGATATCTGGAAAAAAAAAAAAACTGCGATGTGGCAGAGGTCTAGAGATTAAAAAAATTCTAGAAGGGGATACGAATACGGCTTATTTTCATGCTGTGGCAAATCAACGTCGGAGAAAAAAAATCACCTTTCGGTTTTGAACAACCTAGATGGCCATGTCAATTGTACTAAAGATATGTTGGAGGTTGCCACTAATTTTTATAAAAACTTATTTGGATACGAACCTAAGCCGAATATTCATTTAAGTGACCATTTTTGGTTTGAGGATGAAATGGTATTCCAAGAAGAAAATGTTAGTTTAGAAAACCCCTTTTCTCAGGAGGAAATCAAAGAGGCCATTATGGGCCCGTATGCTAATGGAGCCCCTGGCCCTGATGGCCTCTCTTTCCTGTTTTACCAAACTTTCTAGGATTTAATCAAAAAGGATTTCATGGCCTTGGTTCGGGATTTTGAGGATGGCTCTCTAGATATCCAGAGGCTCAACTATGCTATTGTCACATTGATCCCTAAGGAACCCGATGCTAAGGATATGAAGAAATTCAGGCCAATATACCTTAGTAATTGCTCTATAAAAATCTTTAGCAAAGCTATGGCTAATAGAGTGTCACCTGTGGGACAAAGATTACTTTCTCCGTGTCAGTCTGCGTTTGTCCGAGGAAGATTCATTCTAAAAAGTGTGGTCACAGCCCAAGGCCATCTATGAACTACATAACTCTGGCAAGCCTGGGGTTATCCTCAAATTATATTACGAGAAAGCTTAAAATAGGTTTAACTGGGATTTCTTGGTGGAGATGCTGACCTCTAGAGGGTTTGGCAATAAGTGGATTAGGTGGGTCTTGTCCATCATCCAAAATAGCTCCTTTAGTGTCTGTATTAATGACACCAATGGACCTTATTGTGTTGGTGGGAAAGGCTTGAAACAAGGGGACCCATTCTCCCCCATG
Organism: Triticum aestivum; assembly: GCF_018294505.1. Classification (NCBI taxonomy): domain Eukaryota; kingdom Viridiplantae; phylum Streptophyta; class Magnoliopsida; order Poales; family Poaceae; genus Triticum; species Triticum aestivum. The sequence goes on from NC_057805.1 coordinate 58,363,993, forward strand.
TTGTTCAACCTTGTGGCTAATGAGTTCTCTAGGATGTTAGCGAAAGCTGTCAGAACTAATGTTATTTCTGGGATTGTTCCTTATATAGTACCTGATAGCTTAGTCAGTCTTCAATATGCTGCTGATACGGTGCTTTTCTTTGATCCTAATCCTGAATGCGCTAAAAATTTAAAGTGGTTGCTTTCTTGTTTTGACGAAATAACTAGTATGAAGATTAATTACGATAAGTGTGATTTGTTGAGTGTTAATCTTGATGATGCTTCTTCCAAGTTGCTTTCACAATTTTTCTGTGTTAAAATTGGGACTTTTCCCTTGAAATATTTGGGATTTCCTTTGCACTATTTGAAGCTGAGGAGTTCCGTCACTGCCGATGGTCGCCGTCGAGCATGCTCGCACGATGCCATGTCTGTGGTCTTCAACACCGATCTGCCCGATGGACTCGCGATGTCCCGACCACCACCATCAACCACCGTACCCACGAGCAGAGGGACCTCTTCGGTCGCGGGCACCACCCGGATTGGGCCCACCATCATCTATCTGGAGCAGAGATCCGACCCGTCCTGGACCCAAAACTGATCCGCCCTAGCACGAGCTCCCAGTCCTGGCCATCTCCGCCGCATGAGCATCCTACACCGCCGGCGGAAGAAGAAAGGCACCACCGGCACCCGCAACCTGCTGCCAACCGCCGCCGTGCAAGCCGTAGCGGCTGACCCGCCGACCGATGTAGCCACCCTGCGACGGGCGAACCAGACCGAGGCAAGGGGAGACCCCTGCCACGACCTAGCCCTCCACCCACCGGAGCCGCAAGGAGCAACCAAGGCCAGCCAGATCCACGGACGACCTCGAGGAGCAACCAAAGCCTAGTCGGTGTAGGCTGCCACGACCTAGCCCTCCGTCCCCGCTGCCGCCTACAACGACTGGGCTTTGCCCGACGGCGGCGAAGGGGAGGAGAGGCGAGGAGGGGGAGGGAAGCGGTGGAAGTTAGGGTTCACACCCTGCGCACACTATCGGGTGAGACGGGTTTTCGATCAACTCGAATACGTGCCTTAGCTATTCTAGCCGGGCAAAAATAAAATAAAATTGACACTTAAGTTGGTGCTAACGAAATGAGCAGTACATTGTGAATGTTTTCGTTCCCTGTAGCACCTATGAACGTGGCGTTTTTATTCCTTTTCTTTTTTGGCAGTAGTAGTAGCATTTTTCTAACCCGAACACATTTTTTTTAGCAGTAAAAAAGAACAAATTTGGAAGTTTCCCTGTCCCGAGTACCAATTTCCCTGTCCGTCCCCAATTTGGGACGGAGACGGAAGCGCCGCCGCCGACCTCGTCCTGCCCACCCGCTCCGGATCCAGCCCCAACGGCTACCCACCAGCTCCACTTTCCTTCTATATCCGCCGCCACGCCACGCACGCCACCTCGCCGAAGCCGTGTCCGGCAAGAACAAGGCGCCGGCTGCCACAACCGCCTCTGCCCCGGCTATAAAGGCGCGCCCTTTGGCCGGCCAGCTCCTCCTCTCTTCGTCCGGGCCACTCCCTCTCTCTTTGTCCGCGCCATGCCTCTCGCCTCGATTCGTCCTCGACTGGTGCCTCGCCTCCTCTCGCGCCTGGTTCTATCTCGCTCATCCTCGCTCGATTCGTCCGTTCGGATTAGAAGAATCAGATTTGGTTTTGCTCATCCGCGGGGTTCTTGATTTATTTGGTTCTGCTCGTCCTCGCTGTCGTTCGTTCAGAAATCGCGTCTGGTTCTTTCGATTCTGCTCGTCCTCGCCGTCGTTCGTTCAGAAATCGCGTCTGGTTCTTTCGATTCTGCTCGGCCTCGCTCTCGTTCGTTTAGAAATCGCGTCCGGTTCATTCGATTCTGCTCGTCCTCGCTGTAGTTCGTTTAGATTAGAAATCGCGTCCGGTTCATTCGATTCTGCTCGTCCTCGCTGTAGTTCGTTTAGATTAGAAATCGCGTCCGGTTCATTTGATTCTGCTTGTCCTCGCCGTCGTCAGCTTAGATAGAATCGCCTCTGATTCTGCTAGCTCGTTCTCGCTGTAGTCCGTTTGCAATCGTGTCTGATTTGATTCTGCTCGATCCCCTGTGTTGCTGCTGGGTTCGTTACACCGATGCTCTCGCGTGTTCTTCGTGACGTCTCGTCGGGGTATCCATGGAGGAAGCGAGCGAGCGAGCGGTCGGTTTGGGTCGTCTGGTTTGCGAACTAGCAAGTTTGTTTGAGAAACTTCTGCGTGCGCTTCTGTTATCTGAGAGGCACTCACGTTCCTGCGTTTCTTGTTCGCGTCGGGCAGATGTTCGCGTTTGCTTTTGAAATTGGATTACGGTTTATCACGCTCGTTCAGATCGGTTCCTCTGTTTCATCACCTGCGCTGTTCGTCGGTTACTTTCTTTCATATCTCAAACGCATCCGCCCTTTGATACTACTTGATGGATGTTCAGATCTCAAACGCTGCGTTGTCCAGATCGCTTATTCTGATTGAAATTGGATTGTTGGCCCTATGTCGATTCTTATTCTACTTGTTGGATGTTCAGGGTGTTACTGCTTATGTTCTTCTCAATTGCTTAATTCTTGTCATGCTTTGCTTATGTTCGCATATATTGTTATGTGTATTCAGGGGCTTAGGCAGAAAGTTTTACTAGAGTGCAAAACCATATAATTTCTCGTGTTGCTGCTACTTCACAGTGCTTGAATTTCTTTATAGCTTTATCTGAATCACCCTCACAGCTCTAGAGACATCAGTTTACTCATTCAAGTTCTGGAATTTCTGTATAGCTTTCTCTGTTGTGCCCCTATCTATGTCTGTTTCTTGTGTGCAAGTGCTCCATTCTCTGTGTGTGTGACTGTGGCTTGATGGTGAATATGTCTGGCTTGACTGTGTGTGTGACTCTGTGAATATTGCATTTGCTTGATGGTGTGGCTTGTATGCTTTGTTGAATGATTGGTTGTATAACTTCTGTTTTACACTGTTGTGGCACGATTGATTGTTGTTTGTTGATTGATTGTTGTTTGTTGAATGTGAGCTCGTATCTTGACGAATAATCATGTATGCTTGTAACGCCCGGATAATCATGCTACAGTAATCCCACGCTAATCAGGCCACGTCACCTCTGTTACTGTTGCTAACCTCACAATGATTCGAAACCGCTGCAAAATTTAAATTCTAAATAGTGGCAAACACCCAAAGTTTTTAAAAGTCAAAACAAAAATGTACGGTGGGGGCCAAATAAGGCATAGTTAATTATGGTGAAGTAAAAACATTTTTAGAAAATGTCTAGATACTTAAGTTGAGTTAAAACAGAAAGGAAAATAAATAATAAAGAAATAGAAATGCAAAAGGAGGAAGAAAAGGAACCCCCCGACCTCCCTGGGCCTTAGTCATCTGGGCGGCCCAAACCAGTAGCCCACCTCCCCCGGTCGCCTCCCTCCTCCCTGTTCACCCGACCCAGCGACCGCGCTCGCCGATCGCTGCCGAACCCTCTCGCCGTCCCCGTCGGGGAAGGGATAAGGGCGACGCCCTGCATCCCCTGGCCCCCCTGGCTCCACTCCCCCTCGACGCCCCCCTCCCAGTTCCACTTCTCCTCCCTCTCCGATCCCCTTCCCCACCTCGCCCGAACGCCACCATCGCCATGACTGCGACCTAGCCACGGCCACCGTGCCCCTCCCGCAGTCCCACTGTGTCCCCGAGGATCACCGCCCTCCGCTACTTCGACTGGCGCAACGCGTGGGAGCCCGGAGCCACCGCAGCGCCCACGTCGTCACCGTCTTCCTCCTCTGCTCCGACGAGCTTCGCTGCCGATTCCGCCGCACCGAGCCCTCCTCGAGCACGCTTGAGCACATCTGCAGGAGCACTGTGAGCCTGCGCTTCCTTCCCCTCTCCTCTGAGCTCGATCTCGAGCTCTAGCTCGCCTCACCGTCGTCGTCGTATCTCGTCACCGCCGTCCATGTCACCGCCGCGCACACAGCTACCGCAGCCCACGCTTGAGCACATCATCGTGCTCAGCATCGCCGTAGGAACCCGGAGCAACCATCTGTTGGTCCTACCGTGGCCAGCATAGTCGTTCCCCATCGCGTCCGACTCCGGCGTCCGCCAACCTCGACGCCGGCGCCGTCTATGGCCACCCCGGCCCGGCCATCGCCACGGTTCGATGCAGCTCCTCGCTCTCGACCGAACGCCCCCCCATGTGTCCTACCTTGCTCCGTAGCGCCGTCCCCGACGAGGCCCGTAGCTCGTCGCCGCCTTAGCTCCTCGCCGGCGCTGTTTCCAGCAGCTCCAGCTCCGGCTGGCCTCACCACGCGACGCGACGGGCTCTCCTCGTTCGAACACGCCCGCTCGCGCCCATTTTGGCCGCCGAACGGCGAATCCCGACGCACCCTCCGCCGCGTTTTGGCTCGCCGGAGCCAACTCCGGCGCCGGTCGCCGACGTGGCTGGCCTGGGGCCACCCCAGAGCCACTGCCAGTGGGCCCCGTGGGTCCCAGTTGACTGGGTTGAGTCAACTGCTGACTGGGCAGACCCCAGCCACTGACGTGCGGGCCCTACCGCTTAATCCTATAATTAAAACATTTTAATAATTAAAACTAATTAGTTTAGTTGATTAGACAATGACAGGTGGGGTCCAGTAGTTAACTAATCTAAATTTAGTTAGTTTAAACTTCTGTTAGTCCACTATCTATGACAGGTAGGACCCACTGGTCAGTTTGACCTGGTCAACCGCTCTGTTGACTGCTGAGGTCATCATCACGTCATGCTGACGTCATATTCCTTTTCTGTTAAATTAAGTAATTCCAGGAAATGATTAAATCTTTAAAAAATCATATAAAATAAACCGTAGCTCGGATGGAAAAACTTTGTACATGAAAGTTGCTCAGAACGACGAGACGAATCCGAATACGTAGCCCGTTTGTCAGCCACACGTTCCTAGCATAGCGAACATGGAACTTTTCCCCTCCGGTCCGTCTGTCTGAAAACACGAAACATCGGGAATACTTTCCCGGATGTTCCCCCTTCGTCGGTACCACCTACTGCCGCGTTAGGGCACACCTAGCACCGCTCATTGTCATGTCACGCATCGTCATGCTTATGTTTGCATTGTATTTACTGTTTCTTCCCCCTTCTTCTCTCCGGTAGACTACGAGACCGACGCTGCTGCTGCCCAGTTCGACTACGGAGTTGACGACCCCTCCTACTTGCCAGAGCAACCAGGCAAGCCCCCCCTTGATCACCAGATATCGCCTATTCTTCTCTATACTGCTTGCATTAGAGTAGTGTAGCATGTTACTGCTTTCCGTTAATCCTATACTGATGCATAGCCTGCCCTTGCTTCTACTATTGTTACCTTTACCTGCAATCCTACATGCTTAGTATAGGGTGCTAGTTTTCCATCAGTGGCCCTACATTCTTGTCCGTCTGCTGTGCTATACTATCGGGCCGTGATCACCTGGGCGGTGATCACGGGTATATACTTATATACTCTATACATGACACAGGTGGTGACTAAAGTCGGGTCGGCTCGTAGGAGTACCCGCAATTGGATCTTTGTGGCGGAGCGACAGGGCAGGTGGAGACCGCCTAGGTGAGAGGTGGGCCTGGCCCTGGACGGCGTCCGCGGTTACTTCGACATAACACGCTTAACGAGTTCTTGGTATTTGATCTGAGTCTGGCCATTTGGTCTATACGCACTAACCATCTACGCGGGAGTAGTTATGGGTATCCCGGCGTCGTGGTATCAGCCGAAGCCTTCGTGACGTCAGCGAGCGACTGAGTGGCGCGCGCCGGATTGGACTGGAATGCCACTAGGCTAGGTCTGCTTCCGGCCGCGTACGCAACGTGCAGGTGTGCATAGGGCGATGGGCCCAGACCCCTGCGCGCATAGGATTTAGACCGGCGTGCTGACCTCTCTGTTGTGCTTAGGTGGGGCTGCGACGTGTTGATCTTCCGAGGCCGGGCATGACCCAGAAAAGTGTGTCCGGCCAAATGGGATCGAGCGTGTTGGGTTATGTGGTGCGCCCCTGCAGGGAAGTTTATCTATTCGAATAGCCGTGTCCCTCGGTAAAAGGACGACCCGGAGTTGTACCTTGACCTTATGACAACTAGAACCGGATACTGAATAAAATACACCCTTCCAAGTGCCAGATACAACCCGGTGATCGCTCTCTAACAGGGCGACGAGGAGGGGATTGCCGGGTAGGATTATGCTATGCGATGCTACTTGGAGGACTTCAATCTACTCTCTTCTACATGCTGCAAGATGGAGATGGCCAGAAGCGTAGTCTTCGACAGGATTAGCTATCCCCCTCTTATTCTGGCATTCTGCAGTTCAGACCACTGATATGGCCCTTTACACATATACCCATGCATATGTAGTGTAGCTCCTTGCTTGCGAGTACTTTGGATGAGTACTCACGGTTGCTTCTCTCCGTCTTTTCCCCCTTTCCTTTCTACATGGTTGTCGCAACCAGATGCTGGAGTCCAGGAGCCAGACGCCACCGTCGACGACGACTCCTACGACACTGGAGGTGCCTACTACTACGTGCAGGCCGCTGACGACGACCAGGAGTAGTTAGGAGGATCCCAGGCAGGAGGCCTGCGCCTCGTTCGATCTGTATCCCAGTTTGTGCTAGCCTTCTTAAGGCAAACTTGTTTAACTTATGTCTGTACTCAGATATTGTTGCTTCCGCTGACTCGTCTGTGATCGAGCACTTGTATTCGAGCCCTCGAGGCCCCTGGCTTGTATTATGATGCTTGTATGACTTATTTATGTTTTAGAGTTGTGTTGTGATATCTTCCCGTGAGTCCCTGATCTTGATCGTACACATTTGCGTGCATGATTAGTGTACGGTCAAATCGGGGGCGTCACAAGTTGGTATCAGAGCCGACTGCCTGTAGGAATCCCCCTTTCCACACTCCTTGGCCGAAGTCGAGTCTAGACATTACAAAACTTTTACTAACATGGCTGTGTGTCTTACGGGCCCACGTCGCCATTGGGTGGTACTAGGATCTTTTACTCCTCGACCTTTACTCTGGGACTCTGAACTCTCTTCTACTCGGGTTAAACGAATTTACTAACTCTAACACTAGGATCCCGTGACCGCATTCACCCCAAAGTTGGATAAGCCATAGTTGTTTCTTAGAATAGTATTTTGAACAATTCACACACTGTCATTTGACTCCTTTGAAACGTCTTTGCTTTCAGATGGAACCCACGAGGCAGGTCGTGCGCCACACGACGGCCATTGGTGCCTCGGGATCACCTGCTGTGCTAGCTGAGATGATGACCTATCTGGGTTATCGCTGGCACCCTGAGTACACCGTCTACGAGGAGTACCAGGACTTTAACCAGGAGCAGTACCGTGCCATCGTCCACCTCTACTCGCGGGAGTATGACTCCACTACTGTGCTGCACACCGCTCATGGTGTTGGAGTGACCATCGATATGGTTGTCCACGATGCTGCCTATGCTGCTCTGACACGTCTTCGTGGAGAGTATCGGGAGTTGGACACCTCCCCTTTCAGGCACATTGCTATCGCATCTGATGTTGGTGCGGAGGGATACTATACTGCTGCCTACTCCACTGTCACCCGAGAGCCCTTCTACCATCAGAACCTGGTTCTGCATGCTGATGGGCTGGATCGAGCTAACCGAGCTCTTCGCCACGAGTTGTACACCACCCGTCAGCACCTTTACCGTGCTCTGACGCTGCTGCACCCCTTTGTCCGATCTAGGGAGCTGCCCCGTTCTGCGATCTACCCAGCCAGGACTGTGATGCCCCAGGGTGTCGGCTGGCCAGATGTGGGAGGCCACTCTCCCGCACTTGGACCTCTTCTGCCACCTGAGCGTCAGGTTCTGCACCAGAGTATTCGCGGACCCCAGGTTGCTGATGTGGAGTTCCCGATGCGACACTACCAGCTTTCAGGCTACACCTACCTCCACAGTACCTCTTGGGACTGATGTAGGCTTGCTTATTAGTGTTAGATGCATTCGCCGCGAGCCTGTGTGCCGCCTATGTTGTTTTAGTCTATGTACTGAACTCCGTGTACTGAACTCTATGCATGACCCCTTTTGTAAGTTATGCCGACTACTATGTAGTAGCTATCGTGCTCCTTTCATTATGCATGTTTCATCATGAATGATTCTTGTCTTTGCAAATTTCTCAATGCTGAACTACCCCTGTTATATATTAGCAGGATGGTTAGACCAGGTGGTCGTGGTAGTGGTGGCAATGCCCCACCACCACCTGAGTACATGGCTGGTATGATCCAACAGTTTGAACTGAACCGCCAATTCATGGAAAATATGATGGCTCAGTTTCCTCGCCCCAATATGGACCAGCAACCAACCCCAGTAACTCTGCAGGAATTCATGCGCCTCAATCCAACTGTGTACCGCAGCTCAACTCAGCCTCTGGATGCTGATGACTGGCTCCGTGACATCACCTATGAGATGGAGTCTGCCAATGTAGCCCCTGCCAGCTATGTCAACTTTGCTTCCTTCTTTCTGAAGGGACCCGCAGCTCAATGGTGGGACAGCCACAGGCGTACTCTGCCAGCTGGAACAATCATCACCTGGCCAGACTTCCAAGCTGCTTTCCGTGCCCGCTTCATTCCTCAGGGAGTCATGGACCGGAAGAAGCGTGAGTTCCGCAACCTCACCCAAGGCAACAAAACTGTTGAAGCTTATCAGCGGGAGTTTCTGGACTTGTCTCGCTATGCTGAAGAGGACATTGCAACTGATGCACGCAGACAGGAGAAGTTCCGTGATGGCCTTCAAGCTGACAACAAGCTCGCACTTCTAGTGCATGACTTTGCTGATTTCGCCACCTTGGTGAACAAGGCCATCAATGTCGAAACTGGTCTGCAGGAATACCAGAGCTCTCACAGGCGCAACCGTGACACGGGCTCATCTTCGGGCCCGCCCTCATAGAAGCGTAAGATATGGATCCCGAACAGCATGTACCGTCCAAATGCATCTGCCCCAAGGCAGACCTATGCTGCACCTCGTCTGCCTCCACCACCATCTAGGCAGTCAAGACTTCTAGCTCCACCGCCCCAAGCTCCTGTTCCCACTCCCAATAATGGCTTGTGCTTCAGGTGTGGTCAACCAGGACACCGTGCTAGAGAATGCAACCAGAACCAGAATCAACTGGCCCTTCCAGCAACTGGCCATGGAAGCAACCAGCCTCGCAGCAACAAGGCCAAGTCTTATGGTCGTGTTCATGCCAACCACGTTGATCTCAACGAAGCTCAAGACCAGCCTACTACTGTGATGGGTACACTCCTCGTAAATTCAGTACCAGCATCCGTTTTATTTGATACAGGTGCATCGCATTCATTCATGTCCGAAGATTTTGCATACAAGCACGACGTTAAATGTGAGGAGATGAACACCTCGGTATTGGTCAAAACCCCCGTGGGACAGTGTCAAACCTCCCTGGTTGGCATCGATGTCCCCGTGGAAATCGAAGGGCTGGAATTCTATGCCTCTCCCATTATCCTGAAGTCGTCTAACATCGACCTCATTTTGGGGATGGATTGGCTGAAAGCGCATACTGCTTCTATAGTTTGCGCCACTAAGACCGTTCCATCTACTTCACCCTTCAGATGAAATAGTTGCTTACCAAGCTCATCTGGTGCAAAATGCCGAGGCCAGGCTCTATGCATTGAATGCCTTGAACGCCGCACCACTCGAGGGCATTGAAAACATTCCCGTCGTGCGTGAATTCCTCGACGTCTTCCCTGAAGAACTTCCAGGGATTCCCCCTGCTAGAGCTGTCGAATTCATCATCGACTTGAAACCAGGCACCACTCCTATAGCCAAGCGACCCTACAAGATGCCGCCGCATGAACTCCTTGAGCTTAAGGAGGAAATCGACAAATCTCTTCGCAAAGGATTCATTCGCCCAAGTTGCTCTCCTTGGGGAGCACCTTCTCTCTTTGTCAAGAAGAAGGATGGGACAAACCGATTAGTTCAAGACTACCGTCCTATAAACCAAGCTACCATTCAGAATAAATACCCTCTTCCTCGGATCAATGATCTGTATGATCAACTGGCGGGTTCATCAGTGTTCTCTAAGCTCGACTTGAGGTTGGGTTACCACCAGATCCGTGTTCGCGAAGAGGATATCCCAAAGACCGCCTTCGTGACTCGATATGGTTCATACGAGTACACCGTCATGTCTTTCGGTTTAACCAATGCTCCAGCCACCTTCTCTCGTCTGATGAACTATATATTCATGGATTACCTCGACAAGTTCGTCGTGGTTTATCTGGATGATATCCTGGTATTTTCCAAGAACGAAGAAGAACATGCTGAACATCTTCGACTTGTGCTGGAAAAGCTACGAGAGCATCAACTATATGCCAAGTTCTCCAAATGTGAATTCTGGCTACCGGAAGTAACCTATCTTGGGCATGTCATCTCTAAGGATGGTATTGCCGTCAACCCTGAACGAGTCCAGGCTATCCTTGATTGGACTCCTCCCAAGAACGTTAAGCAAGTCAGAAGTTTTCTCGGTCTCGCCAGCTATTGCCGTCGATTCGTCGAGAACTTCTCCAAGATCGCCAGGCCTCTGACTAACCTGTTGCATAAGGGCGTCAAGTTCCAATGGACAGACAAATGTCAGGAAAGTTTCCAGGCACTCAAAGACAAGTTGACTTCTGCCCCAGTTCTAGCTCCACCTGATACTAAGAAGGACTTCGTCATTTACTGCGACGCTTCCCGTCAAGGATTAGGCTGTGTCCTAATGCAAGACCGCAAAGTGATTGCTTATGCCTCTCGGCAATTGCGCCCTCACGAAGAGAACTACCCAGTTCACGACCTCGAACTTGCTGCTGTCATTCATGCGCTGAAACAGTGGCGACATTACCTTCTTGGTAATCGTTGCGAGATCTTCACTGACCACCAAAGTCTGAAGTATCTGTTTACTCAGCCAGACCTGAACCTCCGTCAGCAGAGATGGATGGAGCTTGTTGCAGACTTTGACTTGGGTATTTCCTATACGCCAGGCAAGGCTAATGTAATGGCTGATGCCTTGAGCCGCAAGTCTTACTGCAACCACCTCCAGGTTCACAAAGTTCAGCCCTCGCTTGTTGAAGAATTTAGGAAGCTGAACCTCCATATTGTTCCTCCGGGTGCACTCGCTCCCCCTCCTAAGGAGTTTCGCAAGATGAACCTCCGTGTTGTTCCCAGGGTTCCCTCAATACCCTGGCCGTCGAACCAGATCTCTTGGACTCCATCAAGAGAATACAGGATATGACTCTGAAGCCCACAAGATTAAGCGCTACCTCGCAGAAGGAAAGCCCTCATTCTTCACTATTGCTGAAGATGGCACTTTGTACTTCAAGGGCCGCCTAGTGGTGCCATGTGCAGAGAAAAACCTGGATATGACACAGGAAGTTATGAAAGAAGCTCATGATACGCCTCTATGTATCCATCCTGGTAGTACAAAGATGTACCAAGACATCCGTCAGAGATTCTGGTGGTCTAATATGAAGCAAGACATTGCTCGTTATGTTGCTGAGTGTGACGTTTGCCGTCGTATCAAAGCAGAACATCAAAGGCCTGCTGGAACTCTGCAACCTATCTCTATTCCTGAATGGAAATGGGACCATGTTGAGATGGACTTCGTCACTGGATTTCCCAAATCACAGAAAGGTAATGATGCTATTCTTGTCGTCATTGACCGGCTTTCCAAAGTTGCACATTTCCTGGCGGTCAAAGAAACGATCACTGCTAGTCAGTTGGCAACGCTCTATATGTCCAGGATTGTTTCACTCCACGGTATTCCATTGGTTATCAGCTCAGACCGTGGCAGCTTATTCACTTCAAGATTCTGGGCAAGTTTCCAAGAAGCTATGGGAACTCATCTGTCATTCAGTACTGCATTTCATCCTCAGTCACAAGGGCAAGTTGAACGCGTCAACCAAGTTCTCGAAGACATGCTTCGAGCTTGTGTTATTTCCTTCGGCAAGAAATGGGAGGAATCTCTCCCGTATGCTGAGTTCTCTTATAATAATAGCTATCAAGCTAGTCTAAAGATGCCCCCCTTCGAAGTGTTATATGGACGAAAGTGCCGAACCCCTCTGAACTGGTCAGAAACGGGGGAACGTCCACTCTTCGGTCCGGATATTATCCAACATGCCGAAGAACAAGTCCGCATTATTCGTGAGAATCTCAAGACTGCTCAATCACGTCAGAAGAGTCAGTATGACCGTCATCATAAAGACATGGTCTATCAACCTGGCGAAAAGGCTTATCTTCGAGTCACACCAATGAAGGGTGCTCACCGCTTTGGAATCAAGGGCAAACTAGCTCCTCGATATATTGGACCATTCACTATTCTGGAAAGGCGTGGAAAAGTGGCATACCAACTGGAGCTACCGCCGAACCTTTCTCAGGTTCACGATGTGTTCCATGTGTCACAGCTCCGCCGTTGCTTCAAGGACCCAATCCGAGCTGTGGATCATGAAGTGCCCGAATTGCAGCAGGACCTCTCCTATAAGGAGCATCCGGTCTGCATTCTCGACCAAGCTGAACGCCGCACACGTCAGAAGGCGATCAAGTTTCTCAAAGTCCAGTGGTCGCACCATTCTAAAGATGAGGCCACTTGGGAACGCGAGGATCGCCTGCGTGATGAATACCCCGCACTGTTTCCAACTACCTCCTAAATCTCGGGACGAGATTTCTTGTAGTGGAGGAGATTTGTAACACCCGGATAATCATGCTACAGTAATCCCACGCTAATCAGGCCACGTCACCTCTGTTACTGTTGCTAACCTCACAATGATTCGAAACCGTTCCAAAATTTAAATTCTAAATAGTGGCAAACACCCAAAGTTTTCAAAAGTCAAAACAAAAATGTTCGGTGGGTGCCAAATAAGGCATAGTTAATTATGGTGAAGTAAAAACATTTTTAGAAAATGTCTAGATACTTAAGTTGAGTTAAAACAGAAAGGAAAATAAATAAATAAAAGAAATAGAAATGCAAAAAGAGGAAGAAAAGGAACCCCCCCTGACCTCCCTGGGCCTTAGTCATCTGGGCGGCCCAAACCAGTAGCCCACCTCCCCCGGTCGCCTCCCTCCTCCCTGTTCACCCGACCCACAGACCGCGCTCGCCGGTCGCCGCCGAACCCTCTCGCCGTCCCCGTCGGGGAAGGGATAAGGGCAACGCCCTGCATCCCCTGGCCCCCCTGGCTCCACTCCCCCTCGACGCCCCCCTCCCAGTTCCACTTCTCCTCCCTCTCCGATCCCCTTCCCCACCTCGCCCGAACGCCACCATCGCCATGACTGCGACCTAGCCACGGCCACCGTGCCCCTCCCGCAGTCCCACTGTGTCCCTGAGGATCACCGCCCTCCGCTACTTCGACTGGCGCAACGCGTGGGAGCCCGGAGCCACCGCAGCGCCCACGTCGTCACCGTCTTCCTCCTCTGCTCCGACGAGCTTCGCCGCCGATTCCGCCGCACCGAGCCCTCCTCGAGCACGCTTGAGCACATCTGCAGGAGCACTGTGAGCCTGCGCTTCCTTCCCCTCTCCTCTGAGCTCGATCTCGAACTCTAGCTCGCCTCACCGTCGTCGCCGTATCTCGTCACCGCCGTCCATGTCACTGCCGCGCACACAGCTACCACAGCCCACGCTTGAGCACATCATCGTGCTCAGCATCGCCGTAGGAACCCGGAGCAACCATCTGTTGGTCCTACCGTGGCCAGCATAGTCGTTCCCCATCGCGTCCAACTCCGGCGTCCGCCAACCTCAACGCCGGCGCCGTCTACGGCCACCCCCAGCCCGGCCATCGCCACGGTTCGATGCAGCTCCTCGCTCTCGACCGAACGCCCCCCACGTGTCCTACCTTCCTCCGTAGCGCCGTCCCTGATGAGGCCCGTAGCTCGTCGCCGCCTTAGCTCCTCGCCGGCGCCGTTTCCAGCAGCTCCAGCTCCGGCTGGCCTCACCACGCGACGCGACGGGCTCTCCTCGTTCGAACACGCCCGCCCGCGCCCATTTTGGCCGCCGACCGGCGAATCCCGACGCACGGCCGCACCCTCCGCCGCGTTTTGGCTCGCCGGAGCCAACTCCGGCGCCGGCCGCCGACGTGGCTGGCCTGGGGCCACCCCAGAGCCACTGCCAGTGGGCCCCGTGGGTCCCAGTTGACTGGGTTGACCCAGCCAACTGCTGACTGGGCAGACCCCAGCCACTGACGTGCGGGCCCCACCGCTTAATCCTATAATTAAAACATTTTAATAATTAAAACTAATTAGTTTAGTTGATTAGACAATGACAGGTGGGGTCTAGTAGTTAACTAATCTAAATTTAGTTAGTTTAAACTTCTGTTAGTCCACTATCTATGACAGGTAGGACCCACTGGTCAGTTTGACCTGGTCAACCGCTCTGTTGACTGCTGAGGTCATCATCATGTCATGCTGACGTCATATTCCTTTTCTGTTAAATTAAGTAATTCCAGGAAATGATTAAATCTTTAAAAAATCATATAAAATAAACCGTAGGTCGGATGGAAAAACTTTGTACATGAAAGTTGCTCAGAACGACGAGACGAATCCGAATACGTAGCCCGTTTGTCAGCCACACGTTTCTAGCATAGCAAACATGGAACTTTTCCCCTCCGGTCCGTCTGTCCGAAAACGCGAAACATCGGGAATACTTTCCCGGATGTTCCCCCCTTCGCCGGTACCACCTACTGCCGCGTTAGGGCACACCTAGCACCGCTCATTGTCATGTCACGCATCGTCATGTTTTGTTTGCATTGTATTTACTGTTTCTTCCCCCCCTCTTCTCTCCGGTAGACTACGAGACCGACGCTGCTGCTGCCCAGTTCGACTACGGAGTCGACGACCCCTCCTACTTGCCAGAGCAACCAGGCAAGCCCCCCCCTTGATCACCAGATATCGCCTATTCTTCTCTATACTGCTTGCATTAGAGTAGTGTAGCATGTTACTGCTTTCCGTTAATCCTATCCTGATGCATAGCCTGTCCTTGCTTCTACTGTTGTTACCTTTACCTGCAATCCTACATGCTTAGTATAGGATGCTAGTTTTCCATCAGTGGCCCTACATTCTTGTCCGTCTGCTGTGCTATACTATCGGGCCGTGATCACCTGGGCGGTGATCACGGGTATATACTTATATACTCTATACATGACACATGTGGTGACTAAAGTCGGGTCGGCTCGTAGGAGTACCCGCAAGTGGATCTTTGTGGCGGAGCGACAGGGCAGGTGAGACCGCCTAGGTGAGAGGTGGGCCTGGCCCTGGACGGCGTCCGCGGTTACTTCGACATAACACGCTTAACGAGTTCTTGGTATTTGATCTGAGTCTGGCCATTTGGTCTATACGCACTAACCATCTACGCGGGAGTAGTTATGGGTATCCCGGCGTCGTGGTATCAGCCGAAGCCTTCGTGACGTCAGCGACTGAGTGGCGCGCGCCGGATTGGACTGGAACGCCACTAGGCTAGGTCTGCTTCCGGCCGCGTACGCAACGTGCAGGTGTGCAATGGGCGATGGGCCCAGACCCCTGCGCGCATAGGATTTAGACCGGCGTGCTGACCTCTCTGTTGTGCTTAGGTGGGGCTGCGACGTGTTGATCTTCCGAGGCCGGGCATGACCCAGAAAAGTGTGTCCGGCCAAATGGGATCGAGCGTGTTGGGTTATGTGGTGCACCCCTGCAGGGAAGTTTATCTATTCGAATAGCCGTGTCCCTCGGTAAAAGGACGACCCGGAGTTGTACCTTGACCTTATGACAACTAGAACCGGATACTGAATAAAATACACCCTTCCAAGTGCCAGATACAACCCGGTGATCGCTCTCTAACAGGGCGACGAGGAGGGGATCGCCGGGTAGGATTATGCTATGCGATGCTACTTGGAGGACTTCAATCTACTCTCTTCTACATGCTGCAAGATGGAGATGGCCAGAAGCGTAGTCTTCGACAGGATTAGCTATCCCCCTCTTATTCTGGCATTCTGCAGTTCAGACCACTGATATGGCCCTTTACACATATACCCATGCATATGTAGTGTAGCTCCTTGCTTGCGAGTACTTTGGATGAGTACTCACGGTTGCTTCTCTCCGTCTTTTCCCCCTTTCCTTTCTACATGGTTGTCGCAACCAGATGCTGGAGTCCAGGAGCCAGACGCCACCGTCGACGACGACACCTACGACACTGGAGGTGCCTACTACTACGTGCAGGCCGCTGACGACGACCAGGAGTAGTTAGGAGGATCCCAGGCAGGAGGCCTGCGCCTCGTTCGATCTGTATCCCAGTTTGTGCTAGCCTTCTTAAGGAAAACTTGTTTAACCTGTGTCTGTACTCAGATATTGTTGCTTCCGCTGACTCGTCTGTGATCGAGCACTTGTATTCGAGCCCTCGAGGCCCCTGGCTTGTATTATGATGCTTGTATGACTTATTTATGTTTTAGAGTTGTGTTGTGATATCTTCCCGTGAGTCCCTGATCTTGATCGTACACATTTGCGTGCATGATTAGTGTACGGTCAAATCGGGGGCGTCACAATGCTAACTTGGTATTGGTAGTTCCCGATCATAGGTAACACACCTATTACTACTAGCTTGTTTAGTGTTGACTGACTATTCTTTTTTCTGATTTTTTTGTGATTATGTATTCACATTGCACTGCTCGATCCATATCGACATGCCCACGCTGTCTGATGAGGATAAAAATGTAAGGAACTCCTCCCAAGAATCTCTCTTACTCCTTGTATTAACTTGGCGACTAGACTTTACATGTTAAAAAAATATTATTTTCGTGAAACTGGAGCTCCTTGCTGTAACCCATTATATGACTTTATGAGCATGAACCACTTTCAGGTTATGAAAAAATGGGGTGCTCCAAACAAGATTGACTTCCTCTCTCTCTCTTTCTTATACAAGGCATGCAGAAGATGTGCAACAAGTAAGCAACTCATTATGTCGATATTTAGAGTGTAATACTTCACAGTGCCATCTTTCCCAATAGATTGAATTTTTTATATTGATATATCTGAAACAAAACTCCGCCTATGTTGTCTCAACATAGCCAGTCCCAAGCCCGGGTAAAGGAGGAGGGTTGTGATAGGCTTGGCGAGCCAACGTAAAAACTCAGCCACTCTTATGGAGATGAAACCCAAAAGATTCTCGTTGGGGCGTAACCCTCTCAGTGACGCGCCACATCGGTGGCAAATATCACCAAAGAACTAGCTCCGGACAGGGGTGCGTGGAAGCTTGCTATCCATGTGGCAGAGCCATGAGTTGGTCGCGAGATCTTATGGGTTTCACCTCTAGCCTACCCCAACTTGTTTGGGACTAAAGGCTTTGTTGTTGTTGTTGTATTTTGTTGAATAGTATCACATGTTTGTTTGCATTTCATACTTTAAATGTTCCTAACGTTGAGAGTTTTTTTCCTGCAATAGGCACGGGAGTTCCTCTCAAAGTTAGGTGATCTTAGTCAAACTCTGTTTTTTTGCCAAAATTGAGAATGTGGAGGTACTTTCAAGATATTCTTTCAACATTCCTGAGCAACTTTGTTTTGTTTACCACCTATTGACTCCTTATTCCTTGCAGGGCTTGAACCATTTTGACGAGATCCTAGAAACCTTGGAATTGATCTGCCACCTGAAAAGGTTGGTTATCTCAACCTTCGCAATGCAATTATCTCTTAATATGTCGTCCTAGTAGTGAAAAAATTAGAGAGAATCACTCCAATGCATTGTTTCTTAAGGGTCGTATCTAAATGATATTGCCTTGTCAAGAAAATTAAAGAAATGGAGTGCAAGAAAACGAGTTAAGAGCCGTATCTATATGAATATACAGCTCCACTCTCGTTCTTTCTTAATTATTACAGTGCCACATTAGTATTTTTACTATGATAACGTGCTAACAGCCAAGCATTGTGAGTGCCCTTGGCAGTTGTTAAGGCATTTTGCTTGATTAACATCTATTTTTCCCATGTGCATGAAGCTTAGTGATGATTTTATGTGCTTTAGTTAGATTTGCTCTTTTTTAAAATAAAAATCAAGGGTCTCTATTGAATACTACTTTGTTCGTTCTTTAGGTGTTCTTATTATTTCAGAAGTCTGCTATGCACAAGTGCATGGAAAGCATGCTGTTGTTACTCGTGTTGTGGACAGTATGACGGACAAACCTAAGGCCTACTCGTGCGGAGGCAACTGATGTGGCAAACGCGGTGCTGGACGGTTAGTTTTTGCCTCTTGCAAATATCTTATGCTTTGGTGATCCTATACAGCTGCTCATTATTGCACCCAAACAAACTATTAATGAACTTGAGCTGATCTTATTTTCTGAAAATATGAACATAACATATGGGTACACTCAGTTCTGAACTCAACCACCTAGCACCGTAATATGAATAATGAATCAGATGAGGATAGCAAGTTTGTACCTCATATATCTGAGATAGTGAGTACTCCGTGTGCTCGGTCTCATACTTCCCATTGTTGCTATCATGGTTTAAATTTTGCGGAGTAGTGCTAGTCTGCACCAGCAATATTTTGTTAGTCTTGAGTGTAGCAATGTATGCAGGATATGCTTCCCGCTAAAGCACTAGCAGCAGCCAAGAAGATTGAAGAATCCAATGAAAGTTCTGATTCTGAAAGCTCTGACTTTGAGGTATTCATTTACTTACCGACTTTTAATAGCATTTTTAATTATCTTTTTGCCTGATTTCACCACGTTTCACTTCATTGGTTTTCAGAAGCCAGCTACTGAAGTGAAGAATTATGCGGTTGCTACTGGACAAAAGAAAAACCAGGAATTGGACGGCTCTGACAGTGATTCTGACGATTCATCATATGAGGTAAGAATCATATTTCTAGCAATGCATGTCTATGTGAGATAATTGAGTACAAAAGCATAAAACATATTTCTTGCACTTACCATTCCCCTTATCTTGTCGTTTAATTCTGTGGAGTACTCATATTTCTTAGTCCTAACTGGAAAACCGTTTGCAGGATATGGCCACTAAATAACCAGCAGCCAAGAAAGTGGCAGAATCCGGTGAAAGTTCTGATTCTGACTCTGAGGAGGTATCAGTCTACTAGTTATATGAAAACTGAGGCTTCATTATTCTGTCTTTATAATGTGATACTAACATTTTCAATATATTTCAAGGATACCACTGCTAAACCAGTTCAATCTTCCAAGGTTGTTGCTGTTAAAAAGAATAAAGAATCTAGTGATAGCTCAGATTCTGACTCAGATTCAGATACTGAAGAAGTAAGTTCTCTGTTGTACTTGTTTACTCTTGGTAACTTCTCTTTTGTTATATTTGTATTTCTTAAACATTGTTTTGCTGTTAGCAGATCTTTTATCTATGCCATCTTTCTAATGCGGTTAATTTCTATGTCCAGGATACCACTGCTCAAACAGTTTCTGTAAAGAAAGAATAATCTAGTGGTAGCCCTTCTGTTACTTGCTTACTCCTGGTCACTTTTTTTGTGCAATGTTTAAAATTCCTTCCAATGTTTTGCAGCCAGCAGAATCTACTAATCCTGCTAAGAGGCCTCTGACAACAGATAAAAAGACTGAACATGTACGCATTATTTTTAAAATTTTATTTTCTTGAAAGCATTGTCTTCTACTCCCTCTGTCCGGAAATACTTGTCGGAGAAATGCATAAAATGGATATATCTAGAACTAAAATACATCTAGATACATCCATTCCTTCGACAAGTATTTCCGGACGGAGGGAGTATGATATTTGTTGTACATTAATTGATCTTGCTGTAATTCAACATTTGCAGTCCAAGGATGATTCTGATGATAGTTCTGACGAGAGTGATGAAGAGTCTGCACTAAAGAAGCCTAAGGTACTTAATTTTTGGTGTTTGCTTTTTCATCTGAAGATTTTGGTTTATATTACATTTCTTATTCTATCCTAGGATCCATCATCTAGTGGGCCAGTCTCTAAGGTTGCCAAGAAAGAAAGAGTGGTGATGATGACAGTTCTGAAGAGAGCTCCAGCAGTGATGATGAAAATGATCAATCAATGTCAATGGTGAAGTCCAAGCAAAACGAAGTATGGTTTGAGTATATTTATGCTGTTGTAATTTTTCCTCTTATGTTTGATGGTAATCAGCCTCTAACTAGCTTCATATTTTCAGGAACGAAGATCTGAATCACCCTCACCCCTCTAGAGAAATCGGTTTTCTCATTCAAGTTCTAGAAATTCTTTATAGCTTTCTGAGTTTACTTTGGTCTTGCATGTGTTAGCTTTCTGTTTGTGCCCCTTTCTATGTTTGTTTGTTGTGCGCAAGCGCTCCATTCTGTGTGTGTGATTGTGACTTTTTTGTGTATGTTGCTTGACTCTGTGTGTGTGTGTGGCTTGACTGTGTGTGACTTGATGGTGAATATGTGTGTGGCTTGACTGTGTGTGTGATTGTGTGTGTGTGTGACTGTGTGAATATTGCATTTGCTTGATGGTGTGGTTTGTATGCTTTGTTGAATGATTGGTTGTGTATAACTTGTGTTTTATATTCTTGTGGCCTAACACTGCCTTTGCCGGTCCCAAGCCCGGGTGTGAAAATGTGGAGGGAGCTGCAGTTACCTTCTTTGTATTGTTTGCATTACGAGTGTCGATAGAAATTACATAGTTTAGGTTACTGTCCTAATCGAATAGTGAATCTTCACATAATTTGTTAGCATCTGATTCAAGCTTTAAAATGCATCCTTCCTTGCTATAAACTTACTGATTCCTTTCTGAAGTTGTACGGGGTTAGTGTTTTTCTTATACGATACCAAAGAGAAGCGAGTAGCTAAGAATCTAGGCCTATAAGGGTTCTATTTTTCTCCCTTTTTGCTTTTTTTTACAGTGCCTTCTCAGCATGACGCATGTGGTGCTTTGGTTTTACTACTTCTGTGCGTGGACTTTTTAGGTGGAGAGGTCTGCACGTACAACACGTTTTGGAGTCCACTGCTTTGACTGTCTCCTGATGCTTCGACTGTTTCCATCTTAGGTGACGTGTGCTTTCTGGTTTTGATTGTGTCTCCTTGTTTGCCACGTATTAGTTTTGTACTCCCTCCGTTCCTAAATATAAGTCTTTTTAGAGATTCCACTATAAACTAGATACGGAGCAAAATGAGTGAACTACACTCTAAAATATGTCTAGATACATCTATATGTAGTTTGTAGTGAAATCTCTAAAAAGACTTACATTTAAAAACGGAGGGAGTATGTCGGATTGTTTGGGCCGTTTTTGTGGGCTCTTCTCATGGTACGGGTGTGTTCCTTTCTTCTTTCTTCTTCTGCCTACAAATAAACTATCTATGTCTGTTTGTTTCCATTTCTTGTGTGCACACCCTCTATTCTGTTTGTGTGTGTGATGTGCCCCTATCTATGTCTGTTTGACTGTTTCTGTCTATTTCTTGTGTGCATTGTGTGTGTGTGATGTGCCCCTATCTATGTCCGTTTCTTATGTGCAAGCGCTTGATTGAGTGTGTGCTTGTGTGACTGTGTGTATTGCATTTGCTTGATGGTGTGGCCTGTATGCTTTGCTGAAAGATTTGTGTGTTTTGTATTGTTGTGGTTTAACACTGCCTTTGCCGGTCCCAAGCCCGGATGCGAAAATGTGGAGGGAGCTGCAGTTACCTTCTTTGTAAATAAAAATTTTCCATGGTATTATAAGTGAAATTTGTTGTGTATCTACAATAACACAAATTATGAAAAAGAAATTGCCATGGTAGATGCATATGTCATGGTCTGTATACTAAATTTATCGTGATCCGTAACTAAATTTGCCATGGTCCGTGACAATAAATGTAACATGAACAAACGAATTAGCCTTGGCAGATTCATAATAATAAAATTGCCATATGCATGGTATTTTAATTAAAATTTCCATGTTTGTACGGGAAATATGCCTTGGTTAAAAAAAGAATAAATTATGAACAAAGAATGTGCCATGTCAGATTCATAATAAAAATTACCATGGTATTTTAATTTAGAATTTCATGTTGTATGAGAAATTTGCCGTGTGTGTAAAAAAACCAATTATGAACAAAGAATTGGATGAGGCGACTCGGTGCCCAGGCTCAGCTGCACTCGCAATGAAGAGAAAATACAAAAAAGAAAATACTAGAAAAATCAAAAGGTTATGCTTTTTTTGCATGGAAGATAATTTGGTGTGTGAGGTGCGTTCAAAATTTCAGATCATTTGGACAACTGAGTAGCTCTTGGCAATAAAGACAAATTTAAGGTCTCTGAATTTTTTTACTATTCATCTATTGTTCTGACCTAATTTTTTTTCTGAGAACTACTCATATGTTCAAATGATCTGAAATTTGAAGCGCACATCAAGCACCAAATTATCTTCCATGAAAAAAAAAGATTTTTAGGCCTCTGCCGTCCCGTCATCGTTCCCCGTGGACAGCACCTCCCGCTGATGATTCGTTGTCGTCTTCCTAGACCATGCGCGTCGGCGGAGCATCTCGCCAGGGATCTGATCATGTATGTGAGTTTGGGCAGAGGAGTGGAGGAAAAAGGCAGGAGTGGGGAAAAGACGACATAGAAGTGAGGGGGAGGTGGTGTTGGCGACGGATGGACTAATCAGCGAACGACTTTGTGTGGTGACATGGCTGTGTATCCTGCTTCGAGATTTGTGATTAATATCCTAGGGTCCAGAAAACATTTCAGACGCAACTTCTAAAAGGACGCTGGGCTTCTTAAAAACCTGACTTTCGCTCCCTATCATTTATTTAGAAACTCATTGAGGAAGGTGCGTAGAAGACACCGGTGCACACACATTGCTAAATCGATTTTTTTTTCAAGAGTAAATGTATACAAATAGCAGTCTGGCTCTTTTATTTTTAGAATATAAGGATAGATCAAAACCCTTTGGTGGATCCGAACACAAGCATCACAAGCATAAAAACCTAATTATACATACGCATTAAACAAGTACTCAAGCTCACCCGCAAAAAAAAAAAGAAAAAAACTCAAGCATGCATGTTACTCAACAAAGGAGTTAAAACTGTCACGGGGTGGCGGTCGGAACCTAAAGCATGGAAGAGAGCAAGCTTGGCGTCTCAATCCCTATAACGGTGAGACGACATCGGATGATGAGGGGGTCGTGTTCGGCAGCAGTGTTGACCGGCGGCAGCTTATATTCGACTTCGTAGTTGGCATCGTTGAACGTGTGTGTCATCTTAATAGACTCATAATTGGCGACCCCGTCAAACTCAAAGTTGAACTGGGCCGTCGTTGCCCGTTGCGGTTGGTCGTCATCATCACGGACTAGCAACACGGACACGCGTTCCTCGTGGTCTTCATCTTCATGGACTAGCAACATGGACATGCGTTCCTCATCGGGCCGGTACCCATTGGGGTAGATCTTGAGGAACCATACGATACCGCCCACGCTGAAGGGTTTGGAGTAGGCGCACTCGAAGCTCCGCAGCGTCGCCTTGAGCTTGGAGAAGCTGTTGGTCGTGAAAGTGCAGTTCCCGACCATGGCGGGCTCCAAGTCTACGGGCTCGACCTTGGAAGCGGACAAGTTTCCAAGTGGCCACTCGATTGACTGCTGGTTCACGGACAGCGTCCACCGGACGGTCAAGGCGCCATCGCCGTCGACGCAAGAGGACGCCTCCATCTCCCTCATGTTGACCAGCATGTGTCCGTACTCGCTGTGGAACATGGTGTGCTGGCCAGTCTCGTCCAAGATTTCAATGGAGACGTCGGTGGCCGAGGCCGAGTATGGGTCTTGCTTGTCGACGCAGGTGACCATGACGCACACTAGGTGGCCCATAGGGTGCACGTTGACGTGCCACAGGTTGCCGCAAAAGTCGATCGTATCAACCGTCGTCATCTCGAGGTACTTGGCGACAGGGACGGTGACGATGCGCGTATTCTTGACCGCCGGCGATGAGCGGCTGGCAGTGGTGCCCATCGGAATCGATGGAGTTATTGAGCCCCTCTTCTCAGAGTAGACCAACTTTTTCTTGGAGCGGTCTCAGAGTAATAATAAACAAACTAATCTAGCACGATTGTGGCGGAGCTGCCCCCGTGCCTCTTTATAGCAGAAAATGAGGTAGAAACCGAGACGGAGTTGCGTGCGTGGCTTTCCTCGCTGGAAGTCCATAACCGCCCCGGTATTTAGCTCTTTTTTTTTTAGCAAAGCACCGGTATTTAGCTGGCTTAACGCGGCCCAGGAGAATCCAGGTTTTCTTTATTCCTTTTGAGCGTGGATGGGCCTATTTGTCGGCGCAGCTGAGGCTTGGGCTTTGGTTGGAGGCCCCCTTGCCCCCAAAAGGTATTATGGAATTCGCTATATGACGCACGATGCATCAAATTGCCGGAGTATCGCACAGGCGCGAACGGAGTGAGCCGGCCCACTTATGACGCTAACACAGGCCTCCGCTTCAGGAACGTTCTGGAAGTTGCTCCAAAAAAAAGGAACGTTCTGGAAGATTCTGTCCGTTTTTTTACACGATTTTTCCGGTTTGTTTCTGTACTGGATTTTCCGTTTTTCTTCTTTGTTATTTCTTTTTCGTTTTCCATTTTTCTCTTTCTGTATTCTCCTTCTCTTTTCTTCGAAACATTTCGCAAAAAGTTCATGATTTCATAATAATGGTTAAAATTTGAAAATATGTTCATGTTTTAAAAAAAATGATCGCTAATTCGAATAAATGTTCTCATTTTCAATACATTCTTTGAGTATTCAAAAATTGTACTCATTTCAAAAATTGTTCATAGATTCCAAAAATGACCGTGTTTCCAATTTTTGCTCGGAGTTATAGAAAATTTTCTCTTTGCTCATATATTCAAATAATGTATGAGTTTTTTAGAAAAAAATCTTCACAAATTTGGGAAATGTTGCATTTCAAGAAAAGACACATTTTTTCAAAAAAAAAAATGTTCGCATTTGAAATTTAAGAAAATGTTTGGATCTGCCACTTCCTTAGTTCTTAAATGTGCACACTCCCTGTTAGTCAGTAAGGCTCAGGAGCCCCGTGGCTAGCCACCCACGATGCTATCGAGAGGTTTTGTGTTCGATCACTCACATGTGCACTATTCTGCGCTAAAGTACACTCGCTAATAGGCCGGCCCTGTCAGACTCGCCCTGTGTGTTTTCCTGGGAATCCACCGTAGCATGCGGCAAATAGGAGTTCCCGCCTAAATAAGTTCGTTGAGCATTAATTCCGAGTCGAGATGAGAACCAGAAAGTATCCATGAAAACCTATATATCTAGTGATAAACTTAAAAACTCAGAACAACCTTACATGTCTAAGGATCATCTTAGCCCCCAAGTCAGCATGGCGGCGGCTATAATTAGATCTACCTCCTGTAAAACCCTAGACCTCACTGTACATATAAGGGGAGGGCTACGGGGCTCTCATTCCCATCTACACCAGTACACCTACACTCCCGGTAGCAACTCATCTCCCCCATTGTAATCTGTCGAGGTACGACAATCTATGGGGCTAGTAAAGACCCCTTCGTGATTCGGTTGTGGGGATCGACGAGCACAAAGAGAAGATCCAGCAATCACACACGGAGTTTACCCAGGTTCGGGTCACCGTGAGGCGTAAAACCCTACTCCTGCTTTAGTGTATTGGATGTGTTTGTGCTCAGATTACAAGAGAGCGCAGCTTGCCGGCAAGGTGCACGGTAAGTGCAGCTACGTAGTGCAATTGAGCAGGTTTCGACCTTTGTAAAGGTAGCCATGGACCTCCTTATATAGACTAAGGGGTCACCATAATGGCAAAACGGTAATTACATAGGGTGAATAGTGGCTACATTGCTATCATACCTAACGTTGTCGGATTAGGACAAAAGCATTAAATGAGTCCAAACACTACGAAACATTTTGATAAAAAAATTTGGGCCAGAAGGGACCCTAGAAGCTTTGGGGGAAGACCCGAAGAGTCACAGGGAGCGACAAGCCTGCCAAGCGCGCCGCGGGGAGCCCTCGGGCTTGTGGGCTCCTCGCGGCGCCTCTTGACCTAATTCCAGCTCTATAAATTCCCAAATATTCCCAATACATTAGAGAGCCACCTAAAATACTTTTTCCGCTGTCGCAAGTTTTTGTTCTTCGGAGATCCCATCTGGAGACCTTTTCCGGTACTCTGCCGGAGGAATCGATCACGGAGGGCCTCTATATCAATCTTGTTGCCCTTCCGATGATGTGTGAGTAGTTTACCACAGACCTACGGGTCCATAGCTAGTAGCTAGATGGCTTCTTCTCTCTCTTTGGTCATCAATACAATGTTCTCCTTGATGTTCTTGGAGATCTATTCGATATAATCCCTTTTTGCGGTGGGTTTGTTGGGACCCGATGAATGAGTTTATGATCAGATTATTCATGAATACTATTTGAGTCTTCTCTGAACTCTTTTATGCATGATTGTTATATCTTTGTATTTCTTTCCGATCTATCAGTTTGGTTTGGCCAACTAGAATAATTTATCTTGCAATGGGAGACGTGCTTTGTGATGGGTTTGATCTTGCGCTACTCAATCCCAGTGACAGAAAGAGACACAACACGTACTTGTATCGTTTCCATTAAGAATAAAAATATGGGATTTATTCATATTAATTGGGTTTACTTTCTCTATATCATGTCATCTTGCTTAAGGCGTTACTCCGTTCTTTATGAACTTAATACTCTAGATGCATGGTGGATAGTGGACGATGTGTGGAGTAATAGTAGTAGATGCAAGCAGTAGTCAGTCTACTTGTCTTGGACATTATGCCTATATACATGATTATTGCCTTGAATATCGTCATAACTATGCGCTTTTCTATCAATTGCCCAATAGTAATTTGTTTACCCACCGTATGCTACTTTCAAGAGAGAAGCGTCTAGTGAAAACTATGGACCCCGGGTCTATCTTTATCATATATTAAAATCTAAAAATACTTTGCTGCACTTTTATTTACTGTTATTTTATTTTGTGTTTTTGTTAATCTATCTATCACTAGGAGATTTGATTATTGCAGTTAACCGCCAAGGGATTAACAACCCCTTGTTTGCGTTGGGTGCAAGTATTTGTTATTTTGTGTGAAGGTGTTGTTAACGAGTTCTTCTGTGGTTCTTCTACTGGATTGATAACCTTGGTTCTTAACTGAGGGAAATACTTATCTCTACCATACTGCATCATCCTCTCCTCTTCGAGGAAATCCCAACACAGCTCACAAGTAGTAGGAAGAATTTCTGGTGCCGTTGCCGGGGAGACATCACCAAAACCTATAAAGTACCGCCGCATAAACTTTCATCTCCTTTCATTTACTTTATTTGCCATTTGCCTCTCATTTTCATCTCCCCCACTTCTAAAACGTTTTCACAAAACAAAACACAAAAATATTTTGCATTTGTATTTTTTGCTTGTTTGCTTGCTTTGTCGCTATGTCTTGAGAAAATTACCATGATATCTCTTATCATAAAGGTTGGCTGAAATCGAGAAAAATACTAAGGACTTCATGTTTACGCAATTTGAGCACAATAAATTCTTTACTGAAGAACTTAAAGAACACTCTACCTTATTAGATGCTATTGGAAAACAACTCAATGATATTAATAAAGAACTTGCCAATCTTCAATCTCAGCTTGGTCTCACTGAAAACTTGCTAGGAAAAAATTATGATACATAAACTACACTAGTGAACAAAATGGCAGCTAAGCTGGAATCTTTTGCACTTGGTAATGATGAAGATATTAAAATGATTGGTGTCTCACCCATTGCTAAGCTGGAATCTTTTGCACTTGGAATCTTTTGCACTTGCCAATCTTTGCTTAGCAATATAAAACTTGATGAAAAGAGAACTGAAGATGAGTCAACTTTAGCTAGAAGGCGTCTCCATTGTTCGCAGGGTGAAAATCTTAATGAAAAATTTGATAAAAGTGGGTTTGGAGAGGTCAAAACTTTAAATAGTGATGTGCCCACTACTGATTTCAAGAATTTTAATTATGATAATTGAAGTTTAATTGAGTGTTTTTCCTTGTTGCAATCCATGATAAATTCACCCAATGCTTATGAACAAATAAGGCTTTTACTAAACATATTGTAGAAGATATGATGAAAACTTTAGAAGAAAAGCTAGAATTAAAGGTTTCAATACCTAGGAAATTATATGATGAGTGGGAGCCTACTACTA
Source organism: Triticum aestivum (assembly GCF_018294505.1). NCBI lineage: Eukaryota > Viridiplantae > Streptophyta > Magnoliopsida > Poales > Poaceae > Triticum > Triticum aestivum. Next base: position 58,392,100 of record NC_057805.1, read on the forward strand.
AAGTTAAAATTAAAAATTATGAGTGCAATGCTTTATGTGATTTGGTGCTAGCGTTTCCACAATACCAAAATCTTTATGTGATGTGCTAGGTTTTACCAATATGGATGAATGTTCTCTTAATTTGCACTTAGCGGATTCCACTATTACGAAATCTTTGGTAGAATAATGATGTTCTTATTCTTGCAAATAGAAATTATGTGCCCGTTGATTTCATTATGCTTGATATTGATTGCCATCCGTCTTGCCCCATAATACTTGGTAGACTGTTCTTACGTACCACATGTTCTATTATTGATATTAAAGAAGGTAATATAAGATTTCAATTTCCATCTATACCAATATAAAAAGACCTAGTGGGGCAGATCCAATAGATCTCGGCCATCCATTTGCATTCATCCAACAGTAGTTATTGTCCTAATGGTGAGCGACTAAACGCGTTTAACGCTAAACACAACTTTCTCTTCCATGATCACCTTCCTTTGCCACGAAAGGAAAGAAACTGCCCACGTCAATCAATCAAGAAAGAAAGGAAAGTACTTTCTCTTCCGTGACACCTTCCTTTGGCACGAAAGGAATTAAACAGCCCACGTCAATCAAGAAAGAAAGGAAAGTAACCGATGCATCATCGCTCCGCTCCCCATCGCCTCCTACACCGCCTAGCAGGCCATCGGGGACGCCTCATGTTCCTCGGTGTTATTCGCCGTCCATCCTGGCAGCTCCGCGGACAACTGCCTCACTAGCTTCGCATCCTCGACATCCTCCAACCGGATCCTTTGATCCCCTTCTTGGTAGGGAGAATGGCGAGCAACATAGTCAGCGGTGGTCTCCCTTCCATGGTCGACATCGAGCAGGTGCCGGCGAACGCCCCCCCGGTTCTCAGCTTCCATAGGCTGCATCCACCCGGCCGGGAAGCAACCCAGGCTCAAGCGACGACCATGGCCTTTGGATCTGTCATTGCGTTAAGTTTGGCCAGCTACATGCCCTTGCCACGCACCAGCCGCTAGGTGTCATATTGATCTGACGTCTTTTTCTATTCCGTTGTGTTATCGGAATCTGATCAGACTCGCGTTTTCAGCTAATTAGCAATTTTAGATGTGTAGACGTCTTCTACCTATGCATTTGTTCTCACCAAGATGAAGGGAACTACATAGTGTTGTCCATATGAAAAAAACCAAGTCAATGTGATTAATCAAGTACATTCACAAGCGGTCTGGTATAAAACTGACCTTCCTGTTATCATGTAGATGCTTATTATTTCATTTAGCCTTACTATAAAGATGCATATTGATGATCTTATAGATGTTATTACTTATATGAAAGGGCACAAAAGTAGCGTAGATAGTAGTATTGCAAATCTTCGAGTTGTTGCTATGCTGAAGCTAATATTCCAAACCTGAGGTGACAAGATGTAGGATATTTGCTGGTTGCAACAAGCCGCATTTGAGAGGTCCATCATATTCGTGAAGGAAAATTGATAGCTCATTGCTCAGTCTTATCCTTTTTAGAAGATAGTCAGCGATGTCAGTACAATAAATTCAGAGATGGCATATTTATGAAGAAGGAAAACATCGTGACAACTAGCCATTGGTAAGTCTATGTGCTCTATTATATTTTCCTTGTACTAGGCATCAAGGTCAGTAAAATATCTTCATGCTTCTCCAATCGTACTAGATTTACTAAAGGATTAAGTCGACATTATTTATTTCACTTTTGTGTATAGTCCAGCCATGACACAATAGTGGATCGGATGATTGATTTCACTGGAATTTGCGCGTACTTAAGTCATAGCTGATGCAAAGTTAATTTACAGTTTTCTTTTGTTGCTATTCAATACTTTAGAAGTCTGTGTTTTGTGTAATTGATTGAATGGATTTTCTTTTGTGGTTTCATTATGAGTTTGTCAATATTGGGATTAAGTATACGCATGTGGTATTAGGTATCACCTGCTATTAAATAACATTCATGGATCAAATGTAGTGATATTAATTCATTTCTTAATACTTCATCAATTTGGCAAATGTTAGAGATAATTGAAGGTGGCACATAAGTCCGCTATATAACCACTACGACACAAATATACTATTAGAGATATGTTCTCCGACTGACAAAGGACATCTTGATGCGACATGGGAGGCTTAGAATTATTTCTAAGAAGATTACACGTGCTTTGCACATGCAAACTTACTATTAAAGAAAGGAAGGGACACTTCCCTAGAAAGAGAATTAAGCCACCATATGAATCTATTATGAGGGACACTGCTATTTCTTGAGCTTGCGTTGGTTTTTCCCCTAAAGAGGATAGGGTGATGCAGCAAAGTAGAGATAAGTATTTCCCTCAGTTTGAGAACCAAGGTATCAATCCAATAGGAGGAACACACAAATCACCAATGGTTGCACCTACACAAACAAACAAATACTTGCACCCAACGCGATAAAGGGGTTGTCAATCCCTTCACGGTTACTTGCAAGGATGAGATCTAATAGAGATAGGTATAAAAGATAAATAAAAGTGCAAAATAAAGTAAAGGTAAATAAATTGCAGCAAGGTATTTTGGGGTTTTTGGTTTTGTAGATATGAAAATAATATGATAAAAATAGACCCATGGGCCATAGTTTTCACTAGAGGCCTCTCTCTTGAAAGAACACATACGGTGGGTAAACAAAAAACTGTTGATCAATTGATAGAAAAGCGCAAAGTTAAGACGATATCTAAGGCAATGATCATGAATATAGGCATCACATCCGTGATAAGTAGACCGACTCCTGCCTGCATCTACTACTATTACTTCACACATCGACCGCTATCCAACATGCTTCTAGTGTATAAAGTTAACAAGAACGGAGAAACACCTTAAGCAAGATGACATGATGTAGAGGGATAGATCCAATCGATATGAAATAAACCCCATCTCTTTATCCTTAATGACAACAATACAAATACGTGCCTCGCTACCCCTTCTGTCACTTGTTGAGAACACCGCAAGATTGAACCCAAAACAAAGCACCTCTCCCATTGCAAGAAAAATCAATCTAGTTGGCCAAACCAAATCAATAGATTGGAGAGAAATACAAAGCTATCTTAATCATGCATAAAAGAGTTCAGAGAAGACTCAAATAATATTCATAGATAATCTGATCATAAATCCACAATTCATCAGATCTCAACAAACGCACCGCAAAAGAAGATTACATCGAATAGATCTCCAAGAACATCAAGGAGAACATTGTATTGAAGATCAAAGAGAGAGAAGAAGCCATCTAGCTACTAGCTATGGACCCATAGGTCTATGGTAAACTACTCACACATCATCGAAAGGGCAGCAAGGTTGATGTAGAGGCCCTCCGTGATCGAATCCCCCTCCGGCAGAGTACCGGAACAGGTCTCCAGATGGGATCTCACGAGGACAGAAACTTGCGGCGGCAGAAAGTATTTTGGTGTGCCCTCTGGTATATGGGGAATATTTGGGTATTTATGGAGAAAAGATTAGGGTTAGAAGTGCCACGATGGGCCCACAAGCCTAGGGGGCACCCCCTAGGGCGCGCCTCCTGAGCTTGTGGCTCATCCGTGGCCCTTCTGGCCTCCTTCCGAAGCTTCCTAGGCGTCTTCTGGTCCAAGAAAAATCATCAAAAAGTTTCGTTCAGTTTGGACTCCGTTTTGTATTGATTTTCTGTAAAAGAAAAAAACATGGAAAAACTAGCAAATGGCACTAGGCACTAGGTTAATAGGTTAGTCCCAAAAATGATATAAAATAGCATAATAATGCATATAAAACATCCAAGATGGATAATATAATAGCATGGAACAATAAAAAATTATAGATACGTTGGAGACGTATCAAGCATCCCCAAGCTTAATTCTTACTCGTCCTCGAGTAGGTAAATGATAAAAACAGAAATTTTGATGTGGAATGCTACCTAACATGTTTATCATGTAATCTTTATTTATGTGGCATGAAATTTCAGATCCATAAGATTCAAAACAAAAGTTTAATATTGACATAAAAACAATAATACTTCAAGCATACTAATAAAGCAATCATGTCTTCTCAAAATATTATGGCTAAAGAAAGTTATAACTACAAAATCATATAATCTTATCATGCTCTATCTTCATAACGCAAAGTATTTATCATGCACAACCCCGATGACAAGCGAAGCAATTGGTTCATACTTTTAATGCTCTTAAGCTTTTTCAACTCTCGCGCAATACATGAGCGTGCGCCATGTATATAGCACTATAGGTGGAATAGAATATGATGGTGGAGGTTGTGTGGAGAAGACAAAAAAGGAGAAAGTCTCACCTTGACGAGGCTAATCAATGGGCTATCGAGATGCCCATCAATTGATGTCAATGCAAGGAGTAGGGATTGCCATGCAACGGATGCACTAGAACTATAAGTGTATGAAAGCTCAAAAGAAAACTAGGTCGGTGTGCATCCAACTCGCTTGCTCACGAGGACCTAGGGCAATTTGAGGAAGCCCATCATTGGAATATACAAGCCAAGTACTATAATGAAAAATTCCCACTAGTAATATATGAAAAGTGACAAAATAGGAGACTCTCTATCATGAAGAACATGGTGCTACTTTGAAGCACAAGTGTGGAAAAGGATAGTAACATTGTCCCTTCTCTCTTTTTCTCTCCTTTTTTATTTTTTATTCTTTTTTTTCTCTTTTTTATTTTGGGCTCTTTGGCTTCTTTTTTAGGGGGGGGGGCTCTTTGGCCTCTTTTTAATTTAAGTTAGTCTCATCCTGACTTGTGGGGGGGTCACAGTCTCCATCATCCTTTCATCACATGGGACAATGCTCTAATAATGATGATCATCACACTTTTATTTACTTACAACTCAAGAATTACAACTCGATCTAGAACAAAAATATGACTCTATATTAATGCCTCCGGCGGTGTACGAGGATATGCAATGATCTAGTGTGACATGTACAAAAAATATGAATGGTGGCTAAGCCACAAATACTATGTCAACTATATGATTATGCAAAGCAATATGACAATGATGGTGTGTGTCATAATAAAATGGAACGGTGGAGGTTGCATGGTAATATATCTTGGAATGGCTATGGAAATGTCATTATAGGTAGGTATGGTGGTTGTTTTTAGGAAGATATAAGGTGGCTTATGTGTGAAAGAGCGTATCATATCACGGGATTTGGATCCACCGGCGAAGTTTGCACCAACTCTCAAGGTGAGAAAGGGCAATGCACGGTACCGAGGAGGCTAGCAATGGTGAAAGAGTATAATCCATGGACTCAACATTAGTCATAAAGAATTCACATACTTATTGCAAAAGTTTATTAGCCCTCGAAGCAAAGTACTACTACCCATGCTCCTAGGGGGATAAATTGGTAGGAAATGACCGTAGCTAGTCCCCAACCGCCACTCATAAGGAAGACAATCAAAAATAAATCATGCTCCAACTTCACCGCATAATGAGAGACCATACGTGCATGCTTCGGGAATCACAAACCTTAACACAAATATTATTACTAAACCAAAATTACGCAGTAGCATGACTCTAATATCACCATCTTTATATCTCAAAAAATGCAAGGAATCAAACTTCTCATATATTCAATGATCTTCATGAAAGTTTTTATTATATCCCTCTTAAATACCCATCATATTAGGACTAAATTCATAACCTAAGCAAATTGCCATGCTATTTATAAGGCTCTCAAAATAATATAAGTGAAGCATGAGAGTTCATCAATTTCTTCAAAATAAAACCACCGCCATTCTCTAAAAAGATATAAGTGAAGCGCTAGATCAACTACCTAGCTCAAAAGATATAAGTGAAGCACATAGTGTATTCTAATAAATTCACGATTAATGTGTGTCCCTCTCAAAAGGTGTTTACAACAAGGATGATTGTGGCCAACTAAAAAGCAAAGACTCATATAATACAAGACGCTCCAAGCAAAACACATTTCATGTGGTGAATAAAAATATAGCCTCAGGTAATTTACCGATGGATTGAAGACAAAAGAGGGGATGCCATCCGGGGCATCCCCAAGCTTAGATGCTTGGTTTCCCTTGAATATTACCTTGGTGTGCCTTGGGAATTCGCAAGCTAAGGCTCTTGCCACTCCTTATTCCGTAGTCCATTGAAACATCACCCAAAACTCAAAAACTTCACAACACAAAACTCAATAGAAAACTCGCGCGATCCGTTAGTGAAACAAAGCAAATAACCACTTTTAGGTACTGTTGTAAACTCATTCCAATTTTATATTTGCATTATATCTACTGTATGCTAAATTCACCATGGTTCATAACCCCCCGATACTACCCATAGATTCATTAGAATAAGCAAACAACACAATGAAAACAGAATCTGTCAAAAACAGAACAGTCTGCAGTAATCTGGACTTTAGCCGAACTTCTGTAACTCCAAAAATTATGAAAAATTAGGACAAAATATGAAATTCGTATATAAATCGTGTGTAAAATATTCAGAATTTTAGCACGCTCTAGTGAATTTTAACAATTCTTCTACTGGACGCAAAAGTTTCTATTTTTCAGCAAAATCAAATCAACTATCACCCAAATCATCCCAAAGGTCTTACTTGGCTCAAACACTAACTAAAACACTAATACACAACCATAACAGAGGTATAATTGTGTAAACTCATAAAAACAGAAAATAAAAATATTGGGTTTTCCCCAACAAGCGCTTTTCTTTAAAGCCTTTTTTAGCTAGGCGTTGATAATTTTAATGATGCTGACATGAAAGACAAAAAATTGAAGCACAAAGAGAGCATTATATAGCATGTGAAAACAAGTTTAAGTCTAACATACTTCCTATGCATAGGCATTTTATAGGGAAATGTTTTATCAAGACAAGCAATTTCTAGCATATGCAAATAGGAAGAAAGAAGCACTACAAAAAAGACACTTCCGTGACGATACGTGTTTGTCACAGTAGGTCACGTTTTCTGTCATGCATGTACATCCATGACAATTTTATGACAAAATCAAGATAGTCATACCTATGCTGTCGTAGAAGTGTTCCATGACATTAGCAAAATTATCATCACGGAAGTGTCCACTTCCATGACGATAAATCGCGCGTCATGGAAGTGCTTTCGTCAAGGGTGACCGACACGTGGCATCCACCGTAACGGAACGCCGTTAAGCTATCGGGTCCGGTTTTGGATCTGATAACCCGCCAACAGCCCGGACCAATGAGGAATTTCCACGTGTAAAATTCCCATTGGCCGGAGGAAACACCTGTTGGCTAACCGTTGGGATAGATGTCGTCCATTCATTAGACAGGAGGCGCCTATGATAGGTCGACACGTGGCACAGCCCAACAGTGGCTCATTTTGGTGAAAAAGGCCGGCCCAGTAAAAATTAGCAGGCCGGCCCATATAAGGCCTACTTGTGTCAGGTCCATTTAAGCCCACGGCCCATACGAGATGTGCCAATTCGGCCCGTCAACGGGCCGTTAAAGATTTGACACCATTGCAGCCCATCGTCAGTTCGAGCCCGTTAACAGCCCGCTATATATTTGGGCTCGATATCGGCCCGATGTGATTTCGGCATGTTAACGGCCCATTCAAGGGATGGGCCAATTTTCAGGATGTACATCTTTCGGCCTTTTAACGACCCATTTAAGTGTTGGGCCAATTTCCGGCCCGGTGTGTCTTTCAGCCTGTTGACGCCCCATAAATGAGTTGGGCCATTTGTAATCGGACCTTAGTTTTGGCCTTTTAGCGACCCATTTAAGTGTTGGGCCAATTCCCGGCCCGGTGTGTCTTTCAGCCTGTTGACGGCCCATAAATGATTTGGGCCATTTGTAGTCGGACCGGAGTTTTGGCCTTTTAACAGCCCATGCTCTTCATGGTCCAATACCAGCCGGGTTTCTCTTTCGGCCTGCTAAAGGCCCACAACACAGTTGGGCTATTTATAGTACGACCTGACTTTCGGCCTCTTAGCGGCCCATGCTCTGCATGGTCCAGTACGAGCCCGCTGTCTCTTTCGGCCTGCTAAAGGCCCACAGTATAGTTGGGCCATATGTAGCCCGACCTTAGTAATGGCCTGTTAACAACCCGTGAGATCAAATGGGCGCACCTATTGCCCGCTTTGATGTCGGCCTATTAACGATCCGGGAGGTAAGAGGGCTGACCATTAACTTTCGGCCTGGTAACGGCCCATTAACTTAATGGGCCCACTAAAGTTCGTACATGTCTTTAGGCCCAATTAGATAATTTGAGCCCATTACAACGTGCAATTATGCACAGGACCAAAACCGATCAAGCAAAGGTACGGCATACAGGGAAAAACGTTGCACATCCAGCATATATTACAGGAAATTACATCCACTGGGCAATCAAAGATTGATGCCAGTGCAAATAAATGAACAGAACCTAACGATCTACAACATCACAATCTGCAACCTCAGCGCGGATGACGCCCATAAGCATGTGGGCAAGTTCTTGCTGCTTTGCTACACTGTCTCTGAAAACATTGATCAGTTGTTGTTGAGCACGAATATGCACCTCTGATTCCTCCACCATTTCCATCATTGCCTGAGCCATTAATTGGTTCACAAACATACATTTTTTCCGTTGCATTTGAGACAGAGGAAACTGAACAGATTCATATGGCGGTTTTGGCAGGCTTGTATTATTGATAGTGGAGAGTGTCTTGACCACTGCATCATAACATAAATTAGGAGGGGAACCAAACAGATTAATCAAGAGTTATTGCCATATTACCTGGCCTAGATTTATTGGAAAGAAACAATGGGGATGCCTTGCTGTTTTTAGAGTTTTTCTTCTTATCTTCAGCAGCCTGCACCAAATTAACACACTACACTACAAAAAAAAGACACATCCGTGACATTTTGGGCCGAACAATTTTTTTTCCTGTCATACATATGACACTTCTATGACGATAATTGTGACAAAACCCGGTATCATCATAGATGTGGTGGGCTCCTACTTCTATGACAAAAAATCATGACAGAAAATGGGCTTTTCATCCTGGGCGGGCCAGAGACGCAGCTGCATGACATTCTTTGGGCCGTCCATGACGGAAAAAAGCGTGGTAGAAGCGAGGGCGAGGAAAATTTCGGGGAGTTCCCGGTTACGGTGGGAGGTCAGGGTCCGAGCGATGCGCGTTTCTCTCGTACACGTACGCGCGTGTGTGCGAGGCGTTGGGTCTAGCTGAACCCGAGCGAGGCGTTGGGCTCTAACTGAACCCGAGCGATTGCACTGCAGGCTACGCGTTACTGAACCCGAGCGATCGATCGATGGCTGTTAACTGAACCCGATCGAGCGATTCCTTCGCTACTGCTGCTAACTGAAGCCGATCGATGCTGCCTCTGGATGAACAGTGAGCGTTGCTGGGGGGGTTTGGATGAACAGTTCCCGGTGGGGGTGGATGAACAGGACCCCGTGGTGTTGCCTCTGGATGAACAGGACACCGATCGATCGAGCCGGTTGGGGCTGGATGAACAGGACCCCGTGGAGGGCAGGATGAACAGGACCACCTCGTGGAGGGCAGGATGAACAGGACCACCCCGTGGAGGGCTGGATGAACAATCGCCCGTGGAGGGGTGGTTGAACAGGAGCCCGTGGAGAGGGCTGGTTGAACAGTAGCCGGTGGAGTAGCGCGTGGTGGAGGCTGGATCAACAGGAGCCCGTGGATGAACGGTCGCAGGTGGAGGCTGGAGGAGGTCGACGGTGGATGAACAGTAGCCCGTGGCGGCGGGAGGGGGTCGACGGTGGAGATGAACAGTGTCCCGTGGAGTCCCGTTTTGCGGTACGCCACACCCCTCCCGATGAACAGGACCCCCGTTTCGATCGTAGCGCTCCAACACAAGTCTGTTTCCTCCGTTTTGCGGTACGCCACACCCCTCCCGATCAACAGGACCCCCGTTTCGACCGTAGGAGGTCCGTTTCCTCCGTTTTGCGGTACGCCAGACCCCTCCCGATGAACAGGATCCCGTTTCAAACGTGGCCGGTCGAACACAAGGCCGTTTCTTCCGTTCTGCGGTACGCCAGGCCTCGTTTCCATCGGCTATTCCGTCCAAGCCCTCCCGATGAACACGACGACGCATTCCGTTCCGACCCAGCCGGTTGGCTCCCCATGAACACGACGACGACGCTGTTTCTCCGTTCCGACCCAGCCATGTACACGAGCCCTGGTCATACGTATGCGCGAGTAGGCGTTCGAGACCCTGCCCATATGTACGTACGTGGCCGTATTTTCTTTCTTGCACACTGGCCGCTGTACGTACGTGTACATGCTACGTGCGCGCCTCTACTACGACACGTGCGCGCCTCTACATCGACCAGTATGTATGTACACGTTCGCGACCAGAATGACAATGCTACGTACGCTTCGACCATGTGGGTCCCGACTATCAGGCACTTCCTTGCCTTCGAAGATGTAGCTGGTGGGTCCCAGCATTCAGGGGGGCGAATCATTTTTTTTGCCCGGACGCACTTCCTTGCGTGCGAAGATGTAGCTGGTGGATCCCAGCAGTCAGGGGGAAATGTTTTTTTTGCGAAATACAGTGGCCTGTTCGGTGGGTCCCAGCTGTCAGGTGGAGGAATCATTATTTTCCGCGTAATAAGGAGGCACTTCCTTGCTGCGGCCGTGGACCCAGCTGTCAGCCTCTCCACGTATAGTCCACGTCCGATGGAAGTCGTTCCTTGACCACGTTGACCATGCCGCGCCGAGAGCACCAGGGCGGTGGACGACGGCGAGGCCTAGGAAGGGGACGACGGGGAGCCAGGGAAGACGCGGCACTGGAAGCCCGCGCGGAGAGGAGTACGAGGGTTCACTGGTTCGGCTGCGGTGTGAGGCTACCGTCGCCGCAGGGCCTGGCCAGCGGTGGGAATAGTAGGGGGCGGTGAGGCCTCCGCGGCAGCACAGCCGGCCACGGGAGGCAGGAGCATGCGGCACGACTGGCGCTGCTTTGGGCGGCTGGAGCAAGAAGACCAGAGGTTGAAGAAGCACTACGGCCGTTGGATTGACAAAGGCCCCCGTCCCAGTCAACTTAGTAGGCCCACAAGTCAGCCTCCCACCATGGTGGGTCCCAGCTAGCAGGGGGAGTATTCATTTTTTTGTGCGTAATAAGGAGGCACTTCCTTGCGTGCGAAGATATAGCTGGTGGGTCCGAGCTGTCAGCAGCGGTAATGTTTTTTTCGTGAAATACAGAGGCCCTTTCGGTGGGTCCCTGATGTCAGGTGGAGGAATCATTATTTTGCGCGTAATAAGGAGGCATTTCCTTGCGTGCGGCCGTGGACCCAGCTGTCGGCCTCTCCACGTACAGTCCACTTCAGATGCATGTCGGTCGTTGACCACGTTGACCAGGCCGCGCCGAGAGCACCAGGGCGGTGGACGACGGCGAGGCCTAGGAAGGGAACGACACGGAGGCAGGGAAGACTCGGCAGTTGTTTCCCACGCGGAGGGGAGTATGACTGTACGAGGGTTTACTGGTTCGTCTACTGTCGCCGGAGAATAACAGCAGGTGTCGGTGAGTAGAGGGATGGCTACGCCAGCGATGAGAGTACGGTGGGGCGGTGAGGCCTTCGCGGCAGCAGAGCCGGCCGTGGGGAGGAGGGTGCAGGCAGTCCCGCCGGCGCTTGTTTGAGCGGCTGGAGCAGGAAGAGCAGAGATTGAAGAAGCACGACGGCCGTTGGATGGCCATCCAACAGTCACTGCTTGTTCGTCAACCTTTTTTTAGGAAAGCCTCAAATCTGTGGAAAACAGCATACAGCCCATCTGCCATTATTTCTAATAATTTACAGCCCATTTGCTAATTATTAAGGTTTTTTTGGAGCCCATATTCTTTTTGTTAGCATTACAGCCCATATTGTGGCCACAGTTAAAAAATTATACGAAATTTTGCATATTTCGGTGCGGTCCGAACTGTTTTTAATCCCGAAATTTCGACTCACATTCAAACTGATTTTAAAAATAAATGTATATCAATATAAAATCCAACAAATTCTCCACGCATAAAAATTAATGTAATTTAAAATCTGAAAATAAAAAAAAGATATTTGAAACTAATTGCCGGTTTGATGTGTTTTAAAAATGTACAGCCCATTTCTTATTACTGATGGGCCATTTTCTCGGCCAGCCGAATGAAAGCTCTCCTCGTCTTGAAAGATTTGCAGCCCAACAGGCCTGACAAAGCGACTTACTTGCAAATCACAAAAAAACTGGGCTGTGGCCGTGGACCCAGCTGTCAGCCTCTCCACGTACAGTACTCTTCCGATGGAAGTCGTTCCTTGACCATGTTGACCACGCCGCGTGGAGAGCACCACGGCGGTGGGCGACGGCGGGGCCTAGGAAGGGGACGACACGGAGCCGGGGAAGACGCGGCAGTGGAAGCCCGCGCGGAGAGGAGTACGAGGGTTCACTGGTTCGGCTGCGGTGTGAGGCTGCCGTCGCCGCAGGGCCTGGCCAGCGGTGGGAATAGTAGGGGAATAGGTATTTAGCTCTTTTTTTAGCAAAGCACCGGTATTTAGCTGGCTTAACGCGGCCCAGGAGAATCCAGGGTTTCTTTATTCCTTTTGTGTGGATGGGCCTATTTGTCGCTGCAGCTGACCGGTTACGGCTTGGGATTTTTGGTGGGAGGTTCCCTTGCCCCCAAAAAGTTTATGGAATTTGCGGGAGCAACTAGTTAACGAGCGCTTCTTCGGGAGCCTGGCAACGATCAGCGCCACTTGGCGCGCTCTCAGCCATTCGCCACGTGTCGCGCTCTGAACGCTCCCTCCGGATTTTGTTTTTTTTCGCACGCGTTTTCGGCTTTTTAAACGGTTTTTTCTGGGTTTTGGTTTTCCCCCGGTCTTTTTTAGCTTTTCGGACAAATTTTTTTTGGAAATTTTCTCCCACAAAAAACGCGTTTTCTTTTTTTTCCTTTCGTGAAAGTCATGGTTTTTCTTCCGCGAGAGGCACGATTGTGCTTTAGCGAGAGTCACGGCCGTGCCTTTTGGAAACGAAAAAAAATGCGTTTTCTATTTTTTTCTTTCACGAGAGTCACGGTTTTGCTTCCGCGAGAGGCACGGTTGTGCTTTCGCGAGTCACGGCCGTGCCTCTCGGAAAGGGAAAAACAAAACGCGTTTTCTGTTTTTTTTCTTTCGTGAGAGTCACGCTTTTGCTTCCGCGAGAGACACGGTTGTGCTTTCGCGAGAGTCACGCTCGTGCCTCTCAGAAAAGGAAAAAAATAGGTGTTTTCTATTTTTTTTCTTTCACGAGAGTCACGGTTTTGCTTCACGAGAGGCACGGTTGTGCTTTCGCGAGAGTCACGGCCGTGCCTCTCGGAAACGGAAAAAAACGTGTTTTCTGTTTTTTTTTCACAAGAGTCATGGTTTTGCTTTCACGAGAGGCACGGTTGTGATTCGCGAGAGGCACGGGCGTGCCTCTTTCGGAAAGGGAAAAAATCGTGCTTCCGGTTCGGTTTTTACGTCTGTTTTTTTCGTGAAAAAAAGTTCGTCAAAACCTATCAACATGGGATGTAGTTTTGAAGATCTCGACGCGAGGAATCCAATGATGAAAACGGTTCGAGATTTGGACGCACGGTTTAAGAGATAAAACATTTTGAATAAATGGATCTACAAAAAAAGGGAAAACTCCCAGGTCACGACAAGTGGCGCGCAGACAAGTGGCGCGCTGCATGTGCGCCACTTGTCATGACCTGGGAAGTTGGAGTGTTCTTTGCAACGAGTACTCGTTAATTAGTGATTTCGAGAATTTGCTGTATGACGCACGATGCGTCAAATTGCTAGAGTATCGCACTGGCGCGAACGAAGTGGGCCGGCCCAGTTAACGCTAACACAGCCTTCCGGTTTAGGAACGTTTTGGAGGATTCTATCCGGTTTTTACATGTTTTTTTCTGTTCGTTTCCTTATTGATTTTTCCAGTTTTCTTATTTTTTTTTTCTTTTTCATTTTCCATTTTCTGCTTCTGTCTTCTCCTTCTCTTTTATTCGAAACATTTCGCATAAAAAAACATTTCGCAAAAAGTTCGTGATTTCATAATAATGGTTAAAATTTGAAAATATGTTCATGTTTTTTAGAAAATGGTGCTAATTCGAATAAATGTTCTCATTTTAAAAAAATTCTTTGGGTTTTCAAAAACTGTTCTCATTTTCAAAAATTGTTCATAGATTCCAACAATGACCATGTTTCCAATTTTTCTTCGGAGTTTCGGAAAATGTTCTCTTTGCTCATATATTCAAATAATGTATGAGTTTTTATAGAAAAAATCTTCACAAATTTGGAAAATGTTGCATTTCAAGAAAAGACACTTTTTTCCAAAAAACAATGTTCGTGTTTGAAATTTAAGAAAATGTTCGGATCTGCCACTTCCTTTAATTATTAAATGTGCACGCTCCCCATTAGTCAGTAAGGCTCAGGAGCACCGTAGCCTCCTGCGTCGAGAGGGTTTGTGTTCGATCATTCGCGTGTGCACTAGTTTATGGGGGTTTTGCATTGTTCTGCGCTAACATACACTCACTAATGGGCCGGCCTAGTCAGACTCGCCCTATGTGTTTTCCGGCAATCCGCTGCAGCGAGCGGCACATAGGAGTTCCCGCCTAACTAAGTTCGCTGAGCATTAATTTCGAGTCGAGATGAGAACCAGAAAGTATCCATGAAAACAAAAATCTAGTAATAAACTTGAAAACTCGGGACAACCTTCCTGCTTGCAGCATTACATTCTCTCTTTTCTAGCAAAGGCCCTCAAGTATGTTCATCTCCTCCTCTTAAATTTGTTTCTCTCATGTTCCCCTGATGAGTAGTAAGAGTAGTGGCGGCGATACAGGTTGGGACAATAGAAGGCTGCTCCTGAACTCATGCCCTAATTTCGTTTATAAACCCAAATTCAACAATCGGTTAGGACAAAACCCTAAACTTCCAATACTATTCAATATACACCCTTGGCACAATTGGTTGGTGGTTTTGTTGTGACGTGCCACCCGGTCCCACATGTTGTGGTAACACATACAAACACCAGGGACTGAAGGTGTAACACACCGGGGGTTGCTCTCCGCAGGGAGCCCGGCAGCTGGCCTACCAAGGGGCCCAGAAGGCCCGCCACAGAGCTAGAGACAAGAAGGACTCTGGAGCAATGAATACATGTCTAAGGATGATCTTGTCCCCCAAGTCAACATGGCGACGGCTAAGATTGGATCTACCTCCTGTAAAACCCTAGAACTCACCATACATATAAGGGGAGGGCTACGGGGCTCTCACTCCCATCTACACCAGTAGACCTACACTCCTGGTAGCAGCTCATCCCCCCCCATTATAATCCCTTGCATGAAGTACACCCACCATGAATAACAACACAAAGTAGGACGTAGGGTATTGCTCCTCACTGGAGGCCTAAACCAGGGTAAAACCTCTGTGTGACCTCGATCCGGTACTTCCAGTCACGCTCGCTACCCTACCAAGGGTACTGACCGGATTATGCACTGTCACTTGGCGTGCCAGGCATGGGTTGCGTCGGCTGGTGACCGATCCTAGATTGGATCTCTTCCAGCTTTCGTCAGCCTCCCTCTAGGAGAGCTGATGACCCACAAGTATAGGGGATCAATCGTGGTCCTTTTTATAAGTAAGAGTGTCGAACCCAACGAGGAGCAGAAGGAAATGACAAGCGGTTTTCAGCAAGGTAATTTCTACAAGCACTGAAATTGTAGGTAACATATAGTTTGGTAGCAAGATAATTCGAGCAAGTAACGGTAACGGTAACAAAAGTGCAGCAAGGTAGCCCAGTCCTTTTGTGGCAAAAGACAGGCCAAAACGGTCTCTTACAATAAGCAAAGCGTTCTTGAGGGCACACGGGAATTTGATCTAGTCACTTTCATCATGTCAGTTTGGTTCGCGTTCGCTAGTTTGATAATATGGTATGTGGGTGGACCGGTGCTTGGGTGATGTTCTTACTTGAACAAGTCTCCCACTTATGATTAACCCCCTCGCAAGCATCTGCAACTACGAAAGAAGTATTAAGATAAAATCTAACCATAGCATTAAACATATGGATCCAAATCAGCCCCTTATGAAATAGCACATAAACTAGGGTTTAAGCTTCTGTCACTCTAGCAACCCATCATCTAATAACTACTCCACAATGCATTCCCTTAGGCCCAAAGATGGTGAAGTGTCATGTAGTCGACATTCACATAACACCACTAAGGGAATCACAATATACATACCATCAAAATATCGAACAAATATGAAATTCACATGATTACTTGCAACATGACTTCTCCCGTGGCCTCAAGAACAAGGGCAACTACTCACAAATAATATTCATGCTCAAGATCAGAGGGATATTAAATAGCATACTAGATCTGAACATATAATCTTCCACTAAATAAACCATCTAGCATCAACTACGAGGTGTAATCAACACTACTAGTCACCCACAGGTACCCATCTGAGGTTCCGATACAAAGATTGAACACAAGAGATGAACTAGGGTTTGAGATGAGATGGTGCTGTTGAAGATGTTGATGAAGATTGGCCTCCCAAAAATGGGAGGGTTGTTGGTGATGACGATGGCTTCGATTTCCCCCTCCCAGAGGGAAGTTCCCCTGGCAGAATCACTTCGCCGAAGGGCAAAAGTGCTCCTGCCCAAGTTCCGCCTCAATACGGCGGTGTTCTGTCCCGAAAGTCCTCTCCTTATTTTTTCTAGGTCAAAAGACCTTATGTACCAGAAGATGGGCACCGGAGGTGGGCCGAGGTGCCCACTACCCACCAGGGCACGCCTGGAGGGGGTGGCGCGCCCTGGTGCCTTGTGGGCACCTGGGTGGGCCCCTTCGGTAGTTCTTTTCTCTAGTATTTTTTATTTATTCCAAAAAAATTCTCCATAAAATTTCAGCTCATTTGTAGATGTGCAGAATAGGTATCTCCGACATCACTTTTTCAGGTCCAGAATTCCAGCTGCCAGTATTCTCCCTCTTTGTGTAACCCTTGCATATTATAAAAAGGAAATACATACAAGTAAATGATAGGCCCTTCGCAGAGGGAAGCAGAGGTTGTCATGAGGTTTTTGGTTTTTTATGCACTTTTAAGTTAATGCAAAAGAACATCACATTATATTGCCCCTTATGATAGCAACCTTGATTATGCACTCCGTCGCTTTTATTATTTTGCCATCACAAGTTAGTACAACGCTTATTTTCCCTTGCACTGAAAGATCAAACACATTTAGGAGCAATCAACTTACTTGAAGGATCTTACTCAATCCATAGGTAGGTATGGTGGACTCTCAAAACATGAATTTGGGTTTAAGGGTTTTGGACGCACAAGTAGTATCCCTACTCAGTGCAGAATTTTGGCTAGCAAAGATATTGAGCAAGCACCACATGTTGAAGCATCTATGACAATATAACTTCTATGTGAATATGAACAAACATATAATCATTACGTTGTTTTCCTTGTCCAACGTCAACAATTTGGCATTAAATATTTAATGGGGGCTCACAATCATAAAAGATGTCCAACATAGTATATTTGCATGTGAATATTCTCTTCCCTTATTAATTCTTTCATGAGTTGCATCATTGATCAATGCTATGTTTGTCAATTTTCAATAAATTTTACTACTTATACTTTTACTTATGTGATGTCATTACTTACCATAAGATTAGCATATGATCTTTTTCATTATTTCCCTTTATTTTGATTGGAACAAGAAAGTAAAGAAACAAAAACTCAAAATAAAATTTATTATATAACTCTCACTCAATCACATAGATAGATAGATCACAAAACTAACGCTCAGAAATAGATCATACTAAACTTTTATTCGACTAAATCATGAAATAACTAAGGATCGAACTAAGATAGGTAAAGGTAATAGAAGTGATGGTGATAAGATACCGGGGCATCTCCCCAAGCTTGGCACAAGCCAAGGGGAGTGCCCATACCCATGTGCTCAAGTCTCCTTCTTTGCTGATGATGGTGATGGTGGTGGTGTTGAGGTAGTAGTGGCTTTCTTCTTCTCCAACTTACGCTTGAGGATAAAATTTTCCTCCCTCAAGTCATCTTTCTCCTGCTCAAGCTTCAATATCTTTTTGCATAATGCTTGCTTGCTTTCCTGCAGAAAACGGGAAGGAATAAACTGGATCTTAGATTTCTTTGCTCCATTAGGGAGGCTTGATTTCTTGAACTCCACGTGCATATCTCCAGGCTGAGGTAGTGGGACTCCATCCTCATCCGACTTGTCATCCCTTGTCTCCTCCTTGTCAGTGTCTTCCTCCTCTTCGGTGGACCAATGGTAGGGATAAATATCCCCAAAGAACTTTGGATCTGCAACATAGTGGGAGACATAGCTCTCTCCATCTGAATCTTGAGACGAGATATTTTCAGATATGATAGGAAAACAACACGAAACAAGAATAGAGGATTTCTCCGCGATGCGGTGGTTAAATCGTCCGGGAGTATATATAAAGAATTTTTATCTTGTGAAACAAGTATATGGAAGGAAAACAGAGTCGGGAAGGTGCCCGAGGGGCCCACCAGGGCGCGCCAGGTGGGGCAGGCGGCCTTGGTGCCTTGTGGGCACCTGGGTTGCCTTCCCGGGTGTTTCTTATTTTTCTATTTTTTTAATATTCTGAAACTGACAGAAAATATTTTTGCGGATTTTAGGGAGTCCGTTTACTTACCGTATCATGTACCTATTCCTTTTCTGGGTTCTGGAGTATTTTGGAAGGTTTCTTTTATGTGTTCCTCCGGTGTCATGGTTTGGATAATGTTAGTTTCAACATTAATAGGCGTACCTAAAATATAGTGCTTAATTCTTTGTCCATTGACCACCTTCGGAGTGCCTTCGGCATTATTGATCTTAAAAGCTCCAGAACGATAAAATTCTTCGATGATATATGGCCCTTCCCATTTGGAGAGAAGTTTACCTGCAAAAAACTAAAACGAGAATTGTACAATAGAACATATTCACCAACTTTGAATTCTTGCTTTTGGATTCTTTTGTCATGCCATCTTTTAACTTTTTCTCTGAATAGTTTGGCATTTTCATAAGCTGGGTTCTCCATTCATCTAGTGAGCTAATGTCAAATAACCTCTTTTCACCGGCAAGTTTGAAGTCATAATTGAGTTCTTTAATTTCCCAATATGCTTTATGTTCTAACTCAAGAGGCAAATGACAAGCTTTTCCATAGACCATTTTGTATGGAGACATACCCATAGGATTTTTATAAGATGTTCTATAGGCCCAAGTGCATCATTGATTTCTTAGAACAATTCTTTCAAGACCTATTGATAGTTTTTTGTAATATTAACTTTATTTCTCTGTTTCTAAGTTCAACTTATCCACTAGATTGAGGGTGATAAGGTGATGCTATTCTATGGTTGACATCATATATATTTAGCAAGTAGTTTACGGAAAGCACCATGAATAAAATGTGAACCTCCATCAGTCAATAAATATCTAGGGACTCCAAATCTAGGGAAAATAACTTCTTTAAGCATTTTAATGGAGGTGTTATGATCAGCACTACTAGTTGGAATAGCTTCCAGCCGCTTAGTGACATAATCAACAGCAACCAAAATGTGTGTATACCCATTAGAGGAAGGAAAAGGTCCCATATAATCAAAACCCCAAACATCAAACGGTTCAATAACAAATGAATAATTCATAGGAATTTCCTGACTTCTACCAATATTACCAATTCTCTTACATTCATCACAAGATAAAACAAACTTACGGGCATCCTTGAAGAGAGTAGGCCAATAAAAACCAGACTGTAATACCTTGTGTGCAGTTCTTTCTCCCGCAAGATGCCCTCCGTAAGCCTCGAAGTGACATTTCCGTAGGATTTGTTCCTGTTCATGCTCAGGTATACAACGTCTAATAATGCCATCTACTCATTCTTTATACAGATGTGGGTCATCCCAAAAGTAATGTCTGAAATCATAGAAGATTTTTTTTCTTTTGTTGGTATGTAAAACTAGGTGGTATAAATTTAGCAACGATATAATTAGCATAGTCCGCATACCAAGGAGTATTATGAGAAGCATTTATGACTGCTAATTGTTCATTAGGAAAGCTATCATCAATAGGTAGTGGGTCATCAAGAATATTTTCTAACCTAGACAAGTTATCAGCTACGGGGTTCTCAGCTCCTTTCCTATCAATGATGTGTATGTCAAATTCTTGTCGCAAAAGAACCCACCTAATGAGTCTAGGTTTAGCATCTTTCTTTTCCATAAGGTATTTAATAGCAGCACGATCGGTGTGAACAATTACTTTAGAGTCAACTACATAAGATCTGAATTTATCACAAGCAAACACAACTGCTAAAAATTCTTTTTTAGTAGTAGCATAATTTCTTTGGACACTATCAAGGTTTTACTAGCATAGTGAATACCATTTAATTTCTTATCAACTCTTTGTCCCAGAACAGCACCAACAACATAATCACTAGCATCACACATAATTTCAAAAGGCACGTAACAAACAGGTGGTTGGACAATAGGTACAGAAGTTAAGGCTTTCTTAAGTGTTTCAAAGGCTTCTATGCAATCATCATAAAAAACAAATGGAACATCCTTTTGTAAAAGATTAGTAAGAGGCCTAGAGATTTTAGAGAAGTCTTTAGTAAATCTCCTATAGAAACCAGCATGACTAAGGAAACTACGAATACCTTTAATGTCTTTAGGACATGGCATTTTCTCAATTGCATTAACTTTAGCCTTATCCACCTCAATACCTCGCTCAGAAATTTGATGACCTAAGACAACACCTTCATTCACCATAAAGTGGCACTTCTCCCAATTCAAGACAAGATTAGTTTGCTCACATCTCTACAAAACTCGGTCAAGGTTGCTTAAGCAATCATCAAAAGAGGTTTCGTGAATGGAAAAATCATCCATGAAAACCTCAACAATCTTTTCACAAAAGTTAGAGAATATATCAGTCATACATCTTTGAAAGGTACCAGGTGCATTACATAAACCAAAAGGCATATGTATATAAGAATAAGTTCCAAAAGGGCAAGTAAAGGTGGTTTTGTCTTGATCGGTTTGTGAAACAGGTATTTGAGAAAAAACATAATATCCATCAAGAAAACAAAAGTGTGTGTGCTTTGACAATCTTTCTAACATTTGATCAATGAAAGGCAAAGGGTAATGATCTTTTCTAGTAGCTTTGTTTAATTTTCTAAAATCAATTACCATGCTATAGCCAGTAACAATTCGTTGTGGAATGAGTTCATTTTTATCATTAGGAACAACAGTGATACCTCCTTTCTTAGGGACACAGTGAACATGACTTACCCATCTACTATCAGCTATGGTATAGATTATACCTGATTCCAGAAGTTTTAGTATTTCAGTTCTTCCTCTTCTTTCATCTTAGGATTTAATCATCATTGGTGATCAACAATAGGTTTAGCATCAGGTTCCATATTAATCTTATGCTGACAGCGAGTGGGACTAATGCCCTTAAGATCATCAAGAGTATATCCAATAGTAGCACGATGCTTCCTCAGAATTTTTAATAATATCTCTTCTTCGTGTTCTGAAAGTTTAGCACTAACAATAACAAGATATATCTTTTTCTCGTTAAGCTAAGCATACTTTAGAGTGTCAGGTAACTGCTTTAATTCAAACACAGGATCACCTTTAGGTGGAGGACGACCTCCTAGAATTTCAACCGAAAAATTGTGTTTAAGGATAGCTTGTTGTTCAAAGAATATTTTATCTATTTCATTTCTTTCATGCAAGTGCATATCATTTTCATGTTCTGGCAAATATTGTTCTAGTGGATCAGTAGGAGGTACGACAATAGAAGCAAGACCAATTATTTCATCCTTACTAAGAAATTCTTTATTATGAAGTTGTCTACGAAACTTAGAGAAATTAAACTCATGAGACACATCACCAAAGTTAACACTGACGGTTTCTCTCTTGAAATCTGTATTAGCTTTAACAGTGTTCAGGAAAGGTCTACCAAAGATAATGGGACAAAAGTCATCTTGTGGGGAACCAAGAACTAGAAAATCAGTTGGGTATTTTATTTTTCCACACAAGACTTCAACATCTCTAACAATCCTAAGTGGTTTAATAGTTATCTCATTAGCAAGTTTAATAGTAACATCAATATCTTCTATTTCAGCCGGTGCTATATCATTCATAATTTCTTGGTAAAGAGTGAAAGGAATGGCATTGACACTAGCATCCATATCACATAAACCATGGTAACAATGATCTCCTATTTTAACTGAGACAACGGGCATGCCAACAACTGGTCTATTTTTATCTTTAGTATCATGTTTAGCAATTTTAGCAGCTTCGTCACAAAAATAAATAACATGCCCATCAATATTATCAACTAAGAGATTTTTAACCATAGCAATACTAGGTTCTACTTTAATTTTCAGAGGGTTTAGGTGCTCTAATATTACTTTTGCGAACCACAGCTGAAACCTTAACATGTTCCTTTGTCCTAACAGGGAAAGCTGGTTTTTCAATATAAGCAGTTGGCACAACTGGGACAACATTGTAAATGATAGTTTCATCTTTAACCATAGCTTGTTCTTTAATTGGGGGATGATATTTATACCACTTCTCCCTAGGGAGTTCAACATGAGTAGCAAATGATTCACAAAAGAGGCTACTATCTTAGAGTCAAGTCCATACTTAGTGCTAAACTTATGTAAAGCATCGGTATCCATAAAAGATTTAACACAATCAAACTCACGCTTTATACCTGACTCTTTACCTTCATTGAGTTCCCAGTTTTAGAGTTGCTTTTACTTATTTCTAAAAGATCCCACCTGAATTCAATAGTCTTCTTCATAAAAGAACCAGTATAAGAAGCATCAATCATGGATTGATCATTACGAGAAAGCCGAGCATAAAAATTCTGAATAATAATTTCTCTCAAGAGCTCATGATTGGGGCAAGAATATAACATTGAATTAATCAACCCCAAGCTAGAGCAATACTTTCTCCTTCACGAGGCCAAAAATTATATATACAATTTCGATCACGATGAATTAGATGCATAGGATAATTTTTTTGGTGAAATTCCAATTTCAGCTCCAATATATAATGCCTTTCCCCCCAAAGATAAAGGGAAAACATTCTTCTTAAATTCATCTTTGGGCAAGCCTGCAAGCTTAAACAATCCACAAATTTCATCCACATGTATCAAGTGCATATCGGGATTCTTTGTTCCGTCTCCTGCATAAGGATTAGCTAGCAGTTGTTCTATCACACTCGAAGGAATCTCATAACCAATATTTTTAGTAGGTGCGGTAGGTTGACGGGCAACTCTTTGTGTTTCCAGTCGAGGTGAAGATACCCCGAACAACTCCCTCAAAGGATTGTTTTCCATAGTAACAAGTGACAGTAAATTTCAGCACGCAGTATAAGTTTTTCCTTACCAAGAACGCTTCACACCCCGGCAATGGCACCAGAAAACAGTCTTCATGACCCACAAGTATAGGGTATCAATCGTAGTCCTTTCGATAAGTAAGAGTGTCGAACCCAATGAGGAGCAGAAGGAAATGACAAGTGGTTTTCAGCAAGGTAATTTCTGCAAGCACTGAAATTGTAGGTAACAGATAGTTTGATAGCAAGATAATTTGTAACGAGCAAGTAAAAGTAATGGTAAAAAAAGTGCAACAAGGTAGACCAATCCTTTTGTGGAAAAGGACAAGCCAAAACGGTCTCTTATAATAAGCAAAGCATTCTTGAGGGCACACGGGAATTTCATCTAGTCACTTTCATCATGTCGGTTTGGTTCGCGTTCGCTAGTTTGATAATATGGTATGTGGGTGGACCGGTGCTTGGGTGATGTTCTTACTTGAACAAGCCTCCCACTTATGATTAACCCCCTCGCAAGCATCTGCAACTACGAAAGAAGTATTAAGATAAAATCTAACCATAGCATTAAACATATGGATCCAAATCAGCCCCTTATGAAATAGCTCATAAACTAGGGTTTAAGCTTCTGTCACTCTAGCAACCCATCATCTAATAACTACTCCACAATGCATTCCCTTAGGCCCAAAGATGGTGAAGTGTCATGTAGTCGACATTCACATAACACCACTAAGGGAATCACAATATACATACCATCAAAATATCGAACGAATATGAAATTCACATGATTACTTGCAACATGACTTCTCCCGTGGCCTCAAGAACAAGGGCAACTACTCACAAATAATATTCATGCTCCAGATCAGATGGATATTAAATAGCATACTAGATCTGAACATATAATCTTCCACTAAATAAACCATCTAGCGTCAACTACGAGGTGTAATCAATACTACTAGTCACCCAGAGGTACCCATCTGAGGTTCCGATACAAATATTGAACACAAGAGATGAACTAGGGTTTGAGATGAGATGGTGCTGTTGAAGATGTTGATGAAGATTGGCCTCCCAAAAATGGGAGGGTTGTTGGTGATGATGATGGCTTCGATTTCCCCCTCCCGGAGGGAATTCCCCCGGCAGAATCGCTCCACCGGAGGGCAAAAGTGCTCCTGCCCAAGTTCCGCCTTGAGACGATGGTGCTCCATCCCAAAAGTCCTCTCCTTATTTTTTTTCTAGGTCAAAAGACCTTATGTACCAGAAAATGGGCACCGGAGGTGGGCTGAGGTGCCCACTACCCACCAGGGCGCGCCTGGAGGGGGTGGCGCGCCGTGGTGCCTTGTGGGTACTTGGGTGGCCCCCTTTCGGTAGTTATTTTCTCAGGTATTTTTTATTTATTACAAAATAATTCTCCATAAAATTTCAGCTCATCTAGAGATGTGCAGAATAGGTATCTCCGACATAGCTTTTTCATGTCCAGTATTCTAGCTGCCGGTATTCTCCCTCTTTGTGTAAACCTTGCATATTATGAGAGAAAAGGCATTAGAATTACTACATAAATTTTTATAAAGCATAAAAACACTATAAATAACAGTAGGAAAACATGATGAAAAATGGTCGTTTAAAGAGCCTAACCTTCGGATCTTTTACCTTCATTGCGGAGGAAACGGGCGCGTTGGCATCAATCCACCAGCCCACTTCTACCTGTGAGCTGCGTTGGGATTTCCTCGAAGAGGAGAGGATGCAGTACAATAGAGATAATTATTTCCCTTGGTTAA
Organism: Triticum aestivum; assembly: GCF_018294505.1. NCBI lineage: Eukaryota > Viridiplantae > Streptophyta > Magnoliopsida > Poales > Poaceae > Triticum > Triticum aestivum. The sequence goes on from NC_057805.1 coordinate 58,417,212, forward strand.
GAACCAAGGTTATCAATCCACTAGAAGAACCACATAGAACCTCGTTAGCAGCACCTGCACACACAAAAGCAAATACTTGCACCCATTGCCATCAAGAGGGTTGTCAATCCATTGGCAGTTATTTGCAAGGATCAAATCTTGCAGTGGTAGATAGATAAAATAAAATACTAAACAAAATAAGTAAATAAAATTGCAGCAAGGTATTTTTGAATTTTATATATGATAAAAGTAGACTCGGGGGGCCATAGTTTTCACTAGAGGCTTCTCTCTCGAACACATAGCATACGGTGGGTAAACGAATTACTGTTGGGCAATCGATATAAAAGTGCATAGTTATGACGATATTCAAGGCAATGGTCATGTATATAGGCATCACGTCCGAGACAAGTAGGCCGATTCCTGCCTGCATATACTACTATTACTCCACCCATCGACCGCTATCAAGCATGCATTTAGGGTATTAAGTTTAAGTATAAAACAAAATAATGCCTTAAGTAAGATGACATGATGTACACAAAGTAAATCCAAGCAAAATGAATAAAACCCATAGTTTTATCTTTAATGGCAACAATACAAATTTGTGTCCTTTCCCTTTCTGTCAATGGGATGGAGCACCACAGGATTGAGCCCATCACAAAGCACCTCTCCCATTGCAACATAAATCAATCTAGTTGGCCAAACCAAACAGATAGATCGGAGAGAAATACAAAGCTATAAGAGCAACTCCAACGCAACGACCCAAGCAGACACGCGCTTTATCCACTTTTCGTCGGTTTGGATCAGCGAGGTAGGCGGGTGCGTCCGTTTTTTATTTGGGTCGGCAGGTGCACCCAACAGGAGGCAGACCCATATTTTCCCGCGTGCAAAGAAAAAATTTGTATGATAAATACGTGGCGAAAAATAAACATAATTAAACATAAATGACTGGTCAACCGCAGGTGAAAGTCCACTTAAACATTAGTTAAACAATAAAAAAACTCTGGGCCGCATGCTACCCTAGGCATCCGCCTTGCCCTTGCCGTCGTTGTCGCCGACGGTGAGGTCGATTAATACGGGAGGCGTACCATCCCACCCGAACGGGGCTTAATAGGCCGCTAGGGCTGACCCCTCCAGCGTCTGCTGTGGCGGCACCATTGCGGCAAGGCGGGCGCACTCCTCTCCTCCTCCTTCTCAAGGCACAGTGCCTCTTTGTCGCGGCGTAGCTCCTACTCCCGACGCATCTACCGCTCACCATCGGCCGCCCCTCGGCGAGCCAATGCGCTTTCCAATGCTCAAGGTGGGCGGGTCCTCCTCAGGCATCGCGGCGTAGTGGACGGGAGGCTGATGTCTACTACACAACTTGTTCTTGTAGACTTGTGTTGGGCCTCCAAGCGCAGAGTTTTGTAGGACAGTAGCAAATTTCCCTCAAGTGGATGACCTAAGGTTTATCAACCCGTGGGAGGCGTAGGATGAAGATAATCTCTCTCAGACAACCCTACAACCAAATAATAAAAAGTCTCTTGTGTCCGCTACACACCAAATACAATGGTAAGTTGTATAGGTGCACTAGTACGACGAAGAGATGGTGATACAAGCGTAGTAATGATAGTAGATATAGATTTTTGTAATAGGAACAATAAAAAACAGCAAGGTAGAAATTGATAAAACGGAGCACAAACAATATTGCAATGCTTGAAAACAAGGCCTAGGGTCCGTACTTTCGCTAGTGCAATCTCTCAACAATGCTAATCTAATTGGATCATATAACCATCCCTCAACGTGTGATGAAGAATCACTCTAAAGTTCTTATCTAGCGGAGAACATAAGAAGAAATTGTCTGTAGGGTATGAAACCACCATAAAGTTATTCTTTCCGTTCGATCTATTCAAGAGTTTGTACTAAAATAACACAAAGTTATTCTTTCCGTTCGATCTATCCAAGAGTTCGTACTAAAATAACACCATATGATATGCATCAACCAACTATAATGTCACCTAGATACTCCAATGTCACCACAAGTATCCATGAGTTAATTATACGATACACACCAAACAATTTCAGATTCATAATACTCGATCCAACACAACGAACCTCAAAGAGTGCCCCAAGGTTTCTACCAGAGAAACAAGGACGAAAATGTGCATCAACCCCTATGCATAGATTACCCCAATGTCACCTTGGGTATCCACGAGTTGAGTGCCGATGTGGGGTTCCGGCAAACCCTTAAGGTTCAAACTCTGGGGTGCGCGCGAAGCTTTTCCCTCCTACCGATCTACGCCCTAGCTCGCTAAGATCTCGCGGACGAACTCGACGATCTCGCAACACAGGAAGACACGAGGTTCATACTGGTTCGGGCCACCGTTGTGGTGTAATACCCTACTCCAGTGTGGTGGTGGTGGATTGCCTCTTGGGCCGATGATGAACAGTACAAGGGAAGAACAGCCTCATGAGGTTGAGGTGTTCTTGTGGCTAGGCTCTCGATCGGGTTGGATCAAGCTAAGATTCCATCCCCCTACTGTGGTGGCTAGCTCTACTTATATAGGCCCTGGTCCTCTTCCCAAATAATGAGTGGGAAGGGAGCCAACAACGGCGGGCGAATTTGAAGGGGGACAGCTAGTACAAGCTATCCTGACAAAAGTGGTCTTCGCCTGCGAAAAGCCCTGGGGGTGACGCCGTCTTGGGCTCCATGATGACCTCCATCTTGCCGTCCTCCTGGTCTTGGTCTCGTTGCACCAATATAACAACCTTTGCCTGATGCCTCAGTACTCTTCGCCTGCGCTGGCCTCCTTAGCACGAAAGAGGAAACTAGGACGCTGCGCGCGCTGGCGCCCGCCTGGTGCCGTTCGTCATGGCTCACGTCACGAGGGCCTCGTGAGGTTTGCCCCGCCTTGATATCTCCGCTCCTCGTGAGCCTGCCTGGCTAGGCCACTCCAGAGGAGGTCTTGCGTCGTCCGCCTCGCGAGGGTCTTGAATGCCTTGTTGATGAAGATGGGTCATACGGCCTGCCGCTTAGCCACGCTGTGGGCCGCAGGCAGGCAAGTCTGGGGACCCCCGTTCGCAGAACACCGACAGTAGCCCCCGGGCCCAAGTGCGCTCGGGCTTGGCTTCACGGCGAAGCCAAGGGTCAATTTCGGAGCACCGCGGGCCCCAAAAGCCTGCGGCCTAGGTCCCGAAGCTGTCAGGCTTCAAGCTTCTCAAGCGGTCAGTGGAATACGTCGCAGTGGATCGGTAAGTGTCTTAAGCTTCGCCTTGCCCTTGCTTGTACTCGTCGTTTCCTGATACTCGCCCTTGGTTGATCAGGCTGACATCTTCGGCGAAGAAGAGGAAGGCAGACGCAGCGGCCGTGCCTCCCGCGGAGAAAGGAGGCAACAGCGCCCGCATCTCCCCAGCCCGTTCGTCCTCGCGAGGCCAAGAGGTGCATCGCCGCGTGGAATAAGGCCCCCATGGCCCCGCTGGCTCTGGAGGTGCCCGTACTTGGCGCAGCTGACGAGGTCCCAACTGCTCCGGAACCCGCGGTCTCCCAAGCCCTAGTGACGATGTCGCTTCCTCCCACTGCTGCACCTCCACTCCCTGGTTTTTCTTCTCCTGCTGTCGTCTTGGAGCATGCCCTTTTGGAGATGACTCAGCTGCAGGCGGATCTCCTGAGCGCGGGCCCGCGCCTGGTGGCCGGGCGTCTGGAGTTGGCCTCTGGCTGGCTTCACTCCGACCTGGCAGTTCGCACGGCGCTGGGCCAGGCTCCTGCGGCTTCCGAGAAGGAGAAGCAAGGAGGCGCCAGCGCTGCAGCTGATCGCGAGGCGGTGCTAAATGACGCCAAGGCCGCCCGTGACCACTGCAAAGAGCTGGAGGGCGAGTTGCAGAGCCTGCGCTACAAGCACGCCGAAGAGGTACGATGCCGCCAAGCGAAGGAGGTGGAGATGAAGGCCCGGGAGGAAGCCGTCAAGAACCACGATGCTGAGCTGGCGGAGCTGGGGAAGAAGCAGGCCGCCGAGCGCAACCGGTTGGAAGAGTTGGAGCAGAAGATGGGGACGAGGGAGGCCGATCTTGATGCCAAGGCGCGATTCCTGGCCGAAGACCGCGTGGCCTTTGCTGATCTCGAGAAGAGATCTCGCAAGGCGCTGAAGACGCTCTACTAGCACGGCCTGGAGAAGCCTCTGGACACCAACGAGGACGGCCCCGCCCAGCTGCTTCCTCTTGTGGTGAAGGCGCTTGAGGAGGTCGTTGATGGTCTCGGTCCCATGGCGGAGGCAGAAGCTCGTGTCCTGTCTTCAGCCGCGCTGACTCACGTCTTTAGCCATCTACACCTTCGTGACCCCAACGCTTGCCTTGATGAGCTGCTGGAGCCTGTAGCTGAAGATCAATACGAGGCGGCTCCCGCGGCCGTGCATGATCAGGTGGGGGCCTTGCTGAGGAGGTTCCACGGCTTCGTCTCCGCTCCTCTGTCCGGCGTCGTCGACCTTGCAGCTGGTGGTGAAGGTGAAGACAAGATTGCTCACGAGGGGGCACCTTCCGCGGGCGATGGCAACGTCTAGAGGTGACCTGCGGCCATTCTTCCCGTCCCGTTCCTGCGACATGTATCAGGCCTCATGGAGGCGTTTAGACTTTTCATTTGGTATCGTGAGGACAATATGCTTGTAATATTTGCTTCGAGATTTTGCGATTTCCTTCCTATTTGCTTTGCGTTCTGCGTCGGCAGAGCCCGGCCCCGCGCATACCTCAACCGCCATTGGGCCGACCGGAGACCAGGACGGACCAAGGAGTGAGGGGCTACGTGACCAGTTAGGCTCCTGAGTCGCGATGCTCAGGAGTCCCCCTTAACGCGCAAACAACATATAGAGAGAGTTCGTGGGGATAGATTAATGTTCTACATTGGCAGAGCCCGGCCCCGCGCATACCTCAACCGCCATTGGGCCGACCGGAGACCAGGATGGACCAAGGAGTGAGGGGCTATGTGACCAGTTAGGCTCCTGAGTCGCAATGCTCAGGAGTCCCCCTTGACGTGCAAACAATTTCCATACCTGCCCCTCGGCGAGGGGCGCGCGATGCCCAGGTCCGGGGGGCCTGGTTGGGTGGCGTGCGCTTGGGCGTGACCCGAACGCAGCCCCCATGCCCAGCCCCCATGCGTGGCTCTCCCGAGGGGAGGCGTTGCGGTAAGGCTGGGCGCTGAGCTCTGGGCTCCCTGAGGTTGGCACGACCGTGGGGTCGCCCTCAGTTGTTTATCACCAGCGCGGAGCATAGTGCTTCCGCTTGTGCACGAGCATAGCCGCTCCTCGGCAGTGTCGACAGCCAGCGCGGAGCATGGTGCTTCCACTTGGGCGTGGGATGGGGGCCCCCCTCCGGGAGGAGCCCCCGGGGCGTTTACAGCCCCGCCCTGACACGTGGCTTGCACGGCAGGGCTGCGACGTGTATCTGGGCACTCGTGAGCCAGCGCGGGACTCACGAGGCCCTACCTCAAGGCGGGTTGCGCCTGGTCTTGAGTCTTGGTGACTGTATGTTCCTGCAAGGCGGTTAGATGCAAGTATTCTACGTCCTCAGGTCCCGGCCCTCGAGCGAGCTCAGCCGCCGCTGGTATGCCAGGTCGCGATGCCGTGGTCAAGGCCAGGGGGTGAGGGCTGGAGAGCCAGTAAGAGCTCCTGAGTCGCGATGCTCAGGAGCCCCCCTTTTAACGTGCAAGCGAATTGCATGGGACGAACGGACCCATGGTGGGCGGCAATCGAGCAGGCGATAGCCGTTGGCAGGTTAAGCATGGAGAGCAGATCAACTAGGACAAATGCAGGACGATACATGCCACTGGGTCTGGCCCGAGCGGCTTGGGGATGATGCAGCCCGAGGGGTGCCCCCAGCAAGGTAAGCTAAAGACATAAGCAAAAGGGGTACATGCCACAGGGACGGACCCATGTGGCCTGGGAATAATGCAGCCCGAGGGGCGCTCCCAGCTTAAACGAGCTTGGAAGGTGTCACCTGGTTCTGTAGACGAAGTAGAGTTGGTGCAGCTGAAGGCGTGCGTTGAAGAAATGACTCCTCATGAGCCACCGAAGCCCTGAGCCTCGGGAGGCTCTGGGGGCTCGGGAGGTTCCTTGAAGACCGTCTCCATCTCCTCCAGGACAGCGTGGTACCTGGCCTCCTAAGCCGCCAGGATACGCCGTAGGTTGCGCTGATAGGCCGACGCCACGCTCGGCAAGCCGAAGGGCATGAGAACGTAGCTGTGTGGTGGGCCCTCGTAGCGGCCCACACGCGATGGCCAGAAGCGCTCCTGAGATGCGGCCCTATTGAGCCTGGGGACGTCGATGCAGACACGCAGCCCAGCATCCTCGCCAGGATGCGGAGCTGCCCCTCGCGAGCGGCTGTCGCCACGCATGGCCCTTGCATCTTGCAGTTCCTGAGTGGTCTTGGTGATGAACTCCTAAGTGGTGGGCACTCCTTGCCCTGTGCTCTCCTGAGGATCACGTGCCGCGAAGCATGCTTCCAAGTGGTGCCCAAGTGCCTCCCTCATGAGGTTGGCAAGGTCTGAGGCCCTCCAGAAGAGAGCCCCCGAGCCCTGCCTGAGGAGGGCGCCGGGCGCGCTTTCTTATGCGACGGAGGGAGGCGCCCCTGGGATGGGCGCAGATCCTGATGAGGCTCCTGCCACGGTGCCATCCTCTTGAGGTCCTGCGCGGCGCGACTGCTTCTTCTTGGGAATGGCCTCCGGAGGGCCTTCACTTCTGCTGTTGGGGTCGTCGATTGCTGCAGCTTGAAAGGCGCGCTTGAGGGAGCACACCGCATCCCTCTCTTCACACGGGACCGTGATGATTCCTCCACTTCCTGGCATCTTGAGAACGTTGTAGCCGTGATGAGTGACCGCCATGAACTTGGCCAGGGCTGGATACCCGAGGATGGCATTGTACGGCAGGCGGATGTGCGCGACGTCGAAGTCGATGAGCTTGGTGCGGTAGTTCCTGCTCTCCCCGAAGGTGACAGGTAGGCGGACCTGCCCTATCGGTGTGGTGGAACCGTCGGTCACTCCTGAGAAAGGCTTGGTGGTCTCGAGCTGTTCATATGGCACTTGGAGGTTGTCGAACATGTCGACGGACAAGACGTTGAGCCCTGCGCCTCCGTCGATGAGGGTCTTGGTGACCTGCACATTGCTGATGACTGGGGAACACAGCATAGGGAGGGCGCCAGCGGTGGCTGCGCACTTGAGCTGATCCGCCGAGTTGAAACTGATGCCACATTGGGACCACCTGAGCAGGCGCGTGGCTTCGAGCTTGGGGAACACCGCATTCACCTCGCGAGCGAACTGTTTGAAGATGCGCTGAGAGGCTGGGGCCTGGGCTCCGCTCAAGAAGCAGGCGATCGCACGCGGCTCCTGGAAGCCCACAGCCCCCTCGTCCTGGTGGTGGTCGTCATTCCTTCTTGGTGGCGGCAGCGTAGGAAGACCAGTGTTGCCCTGGTGGCGATCCTCACAAGGCGGGTCCCTCCAGGCGCCCTCGCGAGGTTGGTCCTGCCAGCGGTCCTTGCGAGGCCGGTCGCGCCACTCCTGGCGCGGGCCATGGTCGTCCCAGCGTCCGCCTCCACGTCCTCCTCCGCGGCCGTAGCCCCGGCCGTTGCGCTCGGGGCGTCGACCGTAGCGTCCTTCCCATATGGCTCTGAGCTCTTGACAGTCGCTGGTGTTGTGGGTGTTCAGGTTGTGGAAGGCGTAGAACGGTCGGCCGTTCTTGGATGACTCGGGCTGATCCCTGCCCCGCTTGGTGTCGGGCTCCGCCGCAAGCACGACTGCCTCCTTGCGCTTCACGTCCTTGGCCTTGGCCTTCTTCTCCTCCACTCCTGCGGCTGGCAGCTCGAGGAGAGAAAGGCGCCCCTCCTCAGCTCTTGCGCACTTGGTCGCCAGGTTGAACAGCTCCTGCGATGTGCAGAGCTCCTCGTGGATGGCGAGCTCTTCCTTCATCTTGACGTCATGGACGCCATCGGAAAACGCGGAGATGATGGCCTCGTCCGTGACCTTGGGGATTTTGAGGCGGGTGTTGTTGAAGCGCTGGATGTACTTCTAGAGGGTCTCTTCTGGTTGCTGCTTGATGCAGCGTAGATCACCCGCGGCCAGTGGGCAGTCGCGAGTGCCCTGGAAGTTGGCGACGAAGCGGTCGCGCATCTCGTCCCAGGAAGAGATCGAGCCGTGCTGCAGGTTCAGGATCCAGGAGCGGGCTCCATCCTTGAGAGCCATGGGAAACCAGTTTGCCATGACTTTTTCGTCGCCGTTGGCCGCTTCGATGCTCAGCTCATAGAGCTGCAGGAACTCTGCGGGGTCGGCGGTGCCGTCGTAGCGAGGAGGCAGATCTGGCTTGAACTTGCCTGGCCAGGCGACGCTATGCAGCTCGAGGGTGAAGGCGCGGCAGCCGGCCGTGGTTGCTGGGGCTCGCTTCGGAGGTGGAGCCTGGTCTTGACGAGGTTCACACTGTGCCGCTTCAGGCGGTGCGCGGTCTTGACGAGGTGGTGCGGGGAGCGCAGGTGCAGCTTCTCGCGGCCGCGGGATTTCTTGGCAGCTTCTTTCTTCGCGCGCGGGGGCCGGACGCGGTGGATCACGCCATGGAGGTGCGCGCCTTGGTGCCAGGGCACCGTCTTGGGGCTGAGGTGGTGGAGGCATGCCATGAGCCCCGTCGCCCGCGGCTGGTTGAGAAGGAGGCAGAGAGTGGGACGGCGCCAGAGAGCCCCCTGCGGCGCGGACGAGCTCGGCGACGCGGTCGAGCCACTCCTCGTAGAGGTCGTCGACGGGGCGGTAGCGCAGGAGCTCATTCGCCGCGAGGAGTGCGGCCTGTGCCTCCATGGGAGCGCAGTGCGTGTGAGACGAAGAACCGGCAGGGGTTAGCGATGGAGTAGCGGTGCGGCCGTCCTGCCGCACTGAAGGATGGAGCGAGGACGCCTGCAGCTTGTTCCCCGCCGGGCCGGTGGCAGCGTTGGCGGCGGGAGATGGAGAACAACGAGGTGGCCTGCCAACGGGAGCCGTCTGAGCGACGCGGGCGGAGAGGGCAGCCCGACGCTCAGCTCGAGCACGGCGAGCGTCTGCCATGGAGACGACGGAGCGACGAACTGATGCAGGGAAAGCTCCGGCGCACCCCTACCTGGTGCGTCAAATGTCGGATGTGGAGTTCCGGCAAACCCTTAAGGTTCGAACTCCGGGGTGCGCGCGAAGTCTTTCCCTCCTACCGATCTACGCCCTAGCTCGCTAATATCTCGCGGATGAACTCGACGAACTCGCAACCCAGGAAGACACGAGGTTTATACTGGTTCGGGCCACCGTTGTGGTGTAATACCCTACTCCAGTGCCAACGCCTATGCATAGATTCCCAAGGTCATGGAACCCGCAAGTTGATCACCAAAACATACATCAAGTGAATCAATAGAATACCCCATTGTCACCACAGGTATCCCACGCAAGACATACATCAAGTGTTCTCAAATCCTTAAAGACTCAATCCGATAAGATAACTTCGAAGGTAAAACTCAATCCATTACAAGAGAGTAGAGGGGGAGAAACATCATAAGATCCAACTATAATAGCAAAGCTCGCGATACATCAAGATCGTACCATATCAAGAACACGAGAGAGAGAGAGAGAGAGAGATCAAACACATAGCTACTGGTACATACCCTCAGCCTCGAGGGTGAACTACTCCCTCCTCGTCATGGAGAGCGCTGGGATGATGAAGATGGCCACCGGTGATGATTCCCCCCTCCGGCAGGGTGCCGAAACAGGGTCTCGATTGGTTTTTGGTGGCTACAGAGGCTTGCGGCGGCGGAACTCCCGATCTAGGTTTCTTTCTGGGGGTTTCTATATTTGTAGGAATTTTTGGCATCGGTCTCACGTCAGCGGGGTCTCCGAGTCATCCACGAGATAGGGGGGTGTGCCAAGGGGGGTCGGGCGCGCCCTCCACCCTCGTGGATGGCCCGGGATTCTTCTGGCCCAACTCTTTTACTCCGAGGGCTTCTTTTGGTCCATAAAAAATCATCAAAAATTGGCACGTCAATTGAACTCCGTTTGGTATTCCTTTTCCGTTAAACTCAAAAACAAGGAAAAAACAGAAACTGGCACTGGGCTCTAGGTTAATAGGTTAGTCCCAAAAATCATATAAAACAGCATATAAATGCATATAAAACATCCAAGTTGGAAGCATGGAACAATAAAAAATTATAGATACGTTGGAGACGTATCAAGCATCCCCAAGCTTAATTCCTGCTCGTCCTCGAGTTGGTAAATGATAAAAGCAGAATTTTTTATGTGGAATGCTACCTAACATATTTATCAATGTAATCTTCTTTATTATGGCAAGAATATTTAGATCCATAAGATTCAAAACAGAAGTTTAATATTGACATGAAAACAATAATAGTTCAAGCATACTAACAAAGCAATCATGTCTTCTCAAAATAACATGGCCAAAGCAAGCTATCCCTACAAAATCATATAGTCTGGCTATGCTCTATCTTCATCACACAAAATATTTAAATCATGCACAACCCCAATGACAAGCCAAGCAATTGTTTCATACTTTTGATGTTCTCAAACCTTTTCAATCTTCACGCAATACATGAGCGTGAGCCATTGACATAGCACTATAGGTGGAATAGAATGGTGGTTGTGGAGAAGACAAAAAGCAGAAGACAGTCTCACATCAACTAGGCATATCAACGGGCTATGGAGATGCCCATCAATAGATATCAATGTGAGTGAGTAGGGATTGCCATGCAACGGATGCACTAGAGCTATAAGTGTATGAAAGCTCAAAAAGAAACTAAGTGGGTGTGCATCCAACTCGCTTGCTCATGAAGACCTAGGGCATTTTGAGGAAGCCCATCATTGGAATATACAAGCCAAGTTCTATAATGAAAGATTCCCACTAGTATATGAAAGTGACAACATAGGAGACTCTCTATCATGAAGATCATGGTGCTACTTTGAAGCACAAGTGTGGTAAAAGGATAGTAGCATTGCCCCTTCTCTCTTTTTCTCTCATTTTTTGGGCCTTTTTTTCATCCGGAGTCTCATCCCGACTTGTGGGGGAATCATAGTCTCCATCATCCTTTCCTCACTGGGACAATGCTCTAATAATGAAGATCATCACACTTTTATTTACTTACAACTCAAGAATTACAACTCAATACTAAGAACAAAATATGACTCTATGTGAATACCTCCGGCGGTGTACCGGGATGTGCAATGAATCAAGAGTGACATGTATGAAATAATTATTAAGGTGGCTTTGCCACAAATACGATGTCAACTACATGAAGCAAAGCAATATGACAATGATGAAACGTGTCATAATAAATGGAACGGTGGAAAGTTGCATGGCAATATATATCGGAATGGCTATGGAAATGCCATAATAGGTAGGTATGGTGGCTGTTTTGAGGAAGGTATATGGTGGGTGTACGGTACTGGCAAAATTTGCGCGGCACAAGAGAGGCTAGCAATGGTGGAAAGGTGAGAGTGCGTATAATCCATGGACTCAACATTAGTCATAAAGAACTCACATACTTATTGCAAAAATCTATTAGTTATCGAAATGAAGTACTACACGCATGCTCCTAGGGGGATAGATTGGTAGGAAAATACCATCGCTCGTCCCCGACCGCCACTCATAAGGAAGACAATCAAAAAATAAATCATGCTCCGACTTCATCACATAACGGTTCACCATACGGGCATGCTACGGGAATCACAAACTTTAACACAAGTATCTCTCAAATTCACAACTACTCAACTAGCATGACTCTAATATCACCATCTTCATATCTCAAAACAATCATGAGGAATCAAACTTCTCATAGTATTCAATGCACTTTATATGAAAGTTTTTATTATATCCCTCTTGGATACCCATCATATTAGGACTAGTTTTATAACCTATGCAAATTACCATGCTGTTTAAGACTCTCAAAATAATATAATTGAAGCATGATAGTTCATCTATTTCTTCAAAATAAAACCACCGTCATGCTCTAAAAAGATATAAGTGAAGCACTAGAGCAAATGACAAACTACTCCAAAAGATATAAGTGAAGATCAATGAGTAGTCGAATAATTATGTAACTATGTGAAGACTCTCTAACATTTAAGAATTTCAGATCTTGGGATTTTATTCAAACAGCAAGCAAAATAAAATGACGCTCCAAGCAAAACACATATCATGTGGTTAATAAAAATATAGCTCCAAGTAAGGTTACCGATGAACGAAGACGAAAGAGGGGATGCCATCCGGGGCATCCCAAGATTAGGCTCTTGGTTGTACTTGAATATTACATTGGGGTGCCTTGGGCATCCCCAAGATTAGGCTCTTGCCACTCCTTATTCTATAGTCCATCGAATCTTTACCCAAAACTTGAAAACTTCACAACACAAAACTTAACAGAAAACTCGTAAGCTCCGTTAGTATAAGAAAATAAATCACCACTTAGGCACTGTTGTGAACTCATTCTAAATTCATATTTGTGTAATATCTACTGTATTCCAACTTCACTATGGTTCATACCCTCCGATACTACTCATAGATTCATCAAAATAAGTAAACAACACAATGAAACCAGAATCTGTCAAAAACAGAACAGTCTGTAGTAATCTGTAACTCTCGAATACTTCTGTAACTCCAAAAATTCTGAATTAAATTGGTGGACCTGAGTAATTTTTCTATTAATATTCTGCAAAAATAAACAACTTAAAAGCACTCTTCTGTAAAAAATTACAGCTAATCCCGTGAGCGCAAAGCTTCTGTTTTTTACAGCAAGATCACATTAACTTTCACCCAAGTCTTCCCAAAGGTCCTACTTGGCACTTTATTGAAACAAAAGCTATAAAACATGATTACTACAGTATCTTAATCATGTGAACACACGAAAATAGTAGGGGTAAATATTGGGTTGTATCCCAACATGCGCTTTTCTTTAATGCCTTTTAGCTAGGCATGATGATTTCAATGATGCTCGCATAAAAGATAAGAATTGAAACATAAAGAGAGCATCATGAAGCATATTACTAACACATTTAAGTCTAACCCACTTCCTATGATAGGGATTTTGTGAGCAAACAACTTATGGGAACAATAATCAACTAGCATAGGAAGGCAAAACAAGCATAACTTTAAAACATTAAGCACATAGAGAGGAAACTTGATATTATTGCAATTCCTACAAGCATATATTCCTCCCTCATAATAATTTTAAGTAGCATCATGAATGAATTCAACAATATAACTATCACATAAAGCATTCTTTTCGTGCCACAAGCATAGAATTTTTATTACTCTCCACATAAGCAAATTTCTTCTCATTCGGAATAGTGGGAATATCATAAAAATAATTATCATGTGAGGCATAATCCAATTGAAAACTAAAATCATGATGACAAGTTTCATGGTTATCATTATTCTTTATAGCATAAATGTCATCACAATAATCATCATAAACAACAACTTTGTTATCATAATCAATTGGAACCTCTTCCGAAATAGTGGATTCATCACTAAATAAAGGCATTACCTCTCCAAATCCACTTTCATAAATATTACAAGATTCAACACCCTCCAAAATAGTGGGATCATTACTTCCTAAAGTTGACACTCTTCCAAACCCACTTTCATCAATATAATCATCATAAATAGGAGGCATGCTATCATCAAAATAAGTATTCTCATCAAAACTTGGGGGGCTAAAAATATCATCTTCATCAAACATAGCATCCCCAAGCTTGTGGCTTTGCATATCATTAGCATCATGGATATTCAAGGAATTAATACTAACAACATTGCAATCATGCTCATCATACAAATATTTAGTGCCAAACATTCTAATGCATTCTTCTTCTAGCACTTGAGCACAATTTTCCTTTCCATCATTTTCACGAAAGACATTAAAAAGATGAAGCATATGAGGCAACCTCAATTCCATTTTTTGTAGTTTTCATTTATAGACTAAACTAGTGATAAAACAAGAAACTAAAAGATTCGATTGCAAGATCTAAAGATATACCTTCAAGCACTAACCTCCCCGGCAACGGTGCCAGAAAAGAGCTGGATGTATACTACACAACCTTCTTCTTGTAGACGTTGTTGGGCCTCCAAGTGCAGAGGTTTGTAGGACAGTAGAAAATTTCCCTCAAGTGGTTGACCTAAGGTTTATCAATCCGTGGGAGGCATAGGATGAAGATGGTCTCTCTCAAACAACCCTGCAACCAAATAACAAAGAGTCTCCTGTGTCCCCAACACACCCAATACAATGGTAAATTGTATAGGTGCACTAGTTCGGCGAAGAGATGGTTATACAAGTGCAATATGGATGGTAGATATAGGATTTTGTAATCTGAAATTATAAAACCAACAAGGTAACAAGTAATAAAAGTGAGCGAAAACGGTATTGCAATGCTTCGAAACAAGGCCTAGGGTTCATACTTTCACTAGTGCAAGTTATCTCGACAATAATAACATAATTAGATCATATAACAATCCCTCAACATGCAACAAAGAGTCACTCCAAACTCACTAATAGCGGAGAACAAACGAAGAGATTATTGTAGGGTATGAAACCACCTCAAAGTTATTATTTCCGATCAATCCATTGGGCTATTCCTATAAGTGTCACAAACAACCCTAGTGTTCGTAGTAAAATAACACCTTAAGACACATATCAACAAAAACCCTAATGTCACCTAGATACTCCAATGTCACCTCAAGTATCCATGGGTATGATTATACGATATGCATCACACAATCTCAGATTCATCTATTCAACTAACACAAATAACTTCAAAGAGTGCCCCAAAGTTTCTACCGGAGAGTCAAGACGAAAACGTGTGCCAACGCCTATGCATAGATTCCCAAGGTCACGGAACCCGCAAGTTGATCACCAATACATACATCAAGTGAATCAATAGAATACCCCATTGTCACCACAGGTATCCCACACAAGACATACATCAAGTGTTCTCAAATCCTTAAAGACTCAATCCGATAAGGTAACTTCAAAGAGAAAACTCAATCCATTACAAGAGAGTAGAGGGGGAGAAACATCATAAGATCCAACTATAATAGCAAAGCTCGCGATACATCAAGATCGTACCATATCAAGAACACGAGAGAGAGAGAGAGAGATCAAACACATAGCTACTGGTACATACCCTCAGCCCCTAGGGTGAACTACTCCATCCTCGTCATGGAGAGCGCTGGGATGATGAAGATGGCCACCGGTGATGATTCCCCCCTCCGGCAGGGTGCCTGAAGAGGGTCCTGATTGGTTTTTGGTGGCTACAGAGGCTTGAGGCGGCGGAACTCCCGATCTAGGTTTCTTTCTGGGGTTTTTTGTATTTATAGGAATTTTTGGCGTCGGTCTCACGTCAGGGGGGTCTCCGAGTCATCCACGAGATAGGGGGCGCGCCCAGGGGGTAGGGCGCACCCTCCACCCTCGTGGATGGCTCGGGACTCTTCTGGCCCAACTCTTTTACTCCGAGGGCTTCTTTTGGTCCATCAAAAATCATCAAAAATTGCCACGTCAATTGAACTCCGTTTAGTATTCCTTTTCTGTAAAACTCAAAAACAAGGGGGAAAACAGAAACTGGCACTGGGCTCTAGGTTAATAGGTTAGTCCCAAAAATCATACAAAACAGCATATAAATGCATATAAAACATCCAAGATGGATAATATAATAGCATGGAACAATAAAAAATTATAGATACGTTGGAGACGCATCATACTCCATTGTCACCACGGGTATTGATATGCAAGACATATATCAAGTGCTCTCAAATCTATAAAAATATTCAATCCGATAAAACGAAATATCAAAGGGAAAACTCAATTCATCACAACAAGATAGAGAGCGAGAAACACCATATGATTCAACTATATTAACAAGGCCTGTGATACATCAAGATCGTGCCTTCTCAAGAACACGAGAGAGAGAGAGGGATTAAACACATAGCTACTGGTACAAACCCTCAGCCCCGAGGGTGGACTACTCCCTCCTCATCATGGTGGCCACCGGGATGATGAAGATGGCCACCGGTGATGATTTCCCCCTCCGGCAGGGTGTCGGAACAGGGTCTAGATTGGTTTTTCGTGGCTATAGAGGCTTGCGGTGGCGGAACTTTTGATCTATCAACTCCCCTAGGGTTTTTGGAATATTTGGGAATTTATAGGGCGAAGAGGCGGTGCGGGAGGCCGCCGAGGTGGGCACAACCCACCTGGGCGCGCCTGGGCCTCCAGGCGCGCCCTGGTGGGTTTTGCCCCCCTCGGGGCTCCCCTCTGGCACTTCTTTGGCCCACTGGATGTCTTCTGGTCCAAAAAATCTGCAAAAAGTTTCACTGCATTTGGACTCCGTTTGGTATTGATTTTTTGCAAAGTAAAAAACAACCAAAAAACAACAACTGGCACTAGGCACTCTGTCAATAGGTTAGTCCCAAAAAAGATATTAAGTTGCTATAAAATGATTATAAAACATTCAAGAATGATAATATAACAGCATGAATACTTCATAAATTATAGATACGTTGGAGACGTATCAGAGGCGTGCGCACCCACTTGTAGTACTCGCCGGTCGAGGAGTAGGACTGCTCGGGCCAGGTGGGAGGCGGCGGCGATCGCTTCCGCGTGGGCATGGGCTCCGGCTCCGGCTCGGCCTTGGGCTCAAGCGGCGGTGGCGAGATGAAAAGCAAAGCGTGGATGGAGTCCCCTGCCGCCGGCAAGGCGAGGGCTTGGTCCATCCCATCCCAATGGGCATCCTTCTCGAGCCGGCTTGCCTCCAGCCACTACAAAATTTCGTCTATTTAGTGACAAATACCCTGACGAAGAAACAGGAACCGTCGCCTAAAAGAATTTTCTGTGATGGTCCACCGTCACGAGGTGTTTCCCGCCCGAGGCAGGGCCCTAGCCAGCTTTGGCGACGTCCTGGGCTGATTTTTGGTGACGTATTGGGCCATCACTATGCATGTCCATTTTCTAGGATGAGTCTAAGTGTCATAGTTGATGTTGGTAGGTCATTTTTTGGTAAATATAAATAGAAAAATAATAATTAATTGTTTTTCAGCTAACTCATTTAGCGGGATCTCTTTTCATAATAGTGGGAACTTCGAATTGGGATCGTCCGGTTCCATCCTAACAAAGGGAATTGGGATTGTCGGCTTAGGGCCCTCCGTCATACCACACCCCCATCAGCGAGTCGAGAGGCCGGCATGGTGAGGTGAACGTGGTTGCGAGGGTACGGCAAGGCCACACGCCACAGTTGAAGGACGAAGTCACGAGGGACAGCGTCAGTGTCAAATAGGGGCGATTTCAGGTGAGATTTGTTTACTAAAAAACATCATAGTAGGAAATATCAGGTGCATTCTATTTAATTTACATGTTATATAGGCAATGGATCGTGGTTGGATTACTCATGGAACGGTCATCACGCCACCATACATGGCTGGCATGAATCATTTCATGGAAGTCGCACTTGCTCACAACAACGGGGCGGAAGATATGTTGTGCCCATGTAGAAATTGCCGCAATGCGATCTACAAAAATATTGATGTTGTCAGATGTCATGTAAATGTCATTGGTATGCTCAGGTTCTATACGATGTGGATCTATCATGGGGAATCAAGGTACATCGGTGCACACAATTGTACTGCCAACGATGATGCTTATGAATCTGACGACTTTGATGATTTTGAGATGTACCAACAATCTGTGTATGATATGGTGGGAGCTCTAGTGGATGACATGGGTAGAACAACATGAAATTAAGAAGATGCAACTGGTGGCTTGGACATTTTTAAGAAGCTCAACGAAGAAGCGATGAAACCCCTTCACGAGGAATGTGGCAGTATGTCGGGGAAAACGACACCTATGGGATCACTGGAATCCCATCTACGGTTGGCGGGCGCGGGGTTGTGAGAAGAGCAGGTCTAACAGGAAGCACACGGATCGTTTACCCAGGTTCGGGCCGCGAGGATGCGTAATACCCTAGTCCTGCTTTGGTGGATGTATTGAGTGTTCTTGTGTTCTTGAGCTAGCTACGGGGTGTAACTTGCCCAAAAAAGCCGAATCCCTCTCCTGGTCGCCTCGGGCCTCCTTTTATAGGCAAAAAGGGGTCGCCACAGTGGTACACAGGAGGTGGAAAGGTGTACAGCGCGCGAGCTTATCGCCCGGCGTTACGGGACAAAGCGCATTAAATGCGCTACTTAGGTGTCCATTAGCTTTATTGGGGATGGGAACAAGGCCCGTCCCATCCATCGCCGCTCCGCCTCGCTTCGACACGCGCCCAGGCCAGCGATGCGTGCGGTGCCATGTAGGCAGGCAGGCTGCTGAGGTGGCGCGGTGGTGGAGCCTTCACGAAGATCTGCATGCCACCACGCAGGTGCTTGCTGAGTTGGTGTAGAGGCCGCTCGTCGCCATGCTGGTGCCTGCCCAGCTGGTTGAGCTAGCAGCTGCTTGGGGACGGCGTGGAGTCTTGGCTGGTGCGGGCCTGGCAGTGGCCCCGCTGATGCCCTTGGCAAGGGTCTTGCCGGGGGCCCGGCAAGGATCTTGCCGTGGCCTCGCAGTCGTCCCGGCAAGGCGCTTGCCGGGGGTCTTGTGGATCTCCTCGGCTAGGACCACGCCGAGGGTCACCATCTTCTGGTCCCCATCTGATCTTGTGTGTTCATGATCTTGACGAAGATCTGCATGCCACCACAGAGGCGCCTCCCGAGCCCTGGTTCCAATGTAGTTTGTTGGCTGGTGTTGGAACCCACGGGCTCAAGGGTGGCCTGCTCTGCTGGCATCGGGCAAGTTGCCCCGGCAAGGCTCTAGCCGGGGCCGCGGAGGCCACCCCGGCAAGGGTCTTGCCGGGGGAGTCCACCTCGCCCCTCTGCTCTCCTGTGTTTCTGGTCTTGGCGTTGCCTTGACCGTCTTATGCTCCGGATTCTCTCCGGCTTCCCTCTTCTACCCTGCTAGGTGTGGCCGCAGCGCGTGGTTCTGACAGCCCGTGCATAAGTAAAGGGGTCAAAAGGAGAGCCCCTACTTTTGTACACCGACATAGTATGACACATATGGCATTCATTATCAGGGTGCTTCATATCAAAACATATACGTGTATGACCAACAAGACATGCATTCAATATGCTTTGTCAGCTGTTGAATACTGCTTTTCCTAGGGTGGACTTTCCGAAATCTTAAACTGATGCTAAGAGAGCTCTTTCTAATCTTGATCTTGGATACCAGAAAATTCATGTATGCAAGTATGACTGCATTTTGTATTTGGGAGACTATTCCAACAATACTCACTGTCCCCTGTGTGGTAAATCAAGGTGGAGACATGTCTATGGGAATAAAAAGGTTCCTCACAAGATCCTTCGATACTTTCTGATAATCCGACATTTACAAAGTTTTTTTCTTCGACGGAAATATCAGAGCACACTCGGTGGCACACGAAAAAGAGGGTTCAAGAGGCTAATGTAATGAGGCACCCCGCTGATGGCGATGCATGGCAGTACTTCGATGGAAAACATGGAGGCTTTGGTAGAGATCCCCACAACATGAGGTTAGGATTTGCAACTGATGGATTCAACCCCTTTGGACACATGAGAAGTGCATACATTATGTGGCCTATTTTTGTCATTCCATACAACTTCCCACCCTGGATGTGCATGGACTAATCCAATTTCATGATGGCAATGTTGATTCTTGGAAAATACTCACCAGGAAAGGATTCTCATGTATTTATGCAACAACTGATAGCAGATATGCAGAAGTTGTGGGATGGTGTGGAAACAACAGATGTATGCACGGGAAAACCTTTCAATTTGTGAGCGATGCTTATTTGGTCCATTCATGATTATCCTGCATATGGCACTACCTCCGACCGGAGCACAAAGGTTATTACGCATGCATGCATTGCGATGAGATATTGCTTTCAAAAAATTAAAATTAAAATTGGATACATTGGCCATCGATGATTCCTTCCTACAAAACATCATGTTAGAAAGCAGAAAAAACTGTTTAATAACAAGACAGAGCATAGGGGTCGACCAAGGAAGTTCACAAGCGAAGAAGTTGATCAGTACTTACAGCTTGATAATGAGAATTTCAAACCAGGGAAGTACCCTGATAATGCTAGTAGAAAGATAAAGCACATGGATAATAATCCCACATGGCACCCCAGGGCGAGCTTACATGATTTGCCATACTGGAAGGATATCTTGTTACCTCGCAACCTGGATGTCATGCACATTCAGAATAACATATGTGAGGGTATCATTGGTATACTCCTTGAACTTAGAACAAGGATACCATCAGTGCAAGATTGGATTTACAGCATATGGGGATGTGGGATGATCATTGGCTGCAAGAAGATCCGAAGAAGGAGGGTTCTTACAAAAAGTATCCTGCACCATGGACACTTAGTAAGGAAAACAAAATTAAGTTGTGCAAGTTTCTGGCTAATGTCAAATTCCCACACGGTCATGCTGCAAACCTGGCTACATAAGTGGATGTTGAGACTTGTAAATTACACGTTCTGAAGATGCATGATTACCACATACTCCTGCAGACTATCTTACCAGCTGGTCTTAGATGCAATGTATCCAAGGATATGTATGAGGCTATCAATTTACTAGGAAGATTCTTTGCGGAGTTGTGTGCCAAGACATTAAGAATCGATGTTGTGAAGAAATTGAGAGATGACATTCCTGAAATTCTTTGCAAGCTTGAGAAGCTCTTCCCAGCTTCTTTCTTCAAGAAGACATAGAGACCAGTTTTAACAAGCCAGATAGGAACATGGGTAAGGTTGGCAAGAAGAATAAAGGGCAGAAAGCTACGAGAGGAAGCCTAGCCATATTTTCATATGGTGGTCCTGTTGGCATTGAGGCCTGATACGTCTCCAACGTATCTATAATTTATGAAGTATTTGTGCTGACATATTATCATTCTTGGATGTTCTAAAATCATTTTATAGCAACTTTATATCATTTTTTGGGACTAACCTGTTGACATAGTGCCCAATGCCAGTTGCTGTTTTTGCTTGTTTTTTACATCGCAGAAAATCAATACCAAACGGAGTCCAAACGCAACAAAACTTTTTAGAGATTTTTTTGGACCAGAAGACATCCAGTGGGCCATAGAAGCACCTCGGGGGTGCCCCATGGGGGCACAACCCACCAGGGCGTGCCCAGGTGGGTTGTGCCCACCTCGGTGGCCTCCGGCACCCCCTCTTCGCCCTATAAATCGTCAAATATTCCAAAAACCCTCGCGGAGGCCCTAGATCAGAAGTTCCGCCACCGCAAGCCTCTGTAGCCATGAAAAACCAATCTAGACCCTGTTCCGGCACCCTGATGGAGGGGGAAATCATCACCGGTGGCCATCTTCATCATCCCGGTGGCCACCATGATGAGGAGGGAGTAGTCCACCCTCGGGGCTGAGGGTTTGCACCAGTAGCTATGTTTTTAATCTCTCTCTCTCTCTCGTGTTCTTGAGATGTCACGATCTTGATGTATCGCGGGCTTTGTTATATGTTGGATCATATGGTATTTTCCTCTCTCTATCTTGTTGTGATGAATTGAGTTTTCCCTTTGAGGTTTCGTTTTATCGGATCAAATACTTTCATGGATTTGAGAGCACTTGATATATGTCTTGCATATGAAAACCCGTGGTGACAATGGGGTACTATTTTGATTCACATGATATATGTTTGGCACTCAACTCGCGGATTCGCGAGGTGACATTGGGGTAATCTACGCATAGGGGTTGATGCATATTCTTGTCTTTGTTCCTCCGGTAGAAATCTTGGGGCACTCTTTGAGGTTCTTTGTGTTGGATTAAGTATTATGATCTGAAATTATTTGGTGTTATTTTAGTACGAACTCTTTGATAGATCGATCGAAAAGAATAACTTCGAGGTGGTTTCATAACCTACAAACAATTTCTTCTTATGTTCTCCGCTAGATAGGAACTTTGGAGTGATTCTTCGTCGCACATTGAGGGATGGTTATATGATCCAATTACATTAGCATTGTTGGGAGATTGCACTAGCAAAATTACAGACCCTAGGCCTCATTTTCAAGCATTGCAATACCGTTTGTGCACCGTTCTATCAATTGCTACCTTGCTGTTTTTTATTGTTCCTATTACAAAAATCAATATCTACTATCATTACTACACTTGTATCACCATCTCTTCGCCGAAGTAGTGACCTATACAATTTGCCATTGTATTTGGTGTATTGGGACGCTAGAGACTTTTTATTATTTGGTTGCAAGGTTGTTTGAGAGAGACCATCTTCATCCTACGCCTCCCACAGATTGATAAACCTTAAGTCATCCACTTGTGGGAAAATTGCGACTGTCCTAAAAAACTCTGCGCTTGGAGGCCCAACACGTGTCTACAAGAATAAAGTTGCATAGTAGACATCAAGCTCTTTTCTGGCGCCGTTGCCGGGGAGGTGAGCTTGAAGGTATATCTTTAGATCTTGCAATTGAATCTTTTAGTTTCTTGTTTTATCACTAGTTTGGTTTATAAAAAGAAAACTACAAAAAATGGAATTGAGGTTGCATCATATTATTCATCTTTATAATGTATTTCGTCAAAATGATGGAAAGGAAAATTGTGCTCTATTGACAGAAGAATAATTCAATAGAATGTTTGGTATAAATGATGAGCATGATTGCAATGTTGTTAGTATGAATTCTTTGAATATCCATGATGCTAAGATATGCAAAGCCATAATCTTGGGGATGTTATGTTTGATGAAGATGATATTTATAGTCCCCCAAGATTTGATGTGCAAATTTGTTATAACGATTGCATCCCTCCTATTTGTGATGATTATAATGATGAAAGTGGATTTGGAGAGGTCATGACTTTATTTAGTGATGAATCCACCATTTTGGATGAGGCTTTAATTGACTATGATAACAAAGTTGCTATCTATGATGATTATGGTGATGACATGTATGCTATAAAGAATAATGATAACCATGAAACTTGTCATCATAATTTTAATTTTCACTCTCATGATAGTTATTCTGTTTAGTTTGCTCCCACCACTATTGATGAGAAGAAATTTGCTTATGTGGAGAGTAATAAAATTTCTATGCTTGTGGATCATGAAAAGAATGCTTTATTGAAGGAAATATGCCCTAGAGGCAATAATAAAGTTATTATTTATTTCCTTATTTCATGGTAAATGTTTATTATTCATGCTAGAATTGTATTAACCGAAAACATAATACATGTGTGAATACATAGACAAACAGAGTGTCACTAGTATGCCTCTACTTGACTAGCTCGTTAATTAAAGATGGTTATGTTTCCTAGCCATGGACATGAGTTGTCATTTGATTAACGGGATCACATCATTAGGAGAATGATGTGATTGACTTGACCCATTCTGTTAGCTTAGCACTCGATCGTTTAGTATTCTGCTATTGCTTTCTTCATGACTTATACATGTTCCTATGACTATGAGATTATGCAACCCCGTTTACCGGAGGAACACTTCGTGTGCTACCAAACGTCACAACGTAACTGGGTGATTATAAAGGTGCTCTACAGGTGTCTCCGAAGGTACTTGTTGGGTTGGCGTATTTCGAGATTAGGATTTGTCACTCCGATTGACGGAGAGGTATCTCTGGGCCCACTCGGTAATGCACATCACTATAAGCCTTGCAAGCATTGCAACTAATGAGTTTGCGGAATGATGTATTACGGAACGAGTAAAGAGACTTGCCAGTAACGAGATTGAACTAGGTATTGAGATACCGACGACCGAATCTCGGGCAAGTAACATACCGATGACAAAGGGAACAACGTATGTTGTTATGCGGTTTGACCGATAAAGATCTTCGTAGAATATGTGGGAGCCAATATGAGCATCCAGGTTCCGCTATTGGTTATTGACCAGAGACGTGTCTCGGTCATGTCTACATAGTTCTCGAACCCGTAGGGTCCGCACGCTTAAAGTTAGATGACGGTTATATTATGAGTTTATGTGTATTGATGTACCGAAGGTAGTTCGGAGTCCCGGATGAGATCGGGGACATGACGAGGAGTCTCGAAATGGCCGAGACGTAAAGATCGATATATTGGACGACTATATTCGGACTTCGGAAAGGTTCCGAGTGATTCGGGTATTTATCGGAGTACCGGAGAGTTACGGGAATTCGCTGGGGAGAAGTATTGGGCCTTATTGGGCCATACGGGAATAGAGGAGAGAGGCCAAAAGGAAGGAGGCGCGCACCCCCCTCTGGTCCGAATTGGACAAGGGGTGCAGCCCCCTTTTCCTTCTCCCTCTCCCCCTCTTTCCTTCTCTCCTACTCCAACAAGGAAAGGAGGAGTCCTACTCCCGGTGGGAGTAGGACTCCCCCCTTGGCGCGCCCTCCTCCTTGGCCGGCCGCCTCCCCCTTTGCTCCTTTATATACGGGGGCAGGGGGCCACCCCATAGACACAACAATTGATCATTGATCTCTTAGCCGTGTGCGGTGTCCCCCTCCACCATATTACACCTCGATAATATCGTAGCGGTGCTTAGGCGAAGCCCTGCGTCGGTAGAATATCATCATCGTCACCACGCCGTCGTGCTGACGAAACTCTCCCTCAAAGCTCAGCTGGATCGGAGTTCGAGGGACGTCATCGAGCTGAACGTGTGCTGAACTCGGAGGTGCCGTACGTTCGGTACTTGATCGGTCGGATCGTGAAGACGTACGACTACATCAACCGCGTTGTGCTGACGCTTCCGCTTTCGGTCTACGAGGGTACGTGGACAACACTCTCCCCTCTCGTTGCTATGCATCACCATGATCTTGCGTGTGCGTAGGAAATTTTTTGAAATTACTACGTTCCCCAACAGTGGCATCCGAGCCAGGTTTTATGCGTAGATGTCATATGCACGAGTAGAACACAAGTGAGTTGTGGGCGATATAAGTCATACTGCTTACCATCATGTCATACTTTGGTTCGGCAGTATTGTTGGATGAAGCGGCCCGGACTGACATTACGCGTACGCTTACGCGAGACTGGTTCTACCGACGTGCTTTGCACACAGGTGGCTGGCGGGTGTCAGTTTCTCCAACTTTAGTTGAACCGAGTGTGGCTACGCCCGGTCCTTGCGAAGGTTAAAATAGCACCAACTTGACAAACTATCGTTGTGGTTTTGATGCGCAGGTAAGAACGGTTCTTGCTAAGCCCAGTAGCAGCCACGTAAAACTTGCAATAACAAAGTAGAGGACGTCTAACTTGTTTTTGCAGGGCCTGTTGTGATGTGATATGGTCAAGATGTGATGAGGTATAAGATGGTCATGTTTTTTTGAAGTTATCGGCAACTGGCAGAAGCCTTATGGTTGTCTCTTTATTGCATAAGATGCAAGCGCCAAATAATTGCTTTACTTTATCGCTATGCGATAGCAATAGTTGCAAGAGCAATAGTTGGCGAGACGACCGTGTGGCGACACATTGATATAGATCAAGATGATGGAGATCATGGTGTCATGCCGGTGACGATGGAGATCATGACGATGCTTTGGAGATGGAGATCAAAGGCACAAGATGATGATGGCCATATCATGTCACATATTTTGATTGCATGTGATGTTTATCTTTTATACATCTTATTTTGCTTTGATTGACGGTAGCATTATAAGATGATCTCTCACTAAATTATCAAGGTATAAGTGTTCTCCCTGAGTATGCACCATTGCGAAAGTTCTTCGTGCTGAGACACCACGTGATGATCGGGTGTTATAGGCTCTACGTTCAAATACAACGGGTGCAAAACAGTTGCACACGCAGAATACTCAGGTTAAACTTGACGAGCCTAGCATATAACAGATATGGCCTCGGAACACTGAGACCGAAAGGTCGAGCGTGAATCATATAGTAGATATGATCAACATAGTGATGTTCACCATTGAAACTACTCCATCTCACGTGATGATCGGACATGCTTTAGTTGATATGGATCACGTGATCACTTAGAGGATTAGAGTTCTTAAGTAATATGATTAATTGAACTGTAATTTATCATGAACTTAGTCCTGGTAGTATTTTGCAAATTATGTTGTAGATCAATAGCTCGCGTTGTTGCTTTCATATGTTAATTTTGATATGTTCCTAGAGAAAACTGTGTTGAAAGATGTTAGTAGCAATGATGCGGATTGGATCCGTGATCTGAGGATTGTCCTCATTGCTGCACAGAAGAATTATGTCCTTGATGCATCGCTAGGTGACAGACCTATTTGCATGAGTAGATGTAGACATTATGAACGTTTGACAAAGCTCGGTATGATAACTACTTGATAGTTTAGTGCACCATGCTTTACGGCTTAGAACCGGGACTTCAAAAATGTTTTGAACGCCACAGAGCATATAAGATGTTCCAAGAGCTGAAATTGGTATTTCATACTCATGCCCGTGTCGAGAGGTATGAGACCTCTGACAGTACTTTGCCTACAAGATGGAGGAGAATTGCTCAGCTAGTGAGCATGTGCTCAGAATGTCTGAGTACTACAATCACTTGAATCAAGTGGGAGTTAATCTTCCAGATAAGATATGTTGGAAATATGCCCTAGAGGCAATAATAAATGGTTATTATTATATTTCTTTGTTCATGGTAATTGTCTATTATTCATGCTATAATTGTGTTATCCGGAAATCGTAATACATGTGTGAATACATAGACCACACGTGTCCCTAGTGAGCCTCTAGTTGACTAGCTCGTTGATCAACAGATAGTCGTGGTTTCCTGACTATGGACATTGGATGTCATTGATAACGGGATCACATCATTAGGAGAATGATATGATGGACAAGACCCAATCCTAAGCATAGCATAAAAGATCGTGTAGTTTCGTTTGCTAGAGCTTTTCCAATGTCAAGTATCTTTTCCTTAGACCATGAGATCGTGCAACTCCCGGATACCGTAGGAGTGCTTTGGGTGTGCCAAACGTCACAACGTAACTGGGTGACTATAAAGGTGCACTACGGGTATCTCCGAAAGTGTCTGTTGGGTTGGCACGGATCGAGACTGGGATTTGTCACTCCGTGTGACGGAGAGGTATCTCTGGGCCCACTCGGTAATGCATCATCATAATGAGCTCAATGTGACTAAGGCATTAGTCACGGGATCATGCATTGCGGTACGAGTAAAGAGACTTGCCGGTAACGAGATTGAACAAGGTATTGGGATACCGACGATCGAATCTCGGGCAAGTAACATACCGATTAACAAAGGGAATTGTATACGGGATTGATTGAATCCTCGACATCGTGGTTCATCCGATGAGATCATCCTGGAACATGTGGGAGCCAACATGGGTATCCAGATCCCGCTGTTGGTTATTGACCGGAGAGGCGTCTCGGTCATGTCTGCATGTCTCCCGAACCCGTAGGGTCTACACACTTAAGGTTCGGTGACGCTAGGGTTGTAGAGATATGAGTATGCGGAAACCCGAAAGTTGTTCGGAGTCCCGGATGAGATCCCGGACGTCACGAGGAGTTCCGGAATGGTCCGGAGGTGAAGAATTATATATAGGAAGTCCAGTTTCGGCCACCGGGAAAGTTTCGGGGGTTATCGATATTGTACCGGGACCACCGGAAGGGTCCCGGGGGTCCACCGGGTGGGGCCACCTATCCCGGAGGGCCCCATGGGCTGAAGTGGGAAGGGAACCAGCTCCTAGTGGGCTGGGGCGCCCCCCATGGGCCTTCCCCCTGCGCCTAGGGTTGGAAACCCTAGGGTGGGGGGGGCGCCCCACTTGCCTTGGGGGGGCAAGTCTTCCCCCCTGGCCCCCCCCATCCAGATGGGATCCTGGCCGGCGCCCCCCCTCCCAGGGGGGCTATATAAAGGGGGGGAGGGAGGGTAGTAGCATTACAGCCTTTGGGCGCCTCCCTCCTCCCCTGCTACACCTCTCCCTCTCGCAGAAGCTCGGCGAAGCCCTGCCGAGACCCGCTACATCCACCACCACGCCGTCGTGCTGCTGGATCTCCATCAACCTCTCCTTCCCCTTGCTGGATCAAGAAGGAGGAGACGTTGCTGCACCGTACGTGTGTTGAACGCGGAGGTGCCGTCCGTTCGGCACTCGGTCATCGGTGATTTGAATCACGGCGAGTACGACTCCGTCATCCACGTTCATTGGAACGCTTCCGCTCGCGATCTACAAGGGTATGTAGATGCACTCCTTTCCCATCGTTGCTAGTATACTCCATAGATGGATCTTGGTGAGCGTAGGAAAATTTTAAAATTATGCTACGATTCCCAACAGTGGCATCATGAGCCTGGCCTATGCGTAGTTACTATGCACGAGTAGAACACAAAGCAGTTGTGGGCGTTGATGTTGCCAATTCTTCTTGCCGCTACTAGTCTTATCTTGTTTCGGCGGTATTGTGGGATGAAGCGGCCCGGACCGACCTTACACGTACGCTTACGTGAGACAGGTTCCACCGACTGACATGCACTAGTTGCATAAGGTGGCTAGCGGGTGTCTGTCTCTCCTACTTTAGTCGGAACGGATTCGATGAAAAGGGTCCTTATGAAGGGTAAATAGAAATTGGCAAATCACGTTGTGGTTTTACGTAGGTAAGAAACGTTCTTGCTAGAAACCTATTCAAGCCACGTAAAAACTTGCAGCAACAATTAGAGGACGTCTAACTTGTTTTTGCAGCAAGTGCTATGTGATGTGATATGGCCAGAAGATGTGATGAATGATATATGTGATGTATGAGATTGATCATATTCTTGTAATAGGAATCACGACTTTCATGTCGATGAGTATGACAACCGGCGGGAGCCATAGGAGTTGTCTTTATTATTTTGTATGACCTGCGTGTCATTGAATAACGCCATGTAAATTACTTTACTTTGTTGCTAAACGCGTTAGCCATAGAAGAAGTAATCGTTGGCGTGACGACTTCATGAAGACACAATGATGGAGATCATGATGATGGAGATCATGGTGTCATGCCGGTGACGAAGATGATCATGGTGCCCCGAAGATGGAGATCAAAGGAGCATAATGATATTGGCCATATCATGTCACTATTTGATTGCATGTGATGTTTATCATGTTTTTGCATCTTATTTGCTTAGAACGACGATAGTAAGTAAGATGACCCCTTATAATAATTTCAAGAAAGTGTTCACCCTAACTGTGCACCGTTGCGAAGGTTCGTTGTTTCGAAGCACCACGTGATGATCGGGTGTGATAGATTCTAACGTTTGCATACAACGGGTGTTGACGAGCCTAGCATGTACAGACATGGCCTCGGAACACACGCAATACACTTAGGTTAACTTGATGAGCCTAGCATGTACAGACATGGCCTCGGAACACGGAGGACCGAAAGGTCGAGCATGAGTCGTATAGAAGATACGATCAACATGGAGATGTTCACCGATCTTGACTAGTCCGTCTCACGTGATGATCGGACACGGCCTAGTTAACTCGGATCATGTTTCACTTAGATGACTAGAGGGATGTCTGTCTGAGTGGGAGTTCATTGAGTAATTTGATTAGATGAACTTAATTATCATGAACTTAGTCTAAAATCTTTACACTATGTCTTGTAGATCAAATAGCCCACGTTGTCCTCAATTTCAACGCATTCCTAGAGAAAACCAAGCTGAAAGATGATGGCAGCAACTATACGGACTGGGTCCGGAACCTGAGGATCATCCTCATAGCAGCCAAGAAAGATTATGTCCTAGAAGCACCGCTAGGTGAAGCACCAATCCCAGAGAACCAAGACGTTTTGAATGCTTGGCAGCAGCGTGCTGATGATTACTCCCTCGTTCAGTGCGGCATGCTTTACAGCTTAGAACCGGGTCTCCAAAAGCGTTTTGAGAAACATGGAGCATATGAGATGTTCGAGGAGCTGAAAATGGTTTTCGAAGCTCATGCCCGGGTCGAGAGATATGAATTCTCCGACAAGTTCTTCAGCTGTAAAATGGAGGAGAATAGTTCTGTTAGTGAGCACATACTCAGAATTTCTGGGTTGCACAACCGCTTGTCTCAGCTGGGAGTTAATCTCCCGGATGATGCGGTCATTGACAGAATCCTTCAGTCACTTCCACCAAGCTACAAGAGCTTTGTGATGAACTTCAATATGCAGGGGATGGAAAAGACCATTCCTGAGGTATATTCAATGCTGAAATCAGCGGAGGTGGAGATCAGAAAAGAACATCAAGTGTTGATGGTGAATAAAACCACTAAGTTCAAGAAGGGCAAGGGTAAGAAGAACTTCAAGAAGGACGGCAAGGGAGTTGCCGCGCCCGGTAAGCCAGTTGCCGGGAAGAAGCCAAGGAATGGACCCAAGCCCGAGACTGAGTGTTTTTATTGCAAGGGAAGTGGTCACTGGAAGCGGAACTGCCCCAAATACTTAGCGGACAAGAAGGCCGACAACACCAAAGGTATATGTGATATACATGTAATTGATGTGTACCTTACCAGTACTCGCAGTAGCTCCTGGGTATTTGATACCGCTGCGGTTGCTCATATATGTAACTCAAAACAGGAACTGCGGAATAAACGGAGACTGGCAAAGGACGAGGTGACGATGCGCGTCGGGAATGGTTCCAAGGTCGATGTGATCGCCGTCGGCACGCTACCTCTGCATCTACCTACGGGATTAGTTTTAAACCTCAATAATTGTTATTTAGTGCCAGCTCTGAGCATGAACATTGTATCTGGATCTCGTTTAATTCGAGATGGCTACTCATTTAAATCTCAGAATAATGGTTGTTCTATTTATATGAGAGATATGTTTTATGGTCATGCCCCGCTGGTCAATGGTTTATTTTTGATGAATCTCGAATGTGATGTTACACATGTTCATAGTGTGAATACCAAAAGATGTAAAGTTGATAACGATAGTCCCACATATCTGTGGCACTGCCGCCTTGGTCACATTGGTGTCAAGCGCATGAAGAAGCTCCATGCAGATGGACTTTTGGAGTCTCTTGATTATGAATCATTTGACACGTGCGAACCATGCCTCATGGGTAAGATGACCAAGACTCCGTTCTCCGGAACAATGGAGCGAGCAACCAACTTATTGGAAATCATACATACCGATGTGTGCGGTCCAATGAGTGTTGAGGCTCGTGGAGGATATCGTTATGTTCTCACTCTCACTGATGATTTAAGTAGATATGGGTATGTCTACCTAATGAAACACAAGTCTGAAACCTTTGAAAAGTTCATGGAATTTCAGAGTGAGGTTGAGAATCAACGTGACAGAAAAATAAAATTCTTACGATCAGATCGTGGTGGAGAATATTTAAGTCACGAGTTTGGTACACACTTAAGGAAATGTGGAATAGTTTCACAACTCACGCCGCCTGGAACACCTCAGAGAAATGGTGTGTCCGAATGTCGTAATCGCACTCTATTGGATATGGTGCGATCTATGATGTCTCTTACCGATTTACCGCTCTCATTTTGGGGCTATGCTTTAGAGACAGCCGCATTCACTTTAAATAGGGCTCCGTCGAAATCCGTTGAGACGACACCGTATGAATTATGGTTTGGGAAGAAACCTAAGCTGTCGTTTCTAAAAGTTTGGGGATGCGATGCTTATGTCAAGAAACTTCAACCTGAAAAGCTCGAACCCAAGTCGGAGAAATGCGTCTTCATAGGATACCCTAAGGAAACTATTGGGTATACCTTCTACCTCAGATCCGAAGGCAAGATCTTCATTGCCAAGAACGGGTCCTTTCTGGAGAAGGAGTTTCTCTCGAAAGAATTGAGTGGGAGGAAAGTGGAACTTGATGAGGTGATAGTCACCCCTTCCGAACCGGAAAGTAGCGCAGCGCGGGAAAATGTTCCTGTGGTGCCTACACCGACTGGGGAGGAAGTTCATGATGATGATCATGAAGCTTCGGATCAAGTTACTACTGAACTTCGTAGGTCCACAAGGACACGTTCCGCACCAGAGTGGTACGGCAACCCTGTCCTGGAAATCATGTTGTTAGACAACGGTGAACCTTCGAACTATGAAGAAGCGATGGCGGGCCCGGATTCCGACAAATGGCTAGAAGCCATGAAATCCGAGATAGGATCCATGTATGAAAACGAAGTATGGACTTTGACTGACTTGCCCGATGATCGGCGAGCCATAGAAAACAAATGGATCTTTAAGAAGAAGACATACGCGGATGGTAATGTGACCATCTATAAGGCTTGACTTGTCGCTAAGGGTTATCAACAAGTTCAAGGGGTTGACTACGATGAGACTTTCTCACCCATAGCGAAGCTGAATTCCGTCCGAATCATGTTAGCAATTGCCGCATACTATGATTATGAGATATGGCAGATGGACGTCAAAACGGCATTCCTTAATGGCTTCCTTAAGGAAGAGTTGTATATGATGCAGCCGGAAGGTTTTGTCGATCCTAAGAATGCTAACAAAGTATGCAAGCTCCAGCGCTCAATCTATGGGCTGGTGCAAGCATCTCGGAGTTGGAACATTCGCTTTGATGAGATGATCAAAGCGTTTGGGTTTACACAGACTTATGGAGAAGCCCGTGTTTACAAGAAAGTGAGTGGGAGCTCTGTAGCATTTCTCTTATTATATGTGGATGACATATTATTGATGGGAAATGATATAGAATTCTTGGAAAGTATAAAGGCCTATTTGAATAAGTGTTTTTCAATGAAGGACCTTGGAGAAGCTGCTTATATATTAGGCATCAAGATCTATAGAGATAGATCAAGACGCCTCATTGGTCTTTCACAGAGTACATACCTTGACAAGATATTGAAGAAGTTCAATATGGATCAGTCCAAGAAGGGGTTCTTGCCTGTATTGCAAGGTGTGCAATTGAGCACGGCTCAATGCCCGACCACGGCAGAAGATAGAGAAAAGATGAGTGTCATCCCCTATGCCTCGGCCATAGGGTCTATTATGTATGCCATGCTGTGTACCAGACCTGATGTAAACCTTGCCGTAAGTTTGGTAGGAAGGTACCAAAGTAATCCCGGCATGGAACACTAGATAGCGGTCAAGAATATCCTGAACTACCTGAAGAGGACTAAGGATATGTTTCTCGTTTATGGAGGTGACGAAGAACTCGTCGTAAAGGGTTACGTCAACGCTAGCTTCGATACAGATCTGGATGACTCGAAGTCACAAACCGGATACGTGTATATTTTGACTGGAGGAGCAGTAAGCTGGTGCAGTTGCAAGCAAAGCGTCGTGGCGGGATCTACATGTGAAGCGGAGTACATGGCAGCCTCGAAGACAGCACAGGAAGCAGTCTGGATGAAGGAGTTCATTACCGACCTAGGGGTGATTCCCAATGCGTCGGGCCCGATGACTCTATTTTGTGACAACACTGGAGCTATTGCCCTTGCGAAGGAGCCCAGGTTTCATGGGAAGACCAGGCATATCAAGCGTCGCTTCAACTCCATTCGTGAAAGTGTTCAAAATGGAGACATAGATATTTGTAAAGTACATACGGACCTGAATGTAGCAGATCCGTTGACTAAACCTCTCCCTAGGGAAAAACATGATCAACACCAGGACGCAATGGGTGTTCGATTCATCACAATGTAACTAGATTATTGACTCTAGTGCAAGTGGGAGACTGTTGGAAATATGCCCTAGAGGCAATAATAAATGGTTATTATTATATTTCTTTGTTCATGGTAATTGTCTATTATTCATGCTATAATTGTGTTATCCGGAAATCGTCATACATGTGTGAATACATAGACCACAACGTGTCCCTAGTGAGCCTCTAGTTGACTAGCTCGTTGATCAACAGATAGTCATGGTTTCCTGACTATGGACATTGGATGTCATTGATAACGGGATCACATCATTAGGAGAATGATATGATGGACAAGACCCAATCCTAAGCATAGCATAAAAGATCGTGTAGTTTCGTTTGCTAGAGCTTTTCCAATGTCAAGTATCTTTTCCTTAGACCATGAGATCGTGCAACTCCCGGATACCGTAGGAGTGCTTTGGGTGTGCCAAACGTCACAACGTAACTGGGTGACTATAAAGGTGCACTACGGGTATCTCCGAAAGTGTCTGTTGGGTTGGCACGGATCGAGACTAGGATTTGTCACTCCGTGTGACGGAGAGGTATCTCTGGGCCCACTCGGTAATGCATCATCATAATGAGCTCAATGTGACTAAGGCGTTACTCACAGGATCATGCATTGCGGTACGAGTAAAGAGACTTGCCGGTAACGAGATTGAACAAGGTATTCGGATACCGACGATCGAATCTCGGGCAAGTAACATACCGATTGACAAAGGGAATTGTATACGGGATTGATTGAATCCTCGACATCGTGGTTCATCCGATGAGATCATCGTGGAACATGTGGGAGCCAACATGGGTATCCAGATCCCGCTGTTGGTTATTGACCGGAGAGGCGTCTCGGTCATGTCTGCATGTCTCCCGAACCCGTAGGGTCTACACACTTAAGGTTCGGTGACGCTAGGGTTGTAGAGATATGAGTATGCGGAAACCCGAAAGTTGTTCGGAGTCCCGGATGATATCCCGGACGTCACGAGGAGTTCCGGAATGGTCCGGAGGTGAAGAATTATATATAGGAAGTCAAGTTTCGGCCACCGGGAAAGTTTCGGGGGTTATCGTTATTGTACCGGGACCACCGGAAGGGTCCCGGGGGTCCACCGGGTGGGGCCACCTATCCCGGAGGACCCCATGGGCTGAAGTGGGAAGGGAACCAGCCCCTAGTGGGCTGGGGCGCCTCCCATGGGCCTTCCCCCTGCGCCTAGGGTTGGAAACCCTAGGGTGGGGGGGCGCCCCACTTGCCTTGGGGGGGGCAAGTCTTCCCCCTGGCCGCCGCCCCCCATCCAGATGGGATCCTGGCTGGTGCCCCCCCCTCCCAGGGGGCCTATATAAAGGGGGGGAGGGTAGTAGCATTACAGCCTTTGGGCGCCTCCCTCCTCCCCTGCTACACCTCTCCCTCTCGCAGAAGCTCGACGAAGCCCTGCCGAGACCCGCTACATCCACCACTACGCCGTCGTGCTGCTGGATCTCCATCAACCTCTCCTTCCCCTTGCTGGATCAAGAAGGAGGAGACGTTGCTGCACCGTACGTGTGTTGAACGCAGAGGTGCCGTCCGTTCGGCACTCGGTCATCGGTGATTTGAATCACGGCGAGTACGACTCCGTCATCCACGTTCATTGGAACGCTTCCGCTCGCGATCTACAAGGGTATGTAGATGCACTCCTTTCCCCTCGTTGCTAGTATACTCCATAGATGGATCTTGGTGAGCGTAGGAAAATTTTAAAATTATGCTACGATTCCCAACAAGATAGTGATTGACAGAGTTCTCTAGTCACTATCACCAAGTTACTAGAACTTAGTGATGAACTATAATATGCAAGGGATAACGGAAACGATTCCCAAGCTCTTCGTGATGCTGAAATCGACGAAGGTAGAAATCAAGAAAAACATCAAGTGTTGATGGTTGACAAGACCACTAGTTTCAAGAAAAAGGGCAAAGGGAAGAAGGGGAACTTCAAGAAGAACGGCAAGCAAGTTGCTGCTCAAGTGAAGAAGCCCAAGTCTGGACCTAAGCCTGAAACTAAGTGCTTCTACTGCAAAGGGACTGGTCACTGGAAGCGGAACTGCCCCAAGTATTTGGCGGATAAAAAGGATGGCAAAGTGAACAAAGGTATATTTGATATACAGATTATTGATGTGTATTTTACTAGTTTTCGTAGCAACCCCTCGGTATTTGATACTGGTTCAGTTACTAAGAGTAGTAACTCGAAACAGGAATTGTGGAATGAACAAAGACTAGTTAAGGGTGAAGTGACGATGTGTGTTGGAAGTGGTTCCAAGATTGATATGATCATCATCGCACGCTCCCTACACTTTCGGGATTAGTGTTGAACCTAAATAAGTGTTATTTGGTGTTTGCGTTGAGCATGAATATGATTTGATCATGTTTATTGCAATACGGTTATTCATTTAAGTTAGAGAATAATTGTTGTTCTATTTACATGAATAAAACCTTGAATGGTCATACACCCAATGAAAATGGTTTGTTGGATCTCGATCGTAGTGATACACATATTCATAATATTGAAGCCAAAAGATGCAAAGTTAATAATGATAGTGCAACTTATTTGTGGCACTACCGTTTAGGTCATATTGGTGTAAAGCGCATGAAGAAACTCCATGCTGATGGGATTTTGGAATCACTTGATTATGAATCACTTGATGCTTGGGAACCATGCCTCTTGGGCAAGATGACTAAAACGCCGCTCTCCGGAACAATGGAGCAAGCAACAGATTTGTTGGAAATCATACATACTGATGTATGTGGTCCGATGAATATTGAGGCTCGTAGCGGGTATCATTATTTTCTTACCTTCACAGATGATTTGAGCAGATATGGGTATATCTACTTAATGAAACAGAAGTCTGAAACATTTGAAAAGTTCATATAATTTCAGAGTGAAGTGGAAAATCATCGTAACAAGAAAATAAAGTTTCTACGATCTGATCGTGGAGAAGAGTATTTGAGTTACGAGTTTGGTCTTTAGTTAAAACAATGTGAAATAGTTTCACTGCTCACGCCACCTGGAACACCACAGTGTAATGGTGTGTCCGAACATCGTAACCGTACTTTATTAGATATGGTGCAATCTATGATGTCTCTTACCGATTTACCACTATTGTTTTGGGGTTATGCATTCAAGACAGCTGCGTCCACGTTAAAAAGGGCACCGTCTAAATCCGTTGAGACGACATCTTATGAACTGTGGTTTGGAAAGAAACTAAAGTTGCCGTTTCTTAAAGTTTGGGGTTGCGATGCTTATGTGAAAAAGTTTCATCCTGATAAGCTCAAACCCAAATCGGAGAAATGTGTCTTCATAGGATACCCAAAGGAGATAGTTGGGTACACCTTCTATCACAGATCCGAAGGCAAGACATTTGTTGCTAAGAATGGATCCTTTCTAGAGAAGGAGTTTCTCTCGAAAGAAGTGAGTGGGAGGAAAGTAGAACTTGATGAGGTAATTGTACCTGCTCCCTTATTGGAAAGTAGTTCATCGCAGAAACCAGTTTCTGTGACGCCTATACCAATTAGTGAGGAAGTTAATGATGATGATCACGGAACTTCAGATCAAGTTATTACTGAACCTCGTAGGTCAACCAGAGTAAGATCCGCACCAGAGTGGTATGGTAATCCTGTTCTGGAGGTTATGTTACTAGACCATGACGAACCTATGAACTATGAAGAAGCGATGGTGACCCTAGATTCCGCAAAATGGCTTCAGGCCATGAAATCTGAGATGAGATCCATGTATGAGAACAAAGTATGGACTTTGATTGACTTGCCCAATGATTGGCGAGCCATTGAGATTAAATGGATCTTCAAGAGGAAGACGGACGCTGATAGTAGTGTTACTATCTACAAAGCTAGAATTGTCGCAAAAGGTTTTCGACGAGTTCAAGGTGTTGACTACGATGAGAGTTTCTCACTCATATCTATGCTTAAGTCTGTCCGAATCATGTTAGCAATTGCCGCATTTTATGAAATCTGGCAAATGGATAAACAAAACTGCATTCCTTCATGGATTTATTAAAGAAGAGTTGTATATGATGCAACCAAAAGGTTTTGTCAATCCTAAAGGTGCTAACAAAATATGCAAGCCCCAGCGATCCATCTATGGACTGGTGCAAGCATCTCGGAGTTGGAATATACGCTTTGATAAGTTGATCAAAGGATATAGTTTTATACAGACTTGCGGTGAAGCCTGTATTTACAAGAAAGTGAGTGGGAGCACTACAGCATTTCCGATAAGTATATGTGAATGACATATTGTTGATCGGAAATAATGTAGAATTATTCTGCAAAGCATAAAGGAGTGTTTGAAAGGAGTTTTCAAAGAAAGACCTCGGTGAAGCTGCTTACATATTGAGCATCAAGATCTATAGAGATAGATCAAGACGCTTGATAAGTTTTTTCAATGAGTACATACCTTAACAAGATTTTGAAGTAGTTCAAAATGGAACAGTCAAAGAAAGAGTTCTTGCCTGTGTTACAAGGTGTGAAATTGAGTGAGACTCAAAGTCCGACCACGGCAGAAGATAGAAAGAGAATGAAATGCATTCCCTATGCCCCAGCCATAGGTTCTATAAAGTATGCCATGCTGTGTACCAGATCTATTGTATACCCTACACTGATTTTGGCAAAGGAGTACAATAGTGATCTAGGAGTAGATCACTGGACAGCGGTCAAAATTTTCCTTAGTGGAATAAGGATATGTTTCTCGATTATGGAGGTGACAAAAGGTTCATCGTAAAGGGTTACGTCGATGCAAGTTTTGGCACTGATCCAGATGACTCTAAGTCTCTATCTGGATGCATATTGAAAGTGGGAGCAATTAGCTAGAGTAGCTCCGTGCAGAGCATTGTAGACATAGAATATTTGCAAAATACATACGGATCTGAATTTGGCAGACCCATTGACTAAACTTCTCTCACAAGCAAAACATGATCACACCTTAGTACTCTTTGGGTGTTAAATCACATAAACGATGTGAACTAGATTACTGACTCCAGTAAACCCTTTGAGTGTTGGTCACATAGCGATGTGAACTATGGGTGTTAATCACATGGTGATGTGAACTATTGTTGTTAAATCACATGGCGATGTGAGCTAGATTATTGACTCTAGTGTAAGTGGGAGACTGAAGGAAATATGCCCTAGAGGAAATAATAAAGTTATTATTTATTTCCTTATTTCATGATAAATGTTTATTATTCATGCTAGAATTGTATTAACCGAAAACATAATACATGTGTGAATACATAGACAAACAGAGTGTCACTAGTATGCCTCTACTTGACTAGCTCGTTAATTAAAGATGGTTATGTTTCCTAGCCATGGACATGAGTTGTCATTTGATTAACAGGATCACATCATTAGGAGAATGATGTGATTGACTTCATCCATTCCGTTAGCTTAGCACTCGATCGTTTAGTATTCTGCTATTGCTTTCTTCATGACTTATACATGTTCCTATGACTATGAGATTATGCAACTCCCGTTTACCGGAGGAACACTTCGTGTGCTACCAAACGTCACAACGTAACTGGGTGAAAGGTGCTCTACAGGTGTCTCCGAAGGTACTTGTTGGGTTGGCGTATTTCGAGATTAGGATTTGTCACTCCGATTGTCGGAGAGGTATCTCTGGGCCCACTCGGTAATGCACATCACTATAAGCCTTGCAAGCATTGCAACTAATGAGTTAGTTGCGGAATGATGTATTACGGAATGAGTAAAGAGACTTGCCAGTAACGAGATTGAACTAGGTATTGAGATACCGACGACCGAATCTCGGGCAAGTAACATACCGATGACAAAGGGAACAACGTATGTTGTTATGAGGTTTGACCGATAAAGATCTTCGTAGAATATGTGGAAGCCAATATGAGCATCCAGGTTCCGCTATTGGTTATTGACCGGAGACGTGTCTCGGTCATGTCTACATAGTTCTCGAACCCGTAGGGTCCGCACGCTTAAAGTTAGATGACGGTTATATTATGAGTTTATGTGTATTGATGTACCGAAGGTAGTTCGGAGTCCCGGATGAGATCGGGGACATGACGAGGAGTCTCAAAATGGCCGAGACGTAAAGATCGATATATTGGACGACTATATTCGGACTTCGGAAAGGTTCCGAGTGATTCGGGTATTTATCGGAGTACCGGAGAGTTACGGGAATTCGCCGGGGAGAAGTATTGGGCCTTATTGGGCCATACGGGAATAGAGGAGAGAGGCCAAAAGGAAGGAGGCGCGCACCCCCCCTCTGGTCCGAATTGGACAAGGGGTGCAGCCCCCTTTTCCTTCTCCCTCTCCCCCTCTTTCCTTCTCTCCTACTCCAACAAGGAAAGGAGGAGTCCTACTCCCGGTGGGAGTAGGACTCCCCCCTTGGCGCGCCCTCCTCCTTGGCCGGCCGCCTCCCCCTTGCTCCTTTATATACGGGGGCAGGGGGGCACCCCATAGACACAACAATTGATCATTGATCTCTTAGCCGTGTGCGGTGCCCCC
This sequence comes from Triticum aestivum, assembly GCF_018294505.1. Taxonomy (NCBI): domain Eukaryota; kingdom Viridiplantae; phylum Streptophyta; class Magnoliopsida; order Poales; family Poaceae; genus Triticum; species Triticum aestivum. The sequence goes on from NC_057805.1 coordinate 58,457,201, forward strand.
CTCCACCATATTATACCTCGATAATATCGTAGCGGCGCTTAGGCGAAGCCCTGCGTCGGTAGAATATCATCATCGTCACCACGCCGTCGTGCTGACGAAACTCTCCCTCAAAGATCGGCTGGATCGGAGTTCGAGGGACGTCATCGAGCTGAACGTGTGCTGAACTCGGAGGTGCCGTACGTTCGGTACTTGATCGGTCGGATCGTGAAGACGTACGACTACATCAACCGCGTTGTGCTAACGCTTCTGATGGTTATATTGTTGAATTCATTCATTATGCTACTGAAAATTATTATGAGAGGGGAACATATGCTTTTACATATTGCAATAATATCAAGTTTCCTGTCTTTATGTTGAAAGTTTTGAAGTTGCACTTGTTTTGCCTTCCTATGCTAGTTGATTCTTACTCCCATAATTTGTTTGATCACAAAATCCCTATGCATAAGAAGTGGGTTAGACTTCATGATGCTCTCTTTGTGTTTCAATTCTTATCTTTTATGCGAGCATCATTGAAATCACCATGCCTAGCTAAAAGGCATTAAAGAAAATTGCTTGTTGGGAGAAAACACAACACTTTTACCTACTGTTGTTGTGTGTTCACATGATTATGCTACTGTAGTAATCATGTTTTATAGATTTTGTTTCAATAAAGTGCCAAGTAAAGCCTTTGGGATAGTGTGGATGATAGTGAGTTGATTTTGTGCAAAAACCAAAACTTTTGCGTCCAGTGCAGAAATTCCTATATTTTACTGCAACGAGATTTTGATCTGAAATTTTTATAGATGATAGATTTATAAATTCCCTACGTTGTCGTAATTTTTCATAATTTTTGGAGTAAGTGAAGTATGGTCGGAGTGCAGATTACTACAGACTGTTCTTTTTTGACAGATTCTGTTTTAATGCATAGTTTGCTTGTTTCCCAGTTTCTATGGCTTATATTGCTCAATATAAATTGTGGAAATGATATGATACAGTAGGCATTGTGTGGAAACGATTATGAATCTTGTCTTTGATAGTACCAAAGTGAAATGCTTTGCTCTTTATCATACTAACCTATCTCACGAAGTTCCGTTAAGTTTTGTGTGATTGAAGTTTTCAAGTTTTGGGTGAGATATCGATATGAGAAGAATAAAGAGTGACAAGACCCTAAGCTTGGGGATTCCCAAGGCACCCTCAAGGTAATATTCAAGGAAGATCCAAGCAACTAATCTTGGGGATGCCCCGGAAGGCATCCCCTCTGACATTATCGGTAACCTCACTTGGAGCTATATTTTCATTCGTCACATGATATGTGTTTTGCTTGGAGCGTCATTTTATTTTTTTAGAATTTGTTTGATGTTATTTAGAATAATGTTTTGCATCTTTCTTTTCAATAAAAATGTCAAGGATAGCCTTTACCATGCTTATTTTGCAAGTATATGAGTTTCTGTTTGAAAATAGAAAGTTTATCGATGTTGCAAAAATTCCCGAGAAAAGTCAGAATGTAATAAAATGTTGAAACTTTTTGAAAAATAAGCTCTGATAAATTTTCTACAGTGTGGTAAATTTTTCAAAATTTTTGGAGTTACAGAAGTATGATTGTTCTTGCATTCTATATAGATTGTGTTGTTTTGGCAGATTGCTGTTATGGTTGCATTGTTTGCATATGTTTGCTTGTTTAATGATTCTATTTGCGGATAGGAGTATTAAATATGCAGAGGCATTTAGTATGCAATGTTAAATAATAATTTTGGTGATTTTCTACAGTAGAGAATGATAAGGTTTTGCATTGATTTATACTAACTTATCTCATGAGTTCTTGTTGAGTTTTGTGTGGATGAAGTTTTTGAGATTTAGGAAAACCGTGATATGAGAGGAATTAAGGAGACACAAAAGCTCAAGCTTGGGGATGCCCAAGGCACCCCAAGATAATATTTCAAGAAGTCTCAAGCATCTAAGCTTGGGGATGCCCTAGTAGGCATCCCACCTTTCTTCTTCAACAATTATCGATTAGTATCGGTTGAGCCTAAGTTTTTGCTTCTTCACATGATGTGTGCTATTCTTGGAATGTAATTTTTTCTTGTTTTGCTTGCTGTTTTAATAAAATACTTAGATCTGAAAGTTTTAAATAAGAGAGAGTCCTCAAATAGCTACCCATTTACTTAACTACTCGTTTGATCTTCACTTATATCTTTTTGGAGTAGCTTGTGATTTACTCTTGTGCTTCACTTATATCCTATGAGTAAATTGTTGAATAAACTGAATATAATGAAGCTGAAATTATATGTTCATATCATGCCTAGTGGTAGCTTCACATTGGGTTTATAAAGTGAAATATTTTGAAGCTTGACAATCACAATAGTGGTCATACAAGCAATTCATGAATGATTAGTAGAAGGAAGAGAACTTTCTCATGCAAATACACTATCTTGGAAATCTTTTATGATTGTGAGCCCACATCAAAATATTATATGCCAAAAAAATTGACGTTGGTCAAGGAAGACAACGTAACGATTTATGTTTGTCCATATTCACATAGAAGTTATATTGCCATAGATCCTTCAACATGTGGTTCTTGCCCCCACCTTTGCTAGCCAAAAATTCCGTATCAAGTAGAGATACTACTTGTGCATCCAAAAACCCTTAAACCTAAATCTTATCTTCAAGAGTCCACTGTGACGCCCAGATATTTAAGCTATAGTAATTCTCTGCTGATGATGCCACATCACTTCGATTATTGTTGCTAATCTCGCGTTAGGTCGAAACCGATTCTAATTCAAATCCAAAATCAAGCAAACAATAGAAGTTTTCAAATATTAAAACTAAAATGTTCAGAGTGAACCAAATATTGCATAGATAATTATGCTAGAGAAACCACACGTTTATAAAATATTTAAGTACTATGAGATGAATAAAACAACAGCAAAAACAAATATTTAAATACCTTTTGTAATTAATAAAATGGCAAGCTAATTTATTTTGAGGACTAGACTTTTTGACTATGGACTAAATTGAAATACTAATTTAGATACTAAGTATATATTTGACTAAAACTAAAATAATAGGAAACAAAACTATAACAGAAAAGGTAATATAAATAAAAAGAAAAAGGCAAAACAGAAAATAAAATAAAAGGAATAAAAGAAAACAAAGATAAGAAGAGATGTAAGATGGAGAGAGGGAGCCCAGCTGCCGGACCAGTTGGCCCAAGGCCCACCTAACGCCCTCTTAACCCTAGCCTGCGCCGACCCCCACTCTCTCTCGCTCGATTCCCTCCCCATCTTCCTCGCGCTGCCACACACTCAACGGCGAGGGCCCTCGTGCCCGAACCCCCCTCGCAACCTCTCCTCTCCAGTGCTCCCCCGCGGCTCTCCAGTGCTCCTCAGGCGGGACGCAGCTGCCGTTCGTCAGCGAGGCAACCACCGCGCCACTGGTCTTCTTTTCCGTTCGTTCTGGATCGGGCACGACCCCGCCGACGCCACGACGTCATCGCCGTCCCCGGTCGCCAGAGCCGCCCCCTCGTCTACCTCCACCTCGTCGGACGCCTCGTCATCCTCTTCCCCGCCAGCGCCATCGAGTCTCGCCGCCCCCTCTGCTCTCCAACGCTGGTGAGGGCCATGCCCTCCCCCTCTCCTCTCTGCCCTTGCACACACGGTGGCGCCCGGTCCCCGTACTCGCCGTGCTCCGCCCGCACATCGCGGCGCCTCCCCACCGTTGCAGCTGCTTCTGCTGCCACCCCGACCTTGCCCCCTCACCGCCGCTCGCGCCCCTGCCCCCTCCCGTGCGTCGTGTCCGCCCGCTCGCGCCGACGCCGCGCTACGCGACATTGCCGCTCGCCTCACCCTGATGCTTCTGCGCGCCCCCAGTGATGCGTCCTCAGCCCCGATGCGCGGCCCCGCCGCTCGGGTCCGACGCCCGTCCGCCACCGCTTCCCGCTGTCCCCGCGCCCGACAGAGCCCCTCTCCCATCACTGCCGCTGCCTCATCTCGCCGCTGCCGGGCGCAGCTCCGGCCGGCCTCACCACGGCCGCGCCCGGGTCTGCCCCGCCCGTTGCCCGTTCGCCCGTGCCCGTTTGGCCCTATGGGCCACTGCCCAGTGGGGCCCCCCGCCCCACGCCCCTTTGTTAAAAAAGGTTTTAAAAAATGATAATAATAAATAAAAATATTAAATAGTTAATTAATTAATAAATTAATTAACTTTATTAATTCTGTTAGTTATCTAATTATACCTAATTAACCTGTTAATAAAACCAACTACTGATAATTAGTTAGCTGTCAATGACAAATGGACCCCACCTGTCAGTTGACTGGTCAACGGTCAAATTTGACCGCTGACATCATGCTGTCGTCATGATGATGCAGTAATTCCTTTTCGAATTAATTAATTAATAATAATCCCAGTAAATGATTAAATCTTTATAAAATATTATAAAATAAACCGTAACTCGGATGGAAAAACTTTGTACATGAAAGTTGCTCAGAACGACGAGACGAATCCGGATACGCAGCCTGTTCGTCCGTCACACATCCCTAGCATAGAAAATACGCAACTTTCCTCTCCGGTTCATCTGTCCGAAAACGTGAAACACCGGGGATACTTTCCCGGATGTTTCCCCCCTTCACTGGTATCACATATCCCTGCGTTACGTCACCCGTAGCACAACATATTGCCGCGTCTTGCTTTGTGTTACATTTGATTGCTCTGTTATTTATTGTGTTCCCCCTTCGTTACTTCTTTCCGGTAGGCTCCGAGACCGTTGCCGATACCCCTGTGATCGGCTACATCGACGACGACCCCTTCTTCTTGCCAGAGCAACCAGGCAAGCCCCCCCCCCTTGATCACCAGATATCGCCTATTCCTCATCTATACTGCTTGCATTAGAGTAGTGTAGCATGTTACTGCTTTCGGTTAATCCTATACTGATGCATAGCCTGTCATTGTTGCTACAGTTGTTACCCTTACCTGCTATCCTACTGCTTAGTATAGGATGCTAGTGTTCCATCAGTGGCCCTACACTCTTGTCCGTCTGCCATGCTATACTACTGGGCCGTGATCACTTTGGGAGGTGATCACGGGTATATACTATATACTTTATATACATGACACATGTGGTGACTAAAGTCGGGTCGGCTCGTTGAGTACCCGCAAGTGATTCTGATGAGGGGGCTGAAAGGACAGGTGGCTCCATCCCGGTAGAGGTGGGCCTGGGTACCTGACGGCCCCCGACTGTTACTTTGTGGAGGAGCGACAGGACAGGTTGAGACCACCTAGGAGAGAGGTGGGCCTGGCCCTGGTCGGCGTTCGCGGATACTTAACACGCTTAACGAGATCTTGGTATTTGATCTGAGTCTGGCCATTTGGTCTATACGCACTAACCAACTACGCGTGAACAGTTATGGGCACTCGACGTCGTGGTATCAGCCGAAGCTCTTCTTGATGTCAGCGACGGAGCCGCGCGCGCCGGATTGGACTGGACGCCTGCTAGGCTAGGTCTGCTTCCGGCCGCGTACGCAACCTGCAGGTGTGCAATGGGCGATGGGCCTAGACCCCTGCGCGCATAGGATTTAGACCGGCGTGTTGACCTCTCTGTTGAGCCTAGGTGGGGCTGCGACGTGTTGATCTTCCGCGGCCGGGCATGACCCATAAAAGTGTGTCCGTCCAAATGGGATCGAGCGTGTTGGGTTATGTGGTGCACCCCTGCAGGGAAGTTTATCTATTCGAATAGCCGTGTCCCTCGGTAAAAGGACGACCCGGAGTTGTACCTTGACCTTATGACAACTAGAACCGGATACTTAATAAAACACACCCTTCCAAGTGCCAGATACAACCCGGTGATCGCTCTCTAACAGGGCGACGAGGAGGGGATCGCCGGGTAGGATTATGCTATGCGATGCTACTTGGTGAACTTACCATCTACTCTCTTCTACATGCTGCAAGATGGAGGTGGCCAGAAGCGTAGTCTTCGACAGGATTAGCTATCCCCTCTTATTCTGGCATTCTGCAGTCCAGTCCTCTGATATGGCCCTTTACACATATACCCATGCATATGTAGTGTAGCTCCTTGCTTGCGGGTACTTTGGATGAGTACTCACGGGTGCTTTTCTCCCTCTTTTCCCCTTTCTATACCTGATTGTCGCAACCAGATGCTGGAGTCCAGGAGCTAGAGATCCCGAGGATGATTCTACATGGAGTTCGGCTTCGAGGAGTAGTTAGGAGGTCCCAGGCAGGAGGCCTTGCCTTTTCGATCGTTGCTACTTTTGTGCTAGCCTTCTTAAGGCAGACTTGTTTAACTTATGTCTGTACTCAGATATTGTTGCTTCCGCTGACTCGTCTATGATCGAGCACTTGTATTCGAGCCCTCTGGCTTGTATTATGATGCTTGTATGACTTATTTATGTTGTAGAGTTGTGTTGTGATATCTTCCCGTGAGTCCCTAATCTTGATCGTACACATTTGCGTGCATGATTAGTGTACGGTCGAATTGGGGGCGTCACATCCACCATACCTACCTAAGGATTGAGTAAGATCTTTGAAGTAAGTTGTCATCGTTGCAATAAGGCAATAAAAATTGCTTCTAAAAGTGTTAGATCATTTAGTGTAAGAGAAAATTGAGCGTTGTACGAACTTGTGATGCCAAAGAATAAAAGCGACAGACTGCACAATAAAGGTTGCTATCATAAGGGGAAATATAATGTGACGTTCTTTTGCACTAAGGGATTGAGCATACAAACAAAAAGCGCATGGCAACCTCTGCTTCCCTCTGCGAAGGGCCTAACTTTTACTTTTATGTATTTATTTTCATGCAAGATTCAAAGTTTTTCTCTCTATTCCTTTTTATTTTTGTCTTTTGGCAAGCACCATGTGGTGAGGAAAGATCTAGGCACATATATCCAGATGGATATTGTAAGTGCATCTAGTGCCCCTTAGTGATTTTGGTGTATTGAAGACTTATAGGTTAAGGGACTAATGTGTTTGTGAGTGTACACAGGTCTATAAGTCTATGAGGAGTTTGATATTTGCAGAGAAAGTCGACCCCTAAACATGAATGTCTTCACCTGAAGACTTTGGCTTTCTGAAGACTTTGAAAGTGAAGAAATTGGTGTGACCGTGAAGACTTGATATTCATGCGAGGAACATGAAGCATGAAGACTTTTGTTTTTGTAGTTTCATTTTCTCTTTCTTGAGTCATAGGAAAGACCGTACTGTTAAAGGGGGTCGAGGAAAAACTAAGGAAAAGTTTCCAAGTGATGCTCAACTCAAAATCCTACACCTACCAATCCCTTCGAGTGAAGCCATTGGAAATGTCATACAGTTCAGTCAATTTCTTCAGTGACAGAGACGAAGTTCTTCTGGTCTCCGAGGAATTTGTTCTGACTGAGGAGTTAGGAATTCGCCAGTGCGGATTACCTACAAGTAAGGAACATGATAGCCCTGAGGAATTTGAACCTCAAATTTCCGATTGTTGTTGTGCTATGCGCCAGCTGTCCCGAAATATCTTATCCACCTAATGGTCATATCATTGAAGGGCATTTATGTCTTATCATGTCGGGCTGCTCCCTAGGCTATAAATAGCCGCCCCCCTACAACCACTAGCTGGTTGGCTGCTCCGAGAGAAACGGACACTTGTCATTGAGAGCATCCCATCCTCCGAGGACTTTGAGCGAAAATCATCAAGTGAGGAAAACCCAAACCCAAACACCTACAAACCCAAAGTGATTGAGCATCACTGAAGAGATTGTTCCTGTGTGGACCCGACACTTGTTACCTTTGAAGACTGTGCATCTTCTAGACGGTTAGGCGTCATGGTCTAGAGCATCCACAAGGAAATTGTGGATCGCCGAGTGACCGAGTTTGTGAAGGTTTGGAAGTCACATGAAGACTTACCTTGAGTGATTGTGCGAGGTCTGTGTGACCTTAGCTCAAGGAGAATACAGTGAGGACTATGTGTCCGGGACTGTGTGTCCTCAGGTTTAAATACCTAGCCGCTCCAACCAGATGTACAACTATCACAGCAGTTGGAACTGGTCTACCAAATCACTGTCTTCACCGAGCTAACTGGTTCTATTTCCTCAGCCCTTTCATTTCCTCATTACTGTGTTGTGTAATTGATCGTTACTATTTGAAGACTTTGACTGAAGACTTTCTCAATTTCCTCAGTTCAATTTCCTCAGTTCAATTTCTTCAGTCAGCTTGTCTTCAGCCTGCTTATCCTGTGTTTACGCTTTTTGTACTCTGTGCTTGTTTTCATTTCATGATGATGACTGTGCTTCTGTTCTGTTATGTGTGCATCTGAGTACTTATTCCACTGCTAGTTGTTCGTGACTTAGGAATTTCCTCATTGTGAAATTCCTTAGTGACAAATTTGTAAAAATCGCCTATTCACCCCCCTCTAGTCGACTTAACGCATTTTCAATTGGTATCAGAGCGAGGTACTCCCTTGTTCTGTGTGATTTTGGTTTAATCGCCTAGAGTTTTAGTTATGTCGACCGCAGGAATGAAGACTGTGTCATGCCCCATCTTTGATGGTCATGATTATCCCAAGTGGAAGGCCATGATGAAGAAGCGCCTCATGGTGATGAACAGCGAGTTGTGGACCGTCATTCAGATTGGTCTTAACGATCTGTGCAAAATGGTGGAGGCTGATGACATTCGCAAGTGCACTCTTCTTAACCTCATGGCGAAGGACATCATCTGCTCATGTCTATCTCAAAATCATTTCAGGAACATTATGCATCTTAGCCATGCGAAGCTTATCTAGGACCGACTCTCTCAGGTCTATGAAGGTCATCAAACTCGTCATGATCCCTAGTTTGAGGATTTCAAAGAATCACTCAAGGCAATGACTTTCGATCCAGAATCATCATATTCTGCACCATGCCTTATGGCAAAAGGTGCCAAGGTAACTGAATGCTACTATTTGAGTCTAGTGATGATGAATCTGGTGATGAATTTGGACCCAGCTATACCAAACTTGCTTCCCTTGCCACTAAACAACAAAGAGCTTTGGAAAAATTTCAAAAATATGCTTGATGAAAGCGATGATATGTTGGGTGAAGAAATGGATCGCACTAAAACTTTGACTAAAAATCTCCAGAGACTTCAGTCCAAGTTTGATAATCTTCGGAGTCATCATAACACTCTCTCTTATCTGATCATGAGAAGCTTTCTTATGAATTTCTTCAAAGAAATCGAGATCCTGAGAAGCTAAGGGTGAGTTATGAAGATCTTCAGAAGGAGCATGATTCATTACTTGCTCAATAAATCAGTGCTGCTCAGGAAGAATTCATTCCTCCATGTTTGAAGTGCATTGAACGTGAATCTGCTAATTCTTCACCTAAAAGTTCAAATGCTTCTATTGCTGCAATTTCTTCACCTGTCTCTACTATCACTAATTCCTCATCTGAGGATATTGCTAGTATCACTGACAATGCAGGGACGAAGGAATTGTATATGACAGGCATGTACAAAAGCCTCAAAGGGCATCAGGCTCTTTGTGATGTGCTTAAAAAGCAGATCCTCAACAGGAACCCTAGGAAAGAGGGTATTGCTTTTGATAGGAAACTCAATGCTGACGGAACATACTGGAAGCCTGAGTAGTATCCCAAAACCTCATGGGTTGCTGCAAAGGGACCTCTAGTATATCCATCCACTTTATCTGGCTTTACATGTGAATCTTCATATTCTTCTTATGAGTCATTTGACTCCAACTATAAACTGTTCAAAAATCAGAATGGTGAAGTATTTGCTAGATATGTTGGCACTAACTGCAGGAACGGTCCCCCTATGAAGAAAATCTAGGTTCCCAAAAGGTGCCTTGAAAGTCTTCAGGTGAATGTCATCATGACACCACCTATGAATAATAGGAACCCCATATACATTTCTTCACATCGACCAAAGTCTTCATATGGATCCAGGTCCTCACATGGACCGCATTCCTCACGTGGATCAAATTCCTCATATGGATCAAAGTCCTCATATGAACATCATCGTGCTAACACTTCCGTTTTGCAGGGAAAGACTAAGGGTTATGAATATGTACATTATTCTTCAAATCATTTTGTTCATAAATCCTCGAAGAGTTTCTCTACTTATTCATATGCTTAACCTAACCCCTCTTATGTGAAACGAAGTGGTTTGGCATCTATGCCACCTTTCTCTTATGGAGCTCGCAAAATGATGAACTCTTTGCCACCCCTCCAGATGTGGGTGGTGAAGAAAAAGAACTAATCTCTTATGCAAGGTCAGGTCTCCATACGAACTTAAACGTCTGAAGAATTTGCTGGGTACTTGAATATGCTTGAAAGGACGCAAGCTAATCATGAAGAAATGAGTTTTCATTTCTCACGCCCTCATACTGCTTTACCTGTTCTCTTGCTTGATGAAATTGATCTGATGAATTTGATGTCATATTCTTCACTGGTGAAGTATATGAGTTCGTAAGCTGCACTAATTCATCTGCAGGATGATCAACCCAAAGCCACTGAGTGGGTCCTCGATAGTGGATGTACAAATCACATGACAGGTGACAAGAACTTATTGATGGAGCATATCACCATCACATCTGAAGCATATCACCTATGCTGACAAAGGCAAAAGCAAGGTATTGGGTCTAGGTAAGGTTGCGATCTCAAAGGATCAACACATGGACAAAGTCATGCTTGTCGAGTCCTTAGGATTCAACCTCATGTTAGTCTCAATGCTTTGTGATCTTGATATGGTTGTTATCTTTGGCAAGTATCGTTGTGTTGTGATCATGGAAGCTGACCATTCCAAAGTCTTCGAAGGCTTTAGGATAGGAGATCCGTATATTGTTGATTTCTCTACAGGACCACAACCTGCCACATGTCTACTTGCAAAAGCTTCAGAAGGCTGGCTATGGCGTCGATGACTTGGTCATGCTGGCATGAGGAACTTGCACACTCTCGCGAAGAAAAATCATGTCATTGGCATTGAGGATGTCAAATTCCTCAAGGATCACCTGTGTGGAGCCTGTGAAGCTGGAAAGATGACCAAGGCCAAGCATCCGGCAAAGACTACATGACTACCACTCGTCCATTTGAATTGCTTCACATGGATCTCTTTGGCCCTAATCACTATTCTGCATTCACCAATGAAGCATCTCTATATGGCTTTCTTATTGTTGACGATTATTCTCGTTACACATGGGTGCATATAGTCACTTACAAATGTGAAGTGCAGGAAGTCTTCAAACAATTTTCCCCGAGGGCTTCAATCAACTTTGGTGTGAAGATCAAGCACATCAGAAGTGACAATGGAACTGAGTTCAAGAACACTGGCCTTGACGACTATCTTGATGAACTTGGTATTACTTATGAGTTATCTGCTCCTTATACTCCTCAGCAGAATGGCGTCGTTGAGCGCAAGAACCGGACTCTTGTTGAGATGGCTCACACTATGCTTGACGAATACAAGGCGCCTCGTCACTTTTGGATTGAGGCAATTGATACTGTGTGCCACATCATCAACATGGTATATCTTCACAAATTCTTCAAAAAGACCTCATATGGACTCCTCACTGACAAGAAACCCAATGTGATTTATTTCAAAGTCTTCGGTGCTAAATGTTGGATTAGAGATCCTCATCACAATTCTAAGTTTGCACCGAAAGCACATGAAGGTTTTATGCTTGGTTACGGAAAGGACTCGCACACCTACAGAGTCTTCAACAATGTTCATCACAAGGTTGTTAAAACTGTAGATGTGCGGTTCAATGAAACTAATGGCTCGCAAAGAGAGCACCTACCTCCTGTGCTAGATGAAAAAACACCTGAGGAAACCATCAAGTTCAAGGCTACTGAGGATGTCATTCCTACTGAAGAATCTTCTGAAGAAGTCATTCCAGATTGTGAAGATCATCATGCTGGGGCACCTGAAGAAAATGGTTCTGAAGAAAATGCTGAGCAAATTCCTCGTCGTCAACCAGCTCATCCTCGTGTTGCAAATGAAGTGCAGATTGAGAAAATCATCAGCGACATCAACGCACCAGGTCCTCTCACACGCTCAAAAGCCTCACATTTGTCTAACATTTGTGGGCACTTTGCGTTTGTCTCTATCATAGAGCCCACTAAGGTAGATGAAGCTGTCAGGACCCTGGTTCTAAGTCACACCGATCTAGCCTATAACACCACATATCACTTTGCGGCCTCACGCACGGTATTCCCACGGGTGTCGCCTTACCTTGGCCCGGGACCGTTTGCGCCTTTTGGCTCACGTATATGATAGTGTCGCTAGCATCCATATGACAGAGAACCCGGGCCGACATGGCTAGTCGTGAACCCAAAGCGGCACTAACTTACGGGGACAGGCATACATGAATCAACATCGAGCATGTCGGTCAGCAGCGTGTGAATCCGGGCTGTAGCACTGCACTAACAGGACTCCGGGAACCCGGGCTGTAGCAGGCTAGGCAGGACTTCGGATGTCATCGCATGACATTTCCCCGAAGGGACAGACACATGAACGAAGTAAAACACATGCCGGCTAGTCAAGTGTTCCGGAGCAGTAGTGCTAGGCTAACAGGACTCCGGTGAACCGGGCTGTAGCGGACTACTATGGCTCATGGAAGCACTAGACTACATTTCCCCATAAGAGAGGCTGCCAAGGATAAACAACTAGATTGTCGGATCCCACACATACCAAGCATTTCAATCATACACACAATATGCTCGATATGTATAAATACAACATGGCATCACAACAAAATTCTACAACTCAAGGTACTTTATTTAAAGGCTCCGGAGAGCCATACATAACATGTTCATACAGATAGGGGTCACATGACCCGACACTCAAGTCATACAAACATACAAGCACATGCGGAAGCAAACTTGTGTGAGTACAGACAACTAGAAAGAAAGAAGGCTTGACGAAGCCTGTCTATCTACATAGGCCCTTCACAAGCTCAGATCACCACCTGGGTGGCAAGTCACTCGTCAACGTCGAGATCTACATAGAACCCATCGGAGGGGGTGGTGTTGTCGTCTGAAAACAGTAATTAAAGCAACATGAGTACAAAGGTACACAACAAGTCTTACAACAGATCCTACTATACATGCACATTCTCAAGAAGGTAGTGGAGTTATTGTAGCAAGCCAGCTTTGACTCTTGGCTAAGCTATCCTACAAGACACCACTTGTAAAATAGTTTTCGCACTCGAGTCCACTAATCACCAACACAATACTCCACCGTGGATCCTCCCTCGTCATCCTATGAGAGGGCCATCCGCGGTACTCACACTTATCTTGAGTCTTTTAGTGGTAACCATTAACTTGTCTATGAACTGCATAAGCGGCCAAGTAGTCCTTTACCGCGGACGCGGCTATTCGAATAGTTTTATACCCTGCATGGGTGTACTTCGTCACACACGCTTTCACCACTTATCGCCGCTTACATGACATGTACTCGGCAACCTTCAGCGGAAGCCCAGCGAGGGTGTCGGCCACAACCTGACTAAACACACGAGTCCCTAGTCCAGGTTTATCGCCTATTCGGGTTCCATCCGCAAGGAAATCCGGCCGGGGTGTCCTCATAGGCCCCAAACAATGTGTGCAGGGTTCCCGAGACACCAAACGGGCGACTCGGTACACCGGGCCACGAGCCTACCGCATCACAGCCCACCCCTAAGGTCAGCGCTGCGCACGGCCTCCAGCATACTACAAACACCAGAAACTACTTGCAACTCCTGGACAGAGGACAAGAGTGGTTAATAAGTCGAGAGGGTCCATTGGTTTCGGGCCCAACGCGTGGTAGTAGCTGATCTTATATCACACATACAGATCTCAGTTCTTAAGGACGGCCTCAATGAAACAACCCACCATGTACTCCTACATGGCCTCTCATCGACACCTTTACCAAATCATATTCAACACTTCACTCTCATTACCGACACAACCATTCACTCTAGTTCATCAGCCCGATGAGCCAGACATGACACGACTCTAAGCATAGCAAGCATATCATGGTAGGAAACACAAACATGGCTCAATCAACTCCTACACATGCTAGTGGGTTTCATCTAGTTACTGTGGCAATGACAGGTCATGCAGAGGAAGTGGGTTCAACTGCCGCAACACAAAGCAGTTTGAAACGCGTTGTCTTAATGCAGTAAACAAGAGCAGAAGCGAGAAGATGGGTTTGTATTGAAATGATCAATGGGGTTGCTTGCCTGACAGAGTGGTAGTGGAATACTGCCCTTCAGTTGGATACTCATGAATATCCTCGGAGGCAGAACCTACCACGAAGAACACATCGAAACACAATCATCACAAGGCAATATCCAACAATACGATGCATGCAATGACATGGAAAAATGAGTGTGTTTTGGCTAATGCAACTTAGAACAGAATAGTTTGAGTTCATTTGAATCAAGGATTCAAATGCTAACCCAAAGTAAGAGGTCATATTAGTGCATTTACTTGTTTCACCTAAACAGCAAGGTTTAAGTGTTCTGACATGCATGAAACCAGTACAAATGGAAAGATTGAATTTTTCTGATCAAAATTCATATATAAATCTTTGCATTTGGAGTTACAGATTAATTTCTATGATTTTTTGAAGTTTGTAGTATTTTCTGGAATTTCCTGTATAACAATAATTCCAGTAAATGATTTACTGCGTCAGCATTGCATCAGGGTGACGTCATCAGTCAACAGAGACGGTCCAGGTCAAACTGGCCAGTGGGTCCCGTCTGTCAGTAGTTAGTTAAACTAACTAAATTTAGTTAGCGTTAAACTAATACTAACTTAGTTTAGTTAGTGGCCTAGGGCCCACACGTCAGTGACCCAGGGGGTCAAACTGGGCCCACCCGGTCAACGGTCAGCGGGGTCAACTCGCCGGCGTTTAGCCGCCGGCGAGGCCAGACGCGACGGGGCGATGCGGGTTTCATGCTCCGGCGACCAAAAGGGCGGCGGAGGCCATCTACGCGTAGCTGGGAACGAGCCGCGTCAAGTGGTGGTGGTGGTTGGGCTCGGGGTCGCCGGCGAGGACCTGTGCGGCTGCCGGAGTTCGGGCAAGGTCGAACCCGTCGCTAGGGGGTGCGGCAAGGGGCATGCGGTGGAGCTACGGGGTCCTGCGAGTGCGGTGAATGCAATGGACATGATGGTGTGGCCGTTGGGTGGCCGGAGCATCGTCGGCGACGAGCTCGGCGGTGGCGCGTGCGGTGAAGCTCCATGCGATCGCTATGATGCTCGAGAGCGAGAACGGGAAGGGGGAGGAGGTAGCTGGGCTCACGGCGGTCATGTAGTAGCAGATGGCGCGGTCGGGGACGAGCTGGTGCAGCGGTGACAGCGAAGGGGATCTCCGGCGGTGTTCGGTGGAGACGAGATCGAAGGAGGCGGTGCAGAGCGTGCGAGCGCTCGGGGCTCAGCTAGCTCGGCGTAGCGGACGGCGGCGAGGCTCGTGGACAAGACGGGGCAGCGCGAGGGCGACGGAGAGCGCGGCTACGTCGGCGGTGCGGCGGCAGGTGCGTCGGCCATGGCGGGAGAGGGCGAGGGAGAGAGACAGGGGCGTGTGGGGGTGTCCAGTCGGTCGAGGGGGCGACGTGGAGGTCGACCAGCGCGTCCAGAGGCGCGGGCGGCAAGCAGGTGGCGCCGTGGCGAGCTCATGCACGCCGACGTCACCTCTCTGCCTGCTCTGGCAAGAGGAAGCAGCTGGCTGGCATGGGCCGGCACAGTGTTGGGCCGGCCAGTGGGCTGCCAGGTAGGATTCTCTCCCTCTCTTTATTCTGTTTTGTTTTTTCTATTTTTCTGTAACTGTGTGGCTTTATTTAAAATAGTTAGGCACTTTCAAAAAAATCCTGAAAATAGTTAGGAACTCTGTTTAGATTATTTCCAACAGCCCACACTTATTTCCAGAATTATTTGGGCATTTAAAATATTTACTAGCATTTAAATACCCAAATGCAAGGTACATATGATTTAATTCAATGATCTTGTGATGACCTAGAAAATTGTAAACCCATTTTGTCAGAGGTTCTAACCCAAGACAAAAAGGGTGGACTTTTTAGAAGGGCATTTCAGGTTCATTAAAAATAATTTTAGTAATCCCTAATTGTTTTTAGGGGGGTGCTGGGGGTTCTGTCATCCCCATTTCAAGTTTCTGGAAAAAGTAAACACGATGCAACACTCTAATGCATGAACTAGCTAGGATGTGACAACTAACCCCCACTCAAAAGAATCTCGTCCCGAGATTTAGGATATGTCGGGAAGAAGGTGGGGTACTCAAGTCGAAGACGATCCTCCCTTTCCCAAGTAGCTTCTTTCTCGGAATGGTGTGACCATTGAACCTTGAGAAATTTGATATTCTGGCGTCGAGTGGTACACTCGGCTTGATCAAGGATGCGAACGGGATATTCCCGATATGTGAGATTATCTTGGAGATCAAGCGTTTCGTGGTCCACTCCACGGATAGGATCCGCGAAGCAACGCCTGAGTTGAGAAACGTGGAAGACATCATGAACTCTGGAGAGATGCGGAGGTAGTTCCAATTGGTAGGCAACTTCTCCTCGTTTGGCAAGAATGCGAAAGGGTCCAATGTAATGAAGAGCCAATTTGCCTTTGATACTGAATCGATGGGTTCCCTTCAAAGGAGTAACCTGAAGGTAAGCCTTCTCGCCAACTTCATAAGTCATGAGCTTATGTTTGCGGTCATATTGGCTCTTTTGACGAGATTGGGCTGTTTTCAACTTCTCACGAATAATGCGAACCTGCTCTTCTGCTTCCTGAATCATATCCGGGCCAAAGAGTTGTCTTTCCCCGGTTCTGACCAGTTAAGAGGCGTTTGACATTTTTGTCCATAGAGAACTTCGAAAGGAGCTTTGCCCAAGCTAGCTTGATAACTATTGTTATAAGCGAATTCGGCGAATGGAAGGCATTTCTCCCAGTCCATACCGAAAGAGATGATAGAAGATCGGAGCATATCCTCTAGAATTTGATTGACTCGTTCTACTTGACCACTTAATTGAGGGTGGAAGGCGCTGCTAAAGGAGAGACGAGTTCCCATAGCATTTTGGAAACTTTCCCAAAATCTAGAGGTGAAAAGACTTCCACGGTCTGAGTTAATCTCCAATGGAACACCATGAAGAGACACTATTCGGGAGATGTACAAGTTAGCTAGCTGGCTAGTGGTTATACTCTCACGAACGGGTAGGAAGTGGGCTACTTTGGAAAGACGATCGACAACGACGAAGATAGCATTATTCCCTCTCTTGGTCCTGGGAAACCCGGTAATGAAATCCAAACCGGTTTTATCCCATTTCCATTCAGGAATAGCCAAAGGTGGAAGGGTGCCAGCAGGCCGTTGATGCTCTTCTTTAACACGACGACAGACGTCGCAATTAGCAATATATTGAGCAATTTCTCTCTTCATCCTAGTCCACCAAAACCTCTGGCGTAGGTCTTGATACATTTTAGTACTACCAGGATGAATGGTGAGAGGGGATTCATGGGCTTCCTTAAGGATCAACCGCCTCAGGTTGCGTACCTTGGGAACCACTAGACGGTCCCCAAAGAACACAACACCTTGATCATCAACGGAGAAACAATCCGCGACTCCTTTCTTGATGTTTCTCTTGATACGGGAGATTCCCGGATCTACCTTCTGTGCTTTGATGATCTGATCCGTAAGGGTAGGTTTCGCCACCATGGTGGAAAGGAATCCTCGAGGAACAATGTGAAGGTTAAGCTTACGAAATTCCTCATGGAGAAGTGGTTGACTTTGTTGTAACATCAGTGTCGGAGTAAATGGCCATGGGTAGCCATTCCGACTACCCATGGTTCTTCAAAAATTATCAGGCCATTTGAGCCTTCAAGCGTTCAAAACATTTGGGCCGACTTCCCCCGGCCGATTACCCCAGGGGCCGACTCTCCGAAGGCGACCCGGCCCCTGTAACCTCCCCCAAAATAGTTGCGAGATGGCCGACTCCAGGAAGCCGGCGCCAAGAGGACCGACTTCCAAGAGCCAGCCATGAAGCGTGCCGACTCCAAACGGCCGGCCAAGACCGCACCCACCAAAACTACGCCCACATAATGGTGATACGACGGGGTGTGGCCACAGTGCGGCCACTATCCCCGAAGCCCGAGGCAAGCATGGCCACAGAGCGTCGTACGGGTCAGCCATCTCCCGTCCGGCTCGGCACTGTAGCCATGCTGGCCACAACGTCATCCACGACGGGCGCCAGTACGGCCCACGGGCGGCGGGCCCTTTAGCCAGAGAGAGGCGCGAAGGCGGCCCGGCCTCCCCCAGTCGGCCAAGGGCGTAGCCGGCCCCCAGAAGCCGGCTACCCCCCTCCCTCGAAGCATGTGCCACATTAAGGAGACAAGACGAGGTAAGGCTACAGTGAGAGCCCTCGAGGCGGCACACTGTAGCCACGCTTACCTCGACGAAGCCCTCGTCATCAGGGACGAGGCTACAGTAAGTAGCCGCCGACAAGACCCCTAGGTAGTGGGGCCGGCCTGTCGACCAAGAGGCCGGCAGCCGGCGGGACCCACCAGTCGGCGGGCCCCAACGGCCGGCGGAGAAGCCGGCGAGCGCAGACACTGACGACTGGGACCCGCACCCAGCCGGATTACAATTGTACCCCCAGGGGGTAGGCCTATATAAACCCCCCGGGGCACCCATGCAAAGGGTTGGCTTCTTAGAGTTACACACACACCATATAGAGAGGGAAGCGAGAGCTAGCCTTGCTCTTCTTCTCCGTTGAACCCGACAGCTCAAGGAGCATTTGTAGCTACTCGTTCTGATCTAGTGATCATGCGGAGACCCCGCGGAGCAGGATTAGGGGTGTTATCTCCACGGAGAGCCCCGAACCTGGGTAAGATTCGCCGGCGTGCATGTCTTCGCCTCATCCCGTTTCCAGGCACCGGCGACGTCTTACTGGCACCCACCATGATAAGCCACCCGTTGGCATATGTCGCACCTACCACCCGACATTTGGCGCCCACCGTGGGGCCAGGTGCACCGTCGTCCGGAGACCTGTTCTGGACGGGAACCCTCTTCCTCCCCCGCGAGCGCAGCCAGCCTGCTGCGCCCGATGGCGTTTGCCTCGACGCGCTGCAAGGCGTCGACGACGCCTGCGCGGCGAGCTGCCTCGCCGATCTGCTCGGCGAGACTCGCATCTCCGACGAGCCCGCGTCCGACGCGGGCACGGACTACCCCGAGAGCTGCCTCGTCAGCCTCCTCGACCAGCTTCACGTCTCTAGCGAGCCTGCTGCAGATGTGGAGTCGGTCGGCTCCACCGACCCGATGCTCGTCGACTCCGACACGGCATCGTTCGGCGCCTACCCCTCCGACGTGGTGGTCTTCGACGATCCTCTACCTCGAGCTGACAGTGGCAGCAGCGCTGTCACCGAAGTGTTGGTCATCAGCCACGTCGCCAACTCGGGCGAGAATGCCCACGACGCCCTGCAAGCGGCAATGCACGACCTATGCGTCCCCATCCCGGCCGACGCCGACGCCGAGACCCTGGAGGCACGCCGCCTCGCCCTCGTCGCGGAAGGCCAGAAGATATCCTCCATGAGACGCCTCACCGAGGCCCAACATCGCGAAGTCGACCGCGCCGCCTTCGGTTCGCCGCCGCCTAGCGGGCCGAGCCGAGCCGGCTTCGTCCAGAAGCGCGGCGCGGCTATCGCCAGCATGCTGGGGGCAGATCGCCCCGTCTACGCCACCCTGCTCGAGAATCTGCGAGCCGCTCAGGCGGCCGCTGAAGAGCTAAATGGGCTGGGAGCCGACGAGCTCCCCTACATGACAAGGCCGATCCAGCAGCTGATCGACGCGGCTGCAGAATGGCGTGAAGCCGGCGCCCGCGCCGAGAGCACGCCGCGACGTCCCGCTCGCCGACTGTGAGTGGCGCCCGCCAGAGGAAAGACAAGGAGCCGGCTGCTAGCCGCAGCCGGACTCGTATCACCATCGAGCGCGACGCGGAAGGCCGCCCTCGAGCGGTGGAGCGCCAAGGAAATCCGCCTCCTCCCCCGCCTCGAAGGGAGAGACGTCTCACCCCGCCGCCCGTCACGCACGCGACTCTTGGTGACCGACTAGGCCGCCGAGAAGGAGTCGGCGAGAATGACGCCCGCCACCGGATCGACCGCCTTGCTCGATCCCTGGCGCTAAAAGAAGAAGACGATGTCGGCCCGCCATGCTTTGGCCCCCGCATCCACGATGAGCCCTTCCCCAAAGGGTTCTCGCTCCCCAGAGACACGCCCAAGTACAACGGCTCTGTGAAGCCGGAAGATTGGCTCATCGACTATTCTACTGCGGTCAGCATAGCCAACGGCAACCGACGCGTAGCCGTGAAGTACGTCCCCCTCATGCTGCAAGGCACGGCGCGCACCTGGCTCAACAGCCTCAAGCCCTACAGCATCAACATCTGGCTGGACTTCACGGAAGTCTTCGTCCGCAACTTCACCAGCATGTACAAGCGGCCTCCCAAGCCTCGCCAGCTCTCCCTGTGCGTCCAAGGGCCCAATGAGTCGACCCGCGACTACCTCACGTGGTGGGCCGAGCTCCGCAACTCCTGCGAGGGGGTGCACGAGGTTCAGGCCATCGAGTACTTCACCGCCGGGTGCCGAGAGGGCACCCTCCTCAAGCACCGACTCCTCTGCGACGAGCCGGCTACCCTCGAAGAACTGCTGATCATCGCGGACAAGTACGCCACGGCCGACTCCTCGATGAAGACCGAGCTCCGATTGGACGCCTCTGGGAAGGTGCTCGCTCTGGCTCCATAGACGCCGGCTGGCGACTCCAATCGGCGCCCCTACCAGAACGATCACAAGCGCAAGGCCCCCATGCCGCCTTCCACCAGTCGGCAGGTGGTCACAGTTGAAGATGAGCAGCCTGAAGAGCGGCCCGCTCCCAAGAAGAAGGGTGGCAGGCCGGCTTGGCAGCCGGCTTTCTCTTACGAGCAGACTCTCGACGCCCCCTGCAAGTTCCACAGTGGCGCGAAGCCGTCCAACCACACGACCCGAAAATGCCACTGGCTCATGCGAATCTCCAAGGGCGAAGGGTTGGTGTCGCCTCCGCCTCCCGGCCCGCCGCCTCCAGCCCCCCAGCAGCCGGCGCCTCGGCCGGCAGTCGGAGCCAGTCAAGATGAGTTCCCTGAAGAGCACGCCGCCTACGTCGTCTTCACAAGCCAAGCCGAAGACAAGCGTAGTCGGCGCCGTCAGCATCAAGAGGTCAACGCGGTCGCCTCTAGCGCCCCCGAGTTCATGCACTGGTCCGAGAAGCCCATCAATTGGAGCCAGGCCGACCACCCAGAGGTGATGCATCCCCTGGCTCCTATGCACTGGTCTTGGATGTCGCCCTCGCGACGGAGAGGCGAGCTGCCCGATTCTCCCGCGTCCTTATAGATGGCGGAAGCAGTATCAATATACTGTACCGCGATACCATGGAGAAGCTGAACATCAAGGCAAAGCAGCTTATGCCAAGCCGGACCGTGTTCCATGGCATCGTCCCCAGTTTGTCTTGTTCCCCAATCGGCAAGATCAAGATGGATGTTCTCTTCGGAGACAAGGATCATTTTCGCCGAGAAGCGATCTGGTTTGAGGTAGTGGATCTGGAGAGCCCCTATCATGCTTTACTTGGCTGACCTGCTCTGGCCAAGTTCATGGCTGTGCCCCACTACGCCTACCTGAAGATGAAGATGCCGAGCTCGAAGACCTGCCCCAAGGATCCGTTTGCTTTGCCACGGATTGACCAAGTGATAGACTCCACAGCCGGATGCGAGCTGTTGAGTTTTTTGGATGCCTACTCAGGGTACCATCAGATCAAGTTGGACCCAGCAGACCGCCTGAAGACTGCCTTCATCACACCATTTGGAGCTTTCTGTTACCTGACTATGAAATTCGGCTTAAGGAATGCCGGTGCCACTTTTCAGCGTTGCATGCAGAAATGCCTCCTCAAGCAACTCGGCAGAAATGCCCACGTCTATGTAGACGACATTGTGGTGAAGACAGAGAAGCGCGGCACCCTGCTGGAAGACCTCAAAGAAACATTCGCCAACTTGCACCGGTTCCAAATCAAGCTCAACCCCGAGAAATGCGTGTTCGGAGTACCAGCCGGCCAGTTGCTAGCCTTTCTGGTCTCCGAACGCGGCATCGAGTGCAACCCTGTGAAGATCAAGGCCATCGAGAGGACGGAGATTCCCACCAAATTGCGAGTTGTGCAAAAGTTCACCGGGTGCTTGGCCTCCCTAAACCGCTTTATCAGCCGGCTAGGAGAAAAGGCTCTCCCCCTGTACCGACTCATGAAGAGGTCCACTCACTTTGAGTGGAATGACCAAGCCGACCAAGCCTTCCATGAGCTGAAGAAGATGCTGACCACCCCACCTGTCCTGGCGGCACCGACTGAGAAGGAGACCATGCTCCTCTACATTGCCGCGACTAGCCGAGTGGTCAGTACAGTTGTCGTGGTCCAGCGCCCGGAAGAAGGCCGAGCCCAGCTAGTCCACAGGCCGGTGTATTATCTAAGCGAAGTACTATCCAGCTCAAAGAAAAACTACCCGCACTACCAGAAGATGTGCTATGGGGTGTACTTCGCCGCCAAGAAGCTGAAGCCCTACTTTCCAGAGCATCCCATCACGGTCATATGCACCGCCCCGCTTGCCGAGATCATAGGCAGCCGGGATGCATTCGGCCGGGTGGCTAAATGGGCCATTGCGCTGGTGCCTTACACAATCTTCTACCAGCCCCGCACCGCCATCAAGTCCCAAGCATTGGCCGACTTCCTCGTCGACTGGGCCGAGACCCAGTACCTACCGTCGGCTCCCGACTCTACCCATTGGCGGATGCACTTCGACGGGTCCAAAATGCGCACTGGCTTCGGAGCCGGCATCGTCCTCACCTCTCCCAAAGGCGACAAACTCAGATACAAACTGCAAATCCACTTCGCCGCCTCCAACAATGTGGCCGAGTACGAGGCGCTCGTACATGGGCTCCGGCTAGCCAAAGAGCTCGGCATACGCCGGATCCTGTGTTACGGCGACTCAGACTTGGTGGTCCAGCAGTCGTCTGGCGACTGGGACGCCAAGGACGCAAACATGGCGAGCTATCGATTCCTCGTCCAGCAGATCAGTGGGTACTTCGAAGGGTGCGAGTTCCTTCACGTGCCAAGGGCCGACAACGACCAAGCAGATGCCCTGGCACGGATCGGCTCCACCCGACAGGCTATACCGACCGGCGTCTCCCTCCAGCGCCTCCTCAAGCCGTCCATCAAGCCGTCTCCAGAGTCGGACTCTATCTTTGTACCGCCTGTCCCCGATGCAGCCGGATCCGACTGGAAGAATCCCACAGGCGGCACGGGGACTTCGACAACTGGCTCGCCGACTGCCGTAGTCGCACCCGGCCCGGGGACTGCAGCAACACAAGAAGCGGTGGCCGACTCCAATTCCACGCCTCCCGACCCACCCACCCGAGTCATGGTGGCCGCACTAACAGAAGAAAAAGTCATAGCTCCATCATGGGCCCAGCCCATCCTCAGATTCCTAGTCAGCAGAGAGCTGCCGGCTGATGAGATCTCAGCAAGACTAGTGCAACGACGAGCCGGAGCATATGCAATAATCAACAGAGAGCTTGTCAAGTGCAGCGTCACTGGAGTCTTCCAGCGCTGTGTCGAGCCAGAAAAAGGAGTGGCAATCCTCAAGGATATCCACCAAGGCGAATGCGGCCACCACGCAGCCTCAAGATCACTTGTGGCCAAAGCTTTTCGCCATGGTTTCTTTTGGCCGACTGCTTTGGAAGATGCCAAAGAGATAGTCAAGAGCTGCAGAGGATGCCAAGTCTTCAGTTCCAAGCAACACCTACCGGCTTCTGCACTCAAGACCATTCCCCTCACCTGGCCCTTTGCTGTCTGGGGACTGGACATGGTGGGCCCTTTCAAGGCAGCCTGCGGTGGCTTGACACATCTGCTCGTCGCCGTGGACAAATTCACAAAGTGGATCGAAGCGAAGCCAATCAAGAAGCTGAACGGACCGACTGCCGTGACATTCATCACCGACATCACTACTCGGTATGGCGTACCGCACAGCATCATCACCGACAACGGCACAAACTTTGCCAAAGGAGCACTGGCACGTTTCTGTGCGACGCAGGGTATCCGACTGGACTTAGCGTCCGTTGCCCACCCGCAGTCAAACGGCCAGGTCGAGCGAGCAAATGGACTCATCCTCTCCGGCATCAAGCCCCGACTGGTTGTACCACTGGAGCGATCGGCCGGCTGCTGGCTCGATGAGCTGCTGGCTGTCCTCTGGAGTCTGCGTACTACCCCCAACAAGTCAACCGGCTTCACTCCGTTCTTCCTTGTATATGGTGCCGAGGCTGACATCCCAACCGACATCGAGTTCAACTCGCCTCGGGTCACCATGTACACAGAGGCGGAGGCCAAGGAAGCAAGAGAAGACGGCGTCGACCTACTAGAAGAAGGCCGGCTGTTAGCACTCAGCCGGTCCGCCATCTACCAGCAAGGGTTGCGCTGCTACCACAACCGCAAGGTCAAGCCAAGATCCTTCCAAGAGGGCGACCTTGTGCTTCGGCTGATCCAGCGAACAGCCGGCCAGCACAAGCTCTCGGCCCCTTGGGAAGGCCCCTTCGTCATCAGCAAGGCACTAGGCAACGACTCCTACTACTTGATCGACGCGCAAAAACCAAGAGCACGCAAGAGGGATGACTCCGGCAAGGAGTTGGAGCGACAATGGAACGCGAACCTCCTGAGAAGATTTTATAGTTGAAAGCAGTATGTATCATGCTACCCTTTTGTATTAAGTACGAAACAATAGCCCCCCCCCCCGAACAGTACTCGGGGACTGCCTTCATTTATCTATGAGTGACGAGTGTCATACCCATGAATGTATTATTACATTTGATTTCTTGTCTGGCACCGGGTTCGACTAGTCGGCCCGGGGACTGGCCGCCTTAAGCTATATTAAAAGTTCTACCTGAAGTCAGACAAGTAGTGTGCCGGCTCCCGAGTCCTCTCTTGTTGAAAGTCGCAGCTCGAAGAACCGACTGTCCGACTAACAAGAGCCAAGGAAGAAAGGACGCCCACGTGAAAAATGGCTAAGGACTAATGAACTTGTATAGCGAAAAGACGGCCTCCAACCACGCTTGCCGGCTGTCAGAACAGCCGGCTGGCCGGCTTCCCAAACACTTAGCTATAATCCAACAAGCTAGAGTACTTGCCCTCCCAATTGGCCAAGCACTTCTCCAGCCACAGATTGCAGAGCAACTGTCTGACTGGGGAGGCGGCAACCAAGGGAGGGCGGCAAAGGAAACAGCAGAAGGATGAAAAGCAAAGAACGAGGAAAAGCCAAACGCATGCATAGTCATATATGCATATAAAGCCCCCAACAGGCCGGCAATCGACATAGTTCAAATACACCCCCAGTGGGTGGAATTGTGTAAACTTAACAGAATATTGTTCCAAAAGTGGCAAGACAGGAAAACAAAAGACAGCAGACTAGACTAAAGGCGTGGTGCGGGAGCCGGGTTGGTTGGTGGAGACGGCGTCACCGGCTGAAGGAGTGGCCGGCTGGCGGGTCTCGGCTTGGTCACCACCGGTGGCAGGCGACGCACCCGCGCGTGACGTAGTGCTGGAGGCGCGGTCAGGCTGAGGCTGGCCGGCCGCTCCACCATCCGGCCCGGCGTCTTCACCCTCCTCCTCCTCCTCTTCGCCCTCGTTGCTGGAGTCGATCTCCTCCGCCGAGTCTTCACCGTCTGCCGGGTTCAGCCCGAACCACTCCTCCGGCTGGGCAACACCGTTGTCATCTACCTCAGGGGTGAAGGCGCTGGTGTCGGTGTAGTCGGCGATCGCCGAAGCCCGCCGGATGATAGCCGGCCGCGCTGGCTCCAGCTCCGTGTCGGCCTGCTGCCACCAGGTAGCTAGCTGATCCAGACTCAGGCCGGGATACCAGGCCTTGACGAACTCCAGCGCCCGCCTGGCGCCGGACCGAGCCGTCGAAGCCTTCCAGGCTTCAAAGCGGCCGACTGCCACCCCCAGCCAGTCGGCAGTCCGACTGGGGGTGTGGGGAACCACTTCACCAGGCCAGAGGGCGGCCAATACTTGCGCCCCGGCACGTTGAAGCCGGCGGAGCAGTCGGTGAGCCGGCTAGAGACGGGCCTGGATCGCCAAGAGCTGCTCCTTCAGCGAACGGCCAGCGTTTGGTGCAATCTCGGCGCCAGCCTGCCTTCGTGCTTGGCGGCGGGCCTCAATGATCTGGTTGGCAGCGGTAGTGTAGCCAGGGAAGTACTCTATGCAAGAAAGAAAGAGAAAGCAGAGAAAACATCAAATCAGAAAACAAGCCAAAAGCGGCAGGCGGCAAGAAAGGACGAAGAAGCAGGCGGCTTACCGTCAACCAAATCTTCGATCTGGCCATAGCCATTGATCAGCGTCTGCTTTGCTTCGGCCCAGCTAGCCGCCTCTGTCTCGTACTCGGCCTGGAGGGCGGCTTCGCTGTCCTGCACCGCCTTCAGAGCCGCCTTGTGGCTCTCTTCCTGGTCGGCCAACCTCTTGGCCAGGCGGTCACGTTCCTACACCAAGGCGGCAAACTCGGCCTCCTTGGCACAGAGGGCAGCCTGAGAATCTCCCAGCTGCGCCCTCAGGCTGGCGTTGGCCGCTGCAAGGACGACAGAAAAAGAAGAAGCAATAAGAGGAAGTCGTCAAGGAAGATCCGACCCGACTGCTCAGTAGTTGGCCTGAATCTCGGGGACTACACCCGGTGGGTGCGCTGACGTGCCCCCACGTGAGATAAAGGACGAAGCGCTTACCCCGGCTCTCAGTTAGGTTGGCGGTTTTCTGGGTCAGCTCCCGAGCCTGGGAGTTGAAGGCAGCCGCGCGAAGATTGTGGTAGTCCTGCAAGACAGGCAGAAGATCGAAGTAAGAACAAGAATAGCAAAGCTAAATCCACTAAGTAGTTCCAGGCCGCCTGCTCAGCAGCCGACTCAGAACTCGGGGACTACACCCAGTGGGTGCGCTGACGCGCCCCCACGGAAGAAACCAAGATCAAGAAGAAGCAAGATAAGAAGACTAACCCGGATGGCCGCCCGCGTCGCAAGGAATTCGTCGGTGTATCGCCTCAGCGCCGAAGCCTGGGCCTGGAGCCGGGTCCGGACGTCCTGCGTGGCCACGTTCATCACGGCCGTCCCTTCGCCCGGCGTCCACCCCGAGGTGGCGCTGGCCACCTCCACATCTTGGGCCGATGAGCTGGAGCCCGCGGCCGGCCGCGGCTCCGACGCAGCCTTCTGTGGCTCTGACGCAGCCTTCCCCGCGCACCGGCTCGGCGGCGTCCAGACCGCCAGCTCAGTCCTTGCGGCCGGCTCACCCCCCGCCGACTGCGCAGGCGGCAGATCAGGCCGGCCGCCTTGAGCCGCCCCAGTCGGCGGGGTCGGTACCGCCCTCTCCAGGATGACGACGTCGTCATCCCTCTCCAGCCCCGGCTGGTCACCGCCGGCTTCTTCTAGCGGGGGCTCCGGGACCCCAGGCGCCGCGACGCGCAGTGGGGTGACCAACAAGGCCCCCTCCGCCATCGCCGCAGCCGCAGCCTCTGCTTGGGCCTTGGCTGCGGCGTCAGCGCGCGCCTTCGCCGCCTCCTCCTCCTGCGCCGCCTTGGCGGCGGCCGCCCTCAATACCTCCGCCTCCCGCGCCTCCCGCTCCTCTCGCACCTCCCGCGCGTTCCGCTCCGTCGCCGCCTGAAGATCGGCACGGGGGTCCACGCGACGAGTAGTGCTCCCGGATCCTCCCGGCGACCCAACGGCGGAGGCGGCAGCAGCCCGCTCGAGCGACAAGGGAGCTCTGGTTATTTGGAGAAAAAGACAAGGATTCAGGAGCTACCAAAGAAAAGAAAAAAAGAGTACATGAAGGAGTATGTACTTACGCCGACACCGTTTGCGGCTGCTTCACTGCCTTGCGGAAGCGGGCCGCCTTCGCGGCCGCCTCCTCCCGCCTAGTCGCCGCTGCCCCGCCTCGGGGCTTCTTCGGCCGACTGCCGAACAAACCCGACGCGGCACGACGCTTTTGCCCGCCGCCCCGAGCAGGCGGCGGAGCAGAGGAACCCGCGCCGTGGCCAGACGACGGCTGACGGCATGGGACGACTTCAGCCTCGTCGTCGTCCGGCCAGTCGTCGAAGCTGACTCCAAGCCCGGAGCCGCCTGCTTCGCCGCCGGCTTGGCCACCGCCCGCCTCGGTGTTGTCGTCCATAGCGGCCGCCCCCAAGTCGGGGTCCTCCAGATCATGCTCCGTCTGGTCGGGGACGTATCGGCGCTCCGCGTCCGACCCGCCTGCAGGCCGAAGAAGAGCGCTCTGTCGAGACAAGTTGACTAGTCAGAGTCGGCCAAAAGGAACTCGGCGACAAAACTGAGAGAAGAGGAAGAGACAAGGAGAACTTACCGTGGGCAGCGGATGGGCTCGGCAATATGGCTCCTTGCCGAACTGCCACTCGGCGGAGAGCTTGCAGTTCGCAAGGTAGTTCACCATATAGGCCACCTCGTCGTGCGGCATGTCTTTGGTGCACATCCGGCTTGGATCGAGCTGGCCGCTCATCTGACAGATCAGATGAGGGCGGCTCTGGAGCGGGAGCACCCGGCGCGTGACGAAGGCGGCCAGCAGATCGGGCCCCGACAAGCCCTCCGACTGGATCATCGCTCGCACTCGGGCGACAGCTGCAGTTCCAGCCGGCGTCAGCGTCACGGCCCGGTAGGACCACTGGGCCGCCTGCCTACCGGTGGTCCGGCTACGTAGGCCGGCAGATTGACGTAGTCGCCCTGCGGGGCGCCGTTCTTCATGTAGAAGTATGATTTTTGCCATCGCTTCACCGACTGGATCATCGTGATGACGGGGAAGGGGTTGTCGGCAGCCACCCTCCGCATCGCAATGAAGGCGCCACTCTGAGCCGGCACGCCCTGCATGCGCGTGCCCAGCTTGGACTGGAAGAACTCCCCCCCAGAGCTCGAGGGTAGGGAGGACGCCGAGGTAGCCTTCGCACAAGGTGACAAAGGCGGACAGCAGCACCACCGTGTTCGGGGTGAGGTGGTGCGGCTGGAGTTGGTAGAACTCGAGCCAAGAGCGGAAGAAGGCGCTCACGGGTAGGCCGATGCCGCGCAAGAAATGCGAGCGAAAGACTACCCGCTCGCCTTCCTGCGGCTCCAGCGTAATCTCCTTCGCCGACGTGAGACGGACCTCCACCTTGTCCGCGCCGGGCAGCCGCCGCGTCTTGCGGAGGAATTCGACATTATCCTCATGGACGTTGGAGCTGTCCCAATCCCCGCCGAGCTGCATCGTGGCGTGGGGCTGGCAAGAACGAGCGCGGCGGCGGAGGATCGAGTGGTGGAACAGCGCGGCGGCGAGGCGCTGTTGCAAGAAAGGGCAGGAGGAAGAAGATGGTGGAAAGAGGAGGAGCGTGCGAGAGC
Source organism: Triticum aestivum (assembly GCF_018294505.1). Classification (NCBI taxonomy): domain Eukaryota; kingdom Viridiplantae; phylum Streptophyta; class Magnoliopsida; order Poales; family Poaceae; genus Triticum; species Triticum aestivum. Next base: position 58,486,585 of record NC_057805.1, read on the forward strand.
CTGCCGCTCTCCCCCTCCCCCTACTTATAGCTTCACAAGGTGAAGCCGGGGAGTCAGGGCATCGGGTGAGACGTGGGATTAACTGCACCCACTCCCCCCACGCCTTGCGATTATTACGCCCTAAAAGCGTGCCGAAACCACCGCAGGAAGACGTGCGGGCGGCTTCGGGCCGCAGAGAATCCACGCCTGGGCCCGGGCGTGGGCGTGGCGGGCCCCCGACCTGTGGTGACATCCCGTCGCATGCGTGGGCTGGCAGGCTTTTTAGCCAGGGGATGCCACATGGTTCCCAGGCGGCAAGTGGCCGGCCCGCGGCCCGTCGCGCGCGCTGGCCAGCTCTCGCCCTCCGACTCCAAAAAAATTCGCCGAGACGGCGCCCCCAACCAAAGTCGGCTCCCAGCTGCCGGCTCGTCAAGATAGGAAGCTGATCGAGCTTCTCGACTCCCACCCAACCTCGAAGCCCAATCAGCTTCGGGGACTACTGCCGGAGTAAATGGCCACGGGTAGCCATTCCGACTACCCATGGTTCTTCAAAAATTAGCAGGCCATTTGAGCCTTCAAGCGTTCAAAGCATTTGGGCCGACTTCCCCCGGCCGATTACCCCAGGGGCCGACTCTCCGAAGGCGACCCGGCCCCGGTAACCTCCCCCAAAATAGTTGCGAGATGGCCGACTCCAGGAAGCCGGCGCCAAGAGGACCGACTTCCAAGAGCCAGCCATGAAGCGTGCCGACTCCAAACGGCCGGCCAAGACCGCACCCACCAAAACTACGCCCACATAATGGTGATACGACGGGGTGTGGCCACAGTGCGGCCCACTATCCCCGAAGCCCGAGGCAAGCATGGCCACAGAGCGCCGTACGGGTCAGCCATCTCCCGTCCGGCTTGGCACTGTAGCCATGCTGGCCACAACGTCATCCACGACGGGCGCCAGTACGGCCCACGGGTGGCGGGCCCCTTTAGCTAGAGAGAGGCGCGAAGGCGGCCCGGCCTCCCCCAGTCGGCCAAGGGCGTAGCCGGCCCCCAGAAGCCGGCTACCCCCCTCCCTCGAAGCATGTGCCACATTAAGGAGACAAGACGAGGTAAGGCTACAGTGAGAGCCCTCGAGGCGGCACACTGTAGCCACGCTTACCTCGACGAAGCCCTGGTCATCAGGGACGAGGCTACAGTAAGTAGCCGCCGACAAGACCCCTAGGAAGTGGGGCCGGCCTGTCGACCAAGAGGCCGGCAGCCGGCGGGACCCACCAGTCGGCGGGCCCCAACGGCCGGCGGAGAAGCTGGCGAGCGCAGACACTAACGACTGGGACCCGCACCGAGCCGGATTACAATTGTAACCCCGGGGGGTAGGCCTATATAAACCCCCCGGGGCACCCATGCAAAGGGTTGGCTTCTTAGAGTTACACACACACCATATAGAGAGGGAAGCGAGAGCTAGCCTTGCTCTTCTTCTCCGTTGAACCCGACAGCTCAAGGAGCATTTGTAGCTACTCGTTCTGATCTAGTGATCATGCGGAGACCCCGCAGAGCAGGATTAGGGGTGTTATCTCCACAGAGAACCCCGAACCTGGGTAAGATTCGCCGGCGTGCATGTCTTCGCCTCATCCCGTTTCCAGGCACCGGCGACGTCTTACTGGCACCCACCATGATAAGCCACCCGTTGGCATATGTCGCACCTACCACCCGACAATTAGGTTGTTACAATAAGATTTATGACTTAGTGCATCAGCCATGACATTGGCTTTGCCCGGGGTGTAAGTTATTCCTAAGTCGTAATCTGTGATCAACTCGACCCAACGTATTTGCCTGAGATTCAAATCCAGTTGGGTGAAGATGTATTTCAGACTTTGGTGATCGGTGTAAATCTCGCAACGATTACCGAGAAGGTAATGTCGCCATGTTTTGAGTGCATGGACCACATCTGCAAGGTCTAGATCATGTGTGGGATAGTTATCCTCATGTGGACGCAACTGTCGAGAAGCGTAGGCAACCACATGACGATCTTGCATGAGTATGCAACCTAGTCCTTGTCGCGAGGCATCGCAATAGATAACAAAGTCCTTAGAAAAATCTGGTGGCACGAGTACGGGAGCAGATGTCAGGCGTCTTTTCAGTTCCTGAAAGCTGAACTTGCACTGTGGGGTCCACTCGAACTTTTTATCTTTCTTGAGGAGTTCAGTTAGAGGTTTAGCAACCTTGGAGAAATTCTCGACGAAGCGGCGACAGTAGCTCGCTAAGCCAAGGAAACTCCATACTTACATGACCGTTTCAGGTGGAGTCCAATCAAGGACGGCTTGAACTCGCTCGGGATTGACAGCAATACCCTTACCAGAGATTACATGGCCTAGATAGGTCACTTCTGGCAACCAAAATTCACACTTGGAGAATTTGGCATAAAGGCGATGCTCTCGAAGTTTCATCAATACTAGTCTTAGATGCTTGGCATGTTCTTCCTCATTCTTGGAGTAGATGAGTATATCATCGAGGTATACCATGACAAATTTATCCAAATACTCCATGAAGATCGAGTTCATTAACCAAGAGAAGGTGGCTGGACCATTGGTTAAACTGAAAGACATGACGGTGTACTCGTATTGGCCATAACGAGTAACAATGGCCATTTTAGGAATGTCCCCGTTCTTGATTTTGATTTGATGGCAGCCCAACCTCAAATCCATTTTGGAAAAGACTGAGGATCCAGCGAGCTGATCATACAGATCGTTGATCCTGGGGAGCGGATACTTGTTCTTGATAGTGACCAAGTTGACAGGTCGGTAATTTACAACCATCCGATCCATTCCATCCTTCTTCTTGACGAAGAGGACGGGGCAAGCCCATGGAGAAGAACTAGGACGGATGAAACCCTTTTCCAAGGACTCATCGAGTTGTTTCTTAAGCTCGGCTAGTTCTAGGGGTGCCATCTTATAAAGTCTTCTGGAGATTGGGACGGTTCCTGGAACAAGGTCTATCACGAACTCGACATCCCTGTCAGGTGGAACACCTGGCAGTTCTTCTGGAAAGACATTCGGGAAGTCACGGACTACCGAAATATCTTCAAGGTCTGGAAGAGGGTTGGCATTTAGGGAGTAGAGCTGACGTTTAGACACTCGGGTCAAAACATTGACTGTCTTGCCCGATGGATGGGTGAGTTGAACAGTTCTAGTAGAGCAATCAATCTTAGCATAGTGGGCTGACATCCAATCCATACCCAAGATGATGTTTATGTCCAAGGATTTGAGAGCTATTAGTGACGCAAGGAAGACCAATCTGTCGACAAGAATTTCATTTCCATGACTTATTCTAGAGGTTTGCCATCTAGAACCAGGAGTTTGAATTTCCATGGAGGTGGGCATGTCACTAAATGTGGTGTTGTGCAATCGAGCATAGCTCTTAGAAATAAATGAATGAGACGCTCTAGTATCGAAAAGGACAGTTGCCGGATGGCAATTAACAAGGAGCGTACCAAGGACGACGTTGGGATCATCATGAGTCTCCTCAGTTGCAGTGGTGGCGGGCTTGGCGTAGTAAGTCTTTCCCGCTGGCTTACCACGGCCAACGGACTTTCCAGGCTGATTGGGGTTGTTCTGGGGGCACTCGCGCAGGTAGTGAACCGTCTCTCCACACTTGAAGCATGTCACAACATTGGGGCGTGGAGCAGCATTAGCAGCGGGGCCACCATAGGCCTTGGGCGGTGCATACTGCTGGTTGGGGCGAGGCGCCTCAAAGGATAGACTCGGAGTGAACCTAGGTGGCAGAGCTGTGTTTGGAATCCAGACCCGGCGCTTCTGAGATCCAGAGCCAGATGAAGAACCAAAGTCACGGGAGTGCTTGCGTGAAGCGTCATAGTCAGTCTGACCAGTCTCAGCACTGATGGCCTTATTGACCAGCTTCTGGAAGGAGGTGCACTCGTGCAGACGAAGATCACGGCGAAGCTCGAGGCTAAGTCCTTTGCGGAACCTTGCCTGCTTCTTGGCATCGGTGGATACCTCTTCAGGAGCATAACGTGCCAGGTTTCCAAACTCACGGCTGTATGCATCCACGGTCAGTCTGCCTTGGGTGAAGTTGCAGAATTCTTCCCGCTTACGATCCATGAGACCCTCCGCAATGTGATGCTCACGGAAAGCCTCATTGAATTCAGCCCAAGTAGTGATTTGGCCAGCCGGGTGCATAGCCTCAAAGTTTTCCCACCAAAGGCTAGCAGGGCCTTCGAGGTGATAGGCAGCGTAGGTAACCTTATCAGCTTCGGCTACGTTGGCAAAACGTAGCTTATGGGTGATGCTGCGAAGCCAATCATCCGCATCGAGGGGCTCGACGGAATGATTAAACTTCGGTGGGTACAACTTGTCAAAGTCATTGATTGACACCAAGTCGTTCCTCTGATGACGTGTAGTATTCTGCTCAATTCGCTCTAGCAAGCGGTTGGTCTCATGCTTGTTTCTTTCCGGCTCCAGCATAACTTCGGCCAGAGAAGGCGGTTGAGGCAGATTCTCATCCCTAGTTGCACTGGCTTCACCCTGCGCCTGGACAGCAGGGTTGTTGCGGGTGTTGACCATCCTAGGAAAACAAGACAACGGTTTAGACAAGGATGGCAAAATCTTGGCAAGGAAGTGCGGAATGTAATGGATAACACGGAATGCAGAGATGTTCATCCGTATGACATGGTAATATAGAAACTGCCATATATATACCAACGGTCATACACCATACATAGTTTAGTACAACCCAGGTTAGAGTACAACTACGGTGAAAGACAATACATCTCATCGGAGGCATTCCAAGCTCCTATACATTATTTTTATACACCTCCGAAACGTGATACACACCAAGTCGTATCCCACGAGTCACGCAGGACTGTGGAGAATACACCTATTATAATACTAGTGAAGCTACTACCAACTCAGATGTCTCCGTAGTAATCTTCATAAAGATTACCACCATGTCCTGGGAGCTGAACATGATCATCTGGAAACAGTCGGTCCTGTGGAGCTTGCGGTCCATAAGGACTCGGGTGTGGCCTTGGTCCAACAAACGGTGGCAGACGGGGTCCATGAGGAGGGGTGATGCCTCCTACATCACGCCAGTCCATACAATCTGGCAGACTAGACCGCACGGGGTACAAGTCCCTCATGTCCATATACCCAGCCTGCACGGCAGGTGCAAACCGTGTCAGAGTGGCCCAGTGATCAGAACGAGCGTTGAAGAGCTCCATTCGCAAGGCACGATTCTCACGGTCCTTGTCCTCAAGCATCTTGGTGGTGGTGCGGAGTAGTGAATCCTCATGGGTACAATCACAGTAAATAGCCTGATAGTACCCTTGTGCCCCAGGGAGTGATGCTGGCATATAGCGGAAATCAGTGTTCCGAAGCAAGGCAGTTCTGGCTCGTATGATAGTCATCATCGAGTGAGCTGCGTCCTGCACGGACATCTCGATGGTAACCCCAAGTCCATAAGATCAATGGAGGGGTTTAGTAGCTCCAGGATAGGAAGGGTATATCCTGACTGTACAAAGGTATTGGCTCTGATTAAAGTCTCGAAACTGCTCCTCGACGGTATACTCAGGATACCATCGGTAGCCTGTCTCGATCATCACTCTGACCAGCATGGCCGTGTGACTAGGTACATCGAGGCACCGAGTCAGACGAACCACTTGGTTCTGGGTGCGGGAGGCCATCTGAAAGCACGAAATAATGCAAAGGCATTAGAATTTTCTAGGGGAAATCGGACAGCATAACGGCTGTAAATGCTCAGAAAAAGATTTGAGACATTCACAATAGTTTGCATAGACACTCAACAACATCATATCAGGGTTCTGGTTCAACTGGCAACATACCAAAAGTAGTAGAAACTGAACTAAGGCATGGAACCAACAATCCTATAAGTTACTACGGATTAGTAACACGTGAACCTAATAGAGAGAAGAGAGCCTAGTCCTTAACCCACGTAGAAAGAGAAGAGGATGACTCAGATCAGAGGGCATAAGGTAAAGGAGTAAAAGGAGCCTTACATTCCCTCCCACAATCAATTCCCCTACATATAACTAAAGTATTTCTAGACTCGACATCGACCAGTTTGGCTTGACGAACCTACAGGCAGTCCGGCTCTGATGCCAACGCTGTCAGGACCCCGGTTCTAAGTCACACCGATCTAGCCTGTAACACCTCATATCACTTTGCGGCCTCACGCACGGTATTCCCACGAGTGTCGCCTTACCTTGGCCCGGGACCGTTTGCGCCTTTTGGCACACGTATATGATAGTGTCGCTAGCATCCATATGATAGAGCACCTGGGCCGACATGGCTAGTCGTGAACCCAAAGCAGCACTAACTTACGGGGACATGCATACATGAATCAACATCGAGCATGTCGGTCAGCAGCGTGTGAATCCGGGCTATAGCACTGGGCTAACAGGACTCCGGGAACCCGGGCTGTAGCAGGCTAGGCAGGACTCCGGATGTCACCGCGTGACATTTCCCCGAAGGGACAGACACAGGAACGAAGTGAAACACATGCCGGCGAGTCAAGTGTTCTGGAGCAGTAGTGATGGGCTAACAGGACTCCGGTGAACCGGGCTGTAGCGGACTACTATGGCTCATGGAAGCACTAGACTACATTTCCCCATAAGAGAGGCTGCCAAGGATAAACAACTAGATTGTCGGATCCCACACATACCAAGCATTTCAATCATACACACAATATGCACGATATGTATAAATACAAAATGGCATCACAACAAAACTCTACAACTCAAAGTACTTTATTTAAAGGCACCGAAGAGCCATACATAACATGTTCATACAGATAGGGGTCACATGACCCGACACTCAAGTCATACAAACATACAAGCACATGCAGAAGCAAACTTGTCTGAGTACAGACAACTAGAAAGAAAGAAGGCTTGACGAAGCCTGTCTATCTAAATAGGCCCTTCACAAGCTCAGATCACCACCTGGGTGGCAAGTGACTTGTCAACGTCGAGATCTACATAGAACCCATCGGAGGGGGCGATGTTGTCGTCTGAAAACAGTAATTAAAGCAACATGAGTACAAAGGTACTCAGCAAGTCTTACAACAGATCCTACTATACATGCACATTCTCAAGAAGGTAGTAGAGTTATTGCAGCAAGCCAGCTTTGACTCTTGGCTAAGCTATCCTACGAGACACCACTTGTAAAATAGTTTTCGCACTCGAGTCCACTAATCACGAACACAATACTCCACCGTGGATCCTCCCTCGTCATCCTACGAGAGGGCCATCCGCGGTACTCACACTTATCTTGAGTCTTTTAGTAGTAACCATTAACTTGTCTATGAACTGCATAAGCGAACAAGTAGTCCTTTACCGCGGACGCGGCTATTCGAATAGTTTTATACCCTGCAGGGGTGTACTTCGTCACACACGCTTTCACCACTTAGCGCCGCTTACACGACATGTACTCGGAAACCTTCAAGCGGAAGCCCAGCGAGGGTGTCGGCCACGACCTGACTAAACACACGAGTCCCTAGTCCAGGTTCATCGCCTATTCGGGTTCCATCCGCAAGGAGATCCGGCCGGGGTGTCCTCAACGGCCCCAAACGATGTGTGTAGGGTTCCCGAGACACCAAATGGGCGACTCGGTACACCGGGCCATGAGCCTACCGCATCATAGCCCCACCCCTAAGGTCAGCGCTGCGCACGGCCTCCAGCATACTACAAACACCGGAAACTACTTGCAACCCCTGGACAGAGGACAAGAGTGGTTAATAAGTCGAGAGGGTCCATTGGTTTCGGGCCTAACGCGTGGTAGTAGCTGATCTTAAATCACACATACAGATCTCAGTTCTTAAGGACGGCCTCAATGAAACAACCCACCATGTACTCCTACATGGCCTCTCATCGATACCTTTACCAAATCATATTCAACACTTCACTCTCATTACCGACACAACCATTCACTCTAGTTCATCACCCCGATGAGCCAGACATGACACGACTCTAAGGATAGCAAGCATAGCATGGTAGGAAACACAAACATGGCTCAATCAACTCCTACACATGCTAGTGGGTTTCATCTAGTTACTGTGGCAATGACAGGTCATGCAGAGGAAGTGGGTTCAACTACCGCAACACAAAGCAGTTTGAAACGCATTGTCCTAATGCAGTAAACGAGAGCAGAAGCGAGAAGATGGGTTTGTATCGATATGATCAATGGGGTTGCTTGCCTGACAGAGTAGTAGTGGAATACTGCCCTTCAGTTGGATACTCGTGAATATCCTCGGAGGCAGAACCTACCACGAAGAACACATCGAAACACAATCATCACAAGGCAATATGCAACAATATGATGCATGCAATGACATGGTAAAATGAGTGTGTTTTGCCTAATGCAACTTAGAACAGAATAGTTTGAGTTCATTCGAATCAAGGATTCAAATGCTAACCCAAAGTAAGATGTCATAGTAGTGCATTTACTTGTTTCACCTAAACAGCAAGGTTTAAGTGTTCTGACATGCATGAAACCAGTACAGATGGAAAGATTGAATTTTTCTGATCAAAATTCATATATAAATCTTTGCATTTGGAGTTACAGCTTAATTTCTATGTTTTTTGAAGTTTGTAGTATTTTCTAGAATTTCCTGTATAAGAATAATTCCAGTAAATGATTTACTGCGTCAGGGTGACGTCATCAGTCAACAGAGACGGTCCAGGTCAAACTGACCAGTGGGTCCCGTCTGTCAGTAGTTAGTTAAACTAACTAAATTTAGTTAGCGTTAAACTAATACTAACTTAGTTTAGTTAGTGGCCTGGGGCCCACACGTCAGTGACCCAGGGGGTCAAACTGGGCCCACTCGGTCAACGGTCAGCGGGGTCAACTCGCCGGCGTTTAGCCGCAGGCGAGGCCAGACGAGGCGGGGCGATGCGGGTTTCGTGCTCCGGCGACCAAAATGGCGGCGGAGGCCATCTACGCGTAGCTGGGAACGAGCCACGTCAAGTGGTGGTGGTGGTTGGGCTCGGGGTCGCTGGAAATGACGCCGGCGACGACCTGTGCGGTTGCCGGAGTTCGGGCAAGGTCGAACCCGTCGCTAGGGGGCGCGGCAAGGGGCGTGCAGTGGTGCTACGGGTTCCTGCGAGTGCGGTGAATGCAATGGACATGATGGTGTGGCCATTGGGTGGCCGGAGCATTGTCGGCGACGAGCTCGGCGGCGGCGCGTGCGGTGAAGCTCCATGCGATCGCTACGGTGCTCAAGAGCAAGAACGGGAAGGGGAGGAGGTAGCTGGGCTCATGGCGGTCACGTAGGAGCAGACGGCGCGGTCGGGGACGAGCTGGTGCGGCGGTGACGGCGAAGGGGATCTCCGGCTGTGTTCGGTGGAGACGAGGTCGAAGGAGGCGGTACAGAGCGTGCGAGCGCTCGGGGCTCGGCTAGCTTGGCATAGCGGACGGCGGCGGGGCTTGTGGACAAGACGGGGCGGCGCGAGGGCGACGGAGAGCGCGGCTACGTCGGCGGTGCGGCGGCAGGTGCGTCGGCCATGGCGGGAGAGGGCGAGGGAGAGAGACAGGGGGTGTGTGGGGGTGTCCAGGGGTCGAGGGGGCGACGTGGAGGTCGACCAGCGTGTCCAGAGGCGCGGGCGGCAAGCAGGTGGCGCCGTGGCGAGCTCGCGCACGCCGGCGTCACCTCTCTGCCTGCTCTGGCGAGAGGAAGCAGCTGGCTGGCACGGGCCAGCACAGTGCTGGGCCGGCCAGTGGGCTGCCAGGTAGGATTCTCTCCCTCTCTTTATTCTGTTTTGTTTTTTCTATTTTTCTGTAACTGTGTGGCTTTATTTAAAATAGTTAGGCACTTTCGAAAAAATCCTGAAAATAGTTAGGGACTCTGTTTAGATTATTTCCAACAGCCTACACTTATTTCTAGAATTATTTGGGCATTTAAAATATTTACTAGCATTTAAATACCCAAATGCAAGGTACATATGATTTAATTCAATGATCTTGTGATGACCTAGAAAATTGTGAACCCATTTTGTCAGAGGTTCTAACCCAAGACAAAAAGGGTGGACTTTTTAGAAGGGCATTTCAGGTTCATTGAAAATAATTTTAGTAATCCCTAGTTGTTTTCAGGGGGGGTGCTGGGGGTTCTGTCATCCCCATTTCAAGTTTCTGGAAAAAGTAAACACGATGCAACACTCTAATGCATGAACTAGCTAGGATGTGACAGAAGCATTTCTGGAGCCTGAGTGGATTCAAGCGATGCAAGAGGAATTACATCAGTTCGAGCTCAACAATGTATGGGAACTTGTCAAGAGACCAGACCCTCGCAAGCACAATATCATCGGCACAAAATGGATCAACCGCAACAAGCAAGATGAAAATGGCCTTGTGGTGAGGAATAAGGCACGGCTTGTAGCTCAAGGCTACACACAGGTTGAAGGAATTTATTTTGATGAAACTTTCGCACCTGTTGCTAGACTTGAGGCGATTCGCATATTACTTGCTTATGCTAACCATCATGACATCATCTTATATCAAATGGATGTGAAAAGTGCATTCCTCAATGGTAAGCTTGAGGAAGAAGTATATGTTGCTCAACCCCAGGTTTTGGAGACCCAAAGCATCCTGACAAAGTCTTCAGACTCAATAAGGCCCTCTATGGCCTCAAGCAGGCCCCTCGGGCGTGGTATGATACTTTGAAGGAATTCCTCATGAAGAAAGGCTTCAAACCCGGTTCACTTGACCCAACTCTTTTCACCAAAACCTATGATGATGAATTATTCGTGTGCCAAATATATATTGATGATATCATCTTTGGCTGTACTGACCAACGTTACAGTGATGAATTTGCCTATATGATGAGTGAAGAATATCAAATGTCTATGATGGGAGAATTTAAATTCTTCTTAGGTCTTCAGATAGGTCAACAGTGCAACGGCATCTTCATATCTCAGGTAAAATACCTCAAGGATGTATTGAGGAAATTCAGCATGCAAGACTGCAAAGGTGTCAAAATCCCTATGCCCACAAATGGCCATCTATGCACTGATGAAAATGGTATTGACTTCGATCAAAAGGTATACCGCTCCATGATTGGCTCTTTATTGTACTTATGTGCATCTAGGCCAGATATTATGCTTAGTGTTTGCATGTGTGCCTGCTTTCAAGCTACACCGAAGGAATCACACCATAAGGCTGTGAAGCATATTCTTCAATATCTAGCTCACACTCCAACACTTGGATTATGGTATCCCAAGGGCTCGGCTTTTGATCTCATTGGATATTCAGACTCTGACTATGCTGGTGATCTTGTGGACCGCAAGTCAACATCAGTCACATGCCATTTCCTCGGACGATCCTTGGTATGTTGGTCCTCGAAGAAACAGAACTGCGTATCACTCTCTACTGCTGAAGCTGAGTACATTGCTATTGGTTCGTGTTGTGCTCAATTGCTATGGATGAAGCAAACCCTCAAGGACTACAACATTGATGTGAGGAATGTGCCTCTCTACTGTGACAATGAGAGTACCATCAAGATTGCTCATAACCCAGTTTAGCACTCGAAGACAAAGCACATTCAGATTCATCATCATTTTCTTCGTGATCATGTGTTGAAGGGCGACATCTCTATCGAGCACGTGAAGACTGAAGAACAGCTAGCCGATATCTTCACAAAGCCCTTGGATGAGAAGAGATTTAGCAAGTTGCGGTGTGAGCTAAATATCTTAGAATCTTCGAATGAATGTGATCAGACCCTTCCCCCTCTATGCTAAACTCAATCCAGTTTGTTCACAAATTCTTCATGTGCATTCTATTTGAAACTCATTCAAAATCTTCACTGTGTCCTTGTCAGCTGAAGAATTTGCGAACGAAACATTAAAATTTTCTTATCTGAATTTTTGGCTTTTACCGCTCAAACCGTTCCACATTCCACGATATGATTATCCTATTCACCCACAATCTCACACGGTCTCCACCACTGTGTACGTGGGTGACACATGTCGCTAGGATGAGAAGGGTCAGGGGCACGTTCGTCCATTTTCCTCGGGCGAGCGGTTTTTCACCTCAGCTATATATACCCCTCACCCTCCTCAGACTTCATTTACCCTGCTCGACCTCACTCCCACGCTCGAGCTCTCAAGACCTAGCGCCACTGCTACCTTCATCGTCGCCGGTGAGGAAGAGCTTCACTGCCTCGACCTCGTCGCCGTCGTACTCGCGCCGGCCGCGGATTTCTTATCTCCGCCGCCACTGTAGCTGTCTTCCTCAGCCAAGTTAGGGTGTGGAAGATCTGGACTGACGAGCTTCCAATGTACTATTCTCAGTTTGTCGTGTTCTTCGTCAAGGGTAATTAAAAGTTACTTTTACTGCCCCTGTTGATTTTGATCATTTCTACAAAATCTTCGAAAGGTGTTTATTCTTCAATTCCCGCACTCTAAACATCTCACACAAACAACTGCTCTTGATCTGTTTCTCTAAGAACAATTTTTCTTCAAGATTCCTCAATTGTGTGGATTTTCAATCTATACAACTCTGGAACCTAAGTCAAAGAACGCTTAGTGAAATTCCTCAAGACACCTCTGGTCAAATTCCACAAACTTGTTCTTTTTACAAAAACTTCTGAGAATGCATATGACCTCTACAATTTCTTCGCACCTATAGTCTATTCACAGGTACTCATGTCTGCTGCTGAATCACTAGGTTCTTATCAACTTAACTCATTTGCAGCGTTCCTCGAAGAAAAGTTGCATACCTCTTCAGAAAACTCAATTGTTCAAAATCCTCAGCTGAAGAAAATGGCTGACGGCAAGAAACCTCACAAGGGAGGGAAGAAATTGGAAGTCAACACTGAGTTTGAAATCCTTGATGATGTCTATGCAGGGTACTGCACACCCCCTCAAGAAACAAAGAATGAGCGCAAAGTGCGCATTCAGAAGATTGAGAGGAGATGGGCCAGAGAATGGAGGGAATATCGCTATGTCACTCCCAAGTACATGAAGAAATTCGCTGTACACCCTCCATGCCCAAGACCTCCATTGGCACCAGGCCAAGTGGCTCATCCCTCTAGCATCAGAAGAGGTGAGGAATTTCCTGCTGAATGGGCCAAGCGTCGAGCTAAATTGGCCAAAGTGGCCAAAGAGGCAGTGAGGAAATTCAACGAAGACTCTGTTGCTGCTGCCGCTGAGGCTTCTGCTAGCAAGCCCAAAAAGTCTATGCAAAAGAAGCCAGCTTGCAAGCCCAGTTCTTCACCAATGCCCTCACGGCCAAGCTCATCTATGCCCTCACGGCAAATTCCTCAAGCTGCCCCTGTTCCTCAAGTTGCAAAGTCCTCAGCTCCTTCGGCAAAGTCCTCAGCACCTGTGCATCTCGCCTCGTGTCAAAGGACGACTCGCATCTCAATTGCCTCAGGAGCCTCTGCAAGTTCTTCAGCTCCTCCACAATCCTCAACTGGCCCCACTCTGCTGAAGACTAAGGCTACTGCTGGACGAGGCTCAAGACCAAGTCCTCACAAGAAGCAGGTTGCCTTTCATGTACCGTCTAGTGATGACGAAGCTGATGATGAAGAACTCACTGAAATCATCAGAGACAGACAGCAAAGGGCCACTAGAGCCAAAAGAAGTGACGTGCCTCTTCTGCTAGATCCCAAGTTGATCCTTGAGTACATTGGTCTCTGGCACAAGGACCCCAACACTCTTATGCCTAACTTCAAGCTCACTCCTGGCCAAAGTCACATGCTGGCCGTCTTCATAGGCGAAGAAAAATGGAAGTTTGAGAAGGCTAGGTGTAACGCCCACGATGCGGCTATATCTCTCACGTGTCGAGGCACGACTTAGAGGCATAACCGCATTGTAGGTTTTGTCGCAAGAAGGGTCATCTTCACACAATCCCATGTAATGAACAAGAATGGGATAAAGGGAGTTGGCTTACAATCGCCACTTCACACAATACATAAATAAATTCATACATCATTCAAAATACACACATAGACCGACTACGGTCAAATCCAAATGAAAAGAAGATAACCCCAAATGCCAGATCCCCGATCATCCCAACTGGCCTCCACTACTAATCAACAGGAAAACGAAACATAGTAACGACCAAGTTCTTCGTCGAACTCCCACTTGAGTTCGGTAGCATCACCTGCAACTAGCAACGCTATAAGAAGGGCTGAGAAAAAGCGGTAACTTAGCCAAACAATGGTTTGCTAGGAAAGGATGGTTAGAGGCTGACATGGCAATCTGGGAGGCTTGAAGAGCAAGTGGTAGGTAGCGCAACATAGCAATAGAGGGAACAACTAGCAAGCAAAGAAAGAAGTGATATCGAGGGTATGGTCATCTGGCCTGAGATCCCGCAAGGAAGAAGAACGAGTCCATGAAGAAGACAAATGGACGTAGTCGAACGAATCCTCACAACTTCGGAACGAAACCGAAGCTAACGAGAGAAGCAAACCGGAAAGAAACAAACAACATGATAAGAAACCATCACATAAACATGGCATGATGCACAATCAAGTATGATGCATATTCAATTTAATGAGCATGGCATGGCAAAGTTAAACAAACAACACTACAAATTAAGTGGAGCTCAATATTCAACGACTTGCATATTGACGAAACACCACATTCAAGATATTTAGCTTGCTCTCGTTTAGGAACAAGACAAGATTAAATGTTGGTTAACATGGCAAGAGGTGAAGCATAATAAAACTATCTATTTAGGCAAGTTTAAATGAGGCCGCAAATAACAAATAACAATTCCGGAAAATCCCCATATGCATATTTTGAATTTAATGCAAACAACAATTTTAACCATTTATATGTTGTTATCATGATGTGGATGACATATGCATGTTTTATGCCATTTTATGAAAATGTTGACATGAGCATGTTATGAAGCATTTGGTCACCATGGCGGAACGAAAGGGGTGCCACGGCAACGGCAACGACAACGGAAATGGTGCCACGGCAACATTCCCGTTCCGACAACTCATTGAGATATCGATGCAAAAGAAGCAAGTGCGCGGATGTGCGGAACATGCTAGAGATGGTGGGGTGATCCCGATTACCGGGTTCCCACATGTCGGTGGCATGGCAAACGAGGAGTAATGTGCAATGACAACTCGGAAACGGTGCAACCACGGGCATCTCATACATCACTCATGCATTCGTTCACGGGCGTCGTCTCAGGGTTATACCTTTGAAGCATGCCTTTTCGGAGTGGATCGGGTTCGACGGTAGTGGAAGTAGTCGTTCTCGCGATGGTAGTGGAAGTAGTGGTACAGCTCGTTTCGGATAGGAGCTTGACAAATCCGAGTAACTTGGGGTCGACAGCGAGGAACTCGGCGTTTCGATGCGGTGTAGGGGTACATGTCAAAGGTCGTCGTGGTACTTGGCATTTCGTTCAGTATTCGTCCGGGCATCCGTGTGGTCTTGCCGGTGGTGTACTTGGCGAATCCAGAGGTATTAGTAGTGGTACTTGGCGAATTCCACGCTCGGTGACCCTTGGACTTGGCGTCAACAGCAACAGGGGCGCGATGCAGGGACTTGGCACAATGCAGGGGCGACGGCCGCGGGACTTGCAGCGGCAGCGGCGGGAACTTGGCACGGCGGTCTCGCGCGGCATGGGGAGGCTCGAGGCGGCAGCGTCGAGGAGGAACACCGGCGACGCGGCTGCGGGCACCAAGAGGCGTGGCTCCGACGGGCAGGGTCGGAGACGAGGTGCAGGAGGGCGGCGAGGGACTCGGCAGGACGGCCTGAAACTGCTGCTGGTGGCGCTCGTGGCCATGGCATGCGGAAGCCGAGGTCGAAGGTGAGGCGCGGGGGACGTCCGGGCGCGGCGTCAGCGAGAGGGTGCAGCAGCAACTGCTGCTGCCCGCGGTGAGGTCGAGGCGGGTTGGTGGCGACGAGGAGAAGCACGAGGAGAGGCGGCGTGGGAGGAGTCTTGGTCGTCGCCGGCGGCGAGAACGAAACCGTGTGCAGGGCGCCACTCCTTTGCGCGTGGGGCGACGCAGAGGCACAGAGGGGGTGAGGAGATCGGGCGCGGGTGCGTGGTTGAGTGGTGGCGGCAAGGGAGCGAGAGGGAGAGGGAGATGGGATCGATCGGGAGAGATGAAGGGGATCGAAGCAGGGGTGCTATGGTTCGGAAGGAGGCTGAGGCTGGGCCTAACTGGCTGCGGCTACAGGAGGCCCAAGTGGCCGGCTGGGGTGCGCTGGGGGTCTCTCTCTTCTCTCTCCCTTATTTTCTTTGGCAGAAAAGAATTAGAGAAAAGAAAAAAGAAAGAGAGGGTTAGAGAAAGAATTTGCGCATGCGGTTAATTTTCCCGGGCTCATAAAAATGCGCTTGATCCAGGAAAAATAGAAGTGGCATGATTGAAAGATATAAATTCAAATGCATTTGAATTTAATTCAATTGGTTTGAACAAGGAGTATGAATCCGAAGTTTCCAAAATGTTGAACATTTAGGAAGAGCCTCGGTAAAATGATAAAAGAATATGAGGACAAGTCGGAGACCAAGAATTAAGATAACAAAGGCATCGGGATTTATTTGCAAGTGTGTCAAAGGTAATTTCACATCAATGGAATATTTTATAATAGCTCCCTAATATTGGGAGGATAAGTTATAAAGAGAAGTCACCATGTGAATTCCCTCAATTTAAATAGATCAACCATCTATGCAATTTATTAGTTGAGTTGAGATGCAAAGATTAATGACATGATGGCATGATGCAATGCAAAAATAAAAGAGCAAGCACAAAAGAAACACACGGTGATCACGAAAATATGGAAGTCTTCTGAAGCGTCGGTCTCGGGGCGTCACAATACTCCACTTACTAGAGATCTCGTCCCGAGATCTAAGGATGGCGCCGGAGAGAAACGGAAGAGGAAGAGGTAAAACAAAGTTGCTTCTTTGAAAAACGAGTGAAACCAAAGAACGTTGAGAGGTTGAAAACTTGAAAGAAGAATACGACAGAGTTGAACAAAATTGAGAAGACTCCGGTAGAAAAGAGAAACAAGGAACACCATGTGAACCTTGGATCTTGCAAAACTATGAATGACGAGCAAAATGGACAACAATGAATTGAAACCACTCTGGTTGAAACGAGATAAACAAGGAGCAAGGGAGAACAAATTCGAACAACACTTCGGTTGAAAAGAGATGCAAGACTTGATAAGATGAAAAGAACTTGAAAAGAAAACACAACACACCGGTTAAATGGATAAGCAAGGAAGGAACACGATCTTCACAATTCGAGATGATGAGCGAAGAGAGCAACATCACATTGCCTCCAGAAGAAGGAATAGAAGATAGATCATTAGAATAAAAGAATGGAGAAGGAAATGCCAACTTCTGCCACAAATGAACTAGGAAAGCCTCCTTGCAAGAAGGTTAGAACAGAGTTGTTGGAAAACTAGCAACGAAAAGAATAATCTTGAAGTGGGCTTATGGAAACAACTCAAAACTTAGAGGTGTATACATGCCACTACGGAAAACAATTGATTGCTTGAGAGCAACACGGAGATGAAAACTTGATTCGCCGAGAGAATAGGAGAAAAACTTGGATCATTGATAAGCACCACGAATAGCAACATTCCCAATGGAAGGCTTTAGGTGAAATATAACCCAAGATAACTCCAATGAAGAAACGATGGGTTTAAATATCTCATTCTTGACAACATGTGAATCATGAAACATGAATGAAACTGCCAAAATGACATAACACCACCTCAAAAGATATTGTAGAAAGAATTGCACTTTGGAATTCAAGATGAAGAATACTTGAACTCCTCAAAACAAAACATGTGTTGAGCACCATGTTTATTTTGAAGTATGGCTTGACGGATCATAACTTCGAGAGAAATCTTGAAGAACAATTGAAGAATGAAAAGAATCCTTGACGAACCACCATGTAGAGCCTCCATGAAGAACTCTGGTAAACAAAAGGATGATAGAAAGAAAGAGAAGTTGAAAACACAAGGTGAAGCCTTGCAATGATTTAGATGGAGCTTCGCGACGAGATAATGCGGAAAAACTTGGAACTCCGGAAGAAGGAATTAATCACTTGGATGAAACAAGAACAAGAATTATGTTATGCATATCCTTCACCAATTTAGATTGATGACAAGCAACGGATTTGGCATACTACTTATTCTCGTTGAAAAAGGATTGAAGAGAGATATTGCTCAACTTGGGAAGGTCTTCAACGAACCACCGGTAGGATTTGGGAAGAACGAATGAATTAATACGGTAACAAAGGAAGAGGAATCTTGAACGAACCACCGTAAGAATTGAAAATGAAAGTAGCAAAGGCACAATTCACCGGGAAGAATTTGAAAACGAATGAAGATACTTGAGGGGATATAGATACAAGTGAACGAATAGATGACGAGTTGATTAGAGAATACTTGAATGATGCATCGGTAAGATTTGGAGAATGAGATCTGAAAGCCGAGAATGAATAATTCTGAGATGATGGCCCCGGAGAATCAAACTGAAAAGACTCCTGAAATGCTCCGGATGGGTGAAAAGAATTCCCACGATCGAAAACAATTATGAGAGGATGGCATCAAGCTAGAACCATGAATCTTGAAGAAAATGGAGCAAGATTTAAGAGAAACTCTTCTTCGGTCTTCAAATGTTGAGAATGGTGATGAGAAACACCACCATGAATTGTTGAGGCACTCCGGAATGAAAATTGGAAAGGTTGAACCAACGATGAAAAGAATTTGAAAGATCTTGGAGAAAGACATATGACTAATTATAACCCATTCTTACGTCAAACTTTGAAAAGAATTTTAGAAGCTCCAGGAAAATTAGAAGAGTCAGGTAAGATCCTGGGAAAAGACCTGTGGGTTAGGGCCCACTCAAAAGAACCACCATTGAACGATTGCCTGAAAAGAGAGATTGCACCGGTTGAATTAGATGGCTTGAATGAGATAGCATCCTTAAAAGAACTTGAGTGAATTGAGAATGGAAACTTGAATCTTCTAAGATATCTTCATCAGTCCGGAACAATTGAATAGCGAGAAGTGGATGATTAAGAGGTGCACCGGTACGAGAAAAACATTTGAAACGAGGAAAAGATATGATCGACAAAGCTTGAATTTAATCCACTGGAGAAGAAGGAGAACGAATAATGATGAAGTTAAGGCTCCATTAGTATCTTCCTGAGAATCACCGGATAAGAACATTGATGGAAAAGAATGGAGAGACTTCGCATCAATAAAAAGGATACTTGATTAAGAAATCTGAGTCCTTGAAGAAAAGGGTGGGAGGGTGGGAAAACAAAGGCAACTTGGGTCGGATGAAACAAACACCATTGAGAAAAAGCTTAGAATTGATCTTACGAATTGGAATGATCGGATTTACTTGGAGAGAAGCACACCGGTTGGAAAGGATTGAAAACACAACCTTGATGAACAAGAAGGATTAGCATCCACATAGAAATATGAGAACACCACTTAGAATAAGGTATGGAATCAACACCTGACAATGAAGCAACTCGAATACCACAACTTAAAACAAAACAAAGGATTGGCTCGCAGAATAAGCCGGAAACAAACATATGATAGAGATTTCGCCCAAAGTGTTCGTGATGAGGCCCCACGGGCACGACGTACAGCGGACGTCACGAATGACAAACAAGACGTCCCCGAATTGGCATAGCAAAGGATTCTTTAAGACGCCTCGCGACCACTGTAAATCGACCGTGAAAAGCGAACCACTAGACGTTGGACCCCAATCTCAAATCATACATCTGTCGAAAAGATATTCTAGGAGCTACTTGAATTCCCACCTATAAACTCCCGAAACTTTCCGGTTATGCAATCAGGTGTTGGGGATACAGGGGACGCAATATATCTCACCCAAACTAACAATCCCTAGATCCAGCTGTATCCATCCGTCAACACATAACCAAGAAAACTCCAGAAATCGTGTACCTCAACCTTCGACAAGCATCCGTTATACGAGTTATGGCAATACTCTCGAACACCCGCCCCAGTACTGGGTGGCGTCGAGGTGATCTCACCAACAACTGCATAAAAGAGATTTTCGATGTCGGCAAAACTCAGGTATTCCAGAACTGCAACGATAAAATTGTGACAACAACACCTCGGAGCTCAACTCCCCGGGACACTGCCACAACCCCTAAATGTCAGGAGGCACCAAGAACAATGTTCTCGTCACAAGAATATCGGAACGATCCCAAGATACCCACGTGATCCTAAAAAAAATTAGTGAAATTTGAGGAGAGGAAAGTCAAAACATCTACGTCAGGAGGCCTCACCAGAGCGACGAAGGGACTGAGGAGTAAAAAGAATCCTACTCTCCGATATATATAATCCTAAGACTCAAAACATTTTGTTCTAGACTCAACAACGTCAGCGATTCGATCAAGCAGGGGGCTCCTAAGTCGGGGATGGCTCTGATTACCAACTTGTAACACCCACGATGCGGCTATATCTCTCACGTGTCGAGGCACGACTTAGAGGCATAACCGCATTGTAGGTTTTGTCGCAAGAAGGGTCATCTTCACACAATCCCATGTAATGAACAAGAATGGGATAAAGAGAGTTGGCTTACAATCGCCACTTCACACAATACATAAATAAATTCATAATCCATTCAAAATACACACATAGACCGACTACGGTCAAATCCAAATGAAAAGAAGATAACCCCAAATGCTAGATCCCCGATCGTCCCAACTGGGCTCCACTATTGATCAACAGGAAAACAAAACATAGTAATGACCAAGTTCTTCATCGAACTCCCACTTGAGTTCGGTAGCATCACCTGCAACTAGCAACACTATAAGAAGGGCTGAGCAAAAGCGGTAACTTAGCCAAACAACGGTTTGCTAGGAAAGTATGGTTAGAGGCTGACATGGCAATCTGGGAGGCTTGAAGAGCAAGTGGTAGGTAGCGCAGCATAGCAATAGAGCGAACAGCTAGCAAGCAAAGATAGAAGTGATATCGAGGGTATGGTCATCTTGCCTGAGATCCCACAAGGAAGAAGAACGAGTCCATGAAGAAGACAAATGGACATAGTCGAACGAATCCTCACAACTCCGGAACGAAACCGAAGCTAACGAGAGAAGCAAACCGGAAAGAAACAAACAACATGATAAACAACCATCACATAAACATGGCATGATGCACAATCAAGTATGATGCATGTCCGATTTAATGAGCATGGCATGGCAAAGTGCAACAAACAACACTACAAATTAAGTGGAGCTCAATATTCAACGACTTGCATATTGACGAAACACCACATTCAAGATATTTAGCTTGCTCTCGTTTAGGAACAAGACAAGATTAAATGTTGGTTAACATGGCAAGAGGTAAAGCATAATAAAACTATCTATTTAGGAAAGTTTAAATGAGGCCGCAAATAACAAATAACAATTCCGGAAAATCCCCATATGCATATTTTGAATTTAATGCAAACAACAATTTTAACCATTTATATGTTGTTATCATGATGCGGATGACATATGCAAGTTTTATGCCATTTTATGAAAATGTTGACATGAGCATGTTATGAAGCATTTGGTCACCATGGCGGAACGAAAGGGGTGCCACGGCAACGGCAACGACAACGGAAATGGTGCCACGGCAACATTCCCGTTCCGACAACTCATTGAGATATCGATGCAAAAGAAGCAAGTGCGCGGATGTGCGGAACATGCTAGAGATGGTGGGGTGATCCCGATTACCGGGTTCCCACATGTCGGTGGCATGGCAAACGAGGAGTAACGTGCAATGACAACTCAGAAATGGTGCAACCACGGGCATCTCATACATCACTCATGCATTCGTTCACGGGCGTCGTCTCGGGGTTATACCTTCGAAGCGTGCCTTTTCGGAGCGGATCGGGTTCGACGGTAGTGGAAGTAGTCGTTCTCGCGATGGTAGTGGAACTAGTGGTACACGCTCGTTTCGGATAGGAGCTTGACAAATCTGAGTAACTTGGGGTCGACGGCGAGGAACTCGGCGTTTCGATGCGGTGTAGGGGTAAATGTCGAAGGTCGTCGTGGTACTTGGCGTTTCATTCAGTACTCATCCGGGCATCCGTGTGGTCTTGCCGGTGGTGTACTTGGCGAATCCAGAGGTATTAGTAGTGGTACTTGGCGAATTCCACGCTCGGTGACCCTTGGACTTGGCGTCAACAACAACAGGGGCGCGATGCAGGGACTTGCGGCGATGCAGGGGCGACGGCCGCGGGACTTGCAACGGCAGCGGCGGGAACTTGGCACGGCGGTCTCGCGCGGCATGGGGAGGCTCGAGGCGGCAGCGTCGAGGAGGAACACCAGTGACGCGGCTGCGGGCACCGAGAGGCGTGGCTCCTACGGGCAGGGCTGGAGACGAGGTGCAGGAGGGCGGCGAGTGACTCGGCGGGACGGCCTAAAACTGCTGCTGGTGGCGCTCGTGGCCATGGGATGCGGAAGCCGAGGTCGAAGGCGAGGCGCGGGGGAGGTCCGGGCGCGACGTCAGCGAGAGGGTGCAACAGCAACTGCTGCTGCCCGCGGTGAGGTCGAGGCGGGTTGGTGGCGAAGAGGAGAAGCAGGAGGAGAGGCGGCGTGGGAGGAGTCTTGGTCGTCGCCGGTGGCGAGAACGAAACCGTGCGCGGGGCGCCACTCCTTTGCGCGTGGGGCGACGCAGAGGCACAGAGGGGGTGAGGAGATGGAGCGCGGGCGCGTGGTTGAGTGGCGGCGGCAAGGGAGCGAGAGGGAGAGGGAGATGGGATCGATCGGGAGAGATGAAGGGGATCGAACCAGGGGTGCTAGGGTTCGGAAGGAGGCTGAGGCTGGGCCTAACGGGCTGCGGCTACAGGAGGCCCAAGTGGCCTACTGGGGTGCACTGGGGGTCTCTCTCTTCCCTCTCCCTTATTTTCTTTGGCAGAAAAGAATTAGAGAAAAGAAAAAGAAAGAGAGGGTTAGAGAAAGAATTTGCGCATGCGGTTAATTTTCCCGGGCTCATAAAAATGCGCTTGATCCAGGAAAAATAGAAGTGGCATGATTGAAAGATATAAATTCAAATGCATTTGAATTTAATTCAATTGGTTTGAACAAGGAGTATGAATCCGAAGTTTTCAAAATGTTGAACATTTAGGAAGAGCCTCGATAAAACGATAAAAGAATATGAGGACAAGTCGGAGACCAAGAATTAAGATAACAAAGGCATTGGGATTTATTTGCAAGTGTGTCAAAGGTAATTCCACATCAATGGAATATTTTATAATAGCTCCCTAATATTGGGAGGATAAGTTATAAAGATAAGTCACCATGTGAATTCCCTCGATTTAAATAGATCAACCATCTATGCAATTTATTAGTTGAGTTGAGGTGCAAAGATTAATGACATGATGGCATGATGCAATGCAAAAATAAAAGAGCAAGCACAAAAGAAACACACGG
This sequence comes from Triticum aestivum, assembly GCF_018294505.1. Classification (NCBI taxonomy): domain Eukaryota; kingdom Viridiplantae; phylum Streptophyta; class Magnoliopsida; order Poales; family Poaceae; genus Triticum; species Triticum aestivum. The sequence continues at coordinate 58,509,958 of NC_057805.1, forward strand.
TGATCACGAAAATATGGAAGTCTTCTGAAGCGTTGGTCTCGGGGCGTCACACTAGGCAGCTGAAGAAAGCTCAATCAAGAAGGAGCGCCTTCTGAAGAAGAACGTTGTCACAATGACAACTGATGAACTTGTAGCTGCACAAGCTAAGATTAAAGGACTCAATGATGAATTCCAAGCCTACCATGCAGATTGGCTTGGAGCCAAGGTCAGATTTGTCAAGTTGGCTGAAAGATTCACCTCCATTGTTGCAGCCCCATCGCAACATGAATCTACTCAGGCTGAAGCATCTGCTCAGCCAACTGAAGAACATGCCAGCACCGCTGATGAAAATCAGGCTGCTGATGAAACTGAAAGTACCAGGGCTGATGAAGCTATTCCAGCCGCTGATGAAACTGCCAGCGCAACCACTAGTGTTGCGCCTGAAGATCAAGCCAGGCCAGTTGAAGCATCAACCGCTGTGCCTAAAGAAACTGCACAAGCCAGGGCAACTGCATCAGTTGCGCCTGAGGAAAATGAACCAATTTCCTCTGCTCCTCCTACACCAATGCCAAGTCCCATTCTTCCTTCTGCTTTAGAAGCGAAGAAAACCAAGGCTGCGGAGCGAGCAGCAGTGAAGAAAAGGAAAGCATCTGCTTCATCAGAGTCTTCAGCACCGAAGAATATGAAGACATTGACCAGCTCCTTTGAGAATCCCATTGATGCTATTCCTGTCTCAAGTATGCCATCAAAGGAAATCGTTCCTTTTGGTGAAGATTATGAGATCCCAAGCGGATCTGATGAAGATGTTCCTTCTGCTGCTTCTTCAGAGCAGTTGGGCAAAGAAATTGAAGTGGATGATATCCCTTCAAACCAATGGTATCATCGCCCATGCCTCAGTTCACAACTGAAGAGGCAGGCGTTGTAGAAATTGATGAAGAAGAGGAAGATGTGGACATTGGGAGCACCACTCTAGTGCTGACTCATGACTATTGGGAAAGTCATCACCCCAACTCTCCCATGTTCACGCCACTGCAACAGATTCCTCAGTACCCAGTTCAGACTGAAGAAGTTCAAATGGGCTCTGACGAACCTCAAGCCACACCTCTTTCCATTACTGAAGAAATTCCAGCCACTAGTGTTGATGTTAATGTTGCTGAAGAGATGAAGAACCAGGCTGCTACTGAAGCAAAAACTGAAATTCCTCAGCCTGTGGTTCCTGAGATGTGATTCCTGAGGTTGTGATGACATTGACTGATATGCCTCAGCCCAAGCCGAAGAATCCCTACTCCAAGAAGCAAAAATTCAAGGCTGGTGACTTCTTTCATGAGGATGTGTTCTTCACTGACTACAACCCGTATGACTCTACTCGTCTTCGAAGGAAGCATTTCTGGACAGCTAGCCAAGCAAACTGATAAGAACAAGATCTTTGACCATGAGCATATTCCTCATGTGGACATGGAATCGCTGCCTTGCTTCACCCCAGTCCTCAGTGTTCTTCATGACACTGGGCTGCTCAACTTCTGCACTGACATATGTGATTGGAATGAAGAGCTAATTCTTCAGTTGTACGCGACGCTGCACATCACCGGCAATGCTGAAGATGTGAATTCATGGGTGTTGGACTGGATGATAGAAAATACACACTACAAAGCACCGGCCTCTGAATTGCTTCATGCCCTGCCTGTCAGTCCTCCCCTTGAAGGTGCACGTCTCATCTATCATGAACCTGAGCTGTCTGATCACTACATGCAAGTGCTGATGAAGCCGCTAAAGCCTGGTCAGGCCCCCAGACCCAAATTCCTCGTGAAGGACTTGCTATATGTGCCAAAGACTGTCTATTGCATTTTGACCAAGACACTGAGTCCAATCAAAGGCCACGATTCTAATGAAGAAGAAGTCGTTGGCATCATGAAGAATTTGCTATTCAACATCATGCATGGCATTCCAATCAACTTACCATGATTTCTTCATGAGGACTCTGGCAAATGTTGCATTGTCACCATTTGAGTTGAAGCCTTACGCTCTTTGGATTATGAAATTCCTCAGATCAAGGTCTTCAATCAATTACAAGGCTGACACTCTTAACCATGGCAGCTACTTGCCCCCTATTGAAGTCCTCAAGCGGACATATTCCTCAGCTGATGAGAAGGGCAAGGCGACTGCAATTATTGATGAAGGCATTCGTCCATTGGATGGTCAGTTCCGCAAAGTTGCATCTTACTCCACCAATGATGACTCTGCCACTCATGACTCTGCCGCCAATGCTTCAAAGAAAAATATTCAAGGCGCAGCTCCAAGGGTGATGACTGATCATGAGCTTCTCCTCGGTCTTCACCAGAAGGTCGATCGCAACCAGAAATGGGTCAACCGTCAGTTTGGTCCAATTCTTCAGAACATGACCATCACTCAGAATTCAGTGAAGAAGAACTATTACTACCTCCATGAAGTATTTGATCGTACCTGGGCTGTTCTGTCTCATTTCTACGGTAAAGAAGATCTTAAACAGATGGGCTTCAAGCAGGACTTTGACTGGTCTCAGCCACCTTCGAAGAAATTCAAGAAGGTGAAAGTTCCTCACTTGGTGGCCAACTCTTATTCCTCATCGCGTGAGACGGATGAACATGAAGATTTGGATGACACTACGGCAGGACCTACTTCAGCAACCGACCCCAACAACGATGGCACTCCTCCATCGACTTCATGATGTTATTCTTCCAGGGCGTTAGTCCTCATTTTTTCGTCCCTTTTGGTCATTCGATGACAAAGGGGGAGAAATTTGAGTTAGTCTTCAAGCGGGTCTATATATGGGCGTTTTTTTTGCTAAGTTACAACTCTCGTTCTTTTGAAGACTTTGTTGGATTGAGTTGTAATATTAACTCCGATGGTGGTCTGATACTTCTTGCTATGTTCTTCTGCATGCTTTTTCCTCATGAATGTTAATGCACGCATGCTGAATTACATCAGTCACCATATTTCATCATGCATTTCAAATTCTTCATATTATATGTTAAATGCGTGTATGAATTACAAGATATAGGGGGAGATCTCCATGATTCTACTCTTCAAATGTGCATTACTTCAAAAGCAAATTCCTCACTATGCACATCTTAAGGGGAGTTCTTCTATATCTTGTAATCAAATTCCTCAATATCAGTATTTACACTTCATATGTTTATCCCCATTGAAAACTTAACCTATATTGTCATCAATCACCAAAAAGGGGGAGATTGTAAGTGCATCTAGTGCCCCTAAGTGATTTTGGTGTATTGAAGAAATATAGGTTAAGGGACTAATGCATTGGTAAGTGTACACAGGTCTATAAGTCTATGAGGAGTTTAATATTTACAGAGAAAGTCGACCCCTAAAAATGAATGTCTTCAACTGAAGACTTTGGCTTTCTGAAGACTTTGAAAGTGAAGAAATTGGTGTGACCATGAAGACTTGGTATTCAGGTGAGGAATATGAAGCGTGAAGACTTTTATTTTCGTAGTTTCTTTTTCTCCTTATTGAGTCATAGGAAACACCGCACTGTTAAAGGGGGTCGAGGAAAAACTAAGGAAAAGTTTCCAAGTGATGCTCATCTCAAAATCCTACACCTACCAATCCCTTCGAGTGAAGCCATTGGAAATCTCATATAGTTCAGTCAATTTCTTCAGTGACAAAGTGTCGGGGAAACGACACCTATGGGATCACTGGAATCCCTTCTACGGTTGGCGGGCGTGGGGTTGTGAGAAGAGCGGGTCTAACAGGAAGCACACGGATCGTTTACCCAAGTTCGGGCCGCGAGGATGCGTAATACCCTAGTCCTGCTTTGGTGGATGTATTGAGTGTTCTTGTGTTCTTGAGCTAGCTACGGGGTGTAACTTGCCTCAAAGAGCCGAATCCCTCTCCTGGTCGCCTCGGGCCTCCTTTTATAGGCAAAAGGGGTCGCCACAGTGGCACACAGGAGGTGGAAAGGTGTACATCACGCGAGCTTATCGCCCGGCGTTATGGGACAAAGCGCATTAAATGCACTACTTAGGTGTCCATTAGCTTTATCGGGGACGGGAACGAGGCACGTCCCGTCCGTCGCTGCTCCGCCTCGCTTCGACACGTGCCCAGGCCAGCGATGCGTGTGGTGCCATGTAGGCAGGCAGGCTGCTGAAGTGGCGCGGTGGTGGAGCCTTCACGAAGATCTGCATGCGAACACGTAGGTGCTTGCTGAGTTGGTGTAGAGGCCACCCGTCGCCACGCAGGTGCCTGCCCAGCTGGTTGAGCTAGCAGCTGCTTGGGGACGGCAGTGGAGTCTTAGCAGGTGCGGGCCTGGCAGTAGCCCCGCTGATGCCCTCGGCAAGGGTCTTGCCGGGGGCTCGGCAAGGATCTTGCCGTGGCGTCGCAGTCGTCCCGGCAAGGCGCTTGCCGGGGGTCTTGTGGATCTCCTCGGCTAGGATCCCGCCGAGGGTCGCCGTCTTCTGGTCCTCATCTAATCTTGTGTGTTCATGATCTTGACGAAGATCTGCATGCCACCACAGAGGCGCCTCCCGAGCCCTGGTTCCAATGTAGTTGGTTGGCTGGTGTTGGAACCCACGGGCTCAAGGGTGGCCTGCTCTGCTGGCATCGGGCAAGTTGCCCCGGCAAGGCTCTTGCCGGGGCCGCGGAGGCTGCCCCGGCAAGGGTCTTGCCGGGGGAGTCCACCTCGCCCCTCTGCTCTCTTGTGTTTCTGGTCTTGGCGTTGCCTTGACTGTCTTGTGCTCCGGCTTCTTTCTGGCTTCCCTCTTCTGCCCTGCTAGGTGTGGCCGCGGCGCCTGGCTCTGACTGCCCGTGCACAAGTAAAGGGGTCAAAGGAGAGCCCCTACTTTTGTACACCGACACAGAGACGAAGATCTTCTGGTCTCTGAGGAATTTGTTCTGACTGAGGAATTAGGAATTCGCCCGTGCGGATTGCCTACAAGTGAGGAACGTGATATCCCTGAGGAATTTGATAGTCAAATTTCCGACCGTCGCTGTGCCTAGCGCCAGCTGTCCGAAAATATCTTATCCACCTAACGGTCATATCATTGAAGGGCATTTATGTCTTGTCATGTCAGGCTGCTCCCTAGGCTATAAATAGCCGCCCCCTACAACCACTAGCTGGTTGGCTGCTCTGAGAGAAACTCACACTTGTCATTGAGAGCATCCCATCCTCCGAGGACTTTGAGAGAAAATCATCAAGTGAGGAAAACCCAAACACAAACACCTACAAACCCAAAGTGATTGAGCATCACTGAAGAGATTGATCATGTGATCTGACACTTGTTACCTTTGAAGACTGTGCATCTTCCAGATGGTTAGGCGTCATGGTCTAGAGCATCCAAGAGGAAATTGTGGATCGCCGAGTGACCGTGTTTGTGAAGGTTTGGAAGTCACCTGAAGACTTACCATGAGCGATTGGGCAAGGTCTGTCTGATCTTAGCTCAAGGAGAATATGGTGAGGACTGTGTGTCCGGGACTGTGTGTCCTCGGGTTTAAATACCTAGCCGCTCCAACCAGACGTACAACTGTCACAACAGTTGGAACTGGTCTACCAAATGCATTGTCTTCACCGAGCGAACTGGTTCTACTTCCTCAACCCTTCCATTTTCTCATTACTGTGTTGTGTACATGATTGCTACTACTTGAAGACTTTGACTGAAGACTTTCTCAATTTCCTCAGTTCAATTTCTTTAGTCAGTTTTTCTTCGGCCTGCATATCCTGTTTACGCTTTCTGTACTCTGTGCTTGTTTTCATTTTATCATGATGACTGTGCTTCTGTTCTGTTATGCTTGCATCTGAGTACTTATTCTGTTGCAAGTAGTTCTTTACTTAGGAATTTCCTCACCCTGAAATTCCCCAGTGAAGAATTCATAAAATTCGCCTATTCACACCCCCTCTAGTCGACTTAACGCACTTTCATCCTCGAAGAAACAGAACTGCGTATGACTCTCTACTGCTGAAGCTGAGTACATTGATGTTGGTTCATGTTGTGCTTAATTGCTATGAATGAAGCAAACCCTCAAGGACTACGGCATCAACGTGAAGAATGTGCCTCTCTACTTTGACAATGAGAGTGCCATCAAGATTGCTCATAACCCAGTTCAGCACTCGAAGACAAAGCACATTCAGATTCGTCATCGTTTTCTTCGTGATCATGTGTTGAAGGGCGACATCTCCATCGAGCACGTGAAGACTGAAGAACAGCTAGCCGATATCTTCACAAAGCCCTTGGATGAGAAGAGATTTAGCAAGTTGCGGTGTGAGCTAAATATCTTAGAATCTTCGAATGTCCTTTGAAAAGGACACACATCCTAACACTTATGCTAAATTGATGACTTAGATGTGCAACACACGAAGTAAAGTTTTTATTCAATCAATGAAGACTAACCCTCTAAGGTAGAAGAAATTAATGAAGAATTTGATTCTTAGAGCCATACGACAATTGTACGCGGTGTCTGAAATCATCATTCTTATATGGTGGGTCACGCCACCAACAAAAGTTGAAATTCTTCAATTTGAGTTTTTCTTCAGTTTTTGAAATTCCTCATTTGTTCAATTTCTTCAACTTTGCAATGTCTTCACTCTTTCCGTCGTTGTTCTTCATTGACTATATATATATATATATATATATATATATATATATATATATATATATTTGAGTTTTAGTCCTCTACAGCATTCACTTATTGCTATTTCTTCAAGTTGCCTTTTCTGCTAAGTGAATGTGATCGGACCCATCCCCCTCTATGCTATACTCAACCCAGTCTGTTCACAAATGCTTCATGTGCATTCTATTTGAAACCCGTTCAAAGTCTTCACTGTGTCCTTGTCAGCTGAAGAATTTGCGAACGAAACATTAAAAATTTCTTATATGAATTTCGGCTTTTGCCGCTAAACCGTTCCGCATCCCATGATAGGATTAATCTATTCACCGCTCTTTACGTGGGTGACACATGTCGCTAGGATGAGAAGAGTTAGGGGCACGTTCGTCCAGTTTCATCGGGCGAACGGTTTTCACCTCAACTATATATACCCCTTCCCTTCTCACTGCATTTACCTTGCTCGACCTCACTCCCCTCGCTCGAGCTTCCTGACCTAGCGCCGCCGCTACTTCCATCGTCGCCGGTGAGGAAGAGCTTCACTGCCTCGACCTCGTCGCCGTCGTACTCGCGCCGGCCGCGGATATCTTCCCTCCGCCACCGCCGTAGCTGTCTTCCTCTGCCAAGTTAGGGCGTCGAAGATCTGGACTGACGAACTAACAATCTACTATTCCCAGTTTGTTGTGTTCTTCGTCAAGGGCAATTAAAAGTTACTTTTACTGCCCTTGTTGATTCTTATGATTTCTACAAAATCTTCAAAAGGTGTTTATTCTTCAATCTCCACACTCTAAACACCTCACACAAGCATCCATTCTTGATCTGTTTCTCTGAGCAACATTTTTCTTCAAGATTCCTCAATTGTGTGGATTTTCAATCTATACAACTCTGGAACCTAAGTCAAAAAGCGCTTAGTGAAATTCCTCAAGACACCACTGGTCAAATTCCTCAAACTTGTCCTTTTTGCAAAAACTTCTGAGAACGCATATGACCTCTCCAAATTCTTCGCATCTATACTCTGTTCAGAGGTACACATGTCCGCTGCTGAATCACTAGGTTCTCATCAACTTAACTCATTTGTAGCGTTCCTCAAAGAAAAATTGCATACCTCTTCAGAGAACTCGATTGTTCAAAATCCTCAGCTGAAGAATATGGCAGAAGGCAAGAAACCTCATAAGGGAGGCAAAAATTGGAAGTCAACACTGCTTTTGAAATCCCTGAAGACATCTCTGCAGGGTACTGCACACCCCCTCAGGAAACAAAGAATGAGCGCAAAGTGCGCATCCAGAAGATTGAGAGGAGATGGGCCAGAGAATGGAGGGAATATCGCTATGTCACTCCCAAGTACATGAAGAAATTCGCTGTACACCCTCCATGCCCAAGACCTCCATTGCCACCAGGCCAAGTTGCTGATCTCTCTAGCATCAGAAGAGGTGAGGAATTTCCCACTGAATGGGCCAAGCGTCAAGCTAAATTGGCCAAAGTGGCCAAAGAGGCAGTGAGGAAATTCAATGAAGACTCTGCTGCTGCCTTTTGTGAGGCCTCTGCTAGCAAGCCCAAGAAGGCTATGCTCAAGAAGCCAGCTCGCAAGCCCAGTTCTTTACCAATGCCCTCACGGCTAAGCTCATCTATGCCCTCACGGCCAATTCCTCAAGCTGTTCCAGTTCCTCCTATTGCAAAGCCCTCAGCTCCTCTGGCAAAGTCCTCAGCACATGTGCATCTTGCCTCGTGTCAAAGGACAACAGGCTTCTCAATTGCCTCAAGAGCCTCTGCAAGTTCTTCTGCTCCTCTGCAATCCTCAACAGGCCCTACCTTGCTGAAGACCAAGGCCGCTGCTGGACGAGGCACTAGACCAAGTCCTCACGAGAAGCAGGTTGCCTTTCATGTACCATTCAGTGATGACAAAGTTGATGATGAACAACCCGCTGAAATCATCAGAGACAGACGGCAAAGGGCCGCTAGAGCCAAAGGAAGTGAAGTGCCTCTTCTGTTGGATCCCAGGCTGATCCTTGAATACATTGATCTCTAGCACAAGGACCCCAACACTCCTATTCCTGACTTCAAGCTCACCCTGGCCAAAGTCACATGTTGACCGCCTTCATAGGTGAAGAAAAATGGAAGTTTGAGAAGGCCAGGCAGCTGAAGAAAGCTCAATACAAGAAGGAGTGCTTTCTGAAGAAGGACGTTGTCAAAATGACAACTGATGAACTTGTACGTGCACAAGCTGAGATCAAAGGACTCAATGATGAATTCCAAGCCTACCATGCAGATTGGCTTGGAGCCAAAGTCAGATTTGTGAAAATGGCTGGAACATTCACTTCAAATGTTGTTGCCTCATCGCAACATGAATCTCCTCAGGCTGTAGCCTCTGCTCAGCCTACTGAAGAACATGTCAGCACCACTGATGACTATCAGGCTGCTAATGAATCTGAAAGTACCAGGGTTGATGAAGCTATTCCAGCCGCTGATGAAATTGCCAGGGCAACCACTAGTGTTGCGCGTGAAGAAATTGCCAGGCCAGCTGAAGCATCTGTCGCTGCGCCTGAACAAACTGAACAAACCAGGGCAACTGCATCACTTGCGCCTGAGGAAAATGAACCGATTTCCACTGCTCCTCCTGCAGCAACACCAATTCCCATTCTTCATTCTGCATCAGAGGCGAAGAAAACCAAAGCTACGGAGCGAGCAGCAGTGAAGAAAAGGAAAGCATCTGCTCCCTCAGAGTCTTCAGCACCAAAGAAGACGAAGACTTTGACAAGCTCTTTTGAGAATCCCATTGATGCTATTCATGTTTCAAGCATGCCATCAATGGAAATCATTCCCTTCGGTGAGGATTATGTGATCCCTAGCGGATCAGATGAAGAAGATCCTTCTGCTGCTTCGTCAGAGCAGTTGGATGAAGAAACTGAGGTAGACAACATCACGTTCACTCCATTGGTATCATCGCCCATGCCTCAGTTCACAGCTGAAGAGGCACGCTTCGAAGAAATTGATGATGAAGAAGAAGACGTGGACATTGGGTGCACCACTCCAGTTTTGAATGATGACTATTGGGAAAGTCATCACACCAATTCACCCATGTTCACCCCACTGCAACAGATTCCTTAGTCCCAAGTTCACACTGAAGAAGTTCAAATGGGCTCTGATGAACCTCAAGCTTCACTACTCACCATCCCTGAAGAAATTCCAGCCACTAGTGCTGATGCTCATGCTGCTGAAGAAGCAGAGATCCAGGCTGCCACTGAGAATGTTGACACTGAAATTCCTCAGCCTGCGGCTCCTGATACTGTGATTCCTAAGACTGTGAAGGCATTGACTGATACTCCTCAGCACAAGTCGAAGAATCCCTTCTCAAAGAAGCAGAAGTTCAAGGCTGATGACTTCTTTCACGAGCATGTATTCTTCACTGACTACAACCCATATGACTCTGCTTGTCTATGAAGGAAGCGTTTCTGGACAGCTAGTCAGGCAAATTTCTATTCTTCTATGCTTTTTGACAGAGACAAAATCTTTGACCATGAGCATATTCCTCATGTTGACATGGAATCGCTGCCTTGCTTCACCCCAGTCCTCAGTGTTCTTCATGACGCTGGGATGCTAAACTTCTGCACCGACATCATTGACTGGAATGAAGAGCTAATTCTTCAGTTCTTCGCTACATTGCACATCACCGGTAATGCTGAAGATGTGAATTCGTGGGTGCTGGACTAGATGACAGAGAACACGCACTACAAAGCACCGGCCTCTGAATTGGATGCCCTACCTGTCAGTCCTCCCCTTGAAGGTGTGCAGCTCATCTACCATGAACCTGAGCTATCTCATCACTACATGCAAGTATTGATGAAGCCGCTGAAGCCTGGTTAAGCCCCAGAACCAAATTCCTCGTGAAGGAATTGCTATATGTGCCAAGGATTGTCTATCGAATTCTGATCAAGACCCTGAGTCCTATCAAAGGTCACGATTCTAATGAAGAGGAAGTCGTTGGCATCATGAAGAATTTGCTATTCAACATCATTCATGGCGTTCCAATCAACTACCATGATTTCCTCATGAGGACTCTGGCAAATGTTGCATTGTCACCTTTTGAGTTGAAGCCTTATGCTCCTTGGATTATGAGATTCCTCAGATCAAGGTCTTCAATCAATTACAAGGCTGACACACATAACCATGGCAGCTACATGCCCCCTATTGAAGTCCTCAAGCGGACATTTTCCTCAGCTGATGAGAAGGGCAAGGCAAGTGCAGTTATTGATGAAGGCATTCGTCCATTGGATGGACAGTTTCACAAAGCTGCATCCTACTCCACCAATGATGACTCTTCCACCCATGACTCTGCCGCCAATGCTTCTAAGCAAAATCCTCAAGGCACAGCTCCAAGGGTGATGACTGATTGTGAGCTTCTCCTCAATCTTCACCAGAAGGTCGATCGCAACCACAAATGGGTCAAGCATCAGTTTGGTTCAATTCTTCAGAACATGACAATAACTCATAATTCAGTGAAGAAGAACCATTACTGCCTCCATGAAGTATTTGATCGCACCTGGGCTGTTCTGTCTCATCTCTACGGTGAAGAAGATCTTAAACAGATGGGCTTCAAGCAGGACTTTGACTGGTCTCAGCCACCTTCGAAAAAAATCAAGAAGGTCAAAGTTCCTCACTTGGTGGCCAGCTCTTATTCTTCATTGCGCGAGAATAATGAAAATGAAGACCTGTACGACACTACGGCAGGCCCTACTTCAACAAACGACCCCAACAACGCTGGCGCTCCTCCATCGACTTCATGATGATATTCTTCTGGGCGTTAGTCCTCATTTTTCGTCCCTTTTGGTCATTCGATGACAAAGGGGGGTAAATTTGAGTTAGTCTTCAAGCGGGTCTATATATGGGTGTTTTTTTGTTAAGTTACAACTCTCATTCTTTTGAAGACTTTGTTGGATCGAGTTGTAATCTTAAACCCGATGGTGGTCTGATACTTCTGCTATGTTCTTCTTCATGCTATTTCCTCATATATGTTAATGCACACATCTTGAATTACATCAGTCACCATATTTCATCATGCATTTCAAATTCTTCATATCATATGTTAAATGCGTGTATGAATTACAAGATATAGGGGAGATCTCCATGATTCTACTCTTCAATGTGCATTGCTTCTCAAAGCAAATTCCTCACTATGCACATCTTCAGGGGGAGTTCTTCTATATCTTGCAATCAAATTCCTCAATATCAGTATTTACACTTCATATGTTTTTCCCCGTTGAAAACTTAACCTATATTGTCATTAATCACCAAAAAGGGGGAGATTGTAAGTGCATCTAGTGCCCCTTAGTGATTTTGGTGTATTGAAGACTTATAGGTTAAGGGACTAATGCGTTTGTGAGTGTACACGGGTCTATAAGTCTATGAGGAGTTTAATATTTACAGAGAAAGTCGTCCCCTAAAAATGAATGTCTTCAACTGAAGACTTTGGCTTTCTGAAGACTTTGAAAGTGAAGAAATTGGTGTGACCGTGAAGACATGATATTCATGCGAGGAACATGAAGAGTGAAGACTTATGTTTTCATAGTTTCATTTTCTCTTTCTTGAGTCATAGGAAACACTGTACTGTTAAAGGGGGTCGAGGAAAAACTAAGGAAAAGTTTCCAAGTGATGCTCAACTCAAAATCCTACACCTACCAATCCCTTCGAGTGAAGCCATTGGAAATCTTATACAGTTCAGTCAATTTCTTCAGTGACAAAGACGAAGTTCTTCTGGTCTCTGAGGAATTTGTTCTGACTGAGGAGTTAGGAATTCGCCAGTGCGGTTTACCTGCAAGTGAGGAACATGATAGCCCTGAGGAATTTGAACCTCAAATTTCCGACCGTTGTTGTGCTATGCGCCAGCTGTCCCAAAATATCTTATCCACCTAACAATCATATCATTGAAAGGCATTTATGTCTTATCATGTCGGGCTGCTCCCTAGGCTATAAATAGCCACCCCCTACAACCACTAGCCGGTTGGCTGCTCCGAGAGAAACTGACACTTGTCATTGAGAGCATCCCGTCCTCCGAGGACTTTGAGCAAAAATTATCAAGTGAGGAAAACCCAAACCCAAACACCTACAAACCCTAAGTGATTGAGCATCACTGAAGAGATTGTTCCTGTGTGGATCCGATGCTTGTTACCTTTAAAGAGCGTGCATCTTCCAGACGGTTAGGCGTCATGGTCTAGAGCATCCAAGAGGAATTTGTGGATCGTCGAGTGACCGAGTTTGTGAAGGTTTGGAAGTCACCTGAAGACTTACCACGAGTGATTGGGCGAGGTCTGTATGACCTTAGGTCAAGGAGAATACGGTGAGGACTGTGTGTCCTCAGGTTTAAATACCTAGCCGCTCCAACCAGACGTACAACTGTCACAGCAGTTGGAACTGGTCTACCGAGCTAACTGGTTCTATTTCCTCAACCCTTTCATTTCCTCATTACTGTGTTGTGTACTTGATTGTTACTGTTTGAAGACTTTGACTGAAGACTTTCTCAATTTCCTCAGTTCAATTTCTTCAGTCAGCTTGTCTTCAGCCTGCTTATCCTGTGTTTACGCTTTCTTTACTCTGTGCTTGTTTTCATTTCATCATGATGACTGTGCTTCTGTTCCGTTATCTGTGCATCTGAGTACTTATATCGCTGCTAGTCCTTCGTGACTTAGGAATTTCCTCACTGTGAAATTCCTCAGTGACGAATTTGTAAAAATCGCCTATTCACCCCCCTCTAGTCGACTTAACACACTTTCAGATATGGGTAGCATGAGTTATTATTGTTGACATCACCCTTGAGATGAATATGTTGGGAGGCGAAATTATAAGCCCCTATCTTTCTATGTGTCTGGTTGAAACGTTTTGCTCATGTGTATGCGGTGAGTGTTAGCAATCATAGAAGACTACATGATGGTTGATTATGTGGAGCTCTTACTTAAACTCTGTTGAATAAGTTGAAGTAAAATTGCTTGGTGACTGAGAACATAGGTTGTTGAGTTTCAAGAGAATTCATTGTTTGAACCTTAACATGTGAATTGGTTGCTACTTTAACATGAGAAGTTTTATAAGAAAGAATTGATGCTATGATACTAGGAAATGTGATTGAAATTATCATTGATCAAACTTGTGCACTTTGCTAGCATTCACACTTCATAAATTATTTCTTTTATCATTTACCTACTCGAGGACGAGTAGCAATTAAGCTTGGGGATGCTGATACGTCTCCAACGTATCTATAATTTATGAAGTATTCATGCTGATATATTATCATTCTTGGATGTTTTACAATCATTGTATAGCAACTTTATATAATTTTTTGGGACTAACCTATTGACATAGTGCCTAGTGCCACTTGTTGTTTTTGCTTGTTTTTTACATCGCAGGAGATCAATACCAAACGGAGTCCAAACGCAACAAAACTTTTTGGAGATTTTTTTGGACCAGAAGACATCCAGTGGGCCAGAGAAGCACCTGGGGGGTGCCCCGAGGGGGCACAACCCACTAGGGCGCGCCTGGGGGCCCATGCGCCTAGGTGGGTTGTGCCCACCTCGGTGGCCTCCCGCACCCCCTCTTCGCCCTATAAATCGTCAAATATTCCGAAAACCCTCACGGAGACCCTAGATCAGAAGTTCTACCGCCGCAAGCCTCTGAAGCCACGAAAAACCAATCTAGACCCCGTTCCGGCACCCTGACGGAGGGGGAAATCATCACTGATGGACATCTTCATCATCCTGGCGGTCACCATGATGAGGAGGGAGTAGTCCACCCTCGGGGCTGAGGGTTTGTACCCGTAGCTATGTGTTTAATCTCTCTCTCTCTCTCTCTCTCTCTCTCGTGTTCTTGAGATGTCACGATCTTGGTGTATCGCGGGCATTGTTAATATAGTTGGATCATATGGTGTTTTCCCCTCTCTATCTTGTTGTGATGAATTGAGTTTTCCCTCTGAGGTTTCATTTTATCGGATTGAATACTTTTATGGATTTGAGAGCACTTGATATATGTCTTGCATATGAATACCTGTGGTGACAATGGGGTATTATTTTGATTCACTTGATATATGTTTTGGCACTCAACTCGCGGATTCCTGAGGTGACATTGGGGTAATCTACGCATAGGGGTTTATGCACGTTCTTGTCTTTGTTCCTCCGGTAGAAATCTTGGGGCACTCTTTGAGGTTCTTTGTGTTGGATTGAGTATTATGAATCTGAAATTATTTGGTGTTATTTTAGTACGAACTCTTTGATAGATTGACAAGAAAGAATAGCTTCGAGGTGGTTTCGTACCCTACAAACAATTTCTTCTTATGTTCTCCGCTAGATAGGAACTTTGGAGTGATTCTTCCTCGCACGTTGAGGGATGGTTATATGATCCAATTATATTAGCATTGTTGGGAGATTGCACTAGCAAAAGAACAGACCCTAGGCCTCATTTTCAAGCATTGCAATACCGTTTGTGCACCGTTTTATCAATTGCTACCTTGCTGTTTTTTATTGTTCCTATTACAAAAATCAATATCTACTATCATTACTACACTTGTATCACCATCTCTTCGCCGAACTAGTGCACCTATACAATTTGCCATTGTATTTGGTGTGTTGGGGACACAAGAGACTTTTTATTATTTGGTTGTAGGGTTGTTTGAGAGAGACCATCTTCATCCTATGCCTCCCACGGATTGATAAACCTTAGGTCATCCACTTGAGGGAAAATTGCTACTATCCTACAAAACTCTACGCTTGGAGGCCCAACAGGTGTCTACAAGAATAAAGTTGCATAGTAGACATCAAGGCCGCCCATGCTTGACAACTTTCCATAAGTAGAGAAGTGCACGGAGTAAGTTTCAATCACCTAATTAAGTCGTACTACAATGTTGCGAACGAGTATATCTTAACTGAGTTCATGACTAGTTTACTTCTCTCCCACGGGGTTCACGAGGAAGAATTAAAGAAAAGGGGTGTGCGAAACTTGGAGCAGAAGCACAAGGCGGAGTTCGACTGGTTTGCGGGTCATGTAAGCAAGTTAAGAAATGCGCCCAAAGATACAAAACTGCTATTCAAAGGGCCAGACATGCGTGTACGTCCGTGGGATGCATGCACAGTAAATGGTGTTAGGTTCCATACCATGGGTTCTGAAAAGGACCTAAGGACTCAAAATTTGGGCATCGTGATGAAGGTAGGTGTTGAAAACTCTAAAGAAGAGAGGGAACTATACTGGGTGTTGAAGCAAGTTTTTTAGGTCAGTTACAGAGACAGATCAGTATTTCTATTTAGATGTGATTGGTTTGACCTTATGGCCTGAAAAAGAAAAGCTTGAAGATGAAGTCTGGTGAGTTTTTTAGAAGCGTGAATACTTCCGCATTCTGGTACCAGGACGCTCCATTCATGCTGGTGTCTACATGTATTTACTTGGAAGACACAAAGTTTGGTCACCCATGGAAGTTGGTTGTGCCTATTGGGTCCAGAGGCACATATGATGTTCCAGAAAATTTTGATGGTCAGCAAGACGCGGCTGTTCAAGCCTATCAAGAAGACGCCCATTCTTCACCACATCGTTTTGTTGCGGATGTTGAGGATGAAGTTGAGGATCATGAAGCTGCCGGAGATGTTGAGGAGGAAGAGGAGGAAGAAGATGTTGTACCAAATGTTCACCGCAAAAGAGATGAAGCATTAGGGGTTTCAGTTCCTGCTAGTGTCGTGGAAGAAATTTGCCGTAAATTTGAGCAGGGCAAGGACGACTATGATATGAGTGAGGATGAACTGGTCGATGAGGAGGAAATACATCCAGATGAGATGAACATTGATCTTGATTAAAAGTTGTGTTACTAGCATGTTGCTTGGCAGTTTAAGATGCTGATGTAATTTCGTATTAGGGAGACTCGTGTTGAATATCATAGACATTTCTTGAATTTGCTATCATATATTTCTCAAAGTTCTTGAAACTAGTTCCAAAATGTATCCATTTTATTTCCAAAAGGGTTTACCAAAAGTTCTGAAAGTAATCAGATCATTTTATATAATTCACCTGACAAAGATCTGCAGGAGAGCATAGATAAGTAGGCATCCACCTATGACAGATAGTGCAGCTAAATCCCTTCTATTCTTGCTCTTAATGGCGTGCTTCAGGTAGAGGTTTGCCACCTTTCTCTCTTCTTTCATGCAATTTGCTTGCCGTTCTCCATATTTGATTTCTGTAACACCAAATTTCTTCAGTGAGCTTGTGGATTATAGTCCTCGCTCTCCCCATCCATTCTTCGTCCATCCACTTCAAATATCCACACGTGTCATATCCCTATAGTACAAAAAAGTGGAGTTAAACTATGGGTGTAATTAATGAATGCAGAACATCGAAAACAATTTATTTTATTTCAAACCTCTTTTGGGCAGACCAGAAACCTACGCTTGAAATCAAATTCGTCCATGCAGACTCTACGAATTGGGGTACACAGGTGCTCGCATGTCTCTCCCTTCTGTATTTCATTGAACTGAGGACTTTGCTCGGACATCGCAATACTACGGTTTACCACAGGGAGGATTTCACCATCCTATTCATAGATACTAGTCGGTCAGTGAACAAATAACGCGCTGCGTTTCATGAGGGACATGGGTGTTGGGTTGACTTACCTGTGTTGGATTTTTCCTTCCGAACAACAGCTGCGATGTGATCTTCCATTCGCCATGCTAGTCGCCCCCACTACCTCCGCCAGTGATGCTTTCATCGCCGATGGCGCCTGTGATGTTGTCAGCACTACCGGCGGGAAGACGAGGATTGCTTCTCGTCCCGGTCAATACTGCAACCCAGTGACCCTCCTTCTTGCCTTCGTGCATGGAAATCTTTCACCCCTTGGAGGCTAGGGCATTGCTCGGGGCGTGATGGTGAACGGTAAAGATAAAGATTTGACAAGGTAATATTTGAAGGTACCGCTTTCAAGGGCCGACAGGTACATTAATTGACTTAATAGTACGATACCACAAATGTTCATAACATTGTAACACACAACTTCAGCATAAATCAGCCAAGTTCAGCAAAATTTAAATTACATAAATCATAATAAAACTAATCTATTCAAAACTAATATATCCCATGTCGCGCCTTCTCCATTATGCGTTGCATCCTCTCCTTCTTGATGTTTTCATGGATGGCTAGCATCACTTGCCTTTATTTTGCTTCAAGACAACCCTGCTCGATGAGGTAGATCTGTCTCCATATGGCTAAGCATGCATACGCGTCCATGCACGCGTACGGGATTTGTGCATCACACAGCTCCACAACCTAGTGTTGGTGATACTCCTTATCGAACAGATTCTTCATCTTGTCATAGAATTCATCAATGATCAATCCAGATACTTCCCTGAGCGAATTCAAAGGTTTGTTTGAGGCATCCGGAACAGCCCATTCGGCCTGGATGTCCTTGTAGTTTGTGACCCTTAAGCCCAAGAGCTCCAACAATTCTTTGTCACGCCAGATGGAAAGACCTATGAATGTATATTGTTCCTTGAGGAGGAACTTCCGCAAGGATGTGCTCACCCTTGGTGACTGGAATACCTGGTAAACGAGATAACTAGAGTCGTCGCAAAGCTGGATGACTATTGCGCTGTCATGCGAGGGAGTGTACTCGAGGTCTATGCCGATGAAGACCAGTTCATACGCTCGCATGTACGCCTCGCTCTCTTGTATCCACGTGTCGACGACGCTGATCTCGTTGGTGTACACAGTGCGGATGGTGCGGCCGCCGTGGCAGTCGAAACGGTGTTCCTGAGTGAACTGGGCTAGTAAGCCCGACATCACCCTCCTGTCACCGCCGAGGTCGCCGACAGATCCAGCGAGAGACATGGTGCTAGTGATAGAAGGATGCGGGGAGAGATTGAGAGTGGAATGGGGAAGGCGATGGAGAGGGGAGTTGGCACCCGCTTAAATCGTGGTGGGAGACGAGGAGGTCGACGAAGCAGTTTGAACGACGGTCATACCAGGCGTGGGCCGTGTTGCCACGATCTGACTGCGCCCCATTCATACAAGGCAGACGAGGAGGCATAGGAAGACTTGACAGTCCGTTGCTTTTTCTTTCTACACACGGAGACGTGACAATGCAGTCCTTTTTTCAACGCACAAAGACTATGAAAGTGCTCTCGGTGTATTGTGGAAGCGCTCATATTGTTTCCGAAGGCTGGTCATGCATATTTTGAAGGCCCTTGCAAATATTTCTGAAGGTGCTCACACTATTCAGGAAAAAAGCATTTGCAGAAAGTTAACAAAGATACAATCACATATTTTTACATAAGCACCATTAATTTGTACATCATCACACCACTTATTGTACATAAATAAGTATAATGCAATAACACACGACATCTTTGACCTAGTACAATCATAGTTAGAACATATGATTGCTCAATCTAAATGAACATACTACTAGTTAAATGTAGACACCCAAGTTGTTGCAATAACACACGACATCTTTGACCTAGTATAATCATAGTTAGAACATATGATCGCTCAATCTAAATGAACATACTAGTAGTTGAATGTACACACCCAGGTTCTTGCAATTCACCACCCGTTGTTTCTATTCCGTCACTTCCAGCTGCTCGAAGATCCCTTGTCGTTGTTCTTATGGGGGCGGAGTCGTTGCCTCAATGGTGGTTGGAGAAGGTGACATAGCTTGTCCTTAATGATTAGGATCCTACAGTACAACTCATAGCCACTACAAAAAATACACTTTTGTCATGATACGTGTTTGTCATAGTAGGTCACATTTCTGTCATGCATGTACATCCATGACGATTTTTTAACAGAATCAAGATAGTCATACCTGTGCTGTCGTAGAACTGTTCCATGACAATACCAAAATTATCATCACGGAAGTGTCCACTTCCATCACGATAAATGGCGCGTCATAGAAGTGCTTTCATCAAGGGTAACCGACACGTGGCATCCACCGTAATAGGTTGCCGTTAAGCTATCGGGTTCCGGTTTGGATCCGATAACCCGTTAACAACCCCGACAAATGGGGATTTTCCATGTGTAAAATTCTCATTCACCGGAGGATCCACGTGTCAGCTCAGCGTTGGGACAGATGTCATCCACTCATAGTACAGGAGGCGCCTATGATACGTCGACACGTGGCAAGGCCCAACAGTGGCCCATTCTGGTGAAAAAGGCCGGCCCAATAAAAATTAGCAGGCTGGCCCATATAAGGCCTACTTGTGTCAGGTCCATTTAAGCCCACGACCCATACGAGATGTGCCAATTCGGCCCGTTAACAATTTGACACCATTGCAGCCCATCATCAGTTCGAGCCCATTAACAGCCCGCTATATATTTGGGCTCAATATCGACCCGATGTGGTTTCGGTATGTTAACGACCCATTCAAGGGATGGGCCAATTTCCAGGATGTACGTCTTTCGGCCTTTTAGCGACCCATTTAAGTGTTGGGCCAATTTCTGGCCTGGTGTGTCTTTCAGCCTGTTAATGGCCCATAAATTAGTTGGGCCATTTGCAGTCGGACGTGAGTTTTGGCCTTTTAACGTCCCATGCTCTTCATGGTCCAATACCAGCCCAGTTTCTCTTTCGGCCTGCTAAAGGCCCACAACACAGTTGGGCCATATACAGTACGGCCTGACTTTCGGCCTCTTAGCGGCCCATGCTCTTCATGGTCCAGTACGAGCCCGCTCTCTCTTTCGGCCTACTAAAGGGCCACAGTATAGTTGGGCCATATGTAGCCCGAACTTAGTATCGGCCTATTAACGGCCCATGAAATCAAATGGGCCCACCCGTTGCCTGCTTCGATGTCGGTCTGTTAACGACCTGGGAGGTAACAGGGCCGAGCATTAATTGTCGGCTCGTTTCAATTATAGCGACCCAATAGAGCTTTCGGCCTGGTTACGGCCCATTAACTTAATGGGCCCACTAAAGTTTGAACATCTCTGTAGGCCCAATTAGATAATTTGAGCCCATTACGACGAGCAATTATGCACAAGACCAAAACCGATCAATCAAAGGCCTATGAGAATTTTGGCCCCTGTGAGCCCATTAGGGAAGCCCATTAAGGGCAGTGGGCTGCTTCCTTCATATAGGGACCACGACTGTTCATGCTAACTAATAATTTCACTGCTTTTTTAGCTTCCTAGCGACCAGATAGCCGGAATGCGAGCCGCGCTAAGCAAAGGTGCGGCATACAAGGAAAAACATTGCACATCCAACATATATTACAGGAAATTACATCCACTGGGCAATCAAAGATTGATGCCAATGCAAATAAATGAACAGAACCTAATGATCTACAACGTCACAATCTACAACCTCAGCGTGGATGACGCCCATAAGCATGTGAGCAAGTTCTTCCTTCTTTGCTACACTGTCTCTGAAAACATTGATCAGTTGTTGTTGTGCAAGAATGTGCACCTCTGATTCCTCCACGATTTCCATCATTTCTTCAGCCAGTAATTGGTTCACAAACATACATTTTTTCTGTTGCATTGGAGACAGAGGAAATTGAACAGATTCAGATGGCGATTTTGGCAAGCTTGTATTATTGATAGTGGAGAATGTCTCAACCAATACATCATAACATAAATTAGGAGAGGAACCGAACAGATTAATCGAGAGTTATTGCCATATTATCTGGCCTAGATTTATTGGAAAGAAACAATGGGGTTGCCTTACTGTTTTCAGAGTTTTTCTTCTTATCTTCAGCAGCCTGCACCAAATTAACACACTAGCATTCCTATCATTAGCCAGGTCAGATAATAGGAAAGCAACATTGACACAACGAACGTTTGGGCAACCAGACCACACCAGCCTACACCAAATTAACACAATATGGCACAACTATCATCAGCCAGGTAAGGTAATACGAATGCAACATTGACACAATGAATGAATGGGCGACCAGAACAGCACTACAATTCAGTAATGTGCATGATATGAGATAGTACACTCATGCAGCTCAGTATGCAAAACTACCAGGCATTTTTTCTTACAAAAATAAACATTGTCGCCTTTAATTATGCATTTTGCTACAACTAAATTTAGATCAGGTAAAGGTTGGATTCACGCTGATTAACCAAATACATGCTGATGTAAAAATATAGTGATATACAACAGGTACTTACATAAGCATTGGAGCACAGAGAATTTCCGCAAGATACTTTCCTCAAATACGATCCTAATGCAGAAAGTCTTCTATACTTTAAGCTTTTTTCTAAAAGAGAGATGGGTAAGAAACATGTAGAAAATATGATCAGAATGCTATAAAATTTCATGATGCGAGGATATGCACACGCTTCTTAGAATGGAGTTGACATATTTTTGTTGGACTGGAGCGGACTAGTTCTTTGGCCACTGGAATCTGCTTATTATCAGTAGGAGTTGGGTTTCTCTGTGCTGGAGCAATATCTATGAACACTGGAGTTGGTTTACTATCTCCTGGCATTTGGATCTTTTGCAAAGACCTTGTTTGTAACCCTTCAGAATCTAACATAGCCGTCTTCCCCTTGCATGACTTATATGACTTATATAGAAGAATGGTGCTTCAATTATAAAACATGATACAACAGAGAGATGGAATAGGTACTGAAGAATAGAAAGGCATGACATATTGACATGTATTCCCTCCATCCGGAAATAAATGGATGGGTCTAGGCGTATTTCACTTCTAGATACATCCATTTTTATCCATTTTTGCGACATGTAATCCGGACGGAGGGAGTATGATGTAAGAGCTAGGGATACGACAGAACAACAGAGTAAAAAACACTACTTGAATGTAAAACTGTATGCCAGCGGAATACATAAAGAAAAACACTAAGGCAACATATGCATGTATGATTGGGAAACTAAGATGGCATTGCAATAGACCACTAGAACAACACTTCAATGTAAAAAACATGGTATGGTAGACAGATGAAGTACATACTGATGAATAACAATGCATAATATATTTAGAAGCATGATGTCCAAACTAAGCAGATGGCATTGCGATAGAGTAGAATGACAATACTTGAATTTGAAAACATGTTATCATGAATGGAATAGGTACTGAAAAACAGGAAGGCATGACATGTTTACGTGCATGATCAGCAGGCTAAGCACATGGCACTGCAATAGAGTAGATGCACTCCAGGACATTATATGCATGATGTACCCATATCACGAACCAAGTTAGAGCAAGGACCTTGTGGGGTGAATAGGATTCATCATCTTTCTGCAAGTCTTCTGAAGAACTGCCTTTACATGTTCCATCATATTGGGTATCAATGACGTCAAGTTTGTTGTCCGTTACATTGCTCCGTGAGGTTCTTGTGGATATATTAGTGTGTGCAATTATATCTGACATGCATGGAAGACAACTAGTAGTTAGATTTATGTAATGAGTGCCTGTAGGAGACGACATATATAGTAGGACTGGGGTTAACTAGTAGCAACAGGTCTCAAAAACTAAAGGGAGAACATAGATGAAAGCTATAGAATATGTATCATTTGTACTTGAGATTAACTAGGTGGCACACAAAAGTATTAAAGAACAACATAGGTAATACTAGAAGTGGTATAATACTATAATCACCAGCCTGTGAGATAGCATTGGCTAATGGATGATAACTATGGAACAACGTTACCTAAAGAACAAGTCTCTTAGCTGAACTATGGAACAACGTTAACTCCTGAACAAGACCCGTAAGAGCTCATCATGAATATAGAGTGAAATGTGATAATCTATCTTCCATGCTTAGATGAATAACAAAGCCACAAATGTTGCACAGAAGTAAGATGAGGGTACAACCTATCTGGCCGCCATCCATAGGAGTGAGCATCACGTGCTGACTTGTCGATGGCCCTGCAGTTGTTGTGGCTGTCCATGTCGGGCACCAGCATTCAATGCAGGGAACTGTTGAGTGGGGACTATAGCTCCCTTCTGGTGTATCCTTCCCTTGTTGGAGCAGCTGCGGTGTGATGTCTACTACGCAACCTTCTCCTTGTAGACGTTGTTGGGCCTCCAAGTGCAGAGGTTTGTAGGACAGTAGCAAATTTCCCTCAAGTGGATGACCTAAGGTTTATCAATCCGTGGGAGGCATAGGTTGAAGATGGTCTCTCTCAAACAACCCTGCAACCAAATAACAAATAGTCTCTTGTGTCCCCAACACACCCAATACAATGGTAAATTGTATAGGTGCACTAGTTCGGCGAAGAGATGGTGATACAAGTGCAATATGGATGATAGATATGAGTATTTGTAATCTTAAAATATAAAAACAACAAGGTAGCAAGCGATAAAAGTGAGCGTAAACGGTATTGCAATGCTAGGAAACAAGGCCTAGGGTTCATACTTTCACTAGTGAAAGTTCTCTCAACAATAATAACATAATTGGATCACATAACTATCCCTCAACATGCAACAAAGAGTCACTCCAAAGTCACTAATAGCGGAGAACAAACGAAGAGATTATGGTAGGGTATGAAACCACCTCAAAGTTATCCTTTCTGATCGATCTATTCAAGAGTCCGTAGTAAAATAACACGAAGCTATTCTTTCCGTTCGATCTATCATAGAGTTCGTACTAGAATAACACCTTAAGACACATATAAACCAAAACCCTAATGTCACCTAGATACTCCAATGTCACCTCAAGTATCCGTGGGTATGATTATACGATATGCATCACACAATCTCAGATTCATCTATTCAACCAACACATAGAACTTCAAAGAGTGCCCCAAAGTTTCTACCGGAGAGTCAAGACAAAAACGTGTGCCAACCCCTATGCATAAGTTCACAATGTTACGAAACCCACAAGTTGATCACCAAAACATACATCAACTGGATCACGTGAATATCCCATTGTCACCACAGATAAACACATGCAAGACATACATCAAGTGTTCTCAAATCCTTAAAGACTCAATCCGATAAGATAACTTCAAAGGGAAAACTCAATCCATTACAAGAGAGTAGAGGGGGAGAAACATCATAAGATCCAACTATAATAGCAAAGCTCGCGATACATCAAGATCGTGCCGAATCAATAACACGAGAGAGAGAGAGAGATCAAACACATAGCTACTGGTACATACCCTCAGCCCTGAGGGTGAACTACTCCCTCCTCGTCATGGAGAGCGCTGGGATGATGAAGATGGCCACCGGTGATGGATCCCCCCTCCGGCAGGGTGCCGGAACAGGGTCCCGATTGGTTTTCGGTGCCTACAGAGGCTTGCGGTGGCGGAACTCCTGATCTATTGTGCTCCTCGATGTTTTTAGGGTATATAGATATATATAGGCGAAAGAAGTCCGTCAGGGGAGCCACGAGGGGCCCACGAGGGTGGGGCGCGCCCAGGGGGCAGGCGCGCCTCCCTGCCTCGTGGCCACCTCGAAGCTTCCCTGACGTCTACTCCAAGTCTCCTAGATTGCTTCCGTTCCAAAAATAACTATCTCGAAGGTTTCATTCCATTTGGACTCCGTTTGATATTCCTTTTCTTCGAAACTAAAATAGGCAAGAAAACAGCTATTTGGGCTGGGCCTCCGGTTAATAGGTTAGTCCCAAAAATAATATAGAAGTGTTTAGTAAAGCCCATAAACATCCAAAACAGATGATATAATAGCATGAATACTTCATAAATTATAGATACGTTGGAGACGTATCAGCATCCCCAAGCTTAATTCCTGCTCGTCCTCTAGTAGGTAAATGATAAAAGAAATATTTTATGGAGTGTGAATGCTAGCAGGTGCACAAGTTTGATCACTGATAATTTCAATCACCTTTTCTAGCATCATCATATGTCATAACAGTAGCTCATCTCATAAAACTTTTCATGATCAAGTAACAAACTATTCACATGTTAAAGCATAGATCATAAACTTTCTTGAAAACTAACAAACTGTGTTATTAGTCATCAAACAATTATAATTCATCTTATTTTCGGGAAGAGTCTATGTCAGAGCTTTGATTTAGCAAACTTCACATACTCAACTATCATTTAGTCTTTCACAATTGCTAACACTCACGCAATATTTATGGGTTCAGAGTTTTAATCAGACATAGAGAAAGATAGGGGCTTATAGATCCACCTCCCAACCTTTTACCTCAAGGGTAATGTCAACAATAATAGTTCATGATGCCTTACATCCAATTGGATATATATATATATATATATATATATATATATATATATATATATATATATATATATATCAGGATCTTTCCAACACAATGTGCTTGCCAAAGGATAAAATGTAAAAAGGAAAGGTGAAGATCACCATGACTCTTGCATAAGGTATAAGACAAGAATAAAATATAGGCCCAGAGGGAAGCAGAGGTTGTCATGCACTTTTATAGTTGGATGCACAAAATCTTAATGCGAAAGAACGTCACTTTATATTGCCACTTGTGATAGGGACCTTTATTATGCAGTCCGTCGCTTTTATTGCTTCCACATCACAAGATCGTATAAAGCTTATTTTCTCCACACTAATAGATCATACATATTTAGAGAGCAATTTTTATTGCATGCACCGATGACAACTTACTTGAAGGATCTTACTCAATCCATAGGTAAGTATGGTGGAGTCTCATGGCAATACTGGTTTAAGGGATGTTTGGAAGCACAAGTAGTATCTCTACTTGGTGCAAAGAATTTGGCTAGCGATACGTCTCCAGCGTATCTATAATTTATGAAGTATTCATGCTATTATATTATCCATCTCGGATGTTTAATGGGCTTTACTATGCACTTTTATATTAATTTTGGGACTAACCTATTAACCGAGAGCCCAGTGCCAGTTTCTGTTTTTTCCCTTCTTTCAGAGTTTCGCAGAAAAAGAATATCAAACGGAGTCCAAACGGAATGAAAACTTTGGGAACATGATTTTCGGAACGAATGTGATCCAGAGGACTTGGACCCTACGTCAAGACATCAACCAGGAGGGCACGAGGTAGGGGGGCGCGCCTACCCCCCTGGGCGTGCCCTCCACCCTCGTGGCTCCCCTTACCGACTTCTTTCACCTATATATATCCATATACCCTAAAACCTTCGGGGAGCAGAATGGATCGGGAGTTCCGTCGCCGCAAGCCTCTGTAGCCACCAAAAACCAATCGGGACCCTATTCCGGCACCCTGCCGGGGGGAACCCTCACCGGTGGCCATCTTCATCATCCCGGCGCTCTCCATGACGAGGAGGGAGTAGTTCACCCTCGGGGCTGAGGGTATGTACCAGTAGCTATGTGTTTGATCTCTCTCTCTCTCGTGTTCTTGATTTGGCACGATCTTGATGTACCGCGAGCTTTGCTATTATAGTTGGATCTTATGATGTTTCTCCCCCTCTACTCTCTTGTAATGGTTTGAGTTTTCCCTTTGAAGTTATCTTATCGGATTGAGTCTTTAAGGATTTGAGAACACTTGATGTATGTCTTGCATGTGTGTATCTGTGGTGACAATGGGATATCACGTGATTCACTTGATGTATGTTTTGGTGATCAACTTGCGGGTTCCGCCCATGAACCTATGCATAGGGGTTGGCACACGTTTTCGTCTTGACTCTCCGGTAGAAACTTTGGGGCACTCTTTGAAGTACTTTGTGTTGGTTGAATAGATGAATATGAGATTGTGTGATGCATATCGTATAATCATGCCCACAGATACTTGAGGTGACATTGGAGTATCTAGGTGACATTAGGGTTTTGGTTGATATTTGTCTTAAGGTGTTATTCTAGTACGAACTCTTGAATAGATCGATCCGAAAGAATAACTTTGAGGTGGTTTCGTACCCTACCATAATCTCTTCGTTTGTTCTCCGCTATTAGTGGCTTTGGAGTGACTCTTTGTTGCATGTTGAGGGATAGTTATGTGATCCAATTATGTTATTATTGTTGAGAGAACTTGCACTAGTGAAAGTATGAACCCTAGGCCTTGTTTCCTAGCATTGCAATACCGTTTACGGTCACTTTTATCATTAGTTACCTTGCTGTTTTTATATTTTCAGATTACAAAAAACAATATCTACCATCCATATTGCACTTGTATCACCATCTCTTCGCCGAACTAGTGCACCTATACAATTTACCATTGTATTGGGTGTGTTGGGGACACAAGAGACTCTTTGTTATTTGGTTGCAGGGTTGCTTGAGAGAGACCATCTTCATCCTACGCCTCCCACGGATTGATAAACCTTAGGTCATCCACTTGAGGGAAATTTGCTACTGTCCTACAAACCTCTGCAGTTGGAGGCCCAACAACGTCTACAAGAAGGTTGTGTAGTAGACATCAAGCTCTTTTCTGGCGCCGTTGCCGGGGAGGCTAGGTAAGCGGCACTCACACCCCGTCAACTAAGCTCTTTTCTGGCGCCGTTGCCGGGGAGGTGAGTGCGTGAAGGTATATCTTTTGATCTTGCAATCGAATATTTTAGTTTCTTGTTTTATCACTAGTTTAGTTTATAAAAGAAAACTACAAAAAAATGGAACTAAGGGTGCCTCATATGCTTCATCTTTTTAATATCTTTCGTGAAAATGATGGGAAGGAAAATTGTGCTCAAGTGCTAGAAGAAGAATGCATTAGAATGTTTGGCACTAAATCTTTGTATGATGAGCATGATTGCAATGTTGTTAGTATGAATTCCTTGAATATCCATGATGCTAATGATATGCAAAGCCACAAGCTTGGGGATGCTATGTTTGATGAAGATGATATGTTTAGTCCCCCAAGTTTTGATGAGCAAATTTATTATGATGAAAGCATGCCTCCTATTTATGATGATTATTGTGATGACACGTATGCTATAAAGAATAAAGATAACCATGAAAATTGTCATCATGATTTTAATTTTCAATTGTATTATGCTTCACATGATAGTTATTTTGTTGAGTTTGCTCCCACCACTATTCATGAGAAGAAATTTGCTTATGTGGAGAGTAATAAAATTTATATGCTTGTAGATCATGAAAAGAATGGTTTATGTGCTGGTTATATGGTTGAATTCATTCATGATGCTACTGAAAATTATTATGAGAGAGGATCATATGCTTCTACATATTGCAATAATATCAAGTTTCCTCTCTATGTGTTAAAAGTTTTAAAGTTATGCTTGTTTTGCCTTCCTATGCTAGTTGATTATTGTTCCCATAAGTTGTTTGATCACAAAATCCCTATGCATAGGAAGTGGGTTAGACTTAAATGTGCTAGTCATATTCTTCATGATGCTCTCTTTATGTTTCAATTCTTATCTTTTATGTGAGCATCATTGAAATCATCATGCCTAGCTAGGGGCGTTAAACGATAGCGCTTGTTGGGAGGCAACCCAATTTTTATTTTAGTTCTTTGCTTTTTGGTTCTGTTTAGTAATAAATAATTCATATAGCCTCTGGTTAGATGTGGTTTTATGTTTTAATTAGTGTCTGTGCCAAGTAGAACCTTTAGGAAGACTTGGGTGAAGTCTTTATGATCTTGCTGTAAAAAACAGAAACTTTAGAGCTCACGAGATTAGCTTCAACTTTTTACTGGAGAGTGATCTTTAGTTGATTCATTTTGCAGATGATTACTAGACAGATTCCTCAGGTCCACCAATTTATTTAATAATTTTTGGAGTTACAGAAGTATACGTTTGATACAGATTACTACAGACTGTTCTGTTTTTTGACAGATTCTGTTTTCTATGTGTTGTTTGCTTATTTTGATGAATCTATGAGTAGTATCGGAGGGTATGAACCATAGATAAGTTGGAATACAGTAGATATTACAGCAATATGAATTTAGAATGAGTTCATTCCAGTACCAAAAGTGGTGATTTATTTTCTTATACTAACGGATCTTACGAGTTTTCTGTTGAGTTTTGTGTTGTGAAGTTTTCAAGTTTTGGGTAAAGATTCGATGGACTATGGAATAAGGAGTGGAAAGAGCCTAAGGTTGGGGATGCCCAAGGCACCCCAAGGTAATATTCAAGGATAACCAAGAGCCTAAGCTTGGGGATGCCCCGGAAGGCATCCCCTCTTTCGTATTCGTTCATCGGTAACTTTACTTGGAGCTATATTTTTATTCACCACATGATATGTGTTTTGCTTGGAGCGTCATGTCATTTTATTTTGTTTTGCTTGCTGTTTGAATAAAATACCAAGATCTGAAATTCTTAAATGGGAGAGAGTCTTCACATAGCTACATAATTATTTAACTACTCATTAATATTCACTTATATCTTTTTGGAGTAGTTTGTCATTTAATCGTGTGCTTCACTTATATCCTATGAGTAAATGGTTGAATGAATTTCATATCATAAATCTGAAATTATATATGTTTCATATGCTTATCCCATGGGGAGTAATACCTTTACATATAAGAAGTAGAGGTGGTAAATTTATTGAAGGTTAGCAAACATTGTATTGGTCACTTGAACAATTCATGAAAGAATATTGAAGGAAGAGAGATTTCACATATAAATATACTATCTTGGACATCTTTTGCAATTGTGAGCACTCATTAAAATATGACATGCTAAAAGGTTGATGTTGGACAAGGAAGACAACGTAATGGGTTATGTTTTCTTATATCCGAAATAAAGTATATTGTCATGGATCGCCCAACACGTTGAGCTTGCATTTCCCCCTCATGCTAGCCAAATTCCTTGCACCAAGTAGAGATACTACTTGTGCTTCCAAACATCCCTTAAACCAGTATTGCCATGAGAGTCCACCATACCTACCTATGGATTGAGTAAGATCCTTCAAGTAAGTTGTCATCAGTGCATGCAATAAAATTGCTCTCTAAATATGTATGATCTTTTAGTGTGGAGAAAATAAGCTTTATACGATCATTGTGATATGGAAGAAATAAAAGCGACGGACTGCATAATAAAGGTCCTTATCACAAGTGGCAATATAAAGTGACGTTCCCTCGCATTAAGATTTGTGCATCCAACTATAAAAGCGCATGACAACCTCTGCTTCCCTCTGCAAAGGGCCTATCTTTTATCATTGTGTTTTACCTTATGCAAGAGTCATGGTGATCTTCACCTTTCCTTTTTACACTTTATCCTTTGGCAAGCACCTTGTGTTGGAAAGATTCTGATATATATATATATATATATATATATATATATATATATCCAATTGGATGTAAGGCATCATGAACTATTATTGTTGCCATTACCCTTGAGGTAAAAGGTTGGGAGGCGAATCTATAAGCCCCTATCTTTCTCTATGTCTGATTAAAACTTTGAACCCATAAATATCGCGTGAGTGTTAGCAATTATGAAAGACTAAATGATAGTTGAGTATGTGGAGTTTGCTAAATCAAAGCTCTGACATAGACTCTTCCTGAAAATAAGATGAATTGTAATTGTTTGATGACTAATAACATGGTTTGTTAGTTTTCAAGAAAGTTTATGATCTATACTTTAACATGTGAATAGTTTGTTACTTGATCATGAAAAGTTCTATGAGTTAAGCTACTTTTATGACATATAATGATGCTAGAAAAGGTGATTGAAATTATCATTAATCAAACTTGTGCACCTGCTAGCATTCACACTTCATAAATTATTTCTTTTATCATTTACCTACTTGAGGACGAGCAGGAATTAAGCTTGGGGATGCTGATACGTCTCCAACGTATCTATAATTTATGAAGTATTCATGCTATTATATTATCCATCTCGGATGTTTAATGGGCTTTACTATGCACTTTATATTAATTTTGGGACTAACCTATTAACCCAGAGCCCAGTGCCAGTTTCTGTTTTTTCCCTTGTTTCAGAGTTTCGCAGAAAAAGAATATCAAACGGAGTCCAAACGGAATGAAACCTTCGGGAACGTGATTTTCGGAACGAACGTGATCCAGAGGACTTGGACCCTACGTCAAGACATCAACCAGGAGGCACGAGGTAGGGGGCGTGCCTACCCCCTTGGACGCGCCCTCCACCCTCGTGGGCCCCTCGTGGCTCCCCTTACCGACTTCTGTCGCCTATATATATCCATATACCCTAAAACCTTCGGGGAGCAGAATACATCGGGAGTTCCGCCGCCGCAAGCCTCTGTAGCCACCAAAAACCAATCGGGACCCTGTTCCGACACCCTGCCGGAGTGGGGAACCCTCATCGGTGGCCATCTTCATCATCTCGGCGCTCTCCATGACGAGGAGGGAGTAGTTCACCCTCGGGGCTGAGGGTATGTACCAGTAGCTATGTGTTTGATCTCTCTCTCTCGTGTTCTTGATTTGGCACAATCTTGATGTACCGCGAGCTTTGCTATTATAGTTGGATCTTATGATGTTTCTCCCCCTCTACTCTCTTGTAATGGATTGAGTTTTCTCTCTGAAGTTATCTTATCGGATTGAGTCTTTAAGGATTTGAGAACACTTGATGTATGTCTTGCATGTGTGTATCTGTGGTGACAATGGGATATCACGTGATTCACTTGATGTATGTTTTGGTGATCAACTTGCGGGTTCCGCCCATGAACGTATGCATAGGGGTTGGCACACGTTTTCGTCTTGACTCTCCGGTAGAAACTTTGGGGCACTCTTTGAAGTACTTTGTGTTGGTTTAATAGATGAATATGAGATTTTGTGATGCATATCGTATAATCATGCCCATGGATACTTGAGGTGACATTGGAGTATCTAGGTGACATTAGGGTTATTGTTGATATGTGTCTTAAGGTGTTATTCTAGTACGAACTCTTGAATAGATCGATCCGAAAGAATAACTTTGAGGTGGTTTCGTACCCTACCATAATCTCTTCGTTTGTTCTCCGCTATTAGTGGCTTTGGAGTGACTCTTTGTTGCATGTTGAGGGATAGTTATGTGATCCAATTATGTTATTATTGTTGAGAGAACTTGCACTAGTGAAAGTATGAACCCTAGGCCTTGTTTCCTAGCATTGCAATACCGTTTACGCTCACTTTTATCATTAGTTGCCTTGCTGTTTTTATATTTTCAGATTACAAAAACCTATATCTACCATCCATATTGCACTTGTATCACCATCTCTTCGCCGAACTAGTGCACCTATACAATTTACCATTGTATTGGGTCTGTTGGGGACACAAGAGATCTTTGCTATTTGGTTGCAGGGTTTCTTGAGAGAGACCATCTTCATCCTATGCCTCCCACAGATTGATAAACCTTAGGACATCCACTTGTGGGAAATTTGCTACTGTCCTACAAACCTCTGCACTTGGAGGCCCAACAACGTCTACAAGAAGAAGGTTGTGTAGTAGACATCAGCTAGCATGAGGGGGAAAGGCAAGCTCGGCATGTTGAATGATCCATGACAATATACTTTATTTCGGATATAAGAAAACATAACCCATTACGTTGTCTTCCTTGTCCAACATCAACCTTTTAGCATGTCATATTTTAATGAGTGCTCACAATCATAAAAGATGTCCAAGATAGTATATTTATATGTGAAATCTCTCTTCCCTCAATATTCTTTCATGAATTGTTCAAGTGACCAATACAATGTTTGCTAACCTTCAATAAATTTACCATCTCTACTTCTTATATGTGAAGTCATTACTCCCCATGGGACAAGCATATGAAACATAAATAATTTCAGATTTATGAAATTCGCTCATCCAACTATTTACTCATAGGATATAAGTGAAGCACACGAGTAAATGACAAACTACTCCAAAAAGATATAAGTGAAGATCAATGAGTAGTTAAATAATTATGTAGCTATGTGAAGACTCTCTCTCACTTAAGAATTTCAGATCTTGATATTTTATTCAAATAGCAAGCAAAACAAAATAAAATGACATTCTAAGAATAGCAAACATCACGTGAAGAAGCTAAAACTTAGGATCAACCGATACTAACCGATAGTTGTCGAAGAAGAAAGGTGGGATGCCAACCGGGGCATCCCCAAGCTTAGACGCTTGATACTTCTTGAAATATTATCTTGGGATGCCTTGGGCATCCCCAAGCTTGAGCTTTTGTGTCTCCTTAATTACTCTCATATCACGGTCTCCCTAAATCTCAAAAGCTTCATCCACACAAAACTCAACAAGGACTTGTGAGATAAGTTAGTATAAACCAATGCAAAAAACCTTATCATACTCTACTGTAGAAAATCACTAAAATTATTATTGAACATTTCATACTAAATACCTCTGCATATTTAATATTCATATCCTCAAATAGAATCATTAAAGAAGCAAAGATATGCAAACAATGCAGACATAACAGCAATCTGCCTAAACAGGACAGTCTGTAAAGAATGCAGCAAGATCCACACTTCCCTAGCTCCAAAAATTATGAAATAAAATTCCCACTGTAGTAAATTTATCAGATCTTATTATGCAAAAGGTTTAAACATTTTATCACATTCTGACTTTTCTAGGGAATTTTTGCAACAGCGGTAAACTTTCTGTTTTCAAATAGCAACATTAAGACTTGTAAAATAGGCATAGTAAAGGCTATCAATGCCACTTTTATTGAAATAAAAGATGCAAAACATTGTTCTAAATAACAGCAAGCAAATCCTAACAAAATAAATTGACGCCCCAAGCAAAACACATATCATGTCATGAATAAAAATATAGCTCCAAGTAAAGTTACTGATGAACAAAGACGAAAGAGGGGATGCCTTCCGGGGCATCCCCAAGCTTAGGCTCTTGGTTGTCCTTGAATATTGCCTTGGGGTGCCTTGGGAATCCCCAAGCTTAGGCTCTTGCCACTCCTTATTCCATAGTCCATCGAATCTCTACCCAAAACTTGAAAACTTCACAACACAAAACTCAACAGAAAACTCGTAAGCTCCATTAGTATAAGAAAATAAATCACCACTTAGGTACTGTTGTGAACTCATTCTAAATTCATATTTGTGTTAAACCTTCTGTATTCCAACTACTCTATGGTTCATACCCTCCGATACTACTCATAGATTCATCAAAATAAGCAAACAACACATAGAAAACAGAATCTGTCAAAAACAGAACAGTCTGTAGTAATCTGCATCAAACGCAAACTTCTAGAACTCAGAACAATCTGCCAAAATAGGACGACCTAGATAATTTGATTATTGATCTACTGCAATTGGAATCAGTATTTTATCATTTTCTGGTGATTTTTAACAATTGTTTTCGTGAGCAGAAAGTTTCTGTCTTTTTCAGCAAGATCAAATAATTATCATCTAAGAAGATCCTATAGGTCTTACTTGGCACAAACACTAATTAAAACATAAAACCACATCTAACCAGAGTCTAGATGATTTATTTATTACTAAACAGGAACAAAAAGCAAGGAACAAAAATAAAATTGGGTTGCCTCCCAACAAGCGCTAACGTTTAACGCCCCTAGCTAGGCATGATGATTTCAATGATGCTCACATAAAAGATAAGAATTGAAACATAAAGAGAGCATCATGAAGAATATGACTAGCACATTTAAGTCTAACCCACTTCCTATGCATAGGGATTTTGTGAGCAAACAACTTATGGGAACAATAATCAACTAGCATAGGAAGGCAAAACAAGCATAACTTCAAAACTTTAAGCACATAGAGAGGGAACTTGATATTATTGCAATTCCTACAAGCATATATTCCTCCCTCATAATAATTTTCAGTAGCATCATGAATGAATTCAACAATATAACCAGCACCTAAAGCATTCTTTTCATGATCTACAAGCATAGAAATTTTATTACTCTCCACATAAGCAAATTTCTTCTCATGAATAGTAGTGGGAGCAAACTCAACAAAATAACTATCATGTGATACTTTATTCACATAATCAATTTGAGCATTAAAATCATGATGACAAGTTTCATGGATATCATTACTGTTTATAGCATAAATTTCATCACAATAATCATCATAGATAGGAGGCATGCTATCATCATAAAATATTTGCTCATCAAAACTTGGGGGACAAAAAGTATCATCTTCATAAAACATAGCTTCCCCAAGCATGCGGCTTTGCATATCATTAGCATCATGGATGCTCAAAGAATTCGTACTAACAACATTGCAATCATGCTCATCATTCAAAGATTTAGTGCCAAACATTCTAATGCATTCTTCCTCTAGCAATTGAGCACAGTTATCGGAATCCTTATTTTCACGGAACACATTAAAAAGATGAAGCATATGAGGCACCCTCAATTCCAATTTTTTGTAGTTTTCTTTTATAAACTAAACTAGTGATAAAACAAGAAACTAAAAGATTCGATTGAAGATCTAAAGATATACCTTCAAGCACTCACCTCCCCGGCAACGGCACCTGGAAAGAGCTTGATGTCTACTACGCAACCTTCTCCTTGTAGACGTTGTTGGGCCTCCAAGTGCAGAGGTTTGTAGGACAGTAGAAAATTTCCCTCAAGTGGATGACCTAAGGTTTATCTATCCGTGGGAGGCGTAGGTTGAAGATGGTCTCTCTCAAACAACCCTGCAACCAAATAACAAACAGTCTCTTGTGTCCCCAACACACCCAATACAATGGTAAATTGTATAGGTACACTAGTTCGGCGAAGAGATGGTGATACAAGTGCAATATGGATGATAGATATGAGTATTTTTAATCTTAAAATATAAAAACAACAAGGTAGCAAGCGATAAAAGTGAGCGTAAACGGTATTGCAATGCTAGGAAACAAGGCCTAGGGTTCATACTTTCACTAGTGCAAGTTCTCTCAACAATAATAACATAATTGGTTCACATAACTATCCCTCAACATGCAACAAAGAGTCACTCCAAAGTCACTAATAGCGGAGAACAAACGAAGAGATTATGGTAGGGTACGAAACCACCTCAAAGTTATCCTTTCTGATTGATCTATTCAAGAGTCCGTAGTAAAATAACACGAAGCTATTCTTTCGGATCGATCTATTCAAGAGTTCGTACTAGAATAACACCTTAAGACACAGATCAACCAAAACCCTAATATCACCTAGATACTCCAATGTCACCTCAAGTATCCGTGGGTATGATTATACGATATGCATCACACAATCTCATATTCATCTATTCAACCAACACATAGAACATCAAAGAGTGCCCCAAAGTTTCTACCGGAGAGTCAAGACGAAAACGTGTGCCAACCCCTATGCATAAGTTCACAATGTTACGAAACCCGCAAGTTGATCACCAAAACATACATCAAGTGGATCACATGAATATCCCATTGTCACCACAGATAAACACATGCAAGACATACATCAAGTGTTCTCAAATCCTTAAAGACTCAATCCGATAAGATAACTTCAAAGGGAAAACTCAATCCATTACAAGAGAGTAGAGGGGGAGAAACATCATAAGATCCAACTGTAATAGAAAAGCTCGCGATACATCAAGATCGTGCCAAATCAAGAACACGAGAGAGAGAGAGAGAGAGAGAGATCAAACACATAGCTACTGGTACATACCCTCAGCCCCGAGGGTGAACTACTCCCTCCTCGTCATGGAGAGCGCCGGGATGATGAAGATGGCCACCGGTGATGGATCCCCCCTCCGGCAGGGTGCCGGAATAAGGTCCCGATTGGTTTTCGATGGCTACAGAGGCTTGCGACGGCGGAACTCCCGATCTATTGTGCTCCCCGATGTTTTTAGGGTATATGGATATATATAGGCGAAAGAAGTCGGTCAGGGGAGCCACGAGGGGCCCACGAGGGTGGGGGTGCGCCCAGGGGGCAGGCGCGCCTCCCTGCCTCGTGGCCACCTCGAAGCTTCCCTGACGTCTACTCCAAGTCTTCTAGATTGCTTTTGTTCCAAAAATAACTCTCCCGAAGGTTTCATTCCGTTTGATATTCCTTTTCTTCGGAACACTGAAATAGGCAAGAAAACAACAATTTGGGCTGGGCCTCCGGTTAATAGGTTAGTCCCAAAAATAATATAAAAGTGTTTAGTAAAGCCCATAAACATCCAAAACAGATGATATAATAGCATGAATACTTCATCACGGTGATAAGGAAGACAGTGTGGCTGAAGATGCAGAAAACGCATAATGTTAAGAACGACACATATCTCTGATCTTAAGAAATACCCTAAGAGATCAACAGTAAGGTACGAGAGTGGTCACACGTCTGTTGACTGAAGACTAAATTGGGGTCACATGATTTTATTTTATTTTGGCACTGTCCGATCTACGCCGGATGGCTTGATGGCCGTCTTGTGCCTCCCGGCTGACACTGTTCAGAATATTTCCCGAAGAGCCAGCGACCACTGGCAGAGCAACCTGCCTCCACCATCCATGGCCACGAGAGCTTTGACCAAAACCCCGCTCCCCGCCCCACCGCACTGCCGTGGTCGCGCCATCCCCGGCCAATCCACAAGGACTCGCCGTCATCCAGATCCGGTAACGGCAGTACCTTCAACCCACGCAACTCTAAGATAGCCATCTAAGCGTTGCTTCCGTGGCGAACTTGTGCCCCCGCACCCTTACTTAGACACCAGCCAACCGACAACCTAGGAGCTCCGCCGCCTCGAGGGGTGCTGCTTCCCATGGGGAATCGATTGGCCCCGAATAAAAATTCAGACAACTGACGCCTAAATAAAGTGATTTGGGATGACTGTACGACCTATCTTGCGGCCCGGTGAAGTAGGCAGCTCCAGCTGCCGAGTCGGTGACGCCGACGCGGTTGCGGTGGCTACTGGCGGCAGGAAAGCAGAGATGTCGCGATGGTCGACGGCTACGGGGAAGCAGCATCGGGGCCCTGGACACATCCGAAGTTGGAGCCGCTCCGGCGCCGTGCGCAACGGTGGGGGTGCGGCTCCGGTACGGTTCACGCGGCCGCCGTCGAGGCAGCTCCGGTAGCACGGAGTAAGAGGCACACGGCCCAGTGCACGACGGCAAACGGACATCGTCTCCGGCATTGGGGAGGAGGGCGGTGATAACAGCTTGAACTACGTCGGTATTTCCCCAAAGAGGAAGGGATGATGCAGCACACCTACGGTAGGTATTTCCCTCAGTGATGAGACCAAGGTTATCAAACCAGTAGGAGAACCACGCAACACCACGTAAACAGCTCCTGCACACAAAGAACAAATACTTGCAACCCGACGTAAGAGAGGGGTTGTCAATCCCTCACGGGTAAAAAGATAGGTAAAATTATAGTAGATTGGATAAATAGATCTCACGGGAACGCGAGATAAAATAAATAATAATAAATTGCAGCAAGGTATTTTTGGGTTTTTGGATTAATAGATCTGAAAATAAAAGCAAATAAAAATAGATCGCGAAGGCAAATATAATAAAGAAGAGACCCGGGGGCCGTAGCTTTCACTAGTGGCTTCTCTCGAGAAAAATAGCAAATAGTGGGTAAACAAATTACTGTTGGGCAATTGATAGAACTTCAAATAATCATGATGATATCCAGGCAATGATCATTATATAGGCATCGTATCCAAGATTAGTAAACCGACTCCTGCCTGCATCTACTACTATTACTCCACACATCGACCGCTATCCAGCATGCATCTAGTGTATTAAGTTCATGGAGAAATGGAGTAATGCAATAAGAACGATGACATGATGTAGACAAGATCTATTTATGTAGAAATAGACCCCATCTTGTTATCCTTAATAGCAACGATACATACGTGTCGGTTCCCCTTCTGTCACTGGGATCAAGCACCGTAAGATCGAACCCATCACAAAGCACATCTTCCCATTGCAAGATAAATAGATCAAGTTGGCCAAACAAAACCCAAATATCGGAGAAGAAATACGAGGCTATAAGCAATCAT
The DNA here is from genome assembly GCF_018294505.1 of Triticum aestivum. Taxonomy (NCBI): domain Eukaryota; kingdom Viridiplantae; phylum Streptophyta; class Magnoliopsida; order Poales; family Poaceae; genus Triticum; species Triticum aestivum. Next base: position 58,549,194 of record NC_057805.1, read on the forward strand.
GCATATAAGATATCAAAAGACTCAAATAACTTTCATGGATAAAAACATAGATCTAGTCATAAACTCAGAGTTCATCGGATCCCAACAAACACACGGCAAAAAGTGTTACATCATATGGATCTCCAAGAGACCATTGTATTGAGAATCAAACGAGAGAGAGGAGGCCATCTAGCTACTAACTACAGACCCAAAGGTCTACAGTGGAAATAAGGGTAAAATGATTCCCTTCAATGGAAAATTAGGATAAAATGATTTTGAAATCATTTTGGTATTTTAAAAAAAATGATTTTTTTGTTGAGTTTTATTGCAACAGTAGCTCTGTTTGCTTTATTTAAATATTTGTTGATTTTATTTGGACTGGAAAATATGTTCATGTTTTAGGATTTCTTTTTCTGAAAAGTTTGATATATTATATTCCTATATAATATTTTCTTATTTGCTCTTTATTTCAGTTTTCCTTGTCTATGTTTATAAAAAAAACTGGCGAAGCCCAGCCGCACCAGGCCCAGCCTCCTCCACGACCCAACAGGGTCATCTTCCTCCTACGAACCTTCAGAAGCAGAATGCACACACGCACCCCACCCCGCGCTCCATCCCCTTCCCTCCTTCCCCTTTTCCAAGAATCCTCTGAATGGATCCACCTCCTTCCCCTACACCTCCTTCTCCAAGTAAAAGGCCATTAATGCCCCAGATTTTCTCGCCGGAGATCCGAACTTGCCTTTTTTTTGCTCGCCATGGCTGCACGCAGATGGCCACCCCCTCGCCCTATAAATACCTCCCTCGTGTTTCCCTCTTTCCCCTCGCACAAAGCCCTCTCCTATGGGAGCTTATCCCCCTCCCTATCCCCCCATAATTACTCATCGGAGTTCATAAACTCCGGCGGCTTCTCCGTGGCCGCCCGAGGCGGGGTTGGTACTTCCTCGGCCTCCCCTGAGTTCACTGAGATCTCCTCTGCACCGTCCCGTGCTCTCCTTCCTCTAGGAGCCCCTACAACCTCGGATTCGTTCTTCTTCCCCAACTCCGGCGACTACTCCGGTGAGATCAAAGAAATCCCGTAATTCTTTTTTTCAGAAAAGTAGCGATCTTAGAAAATTCATATCTAGTAGTATACATATCCAAATTGAGTGGTTCTTTTTGCGTTGTGTCACAAATTTGTTAAAGTTTCTGTTTCTGCAATTGGATTTCAAATTTGAGTAGTTTAAAATTGAATTTGATGAAATTTGTTCAAATTAGTAATTTGGCCATAACTTGAGTTTTATAAAATATTTTTGATTGATTCTTTTTGCTACTGCCTTGTTATTGTTTTGTTTATCCAGTGGCATATAGTTATTTATTTTTAGTTTATTTGAAATTAGGTGTTTAGCAAAACAGTACTGTTTTAGTTATAGTTTTGTTTTAAGTCTTTTCTTTATTGCTTTTATTAGTTTTAAATTATTTCTTTTTGTCACTCTTGAAAAATTTAGTTTAGTTTCTGTTAGTCAACAAAAGAAAATTTTGTTTTTGTTTTAAAATTTTATTTTACTTAGTTTTGTAGGAAAACTTGTTTAGGTCATAGTTAGTGTTTCATAAAAGCTTTTTATTTGTTTCTTTTTGCAAATAAAATTTTATGAAAAATACCTTCTGTTAAATTAGTTGTTTTACTTTGTATTTTCTGTTAATTTATTAGTTTAGTGTTTTAATTGTTGTTAAGTTTTTACTTAGGACAAAACTGTTTTATGTTATGTCTTAGAGTTTTCTTTAGTAGTTTTGTTGTGTAGTTTTCCTTTGTTTTTATTTGGTGTCCCTTGTTGATTTGCATTTTATTTGTTGGTTTTATTATGAGTGTTAGAATTGCTTGCTAGTATGTTTGCTTATATGAATGCTATGTTTGACTATATAGATTTTCAACGGAGTGACGAATAGTTCTACCAAGTCATTATTCTGAGAGTGTTGTTATCTTCATCAAGTAATACCAGGCAAGTTCACTTTGACCATGTTTTTCATACCTATGTTTTATTGCATTTAGTGTCATCTTTGCAACAATCCCTCCAGTAGTGATATTGAATTCTTGTAGTTGAGTAGTATGCATGAGGTAGGAACCCATCACCCTGTTACCAAGCCCGGGACGTTATTTATTTTAATGCTACGCTATAGTAGACGGGGTTTGGTATGAGTGCACGAGAGTGGTGTGAAGAAGGAGGACTCTACGTCAATGACAACAACTCCATGATGGCATATGCGAGGACTGCATCTTCAAGGCCTCAAGACTTCAAGACTCGAGACAAGAATTCAATACACACTACTGGGTGAAGGACGGTTGACGGGCACCCTGGGGAAACCAGTGGATGGCCGGGATGCATGGAGAAGCGCCATGACATCTTGCGGAAAGCTTCACCCAGACTCAAAGAGATGGAAGAATACTTCATGCCTGGAAGCTTACCTGTGCAACCGCAAGTCACTATGGGCTCTGGCTTGGTTGACCTTAGTTGTGACTCTGGATGGGACGGTGCTAGCAGATGTAGAACTACGGTAGGATTGGATGAGCACCGGACAGTGGTCAGAGGAACTCTTTGGAAGACCATGTTTCGGTCATCTTGTTCTCAAACACCCTGAAGTGCGAGAACGTAAAAAGAGGGATCGAATCTTGCGGGTAAAGTGTACAAACCTCTGCAGAGGGTTTAAACCTAATCGATTAGCCGTGTCCCCGGTTACGGACAATTTGAGCCTCTAGACTTGGATCTATCTCGGAACTCTCAACACCGGACTGATAACATAATTGTGGGCAACTTATGATGATTTGGGCCATGAGACATCGGTTGGCGGAACCATGTCATGATAGGAAACTCCGTAGTATAGACTCCTGAATTTCTTTGATGTAGGGAAAATAAAACCAGCTTTTATGCAAAACAAAACTCAGACACAGAGCCACAAAGCCATATTGCATATAGTATAGTTTTATCATGTGTTTTCTCATGTTGTGATCTTGCCGGTACATTCAATGTACTGACCTACACGGCTGCAATGTATCATGTTGCAGATACTTTCTTCCAACGAGTAAGAGTACGGTACAGGGTTACGGTCTACACTCAACCTGCCGATGGCGTTGATGGGACTCCACACCCGACTATTTGTTTCCGCTGTGACTTATGAGGTATATATCAGTTTTACGTTATTTATACATGTGATTGCACTTTGATATATACATTGATGTACTGTGTGTGCCAGCATACTGATCCAGGGATGGCACAGAAACATAGAGACTTGACCGTCTGAGGTCGGGTCGCTACAGCACCACAAGTAGGATGTAATTTCATTGCATAACTATTGACTTTCGTGCTTGCATAGGTAATCACAAACCTTAACACCAATATTCTTACTAAAGCATAATAACTCATCAACATGACTCACATATTATATCAACATATCTCAAAACTATTACAAGGAATCAAGTTTATTTTGTCTAATGATCTTGATGAAAGTTTTTATTATATGCTCCTTGGATATCTATCACTTTGGGACTAGTTTCATATGTTGCTTTTGATAGCTCAAACAAATCTAAGTGAAGAACATGAGCATAAAAATTTTCTTCTCTCAAAATAATTTAAGTAAAGCAAGAGAGAATTCCTTAAAAAATTTACTATCTCTCAAATAAATCTAAGTGAATCATGAGATCATTTCTTCATAAAAATACTAAAGCACACCGTGCTCAAAAATATATAAGTGAAGCACTAGAGCAATTCCATAGCTCAAGAAGATTTAAGTGAAGCATAGAGAGCAATTCTAACAAGTCATGGCATAATTTTGGCTCTCTCAAATAGGTGTGTCCAGCAAGGATTCATGACGAAGAACACAAAGCAATACAAACAAAGACTCATATCAGACAAGACGCTCCAAGAAAAACTCATAATATGTGACGAATAAAAATATAGTTTCAAGTAAAATACCGATGGTTGTTAGAAGAAAGAGGGGATGCCACTCGGGGCATCCCAAGCTTAGTTGCTTGATACTTCCTGGATATTATCTTGAGGTGCCTCGGGCATCCCCAAGCTTAGCCTTTTGCTAATCCTTATTCCTTCATACATCAAAAGTTCACCCAAAACTTGAAAACTTCAATCACACAAAACTTAACAAAACCTTCGTGAGATCCATTAGTATAAGAAAGCAAATCACTACTATAAGTACTGTTGCAAACCCATTCATATTTTATCTTTGCATTATATCTACTGTATTCCAAGTTTTCTATGGCAAAAACTCTTCAAAAAAACCATAGAATCATCAAAACAAGCACACAACGCAAAGAAAACAGAGCAGTCTGTAGCAACTGGATATTTCGAATACTTATGTAACTACAAAACTTCTAAAAAATTAGGACGACATGAGCAATTTGTATATTAATCTTCTGCATAAAAATAGTATTTTATCGCGCTTCTGTTAAAAATGAGAATTATTTTTCTGGGCGCAAAAGTTTCTGGTTTTCAGCAAGATCAAATCAACTATCACCCAACATGATCCCAAACGCTTTGCTTGGCACAAAAACTAATTAAAACACAAAAAACACAATCATAACAGTAGCATAATTTTGCAAACACTCAAGAACAGAAAAAACAAAAATATATTTTATTCATTGGGTTGCCTCCCAACAAGCGTTATTGTTTTATGCCCCTAGCTAGGCATAATGCAAGGGATCAGGTATTGTCATCTTTGTTTATAGATCCATATGATGCCCTCATGATTGATTCATATCGTGGCTTAATTATAGTTCTAGGGAAGTGCTCCATTCCCTTCCTTAGTGGAAATTGAAATTTAATATTGCATTCTTTCATATCAATCACGACACCAATAGTACGGCCTACCAAGAATAATTGGACAAGACGGATTGCAATCAATATCAAGAACAATAAAGTCTATGGGCACATAATTCCTATTTGCAATAATAAGAACATCATTAATTCTTCACATAGGCTTTTAAATAGTAGAATCCGCCAAGTGCAAATTTAGAGAACATTCTTCAATATCGGTAAGACCAAGCACATCACATAAAGATTTCAGAATTGTAGAAACACTAGCACCCAAGTCATATAAAGCAAAACACTCATAATTTTTAATCTTGAATTTGATAGTAGGTTCCCATTCATCATGCAATTTTCTAGGAATTGAAATCTCTAATTCCAACTTTTCTTCAAAAGCTTTCATCATAGCATCAACATATGTTTACTAAAATCTTTATTTTGTTCATAAGCATGGAGTGAATTTATCATGGATTGCAACAAAGAAATACAATAAATCAAAGAGCAACTATCATTATTAAAGTCTTTGTAATACAAAATAGCGGGCACATCACTAGTTAAAGTTTTGACCACTTCAAACCCACTTTTATCAATTTTCTCAACAAGATTTTCACCCTCCGAATTATCGGGACGCTTCTAGCTAAAGTTGACTCTTCTTCATTACCTTTATTATCAATCTTAATCTTACTAAACAAGGAATCAACAGAAGAAACACCAATTGTTTTAAGATCTTCATCACTATTATGAAAGCAATCACTAGAAACAACTTTTTCTAAAAATTCTCTTCTAGCTCTAAGCATAGCGGTTCTTTTCTTACTTTCATCCATAGAAACACAAAGAGCCTTAATTGATTCCTCAACTTTAGGCACAAAATTTTCATCTTGAGATTTTCTACATCATGAGAAATTCTATCAATACTTCTAGACATATCCTCAATCTTATTCAGCTTTTCTTCTATTGTAGCATTAAAAACTTTTTGAGTATTGATAAATTCTTTAATATTATTCTCAGGATCAGAGGTGTTCCTATTATTATTATAAGAAGGATTACCATAGGAATTACCATAATTATTAGAGGAATTAGTAGGAAAAGGCCTAGGATTAAAATTACCTCTATAAGCATTGTTATTGAAATTGTTTCGAGAGATAAAATTCACATCTACGGCATCACTATTTTGCTCAATCAAAGTAGACAAAGGCACATCATTAAAATCAATAGGAGCACTTTGATATGTCTCCAACGTATCTATGATTTTTGATTGTTCCATGCTGTTTTATTATCAATATTGGATGTTTTATAATCATTTTATAGTCATTTTATATCATGTTTTGGTACTAACCTATTGACATAGTGCCAAGTGCCAGTTGCTATTTTTTCCATGTTTTTTACATCGCAGGAAATCAATATCAAACGAAGTCCAAATGCCACGAAACTCCACGATGATTTTTTATGGGCCAAAAGGAAGAAGTTGGGCCCTAGTTGCACCTGGGGGAGTCCCGAGGAGGGGACAACCCACCGGGGCGCGCCAGGAGGCCCAGGCACGCCCTGGTGGGTTGTGCCCACCTCGGGTGCCCCCCCCCCCCCGGACCGCCTCTTTGCTCTATAAATACCCCAAAATCCCAGAACCCTAGAAGTGTCGACGAAATATTCATCAAGCCGCCACAGAGACCAGAACCACCAGATCTAATCTAGACACCATCACGGAGGGGTTCACCACCTCCATTGGTGCCTCTCCGATGATGCATGAGTAGTTCTTTGTAGACCTTCGGGTCCGTAGTTAGTAGCTAGATGGCTTTCTCTCTCTTGCTGAATTCTCAATACAATGGTCTCTTGGAGATCCATATGATGTAACTCTTTTGCTGTGTGTTTGTTGGGATCTGATGAACTTCGAGTTTATGATCAGTCATATCTTTTTATATCCATGAAAACTATTTGAGTTTCTTCGATCTCTTATATGCATGATCTCTTATAGCCTCGCATTTCTTCTCTGATATTTGGGTTTTTTTTGGCCAACTTGACCTATTATCTTGCAATGGGAAGAGGTGCCCGGCAGTGGGTTCGATCTTACGGTGCTTGATCCCAGTGACAGAAAGGGAACCGACACGTATGTATCGTTGCTACTAAGGATAAAAAGATGGGATCTATATCTACCGCCATAAATAAACGGATCTTGTCTACATCATGTCATCGTTCTTATTGCATTACTCCATTTTTCCATGAACTTAATACACTAGATGCATGCTGGATAGCGGTCGATGTGTGGAGTAATAGTAGTAGATGCAGGCAGGATTCGGTCTACTAATCTTGGACGTGATGCCTATGTAATGATCATTGCCTGGATATCGTCATAATTATTTGAGGTTCTATCAATTGCCCAACAGTAATTTGTTTACCCACCGTTTGCTATCTTTCTCGAGAGAAGCCACTAGTGAAATCTACGCCCCCGGGTCTTCTTTCTCATATATTTGCTTTGCGATCTATTTTATTTGCACTTTTTATTCAGATCTATTAAACCAAAAATACAAAAATACTTTGCTGCACTTTATTCTATTTGCGATCCATTTATTCAATCTATTACAACTTTCTCCCGTCAACACGCAATTTCTGGCGCCGTTACCCGAAAGGGATTGACAACCCCTTTAACATGTCGGGTTGCGAGGTGTTGTTATTTGTGTGCAGGGGCTGTTTACGTTGTGTTGCTTGGTTCTCCTACTGGTTCGATAACCTTGGTTTCATGTCTGAGGGAAATACCTACCGCCGCTGTGCTGCATCATCCCTTCCTCTTTGGGGAAATACGGACATATCTTCAAGCGACATCAAAAGGAATTTCTGGCGCCGTTGCCGGGGAGGATCATCAACATAACTAGGTTCCTAATCACAAATCTCATCTCTTCACAATATACATTATTTTCCATTTGCCTCTCATTTTCCTCTCCCCCACTTCACAAAAATTTGTCGTTTTATTCGCCCTCTTTTTCATTCGCCTTTTTCTTGCCAGATCTCTTATTTGCTTGTGTGACCATGTTTCTTCTATTTGCTTGCATCTTCGCTTGCTAAAAATCTATTGATATGTATCCTCATCCACTAGCTAATCTTTTTAAGAGATCTAATTATGTTGAACCAGTTGTTAGTGATTTGAGTGCACTTGATTATCTTTATGAAGTTTTGCTTGAGATTCGTGAATCTGAAAATTGTGATGAAGAAATTTATGAAGTGATTTATGATAGCTCCATGAATGAAAAGCATGATTGCAATGATTTTAATATAAATTCTATTAATGTCAATTGTGATAATAATATGCAAAACCCCAAGCTTGGGGATGCTAATTTTGCTATGTTCACTACTTGTTGCAATGATCATGATTGGGGTGATTCTTCTTATGATCTTGAAAATTTATTTAAGCCCCATGATGAATATGAGATTGATAATAATGTTTGCAATAATACTGAAAGTGGGTTTGGAAGATTGTCAACTTTAGATCCCACATATTTGGAGAATGTTCAATCTTATGAATTTTTTGATAAAATGGGCTTGGAGAGGTCATGACTTTATTTGATGATCCCACTATTTTGGAAGAGTGACAACTTTGCATGCATGTGGATCATGTAGAGAAAATTTTATATGATAGCTATATTGTTGAATTTGAATATGATCCCACATGTGATTATTATGAGAGAGGAAAATATGGTTGTAGAAATTTTCATGTTACTAAATTACCTCTCTTCACGTGGAGATTGTTATTGTTTCTTTCTTCTTCCTTGCTTATCTAGATCTTGCTTGTCTTGCTAATTTGTTTTCCTATAAAATTCCTATGCATATGAAGTATGTTAGACTTAAATGTGTTTGCCACATGTTCTATGATGATCTCTTTGTGTTTCAATTATTATCTTTCATGTGAGCATCAACAAAATCTTATGCCTAGCTAGGGGCGTAAAACTATAGCGCTTGTTGGGAGGCAACCCAATGAATAAAATTTATTTTTGCTTTTTGCTTTCTGCCCTTGAGTGTTAGCACAATTATTCTACTGGTATGATTGTGTTTTTTGTGTTTCAATTAGTGTTTGTGCCAAGTAAAGCCTTTAGGATCTTCTTGGGTGATAGTTGTTTGATCTTGCTGAAAAAGATAGAAACTTTGCGCTCACAAAAATAATTTTCATAAATCACAGGAAAGAGATTTTGCTATGATTCTTTTTTAATAAGATTAATATACAAATTACCCTGGCCTTCCTAATTTGGTAGAATTTTTGGAGTTCCATAAGTATTCGCAAAATTCAGATTAATACAGACTGTTCTGTTTTGACAGATTCTGTTTTCTTTGTGTTGTGTGCTTATTTTGATGGCTCTATGGTTTTCTTTGATGAGTTTTTGCCATAGAAAAGTTGGAATACAGTAGATATAATACAAAAAAAATAGGAATTGGTTTGATACAGCACTTATAGTAGTGATTTATTTTTCTTACACTAACGGATCTCACGAAAAGTTTTATTGAGTTTTGTGTGATTGAAGTTTTCAAGTTTTTGGGTTATCTTACGATGGATGAAGGAAGGATGTAAGAGCCTAAGCTTGGGGATGCCCCGGCATCCCAAGATATTATCCAAAAATGAGCAACCAACTAAGCTTGGGGATGCCCCCGAGTGGCATCCCCACTTTCTTCCAACAACTATCGGTATTTCACTCGAGGCTATATTTTTATTCGTCACATGATATGTGTTTTGCTTGGAGCGTCTTGTATGATATGAGTCTTTGCTAGTTTTATTTTTTGTTTTAAGTCATCAGTCCTTGCTGGACACACCTATTTGAGAGAGCCAAAATTACATCATGACTTGTTAGAATTGCTCTCTATGCTTCACTTAAATCTTTTATGAGCTAGGACTTGCTCTAGTGCTTCACTTATATCTTTTTGAGCACGGTGTGCTTAGTAAAATTTTGAAGAAATTCTCTCTTGCTTCACTTAAATTATTTTGAGAGAAAGAAAATTTGCTATGCTCATGATCTTCACTTATATTTGTTTGAGCCTATGAAAAGCAACACATGAAAATTAGTCCCAAAGTGATAGATATACAAGAAGGATAAAGAAAAAAAATGTCATGAAGATCATTGGACAAAATAAACTTGATTCTTAGTAATAGTTTTGAGATATGATGATATGATATGTGAGTTATGTTGATGAGTAATTGTGCTCTAGTAAGAATATTGGTGTTATGGTTTGTGATTCCCTATGCATGCACGAAAGTCAATAATCATGCAATGAAATTATATCCTACTTGTGGTGCATTATTCGGTGTTAATTAAGCTTAATGCTTTCTTATGAGATTATTCGTTTCTTGGTTGGTCGCTTCTCAATCTTTTTGCTACCCTTCATTTTGCACTAAGTATGATCTCTACTTGTGCATCCAAAATCCTTTAAACTAGTTTTGCCACATGAGTCCACTATATCTACCTATATGCGGTATTCTTTTGCCGTTCTAAGCAAATTTGCATGTGCCATCTCTAATTTTCAAAATAAACTTCTCTTTTGTGTGTTTGTTTAGCTCGTGGAACGGTAACGGGTGGCTAATATTTTCCATGTTGGATGTGTTATTCTCACGATGAGTGTTTATTCACTTGTTATTGCACGAGAGTAAGGCAAAGGTCTTAGGGATACCCAGTCCCGAAATGCAAAAATGAATTTACTTTATGTTATCAAATAATAAATTCCATGGAAAGTGTTGGTCTGGAGGGAAACCGTGGATACGGCTAGCCATGGAAAGTGAAATAATGGTGGAAAAATGAATAAACTTTATTTTCTGTTTGGGAACCGCCTATGGCATATCTAGCATGCAAAGTGTTCAGAACTCTGAGTCGTTTTGGTTGGTGGGATGGATACACCTCCCAAAATGTTTTTATCTCTATTTTTTTTTGCTTTAAGCTCTGGCACCTCCACAAATCCTTACTTCCCTCTGTGAAGGGCCTTTATTTTACTTTATGCAATTTTTATTTTGAGTCTCCATCTTCTCTCATAAAAAGCACCAACTAGGAGGCAATATGATCGTGCTTAAGTATTGGTTATAGCTAATATTCGAGTGTGTTTCATGAATGGATCAATGTTTGAGCATGATGGGCTAGGGATAACTTATTTTAGCATTGATATTTCGAGGGACATGGTTGCTTGTTGATATTCTTGAGTATCTAAATTATTATGTCAAAACTAGACTATTGCTTTGAATCACATAAAAGTCCAAATGTCAATGCTATAAAGAAAAGAATATGATATGACATGATGAACAGCACTCCACATCAAAAATTATGTTTTTATCACTTACCTACTCGAGGACGGGTAGGAGTTAAGCTTGGGGATGCTGATACGTCTCCAACGTATCTATAATTTTTTATTGTTCCATGTTGTTTTATTATCAATCTTGGATGTTTATAATCATTTTATAGTCATTTTACATCATTTTTTGGTACTAACCTATTGACATAGTGCCAAGTGCCAGTTGCTGTTTTTTCCATGTTTTTTACATTGCAGAAAATCAATATCAAACGAAGTCCAAATGCCACAAAACTCCACGATGATTTTTTTATGGGCCAAAAGGAAGAAGTTGGGCCCTGGTTGCACCTGGGGGAGTCCCGAGGAGGGGACAACCCACCAGGGCACGCCCTGGTTGGTTGTGCCCACCTCGGGTGCCCCCGGGACTACCTCTTTGCTCTATAAATACCCCAAAAATCCCAGAACCCTAGAAGTGTCGACAAAATATTCATCCAGCCGCCGCAGAGTCCAGAACCACGAGATCCAATCTAGGCACCATCACGGAGGGGTTCACCACCTCCATTGGTGCCTCTCCGATGATGTGTGAGTAGTTCTTTGTAGACCTTCAGGTCCGTAGTTAGTAGTTAGATGGCTTTCTCTCTCTCGCTGAATTCTCAATAAAATGGTCTCTTGGAGATCCATATGATGTAACTCTTTTGCGGTGTGTTTGTTGGGATCTGATGAACTTTGAGTTTATGATTAGTCATATATTTTTATATCCATGAAAGTTATTTGAGTTACTTTGATCTCTTATATGCATGATCTCTTATAGCCTCGTATTTCTTCTCCGATATTTGGGTTTTGTTTGGCCAACTTGATCTATTTATCTTGCAATGGGAAGAGGTGCCCGGTAGTGGGTTCGATCTTACAGTGCTTGATCCCAGTGACAGAAAGGGAACCGACACGTATGTATCGTTGCTACTAAGGATAAAAAGATGGGAACTATATCTACCGCCATAGATAAACGGGTCTTGTCTACATCATGTCATCGTTCTTATTGCATTACTCCGTTTTTCCATGAATTTAATACACTAGATGCATTCTGCATAGCGGTCGATGTGTGGAGTAATAGTAGTAGATGCAGGCAGGAGTCGGTCTACTAATCTTGGACATGATGCCTATGTAATGATCATTGCCTGGATATTGTCATAATTATTTGAGGTTATATCAATTTCCCAACAGTAATTTGTTTACCCACTGTTTGCTATCTTTCTCGAGAGAAGCCACTAGTGAAATCTATGGCCCCCGGGTCTTCTTTCTCATAGATTTACTTTGCGATCTATTTTATTTGCACTTTTTATTCAGATATATTAAACCAAAAATACAAAAATACTTTGCTGCACTTTATTTTATTTGCGATCTATTTATTCAATCTATTACAACTTTCTCCCGTCAACACGCAATTTCTGGCGCCGTTACCCGAAAGGGATTGACAACCCCTTTAACACGTCGGGTTGCGAGGTGTTGTTATTCGTGTGCAGGGGTTGTTACGTTGTGTTGCTTGGTTCTCCTACTGGTTCAATAACCTTGGTTTCATATTTGAGGGAAATACCTACCGCCGTTGTGCTGCATTATCCCTTCCTCTTTGGGGAAATACCGATGTAGCTTCAAGCGACATCAGACTTTTATTAGCAACCAATTTCATAAGAGCATCAACTTTTTCACTCAAAGAAGAAATTTCTTCAACCGAATTAACTTTTTTACTAGTAGGAGCCCTCTCGGTATGCCATTGTGAGTAATTTGCCATAATATTATCAAGCAATTTGGTAGCTTCTCCCAAAGTAATTCCCATAAAAGTAGCCGCGGCAGAATCTAAAAGATTACGAGGAACAAAATTCAACCCTGCGTAAAAAAATTGTATGATCATCCAAAGATTTAACCCATGAGTTAGGCAATTCCTTAGCATTAATTTCATCCTTTCCCAAGATTGTGCAACATTCTCATGTTCAAGTTGCTTGAAATTTATGATCTGGGTTCTAAGGGAAATAATTTTTGTGGCCGGAAAATATTAAGTAATAAAAGCATCTTTGCACTTGTCCCAAGAATCGATACTATTGCGAGGTAAAGAAGAAAACCAAAATTTTGCATGATCTTGCAAAGAAAACGGAAATAATTTCAACTTCACAACATCATTGTCCACATCTTTTTTCTTTTGCATATCGCATAATTCTATGAATGTGTTAAGATGGGACGCGGCATCCTCATTAGGAGTACCGGAAAATTGATCTTTCATAACAAGATTCAGCAAAGCGGTATTAATATCACAAGACTCTGCACTAGTGGCGGGAGGAGCAATCGAAGTGATAATAAAATCATTGTTGTTGGTATTGGAGAAATCACACAACCTGGTGATCTCTTGAGTCATTGTGACTACGCAACAAGATTGCACTCAAAAACAGATCTGACGAGAAAACGGCGAACGAAAAAGAGGGCAAATAAAACGGCAAATTTTTGTGAAGTGGGAGAGAGGAAAACGAGAGGCAAACGGCAAATAATGTAAATTGCAAGGAGATGAGATTTGTGATTAGGAACCTGGTAGATGTTGATGATGTCTCCCCGGCAACGACGCTAGAAATTCCTTTTGACAACAGCTTGAACTACGTCGGTATTTCCCCAGAGAGGAAGGGATGATGTAGCACAGCTACGGTAGGTATTTCCCTCAGTGATGAGACCAAGGTTATCGAACCAATAGGAGAACCACGCAACACCGCGTAAACAGCTCCTACACATGAAGAACAAATACTTGCAACCCCACGTAAGAGAGGGGTTGTCATCTCGTGGGAAAGCGAGATAAAATAAATAATAATAAATTGCAGCAAGGTATTTTTGGGTTTACGGATTAATAGATCCGAAAATAAAAGCAAATAAAAATAGATCGCAAACGCAAATATAATAAAGAAGAGACACGGGGGCCGTAGGTTTCACTAGTGGCTTCTCTCGAGAAAAATAGCAAACGGTGGGTAAACAAATTACTGTTGGGCAATTGATAGAACTTCAAATAATCATGATGATATCCAGGCATCACGTCCAAGATTAGTGGACCGACTCCTGCCTGCATCTACTACTATTACTCCACACATCGACCGCTATCCAGCATGCATCTAGTGTATTAACTTCATGGAGAAACGGAGTAATGCAATAAGAACGATGGCATGATGTAGACAGGATCTATTTATGTAGAAATAGACCCCATCTTGTTATCCTTAATAGCAATGATACTTACGTGTCGGTTCCCCTTCTGTCACTGGGATCAAGCACCGTAAGATCGAACCCATCACAAAGCACCTCTTCCCATTGCAAGATAAATAGATCAAGTTGGCCAAACAAAACCCAAATATTGGAGAAGAAATATGAGGCTATAAGAAATCATGCATATAAGAGACCAAAAGACTCAAATAACTTTCATGGATAAAAACATAGATCTGATCATAAACTCAAAGGTCATCGAATCCCAACAAACACACAGCAAAAAGAGTTACATCATATGGATCTCCAAGGGACCATCGTATTGAGAATGAAATGAGAAAGAGGAAGCCATCTGGCTACTAACTACGGACCCGAAGGTCTACAAAAGACTACTCACACATCATCGGAGAGGCACCAATGAGGATGATGAACCCCTCCGTGATGGTGTTTAGATTGGATCTGGTGTTTCTGGAACTTGTAGCGGCTGGAATTGGTTTTCGACGCCTTCCCTAGGGTTTCTGGAATATTGGGGTATTTATAGAGCAAACAGGCGGTGCGGGAGGCCACCGAGGTGGGCACAACCCACCTGGGCGCGCCTGGGGAGATGATGCTCGGGACTAATGTGTTTTTACATGCTCGTTGCTAACGATTTACTATATGACAAATAGTTGACCCACTCAAGAATGGGAATCAAACCCAAAATGAAATATCTCGATTCAATGAAATAGCTCGTTCACCAGGTCAAAACAGTGAAGTAAATCGAAAATTGAACACCTCAATCGAGTAGCATGTTTTATAGAATTATAGTACTCCATGAACATGTTGAAAGTCAAATTAATGAACTTGTTTGATACGCATATCTCTGTTCATGTGTGAATTGCAGACAACATGTTCTCCAATTCAAATATTTGAATGCAAGTTTATATCCAAACATGGTTTATATCAGTCTTTGATGCATAAACACGACCTCCCCCTCTCACGGACTCCTGCTCTCTCTCTCTCTCTCGCCGACAATCTTTAATTCTATCACACGCGTCCAAACACAAACCTTGTTGGTCCCTCTCCCTCTCTCTCTATGTGTGTGTGAGGGGGTCTTTCTAGTTCGCATGCACACTCCATGCATAGGTCTCTCTCGGACACTATGTATGATTCTCTAGTCCAAGCTAAATATCTTGGGTGCACTCATCGTACGCACACAAATTCCCTGGCTCGTTGCGCGTAACTCTCTCACGCACCACTCTGCCGTCTCAGACCTCTTCCCTCTCTCTCTCAAACTCTCCATCTCCCTGGGTCACACATACACATGCATATCTCACTCGCACTCGATAGACCCATCTAAAACTCTCGCTCTCCCTCGTTCTCTCTCCATCTCACACGTACACACACACACAATCTCATGCCTAGGCAAGTCTGATAGTCTCTCACTCAATTATAGGCACACGCAGTCCCCCCTATATGTATATGACTAGCTAATTCTTAATCTCCATCACAAACATGTGCATGGTCTATCTCGATTTCTCTCGGGGCATCTTTCTATCGCACAAGCACCTCGTCCCTCGATCTCCCACCCATATAGTCCCTTCACGATCTCGAGGGGATCTTTCTATCACAAACACACCCTCTCTCCCTCCCCATGCGTCCATCTTCTCCATGCATCCCTCTCGACCTTTGTCCCATGTTGGCCAGACCTCTATTGGACATGTGCTATAGGGGTGTCTCTCTCTGTTGCAAACAATCACGCACTAGCTATCTTCGTGTATCTCCTCACCTCGCTATTCTATCTCGGAGATGCATGAGTGATATGTTTGCATAAGAAACGAACACACACTCTCTCTCTAATTTATCGTTTGTTGTCCCTTTGTCTTTCACACACACACTCTTTTTGCACACTCACTCATTCTCCTTCACATGCACTTGATCTCTCTCGACTTAGGCACTCTTTTCGGTCCATAGCATATAGATTTATTGAAAAGTCAAAGATCACAAAGTTTGACCATGTACGTGGAGAAAAACATTTACATCTAGAATGGCAAACATATATCATTAGATTCATCATGAAATGTAGTTTTGTATGATGTATCTTTGGTATTGTAGATATAAATAATATTTGCGTAAACCTGGTCAAAGTTTCCAAAGTTCGACTTCTAAAAAAATCATATGCACTGCATTATCGAGCGGATGGAATATCTCTTTCCCCCTCTCAGCTATCTGATGCACCACTCTGCCGTATCGGGGCTCCTCTATCTCTCTCAAACTTTATATCTCCCTGGTTCACACATACACATATCTCGCTCACGCTACATAGACCTATCTAACACTCTCCGCCATTGTTCTCTCTCTATGTGACATGCACCCCCCTAAGTACCATAATCCCTCACTCCATCATAGGCGCACGCACTCCCCCCTAAGTATGACTATCTCTCACTAGCCATCAGGAACACACGTATTTTCTCCATCCATCCATACATCTATCTCGATATCTCTCGGGGTATCTTCTATCGCGCACACACCTTGTCACTCAATCTCCCACCCATGTAGTCCCATCACGATCTCCATGGGATCTCTCTGTCACAAACATACACTCTCTCCTCCCCATGTCTGCATTTTCTCCATACGTCTCTCTCGACCTCTCTCCCTTGTTTGTTAGACCTCTCTTGGCCATGTGCTAGGGGTCTTTCTCTCTCGGTTGCAAACAACCACACACTATCTCCTCACCTCGCTTCCGCTATCGAAGATGCATGTGTGATATGTTTGCATAAGACACACACGCCTTTTCTCTACTTTATCATGTGTTGTCCATGTCTCTTTCACACACACACACACACATTTTTACTCACTCTTTCTATTTCACACACGCACTCTCTCTCTCTAGTTAGGTACTCTCTCACGTCCATAAGCATATGGATGTTTTGAAAAGTCAAACCTCAAAAAAGTTTGACAAGGTATATGTGGAGAAAAACATTTACATCTGGAACGATCATTAGATTCATCACAACATGTACTTACTTCATACTATCATTTATCTTTGGTATTGTAGATATAAGTAATTTATTTATAAACTTGGTCAAAGTTTCAAAAGTTTGACTTTAAAAAAATATAGGCACTACATTATCGAACGGAGGGAGTAGCTCTTTCTCTCTCTACTATCTCTCACGGGCCTCCCTTCTCACTCGAACTCTCTATACCGAGGGATTATACGGTCACTGTGTCAGCGTATAGCTCCGTATATTGTTTAGTTGACCGGTCAACCAGTCCACATGGTGCCTTGTCGCTCGTGTTCTCTATCTTCGTGTGCTGGCCCATGTGGCAGTGGGTGAAAATAAGTAAACTAGAGGCCCATCTGACACGCGGTGAAGTAAACAAAGTTGAAACCACTCGGGGTAGCACCCCGCACGATAGTAAATTGAGGGCACACTTCTTCCGCGTCAAGGACGCACTCGCGCACATTTCACCACTACGCGGCGGCATGCACACAAGGACGCACTCGCGCACACCCAACACACAATACACACCAGCACACGTGTACACTGGCGTCGCCGCCGGCTGAGATGGACGGCGAGGCATCCAACAAGCAGAGGCGAATCGAGCCAAAACCGCATTCGGCGAGCCTGGATTTCATCTGCAGCCTCCCCGATGACATGCTACTCGTCATCATCAGCCTCCTCCCCACCAAATCTGTCATGCGGACCACCCTGCTCTTCCGGCGGTGCCGCGTTCCCCTCAACCTCACTGTCGACAGCTGCCTCTACAACGGGGATTGCAAACGCATGGCCACAGTCTCTAAGATCCTTTCAACGCACCTTGGGCCAGCCAGACGCCTTGACATCCGCATGTTCAGTACCAACTGCAAGGTCCAAGCCAAGTTCGACGAGTGGTTCTTATCCCCCGCCCTAGATCAGCTCGAGGAGCACAGGTTTGAAGCTGGACGATGTCGCTCTCTGCCGCCGTCCGCGCTCCGCCTCACGCCAACACTGTGCCGCGCTAGCTTCAGCTCCTGCTATTTTCCCCAAATTAATGTTTCGCCCGCCCTTCTTCTCCCTCAACTCAAGCAGCTCGACCTCTTCGATGTTGGCATCTCAAAGAGGTTATGGAGCACCTGCTCTGCAATTGTACTACGCTCGAGTACCTTCATCTTCGGCAGATTCACAGGTTCATTAGCCTCCACATCGCCTCGACGAATCTCCGATGGATTTATGTGCCTTGTTGGCCCCGCAACAAGACATCAATTGGGAAGAGATCACTCCAGCTGTTCCACGTTATGGTCATTGAGAATGCGCCTTTCCTTGAGAGATTACTTGTATCTGATCTAGAAGGTCCGACAAAAATTAGGGTTATTGACGCGCCGAAATTGACAGCGTTGGTGTACTCGTCTGCCAAATTCTCCGAACTCTTTATTGGATCCGTAATCATTCAGGTACAACACTCATCTTCTTCTCCGTCTTCTTGAAATTCACATTTTTAAATTTCTTCTTGATGTATTTATGACTGTCACCATAAATGATTCGCACAAGCTTGACCCAGTCTGTGCGCACAGTGAAGATGGCAATAAAATCTATCAGCCCCAATCTGGATCAAGTTATTGGATTCCTTACATGCTTTCTGTGCATGGAGAAGCTACTCATCGAGGTGAAACTTCCTTCCTATTAGTAAATGGTAATCACAACGTAGCTCAATTTTTTCGTAATTTTCCCAAATTACGATGATAAGTGTAGTGTTCAAAACTGCATCTACGCACTGCACCGAAAGAAATGTTTTTAGTATTTTTTTCTCACGTGATCACCTGCATCATTTTGTTGTTGTACTACTAGTAGCCTAGGCTAGTCATAGTGGCAAGTAACTTAGACTAGTAACTCTATGGTTACCCTAAGAGCAAGTGCTACATCCGTCCTGGTTTACTCTTCCTATTTTGTAGTATCAAAATTTGACCATAGATTTAACTGACAAAATGTTAATGCATGTCACTAAAAATTATATCGTTGGATTCGTATTTGAACATAATTTAAAATGGTATAATTTTTGGTGACATGCGTTAGCATTTTCTTAGGTAAATCTATGGTCAAAATTTTACACTAAATACGAGGTAGTACAAAAGTGGGCTATAACGGCCCTCCACTATGTAGGCCAAAACACGTGCCAAATTCACGTGTGATGCATTTGGCATCGATGCCCCTCCATTGCTCACCTGGTGCCCCAATCCGGATCACCTACTTTGCTCCAGTGCCAAATTAACTCATGCAATGAAAAAACACTTGCGTGTGAGAGGGAGAGGACTAAGGCAATAAAAAAACACTTGTTTGGGAGAGTGAGAGGCTGGTGTAGTTGGTTTGATTGATTTGTTTATATATGTGGGTCTGTGTGCACAGCGGTGCCAACTCTCTCACATCGCTAGAGCGGTGCCAAAATCTTTTGATTTGAAATCGACGTGTATTATGTTGCATACTTTTGAGAAATATGGCATCGGCCACATAGTGGAAGGCAACAAATGCCCAAGCTCTTCACGTGCTCCCGGGTAAATGAGAGGAAAGAGAAAGAGAGAGTGTGTGTGAAAAAATGTCACTAGCCTTAGAGCCAACCCTATCGTATGAGCGAATGATATTGGTCCTCTTGATGACACGACAATCTTATACAACCAGCTGCTCTAATATGTTCTCTTCTTTTGTAGATAAAAAAAGATCCGAAAGTGAAAAATGTGCTACACTATAACAATATCATCGAATGCCTTGATCTCCATCTTACAGAAATTGATTTGATCGACTACCGAGGCAGCACATCTAAGATTAAATTGGCCAGGTTCTTTGTTCTGGAGGCAAGTGTGCTCAAGGTAATGAGGTTTGGCGTTCTCTGGCGCAACAATGAATGGCGTGCTGATCATCGCAATTGTCTAAGCCTAAATGACAAAGTCTCCGCAGAAGCTGAATTTCTTTTTGAAACATCAAATCGCCAGAGACTCAAAAATTTATTTGCCCATTATTGACTTGTCAGGGCGGTGGATTTTAATTTGTCCGATAATGTTGCATCCACCTAAAGTAACGAAAGTTCTTACGTAAACTTCCTAATAATTCCCTCTTCGTAGGTGCAGCATTACTCCTAACATTTGTAATATCAGTTTGAAACTTGTAATATTGCCGTGTCCTATTCCTGCGTTTTCGAAATCCAGCGAATCAAAGAGGTCCTGAGTTGGTGATGATGGTGCGCCTGCCATCTTTCACCAATAGCCGTCGGATCTAGATCTGACATATACAAAGCAAACTTCTGCAGTTTTGCAAAAAGATGCCCGCACTTGTTCCCTATTTACAAACAACTCCTTGTCTCTCACAATCAGCCTCATCTCCTCCCCACCACATCTAGAAAGCCATGGAACAATCTGGCGCGATGGCCGCTGCCGGCACCGTCCACCCCCAATCTTGGTGTTCTGTGCAATGCACGGGCATCTTACTCGTATAAGAAAAGAGTAGAGATACTCGTGGCAATGCACGGGAAATTATGTCGAACACGGCTAGTTGTAAGCAGGCTAGCTCTACAGCCATGATGATAGTGACTGCACACGGTGAGGCTGACTTTGGTATGCCGAACACAACGCCTACACTCAGGTGTCATCTCCAGCGCTGGGTCTTGTCACTTCACTGTGAGGAGTAATTTGACCAACGGGTAGTACAGTACTAGTCTAGCACCGCCGTCTGGATTTAGTAGTACTACCACATCCGTCTGGATTTAGTATTTGACTAGCAATATCTAGTAATGCATGTCACAAAACATATACTACTCCCTCTGTAAATAAATACATGGAGTATTGTTTTATTCGATTTTGAACATAGTTCCCGATGTTATTATACACTCTCCCTTCTGGTAGATGGCTCAAATCTAAAGTCTCGTCAATCAGACTACTATTGTACTCACCGAGCGATCAGCTTGGTAAGCTACCAACAAAAAATTGCAATCAAAGACTACTATTGTACTCCCTCCGTAGTGGTGCATTAGTCACGTTACGAAAACCAGATAATCCCAAAACTTTTAGGCGCGGTGCTACCCACCTCGTTCCCTGTTTTTTGCCACGAAAAAAGAAATCAGCCAATAGGAGACGTGGGGTGCGTATGCATTCAATGACTTGAGACTACCATTTTTGGTTACATGCATTAACATTTTATGAGTTAAATCAAAGGTCAAAACTTGTGGCAAACTGCAAAGGGGACCAATAAACAAGTAAACATCAAAGTTCTCTCGTTTTGCCCCAACTTGGTCTCGGTGAGATGACTATACTGTACCGGCACGGAGGGAGGGCCAAGGAGTAGATGGCCAACACACATGTGAATGCAACGCAGTCTACACTTCTCATATAAAGGCTCCCCACCAGTCCAATCTACGAAATCCTACGCACCTACACACCCTAACCAAGGGCAAGAGTGATCACTCCAATCGCAAGATCAGTTGACTAGAAGCTAGACCCATGGAGGCGATGAGCGCGAGCATCAGCCGGCTGTGCCAGATGGTCCACGACACCGGCCTACGGCCCGGCACCGAGGAACGTCTCCACGTCGTGCTTGAGGCTGCCAGGGCGAGAGGCCTCTTGGACGACAGCTTCATCTCCTTGTTCGACAAGGTCCTCGTCGGCTTCCTCGAAAAGTTCACTGTCGTCAAGAATCTCGTGGACGACCTTGACGTACGCCTCTAGCCCACGCGCCCAGGCTCTGCGATGCCCGCCACCCTCAGTGGCCTCTATGGTGAAAACCTCTTCGATGCACTGGTGGCCCTGCGATTGCCCGCCATCGCGCCAGAGAATGTCCACCTCGAGGTCGTGCTCGCCGCGCAGCGCCTGGCGCAGCAAGACACCATCGACATAATCACCCACGTCTACGCGCAAATCGTCCACAAGGACTACTACGTGCAAGAGGAGGACGATAGGATGCTGGCCTTCTTGGACCGCATGGAAACCTTGGACGACATTGTTTAGAAGCACATTGAGCTCGCCACCAACGCCGCTGCTCCTCACACGTCGGTTGGTGACCCGGCGCACTAGGGCGTGAGCATGTCGTTGATGGATCCGTATGTATCTTTATCTTTCCGTCAAATCCATGTAGTAGTATATTATACTAGTAATTATCTTACCTTTCGCATTAACTTCATAATTTTAGTACGTACTCCATGCATGAACCGAGCTAGAATCAAACTTCTCGTTACTCTAGGGAAATCATTATTTCTATCTATCGGTCGCGCCATGGAGCAGAAGCAAATTTTACAAGTTACAAGTTCAAAAGGAAAAGCCTGTCGTGTTCACGTCACACCCCCCACACGGTTGGTCCGCCACACCGCTCAAGGGAGAATGCGTGATGTGTTGCATTTTCACTTACAAGTGGGACCGCAGTTGAGGAAACCGACTATCGGCAAACCCCCACCCCGCCCACCGCGCGATGGCTGAGAAAACAGGAGGGAGAAGAGATGGTTGTAGCACGGACTCCAAGAAAATTGGTGTCAGATGGGACTCATGTGGGTGGTGTGTGCCGTACTGCTAGACGTGAATGCTAGTTATGGCCCATGCCACCCCACTATATCAAGGTGCTGGTTACGTAGAGCGAACGCATTATCTCACCAGGAGTACGGTACACCACTAGTACTACTCACATTGTCGCGAAATTTCCTGGAGTCCGTGCTCAGCCCTCCTCCTCTCTCTCTCTCTCTCTTCTCAGCCAGCCAACAGATGCGTGGAGACCATCGTCTTTTTGCTCACATGCGGTCCCACATGTTAGTGAAAATGCAAGACGACCCACTGAACCTGCACATCTTTCACCTCGACATGCTGGTGATGAAAAACAAATCCAATAAAGATCTTCGGTGGCCGCTTGGAGTTACTCAAGAGTAAGATTCTATGCACATCACGTGGCTTCAAGTAGCACTCCATTTTCTTGCATGACACGACCTGGATGTTGGATGTCCCACGTGTCAGCAAAAGGAGGAAGAAATCGACCAAATCTTTTCCACATTTAGACCGGAGGAGTATGAAATAGGGCAAGCCCTGTGCCCACATCATACTACGTACAAGCCCACCTCACGCAGTCATGCTATCACCATATCTCTCGGCCTCCGTGCGACACCTAGCTCTAGTTGATCTAACTAGAACTAACTATTGTGCTAGCATACTCCACTATTAGGTTGGCTCTATGTGATGTGGCAACTTCATATAACCGGATGCTGGCTATACTACTACGGTACTCACACTCCAAGAAGTGACTCGAAAACCATTC
Organism: Triticum aestivum; assembly: GCF_018294505.1. Lineage (NCBI taxonomy): Eukaryota > Viridiplantae > Streptophyta > Magnoliopsida > Poales > Poaceae > Triticum > Triticum aestivum. The sequence goes on from NC_057805.1 coordinate 58,572,670, forward strand.
ATAAATTGAGTTTATGACATGCATATGCAAATGTACCATTCATTACATACAACAAGTCATCAACACACAACGACAACGAGGATACATGTTGGATTATAGATTATTTCCAACAAAACATTCTAGTAAATAATATAGTTTGCATCACACAACAAATAACAAGCAATGAAATGAACTTCAGCTCAACCAAACCTCAGCGTTGGAAATGCTTGCTTTGAACCATAGGTAAACCTCTGGGAAGGGCCAGCTATTGTCAATATCGAGACCAACGCAGGACTTATCATCCAGGCTGAAGCGGCCTATATCAGGACGCATATTGTCATAGCCAGGGTAGGGAACCATAGCAATGTCCGAGGTATAGATACAATTGCTTCTCATAAATGGTAGTAACATTGTGTCAACAGCAGCTGGATCGCCTTTCACCATCATTGGATAGTTTTGTCCAAGGAAGAGCGAGTTTTCTCCAAGACTATCAATACTGAACCAGGGAGAAGGTGTTGGTGCTAGCACACTAGTATCCATCCTGAATACCCTGCAACGGATGTTGGAATAGGTCCGGAGAGTGCGACCATGGGAGACAACACCTGCTTCCTTAGTAGTAACATCAGCAGTGCACTGTATACAGACAAGAACAGGTGATCCATCGAAATAAGTTGCCAGGCGCCACTGAGTATATAGGTCCTGCTCGTCCTCATGCTCGTGATCATCACCATCGTCATCTTCCCCTTGGTTATAATTTTTTTCAAGTATAGGTGGTGGAATGTTCACAGGACCTTGGAAACACAAGAAGGTTAATTAGTAAAGGGAAACTAGCTAAACCGCATGCATGTGGATGAAACAATTATAATTACGGTGGAAGACAAACATACCGAAACCATAAGGGTTCCATGCAAAAACAGTGCCATGAGTGGTGGCAGCAAACACAAGACGCTCGTATTGAATTGCATCACAGTACTCATCCATGTACAGAAATTGATTTTCGAGCAATATCCATCGAGGCCTGGAAGTAAGGATGGCAACAAGCTTGTCGAACATAGCAATAACTTCATAGTTCGTGTAGTCTCAAGAGCGGTTGGGAACTTGACAAATTGCTATCTTCCTACACTTTATAAATTCATAATGAGAAACGGGAACACTGACAACATGCCAGTCGTGTTTGCGTCGCACCCCCCCACACAGTCGGTCCGAACCATAGGAAGATGGAACCCCAAAATTTGGGGAGTGGACTCTTGTGGAAGTTGAAGTGTTGCGGAAAAAGCCAGTGGTGAGTTGCTTCCAAGAACCACACCATGACAAGAAGGCCATATCAACATTAACAAGAACTCAGGTAGAGGTTGTCCTTGTGCATATGCAGCAGGTGCAACGTGAGTGTATCTCCCGCACAAGCAGCATATTTTGACCCATGATGAAAAATATGGCGAGGCACATTATTTTGTATTATTCAAAATGTCTTGCTCCAACTGCTAGGACCAAAAATTTAGGGCAGTCGCTGCATGGAAGCATAAACCAACATCTCTTAAGGGAAATAAAGAAAGTGAAGTATTGGAAGCAAGAAAGGAAAGGCAAAGCCACCAATCAATGAGGGTTGAGCACCCCTAATGTCGTGGGAGTAAGTCTGGCAATAGTGTATAGGGGTACAAATTAGAGGGCAGAGCCTAGCTATGGCGCAGTTGTTACACTCGGATTTACGAGTTCAGGCCCCTCACGGTGGAGGTAATAGCCCTACATCTCTGTGCTCTGGAGTTGTTGATTGAGTGTATGGATTACAAAGGGTTGCGAACCCTTGCCATGAAGCAGGAGGGCTTATATAGAGTGCACCCTCGTACCATGAATGCTACCATTACCAAGGGTCTAAGGAGGAGTTTAAGGATGCCAGTTGATACGTCTCCAACGTATCTATAATTTTTTATTGTTCCATGCTATTATATTATCTATCTTGGATGTTTTATATGCTATTTTATATGATTTTTGGGACTAACCTATTAACCTAGAGCCCAATGCCAGTTTCTGTTGTTTCCTTGTTTTTTAGTTTCGTAGGAAAGGAATATCAAACGGAGTCCAATTGACCTAAAACTTTACGACGATTGTTTTTGGACCAAAAGAAGCACACGGAGTACCGGAGATGCACCAGAGGAGTCCCGAGGCCACCACAAGGGTGGGGGCACCCCCCTAGGGCGCGCCCCCTGACCTTGTGGGCCCCTCGTCGACTCCCCTGACTTGTTCTCCACGCCAACACCTCTTATATATCCCCAAACCTCCAGATCAGAACCTAGATCGGGAGTTCCGCCGCCGCAAGCCTCTGTAGACACCAAAAACCAATCGGGACCCTGTTTCAGCACCCTGCCGGAGGGGGAATCATCACCGGTGGCCATCTTCATCCTACACCTCCCACGGATTGATAAACCTTAGGTCATCCACTTGAGGGAAATTTGCCACTGTCCTACAAAACTCTGCACTTGGAGGCCCAACAACGTCTACAAGGATAAAGTTGCATAGTAGACATCAAGCTCTTTTCTGGCATCGTTGCCGGGGAGGTTAGTGCTTGAAGGTATATCTTTAGATCTTGCAATTGAATCTTTTAGTTTCTTGTTTTATCACTAGTCTAGTCTATATAAGAAAACTATAAAAAATGAAATTGAGGTTGCCTCATATGCTTCATCTTTTTAATATCTTCCGTGAAAATGATGGAAAGGAAAATTGTGCTCAAGTGTTAGAAGAAGAAGTTTATAAAATGTTTGGCACTAAATATTTGAATGATGAGCATGATTACAATGTTGTTAGTATGAATTCTTTGAATATCCATGATGCTAATGATATGCAAAGCCACAAGCTTGGGGATGCTATGTTTGATGAAGATGATATTTTTAGTCCCTCAAGTTTTGATGAGCAAATTTATTATGATGATAGCATGCTTCCTATTTATGATGATTATATTGATGAAAGTGGGTTTGGAAGAGTGTCAACTCTAGGTAATGATCCCACTATTTTAGAGGGTGTTGAATCTTATAATATTTATGAAAGTGGATTTGCAGAGGTCATGACTTTATTTACTATTGAATCCACTATTTTGGAAGAGGTTCCAATTGATTATGAGAACAAAGTTGCTATCTATGATGATTATTGTGACGACATGTATGCTATAAAGAATAATGATAACCATGAAACTTGTCATCATGATTTTAATTTTCAATTGGATTATGCCTCACATGATAGTTATTTTGTTGAGTTTACTCCCACTACTATTCATGAGAATAAATTTGCTTATGTGGTGAGTAGTAAAATTTCTATGCTTGTGCATCATAAAATATTGCTTTATGTGATGGTTATATTGTTGAATTCATTCATGATGCTACTGAAATTATTATGAGAGAGGAACATATGCTTCTACATATTGCAATAATATCAAGTTTCCTCTCTATATGTTTGATACGTCTATTTTGCATCATGCTTTTATATCGATATTTATTGCATTATGGGCTGTTATTACACATTATGTCACAATACTTATGCCTTTTCTCTCTTATTTTACAAGGTTTACATGAAGAGGGAGAATGCCGGCAGCTGGAATTCTGGGCTGGAAAAGGAGCAAATATTAGAGACCTGTTCTGCACAACTCCAAAAGTCCTGAAACTTCACGGAGGCACGTTTTGGAATATATAAAAAATACTGGAGAAAGAATCAACCAGAGGGGACCCACACCCTGGCCACGAGAGTGGGGGCGCGCCCCCTGCCTCGTGGGCCCCCTGGCAGGCCTCCGGTGCCCATCTTCTGCTATATGAAGTCATTTACACTGGAAAAAATCATAAGCAAGCTTTCAGGACGAAACACCGCCGCCACGAGGCAGAACCTTGGCGGAACCAATCTAGGGCTCCGGCGGAGCTGTTCTGCCGGGGAAACATCCCTCCGGGAGGGGGAAATCATCATCATCGTCATCACCATCGATCCTCTCAGCGGGAGGGGGTCAATCTCCATCAACATCTTCACCAGCACCATCTCATCTAAAACCCTAGTTCATCTCTTGTATCCAATCTTTGTCCCAAAGCCTCAGATTGGTAGTGTGGGTTGCTAGTAGTGTTGATTACTCCTTGTAGTTGATGCTAGTTGGTTTATTTGGTGGAAGATCATATGTTCAGATCCTTTATGCATATTAATATCCCTCTGATTATGAACATGAATATGATTTGTGAGTAGTTACGTTTTTTCCTGAGGACATGGGAGAAGTCTTGCTATAAGTAGTCATGTGAATTTGGTATTCGTTCGATATTTTGATGAGATGTATGTTGTCTCTCCTCTAGTGGTGTTATGTGAACGTCGACTACATGACACTTCACCATTGTTTGGGCCTAGAGGAAGATATTGGGAAGTAATAAGTAGATGATGGGTTGCTAGAGTGACAGAAGCTTAAACCCTAGTTTATGAGTTGCTTCGTAAGGGGCTGATTTGGATCCATATGTTTCATGCTATGGTTAGGTTTACCTTAATACTTCTTTTGTAGTTGCGGATGCTTGCAATAGGGGTTAATCATAAGTGGGATGCTTGTCCAAGAAAGGGCAGTACCCAAGCACCGGTCCACCCACATACCAAATTATCAAAGTAACAAACGCGAATCATATGAGCGTGATGAAAACTAGCTTGACGATAATTCCCATGTGTCCTCGGGAGCGTTTTCCTTTATATAAGAGTTTGTCCAGGCTTGTCCTTTGCTAAAAAAGGATTGGTCCATCTTGCTGCACCTTATTTACTTTCATTACTTGTTACCCGTTACAAATTACCTTATCACAAAACTATCTGTTACCGATAATTTCAGTGCTTGCAGAGAATACCTTACTGAAAACCGCTTGTCATTTCCTTCTGCTCCTCGTTGGGTTCGACACTCTTACTTATCGAAAGGACTACGATAGATCCCCTACACTTGTGGGTCATCAAGACTCTTTTCTGGCGCCGTTGCCGGGGAGTGAAGCGCCTTTGGTAGGTGGAATTTGGTAAGGAAAAATTTATATAGTGTGCTGAAATTTACTGTCACTTGTTACTATGGAACATAATCCTTTGAGGGGCTTGTTCGGGGTATCTTCACCCCGACCATTAGAGCAAAGAGTTGCTCCTCAACCTACTGAACCTACTGAAAATGTTTACTTTGAAATTCCTTCGGGTATGATAGAGAAACTGCTAGCTAATCCTTTCACAGGTGATGGAACATTACATCCTGATTTGCACCTAATCTAAGTGGATGAAGTTTGTGGATTATTTAATCTTGCAGGTATGCCCGAGGATGTTATCAAGAAGAAGGTCTTCCCTTTATCTTTTAAGGGAAAGGCATTGACATGGTTTAGGCTATGTGATGATATGGGATCATGGAACTACAACCGATTGAAATTGGAATTTCATCAGAAGTTTTATCCTATGCATCTTGTTCATCGTGATCGCAATTATATATATAATTTTTGGCCTCGCGAAGGAGAAAGCATCGCTCAAGCTTGGGGGAGGCTTAAATCAATGTTATATTCATGCCCAATCATGAGCTCTCAAGAGAAATTATTATTCAAAAATTTTATGCTCGGCTTTCTCTCAATAATCGCTCCATGCTCGATACTTCTTGTACTGGTTCTTTATGATGAATATTATTGAATTCAAATGGGATTTATTGGAAAGAATTAAACGCAACTCTGAAGATTGGGATCTCGACGAAGGTAAGGAGTTAGGTATAACACCTAAGTTTGATTGTGTTAAATCTTTTATGGATACCGATGTTTTCCGTGAGTTTAGCACTAAATATGGACTTGACTCTGAGATAGTAGCTTTTTTCTGTGAATCCTTTGCTACTCTGTAACATCCCAAAATTCTAAATTTTGGAATGTTATAATAAATAGATAGATTTGATTGTTTGTTGGATTGTTGTGTGATTGATTGAGTGAAATTGAGTGGAATTCGAAATCTTTTGAAAGTTAAATGAGAGGGAATAAAAGGACTTTCCCAAACTTTCATTTTGCTTTTATGATCTCCATGAATTAAAATTCTTTGCACCACAAAACCCTGGAGAGAAGATGACATGACTTCTTCCATTTATTTAAATGACAAGGGGTGTTGAAAATATTTGAATTTTATTTGAAAATATTTTTCATTTCTGAAACTTTATGCAACTCAATGATTTTCACGAGCGAAGATAAAATGACTTCTTCAAAACATATGAAGTAGGAGTTGGGAGTTTCAAAGGATTAAATTCAAAGCCCCATTGAAATTATTTTTCCAATATTGGACTTATTTGAGTTTTATTCAAATTATTTTTCTCCAAAATAAAAATATACAGAAAATAGGGTAACATGATTCCCTACATCAGAAAATTGGAGAAAAATAAATTTGAAATCATTTTGGTATTTTTAAAATGATTTTTATTGGATTTTATAAAGGCAGCAGCACTGTTTGATTTATTAAAATTTGTGTGGATTTTATTTGACTCTACAAAAATGTTCACGCTGTAGGAAATCTTTTTCTGAAAATTTTGATATATTATATGCCTATATAATATTTTACTTTTATTTGTTTTATTTTGTTTGTCGGAGTTTTAAAAAAAAACCTCCCCTCCGACTGGGCCGGCCCAGCTCCCAGGCCAGGCCGCGGCCCAGCCCAGCTTGCCCGTCGCCCCGTTCCCGACCGGGACTCTCCCCGAGTCCGCCGCCGCGCTGCCATGGCCGTCGTGCCGCCTCCGGCCTCCTCTGCCCCCTTCCCCACGCCTCCTCCTCTCCCCCCCCCTTAAATAGCGCCGCCCCGGGGCCCCTCTCTCTCTCTCTGCCCCGCCGCCGCCTCTCCCGCATCTCACCGCCGCCGCACGCCGTAGCCGCCGCCCTCGTCGCCGTTGACCGCCGCCGACGCCGCCATCCTCCTCGCCGCGACGCGCCGCCCCTCCCCGTCCACTCCGCCCTCGCCGCGGGCCACCAGAGCCGCCGCTCCGGTCGAGCCCGAGCTGCCGCCGCCCTTCTCCGACGCCGGCGAACCCCGCCACCGCCGACCCGGTCCGCCGCCGGACCGCCGCGAACCGGTATAAACCGCCGCCCGGTTTTCTCGGTTTTTCTTTTGTTCGTTTTTTTTATATAAAAAAAACTAGACTAGATCTGTTTTTTTAGGGTTTTATTAAACAACGAACGTCCACTGTTTAGAACTAGTTAACGCACGTTCACTATTTAGTTTTTTTTCTTTTTCTGTTATTTTCGGCCAGGGACCTAGTAGCAATTTGTTTTTCTTACAGAATAGCCCCTGAACTTCAAACATCTATAACTTTTTACTCGTTTGTCCAAATCCAACGAAACCAACGCCCACGTCTTCGTTATGATCTCCTCTATCCACATGTTTTTGAAAGTTTTAAAATTTAAATCCAAACAGATTTGTATTCAAACTTCTTTTGTTCATAACTTGAGTTCCGTAACTCCGTTTGAGTTGATTCTTTTTGCAAATCGAAGCTCTTGACCTAAACTTTCTGATAAGGCCAAATTCACATAATTTTGGTGCTGTTAGAAATTGTTTTATGTTGCAAGAGTTATTTGCTTGGTTTTGAAGTTTCCGAATTGTTTTCTTCGATCTTTCTGATCTTGAGTGATTGCTTATTTATGGTTGCTATTGCTTGCTTGCGATAGATTGGCCGGAGTGTGACGAGTAGATCTATCAAGAGTTTTGAGTGCGAATCATCTTCATCAGCATTGCAGGCAAGTTCACACTTTGATCATACCCCGTTCATACCAAGTTTTTATTGCATTAGATCTATTTCCTCAAACACTTGCATGATTAGGATCTAAATAAACTGTGGGTACTGGGAAGTAGTTGAGGTAGTACCTATTACCTGTTTTCTTATCAAACCCTTGGGAGTTACTTCTACGTTGCTATTATATTGCCATGCTATGCTCGTAGACGTGGATTGGGTTTGAGAGATATTCATGACAGATGTGAGATTGTTAATTAATGGTTCAACTTAAGGTGGCAACTAAAACTCACATCTGGGTGGATTGAGGCACCTGGAGAACCCAGTGTTGTCTGTTTGTATAAGGACCGCCACCCAGGCTTAAAGGGATCATAAGATTATTCATGCTAGAAACTTCCGTGTGCAGCCACAAGCTATTATGGGCTCTAGCATAGTTGAGTAGGTTACAGGATCTCTTGAAGAGGTGGGCTAGCAGATGTAGGGGAAAGTAGGTGTACCGGTCCACCCAGAGTAAAGAGTGATTGTTTCTGAAAGACTGTGTCTCGGTCATCCGTTTCTCAAACATCATGCAGTGCGAGAATCAAGCGGAGGCGATTGAGTCTTGTGGGAAAAGTGCACAAACCTCTGCAGAGTGTACAAACTAATCATGGTTAGCCGTGTCCCCGGTTATGGACATCTTGAGTATCTAGTTCTTGGATTATCCCGTTGATCTCATCATGTTACTTTAATTAATATTGTTGGGTTAATGATGATACTTAATTGGGATTGAGATGCTGTCAACCATCTCAATGTTTCACAACCACCATGATAGTTAAATAAAATTTATTCCTTTGAAGTAGGGAAAAATTGGCTTTTCGCAAAAACATTATAACCATAGAGCTTTTCCACCAGCCATATATGCATGTAGTGATAGCCTTTGTTCATCATTTCTCTATGGTGTGAATTTGCCAGTACAGTCAATGTACTGACCCGTATTCGGGCTGCAACGTTTCATGTTGCAGGATATCTTACGACGAGTAAGTGATACGTTAGGGTTACGATTTCTACACTCAGCTTTGCCGTTGGTGTTGATGGGAATCCACAACCTTGTTACTTCCGCTATTTGGATTGAGGTAATAGTATTTACGTTATTTTATACATGTGATTTACCTCTGTTATAAATCCTCGAGTACTGTGTGTGTCAGCATACCGATCCAGGGATGACACTTAAGCACAGAGACTTGATCCATTCGGGTCGGGTCGCTACAAGATGGTATCAGAGCACATGTTGACTGTAGGACGTGACCCTAGAAACTGGCAAGCCCATAGGAAGGATTTTCTCAAAAAACTTTCCTTTTCAAAAAGATCGTTACCTCTCTTCTTTTCCGAGTCTTATTCAAATATTCCCTTTTAGTGAGACCATACCCTTTTTCCTTTTGGACCACTCGAAGATTCGACGGATGAGACCACTTCAAGAAGTACAAGATATCGGACAACTAAGACCATTTTGGAATGAAGAGGATTTTACCGTGCATTATGATAATGGAAACTACAACGGTTGAAGACTCCAAAGACTGGGAGAATTTGAAGGCTCTGAAGAATTGCCAGATGTGTATGACCTAGGAAGGTTACCCTTATGGAACTTGGCAGACTATGGAAGCTGTCAATACCCGAGATCAAGGTGTATCGGAGAAAGACCGAAACATGGAGAGTTAGAAACTCAAAGTTCTATCAAGGAAAACCCTAAGGCAGGAGATATCAACTATGGAGAGATAGCTCATGGAAATGACAAGAGCAGAAACACGGCTATCCATGATGTTATCGTCCGCTTATGCTATTGTCACCGTGCGGACTTAAGCATGCAGATGCATGGAGGGATTGGATGGTAGAAAACTGATGGAGCACCTATCAGCAAGATGAAGTTTTAACCTTAGCTGGTGTATCACCAGGGTCTGGAGCATTACATCAGGAAGTTTAAAGATGAACCTTCAGGAAGCAGTATTCGACAAGTAAGCGTTTCGTGAAGAACTCAGAACCCAGAAGTTGAAAGTAGCCATGATGGAGGAGCAAAACCTCGAGACATCAAAGACTCGTCAGGAACTGAAGGACAGTAGGATCATGGTTCATGTCAAGGATGTTGAAACCCATTAGTTTGGAACGCAACTCCCGAAATTTAAAGGACGTCACGAGAGACTTCGCGTCAACAGAGATGATTTGGCAAAAGAACTTGAGAAGGACAAGCATGATTGAAAGAAGCCATCGGAGACATTAACAAGACTTCAAGAGTTTGGCGACATTGAAGACTTATTGACCTTTAGAAGACCAAACCCCTGTTATACCTACGTTAGATGCGACGTTTGTGAGCTGTCATTTGTTTGTTGTTTTTCCGACGGCCACAATAAAAATCTATCTTTTCAAAACTATTGTTTGTATTGTGTGTATCCCTCTCTACCTCTCTTATCTCACCCCAAACCCATGGACCCAACAGAGGATGAATGGAGATGAGCTTGTATTTTCTGGACTGATGAGTTAAATGGAGACGGACCGATGGATTCAGAACATGGAGGATCACATGAAGAATAACCCTATAGTCGGAAGGGATATGACCCGGCATGCTCTTCAATGTTTTGAAAGAGGTGCTGCTGCTTGGTGGAGGATGTACCAAACCATCAATGGATGGCAAGAAGTAACCACTTGGAAAGAATTTAAGTGGACTCTACAAAGATCTCGTCTTGTGTCCCAGAAATTGAAGCCTTATGGAAAGGATATGAAGAAACCTTGTGCATACAAGCCTTGTGGAGAAATAGGACACAACCATAAGGAACACAAGGATGAATGCCCTAATTGGGAAGGAAGTCACCCAGCTGAAGAATGCCCAACTAGGCAGATCACTTGTTTCTTGTGTGAAGGGACTACCCACTACCCTGCTCAGTGTCACATCTACCCCATGGTACAAAGGACCATCCAGCGGAAGAAAGAAGCAATGAAAAGAGCCCAGATGGAAATTTTAGAGGAATCTGTGATGAAGGAAGAGGTGGAGGACACACCCAAAGAAGAACCAATTAAACCCTGCACCAAGTCATGCTATTCATGTGGAGAAGAAGGACACATCTGCCAAAATTGTCTGAATGGGGATTTAGTGGAATTCCTGACAGAGGAAGTAGAGTATGACCCACAGGAAATAGAAGCCCTGATTGAAATGGAAAAGTCCAGGAATAAAAGTAGATTGGATCCCAGGAACAACCCAATTTCTACAAAGAGAGACCTGAGTCATATCACATGTTTCAAGTGTAAAAATTGAGGACACTACCACAATGATTGCCCAAAAGGGAAGATGAGGACCCCAGGAGGCTATATAATCACAAGGAAACCTCGAGATATGTCAGAAGTAATATGTTTCCGTTGTGATGAAGCAGGACACTTTGCCAGAGAATGCCCCAAGGAGACGGAGACTTGTGACAAATAGTTGAGTGCAACGAGAAGTATAGTAGTAGTAGTGTGGACATTTCTTTCATTAGTGAGGTGTCGGATTAAGGCATGTAATGGAATGAAGGAGATTGTAATAATTTGAGAATCAATAAAGTTAGCATCATTGGTATTGATTTGGATTCTATGAGTTGTTACTTTATGAAGAAAGATTTTGACCATTTTCGAGGATATGAGAAATATGGTCTATGGAAGATTGTGCATTTTAAGGGTGGTAGTACCCTGTGAGGAAACTTGACCCTTGGAAAAAGGTAATGATATTCCACGAAGTCGATTTCGAACAAAATAAGTATGAGTTTTACCTCGATATGTTGGATACCCCAAGAATATGAGGGTATGGAGTATTATTGAATGTAAAGGAGGTAGTCTATGAAATTGGAGACAGAGCATGTCTTCGTGTGTTCCCTCTACGAGGAGGTAAACTATTTGGAGTTAAGGGAAAGTTAGCCTCGAGATTTGTAGGACCATACCGAGTTTTGGAGCGCATGGGAAAAGTGGCCAACAAGTTGGAGTCACCCGAAGGACTGTCAGGAGTTCATAATGTGTTTCACGTTTCCCGACTGAAGAAGTGCCATGCACAGATGGCCAATATTCCCCTGTAAGGACGCTTGACCCTGGAAAGGATAATGATGTTCCATGAAGTGGAGTATGGATTTCATAAGTATAAGTTTTATCTCGGTATGTGGGATATCCCACGAGGATGAAGAGATAAATTACTATTGGATATAAAGGAGGTATGATGTTGGAAATATGGATCAATGGAATTCAATGATGAGTCTGAGAAATCATGTCCTAGTGGTGCCAATAGAAGGAAGGAGGACAGTACAATTGGATGGATTTAAGAATACCAGGAAGTTGGATGTTGGATTAAGGATCAGTTGCCCGATGATAAGTTCAAGGAACTACAAGTGATGAGATGGGCCATAACCCGCAGGCCCCAGGACCTGCCAAGAAGCAAGCACACTCTTGTTGAATGGAGGACCTTGGAGGAAGTTACGATTTTTATCGACAGACGATCTTATAGGAGTTACGCAAAACCTGAGAGTTGTGAAGGAACGATAGATGTTTGTTTGGCTTGCAGAATCAATGGATTTTTCCGAACTTGGTTCGTCGACAAGAGAAATTCTGCAATGCTTGCGAGGATGACCGAGTGTTAGAATGCGAGATTCGCTAAACCATATACAAGGTAATGATTTGGGTGCGGGATGGATTGATCACCATACCGACTTACTCTTATTATTCGCTTTGCTATACGGGATGGTAAATCTGAGTGACTTACCTATAGTAGAGAGACAACGATCAAACCTTGTTTGAACCTTAGAATGGTATAAGAATGTTTCCCTTGTACACGGCAGTTGTTGCCAATCGTAGGTTATACGGTGAGGATCAACCCAGACCCATTTCCTGCAGGAGAAACCATAAATTGTTGACCACCATGAGATGTCGATAGTTGTTTAGTATTGGCGCCTGACCCGTCAGCTAAGAAGACCCAGTCATGGAATAACCTTACCAAGATGGAATGGACACAGGAATTGAGGAAAACGTTATGCCGCTACCCAAAGAGCCAGAGAAGGAATTTTTCCGAGAATCTGAGAAGACTGACACTGTCAACAATAAGGATGGAGTATATGAGTTTTGATGGAACGTAACCATGCTTTTAAGGGTGGTAGCACCCCAGACCCCTTAGATGATCGATGGATTTTGAGGAGAACCCAAACCCTAACCTTTTTCTTGCTAGCCTCTCCGAATCTCGAGGACGAGATTCATTTTAAGGGTGGTAGGTTTGTAACATCCCAAAATTCTAAATTTTGGAATGTTATAATAAATAGATAGATTTGATTGTTTGTTGGATTGTTGTGTGATTGATTGAGTGAAATTGAGTGGAATTCGAAATCTTTTGAAAGTTAAATGAGAGGGAATAAAAGGACTTTCCCAAACTTTCATTTTGCTTTTATGATCTCCATGAATTCAAATTCTTTGCACCACAAAACCCTGGAGAGAAGATGACATGACTTCTTCCATTTATTTAAATGACAAGGGGTGTTGAAAATATTTGAATTTTATTTGAAAATATTTTTCATTTCTGAAACTTTATGCAACTCAATGATTTTCACGAGCGAAGATAAAATGACTTCTTCAAAACATATGAAATAGGAGTTGGGAGTTTCAAAGGATTAAATTCAAAGTCCCATTGAAATTATTTTTCCAATATTGGACTTATTTGAGTTTTATTCAAATTATTTTTCTCCAAAATAAAAATATACAGAAAATAGGGTAACATGATTCCCTACATCAGAAAATTGGAGAAAAATAAATTTGAAATCATTTTGGTATTTCTAAAATGATTTTTATTGGATTTTATAAAGGCAGCAGCACTGTTTGATTTATTAAAATTTGTGTGGATTTTATTTGACTCTGCAAAAATGTTCACGCTGTAGGAAATCTTTTTCTGAAAATTTTGATATATTATATGCCTATATAATATTTTACTTTTATTTGTTTTATTTTGTTTGTCGGAGTTTAAAAAAAACCTCCCCTCCGACTGGGCCGGCCCAGCCCAGCTCGCCCGTCGCCCCGTTCCCGACCGGGACTCTCCCCGAGTCCGCCGCCGCGCCGCCATGGCCGTCGTGCCGCCTCCGGCCTCCTCTGCCCCCTTCCCCACGCCTCCTCCTCTCCCCCCCTTAAATAGCGCCGCCCCGGGGCCCCTCTCTCTCTCTGCCCCGCCGCCGCCTCTCCCGCATCTCACCGCCGCCGCACGCCGTAGCCGCCGCCCTCGTAGCAATTTTCTGTTATTTTTTCTTTTTCTGTTATTTTCGGCCAGGGACCTAGTAGCAATTTGTTTTTCTTACAGAATAGCCCCTGATCTTCAAACATCTATAACTTTTTACTCGTTTGTCCAAATCCAATGAAACCAACGCCGTCTTCGTTATGATCTCCTCTATCCAGTAAAACAACTTAAACATGTTTTTGAAAGTTTTAAAATTTAAATCCAAACAGATTTGTATTCAAACTTCTTTTGTTCATGACTTGAGTTCCGTAACTCCGTTTGAGTTGATTCTTTTTGCAAATCGAAGCTCTTGACCTAAACTTTCTGATAAGGCCAAATTCACATAATTGTGGTGCTGTTAGAAATTGTTTTATGTTGCAAGAGTTATTTGCTTGGTTTTGAAGTTTCCGAATTGTTTTCTTCGATCTTTCTGATCTTGAGTGATTGCTTATGTATGGTTGCTATTGCTTGCTTGCGATAGATTGACCGGAGTGTGACGAGTAGATCTATCAAGAGTTTTGAGTGCGAATCATCTTCATCAGCATTGCAGGAAAGTTCACACTTTGATCATACCCCGTTCATACCAAGTTTTTATTGCATTAGATCTATTTCCTCAAACACTTGCATGATTAGGATCTAAATAAACTGTGGGTACTGGGAAGTAGTTGAGGTAGTACCTATTACCTGTTTTCTTATCAAACCCTTGGGAGTTACTTCTACGTTGCTATTATATTGCCATGCTATGCTCGTAGACGTGGATTGGGTTTGAGAGATATTCATGACAGATGTGAGATTGTTAATTAATGGTTCAACTTAAGGTGGCAACTAAAACTCACATCTGGGTGGATTGAGGCACCTGGAGAACCCAGTGTTGTCTGTTTGTATAAGGACCGCCACCCAGGCTCAAAGGGATCATAAGATTATTCATGCTAGAAACTTCCGTGTGCAGCCACAAGCTATTATGGGCTCTAGCATAGTTGAGTAGGTTACAGGATCTCTTGAAGAGGTGGGCTAGCAGATGTAGGGGAAAGTAGGTGTACCGGTCCACCCAGAGTAAAGAGTGATTGTTTCTGAAAGACTGTGTCTCGGTCATCCGTTTCTCAAACATCATGCAGTGCGAGAATCAAGCGGAGGCGATCGAGTCTTGTGGGAAAAGTGCACAAACCTCTGCAGAGTGTACAAACTAATCATGGTTAGCCGTGTCCCCGGTTATGGACATCTTGAGTATCTAGTTCTTGGATTATCTCGTTGATCTCATCATGTTACTTTAATTAATATTGTTGGGTTAATGATGATACTTAATTGGGATTGAGATGCTGTCAACCATCTCAATGTTTCACAACCACCATGATAGTTAAATAAAATTTATTCCTTTGAAGTAGGGAAAAATTGGCTTTTCGCAAAAACATTATAACCATAGAGCTTTTCCACCAGCCATATATGCATGTAGTGATAGCCTTTGTTCATCATTTCTCTATGGTGTGAATTTGCCAGTACATTCAATGTACTGACCCGTATTCGGGCTGCAACGTTTCATGTTGTAGGATATCTTACGACGAGTAAGTGATACGTTAGGGTTACGATTTCTACACTCAACTTTGCCGTTGGTGTTGATGGGAATCCACAACCTTGTTACTTCCGCTATTTGGATTGAGGTAATAGTATTTACGTTATTTTATACATGTGATTTACCTCTGTTATAAATCCTCGAGTACTGTGTGTGTCAGCATACCGATCCAGGGATGACACTTAAGCACAGAGACTTGATCCATTCGGGTCGGGTCGCTACATACTCATGTTGATCTCCCTAAGAAGAAGTGGTTTAAATATGATCCTCCCATTGAAGTAAAAGTAGTTGCACCTATTAAAGTTGAAGAAAAGACTATCACTTATAATGTTGATCCTGTTGTTCCTACTGCTTATATTGAGAAACCACCTTTCCCTGTTAAAGTTGAACCTAGTATTGCTATGGTTAAAGATCTCTTGGCCGATAATATTGATGGGCATGTTATTTACTTCTGGGATGAAGCTGCTAGAATTGCTAGACCAGATACTAAAAATAAACATAGAACGGTTGTAGGCATGCCTGTTATTTCTGTTAAAATAGGAGATCATTGCTATCATGGCTTATGTGATATGGGTGCAAGTGCAAGTGCAATACCTCATTCCTTATACAAAGAAATTATGCATGATATTGCACCTGCTGAGATAGAGGAAATTGATGTTACAATTAAGCTTGCCAATAGAGACACTATTTCACAAGTTGGGATTGTTAGAGATGTTGAAGTCTTGTGTGGGGAAGTTAAATATCCTGCTGATTTTCTTGTTCTTGGTTCTCCACAAGATAGCTTTTGTCCCATTATATTTGGTAGACCCTTCTTAAATAATGTTGATGCTAGGATAGACTGCAAAAAGGATGGTGTTACTATTGGTTTGGGGGATATGTCTCATGAGTTTAATTTTGCTAAATTTCGTAGACAACCCCACGATAAAGAATTGCCTAGTAAAGATGAAATTATTGGTCTTGCTTCTATTGCCGTGCCTCCTAATGATCCTTTAGAGCAATATTTGCTAGACCACGAAAATGATATGTTTATGAATGAAAGAAGGGAAATAGATGAAGTATTCTTTAAACAGGGACCTATTTTGAAACACAACTTGCCTGTTGAAATCCTAGGGGATCCTCCTCCACCCAAGGGTGATCCCGTGTTTGAGCTTAAACCATTACCTGATACTCTTAAATATGCTTATCTTGATGAGAAAAAGATATATCATGTTATTATTACTACTAACCTTTCAGAGCAGGAAGAAAAGAAATTATTGAAAACTCTGAAGAAGCACCATGCTGCTATTGGATATACTCTTGATGATCTTAAGGGCATTAGTCCCACTCTATGCCAACACAAAATAAAATTGGAGAAAGACGCTAAACCGGTTGTTGATCACCAACGACGGTTAAATCCTAAGATGAAAGAAGTGGTAAGAAAAGAAATACTAAAGCTTCTGGAGGCAGGTATAATTTATCCTGTCGCTGATAGTCAGTGGGTAAGTCCTGTCCATTGTGTCCCTAAGAAGGGAGGTATTACTATTGTTCCTAATGATAAAGATGAATTGATCCCACAAAGAATTGTTACAGGTTATAGAATGGTAATTGATTTCCCAAACTAAATAAAGCTACTAAAAAGGATCATTACCCTTTACCTTTTATTGATCAAATGATAGAAAGATTATCCAAACATACACATTTTTGCTTTCTAGATGGTTATTCTGGTTTCTCTCAAATACCCGTGTCAAAAGAGGATCAAGAAAAGACCACTTTTACTTGCCCTTTCGGCACCTTTGCTTATAGACGTATGCCTTTTGATTTATGCAATGCACCTGCTATCTTTCAAAGATGCATGATGGCTATATTCTCTGATTTTTGTAAAAAGATTGTTGAGGTTTTCATGGATGATTTCTCCGTATATGGAACTTATTTTGATGATTGCTTGAGCAACCTTGATCGAGTTTTGCAGAGATGTGAAGAAACTAATCTTGTCTTGAATTGGGAAAAGTGCCACTTTATGGTTAATGAAGGTATTGTCATGGGGCATAAAATTTTTGAAAGAGGTATTGAAGTTGATAAAGCTAAAGTGGATATTATTGAAAAGATGCCGTGTCCCAAGGACATTAAAGGTATAAGAAGTTTCCTTGGTCATGCCGGTTTTTATAGGAGGTTCATTAAGAACTTCTCTAAAATTTCTAGGCCTCTGACTAATCTCTTACAAAAAGATGTTCCTTTTGTCCTTGATGATGATTGTGTAGAAGCATTTGAAATACTTAAGAAAGCCTTGATTTCTGCACCTATTGTTCAACCACCTGATTGGAATTTACCCTTTGAAATTATGTGTGATGCTAGTGATTATGCTGTAGGTGCTGTTCTAGGACAAAGAGTTGATAAGAAATTAAATATTATTCAATATGCCAGTAAAACTCTAGACAGTGCCCAGAGAAATTATGCTACTACTGAAAAAGAATTTTTAGCAGTTGTATTTGCTTGTGATAAGTTTAGACCTTATATTGTTGATTCTAAAGTAACTGTTCACACTGGTCATGTTGCTATTACATATCTTATGGAAAAGAAAGATGCTAAACCTAGACTTATTAGATGGGTTGTCTTGCTACAAGAATTTGGTTTGCATATTATTGATAGAAAGGGAGCTGAGAACCCCGTTGCACACAACTTGTTTAGGTTAGAGAATGTTCTTGATGACCCACTACCTATTGATGATAGCTTTCCTGATGAACAATTAGCTGTCATAAATGCTTCTCGTAATGCTCCATGGTATGCTGATTATGCTAATTACATTGTTGCTAAATTTATACCACCTAGTTTCACATACCAGCAAAAGAAAAAGTGTTTCTATGATTTAAGACATTACTTCTGGGATGACCCACACCTTTATAAAGAAGGAGTAGATGGTGTTATTAGACATTGTATACCTGAGCATGAACAGGAACAGATCCTACGCAAGTGTCACTCCGAGGCCTATGAAGGACACCATGCTGGAGATAGAACTGCACATAAGGTATTGCAATCTGGTTTTTATTGGCCTACTCTCTTCAAGGATGCCCGTAAGTTTGTCTTGTCTTGTGATGAATGTCAAAGAATTGGTAATATTAGTAGACATCAAGAAATGTCTATGAACTATTCACTTGTTCTTGAACCATTTGATGTTTGGGGCTTTGATTATGTGGGACCATTTCCTTCCTCTAATGGGTATACACATATTTTAGTTGTTGTTGATTACGTTACTAAGTTGGTAGAAGCTATTCCAACTAGTAGTGTTGATCATAACACCTCTATTAAGATGCTTAAAGAAGTTATTTTTCCGAGGTTTGGAGTCCCTAGATATTTAATGACTGATGGTGGTTCACATTTTATTCATGGTGCTTTTCATAAAATGCTTGCTAAGTATGATGTCAACCATAGAATTGCATCTCCATATCACCCGCAGTCTAGTGGTCAAGTAGAACTTAGTAATAGAGAGCTCAAATTAATTTTGCAAAAGACTGTTAATAGATCTAGAAAGAATTGGTCCAAGAAACTTGATGATGCATTGTGGGCCTATAGAACTGCATATAAAAATCCTATGGGTATGTCTCCGTATAAAATGGTTTATGGAAAAGCATGTCACTTACCTCTCAAACTAGAACATAAGGCATATTGGGCCATTAAAGAGCTCAACTATGATTTCAAACTTGCCGGTGAGAAGAGGTTATTTGACATAAGCTCACTTGATGAATGGAGAACCCAGGCCTATGAAAATGCCAAACTGTTTAAAGAAAAGGTTAAAAGATGGCATGACAAAAGGATACAAAAGCGTGAGTTTAATGTAGGTGATTATGTGTTGCTATTCAACTCTCGTTTAAGATTTTTTTGCAGGAAAACTTCTCTCTAAATGGGAAGGTCCTTACGTTATCGAGGAGGTCTATCGTTCCGGTGCCATAAAAATCAACAACTTCAAAGGCACAAATCCGAAGGTGGTGAACGGTCAAAGAATCAAACATTATATCTCAGGTAATCCAATAAATGTTGAAACCAATGTTATTGAAACCGTAACCCCGGAGGAATACATAAGGGACACTTTCCAGAACGTTTCAGACTCCGAAAAGGAATTGGTATGTGGTACGGTAAGTAAACCGACTTCGAAACAGTTCTAATGGCAATTTTTCCCCGTTTTGGAATATTTAAGAAAATAGGAAAATAAGAAGTAGTCCGGGAAGGACACGAGGCGTCCACGAGGGTGGAGGGCGCGCCCTACCCCCCTGGGCACGCCCCCTGCCTCGTGGGCACCTCGTGTGCCCTCCGGACTCCGTTTTCTGGCACGATACTCCTTTTAGTCGGTAAAAATTCATTATATAATCTCCCGAAGGTTTTGACCACCGTACCACGCAAATATCCTCTATTTTTGTTTTGAGCTATTTCTGTAGCAGGTTTGGAGCAAGATGTCATCTCAGGACTCTGACGGAGAGAGCTATGTCTCACATCTCGTTGCTGACCCAAAGACCTATGGGGATCTATCTCCTTGTGGTTGAACTACGGATGATGAGGAGGATGCTCATTTGATGAGGATCAATGATTCAAGTTCAGAGGAGGAGGATGTCCCTCTGCCTCAACCTGGGGATATGCACGTGAAGTTCAAAAAGTCTAGTCTTCCTAAGAGGGCTAAACTGTCTAACAACCGATCTAGTCCTTCTCGTTTTCGGTAGAAAAGCAAAGGAGATTTATGTGACAAGATCTTGAAGCTGGAATCGGAGGTCGATGATTTAAAGGAGGAAATTGCTCTTCTCAATTACAATATGAAAAATCTGAAGGCACAATTGTCATCATCATCACCATCTTCTTCACCAGCAAAGGAGAACTGAGTATTGGGTATGGGCATTCCCCTTGGCAACACTACTAGAATCAGCTTCTTTGTCGTCCACCATGGCAGACGGCAAAGGGACGGATCCCGGACGGCAAACTCCTTTGCCGTCAGCCAGCGGACGGCAAACTGTTTGTCTGAACACGTGCCAACAAAGGCCTTCTTTGTTGTCCGCTTCTTAGAAACGGACAGCAAAGGATTGTGCCGTCCGCCATCCAAGGCCAGCAGAAGGCAAAGAGAACGGACGATGGTTTGGTGGGGTGAGAGTCGTTAGGGGGTTAACGGCGCTCTTTGTCGTCCTCCAGCGACATCTATGCAAACAGTGGGGTGAGCTTTGCCTCTTTGCCGTCCGCTGACAAACGGCAAAGAGCTTAGCTGGGCCAGCACTGGGAAGATGCCATGTGGCCAGCTATGCCGTCTGCCAGCAGACGGCATAGATGTCACTTTGTCGTCTGCTAGCAGATGGCAAAATGACCATATAGGCAGCCAGTGTTCCCTGTTTGTACAGGTAACTGCCACGTGTCCTCTTTGCCGTCTGCTAGCAGATGGCAAAGAGGCTATATATCCCCTGTTTTTATTTAAATCCATTTAATTAGACATGGTTTCAAACACAGATATACATGCATACATATCCAACATATCCAACAGCATGTCCAACAACATATTTCATCAAATCCAACATATATATCCAACAACATAGTTCAACAAAGTCCAACATATCCATATATACATAACCAGAAACAAGTTTCCAACAACATATCCATATAGACATACATATCCAAACAAGTTTTCATAAACAACAAGGAAGCACCAGAAGAATAGTACACTCCATCAATCCAAGCTTCCTCATGTAAGGCAAATCTGCAAATTAGGAAAGATGAAAGTTAGAAGAAGAAGATTAGCTAGAAGAAAAGGAAGAGGGTGAAAAAGAAGAAGAATATTGGAGCTAACCTAACTAATTATGCCATTTTTGACCTAACTAAGCTTATTGTGTCATTTTAGAGGACAACAAGCTAAGTATATGACATTTATGAGGTTAGCAAGGTTATTATGCCATTTACGAATAAAAACAAGTAAGAGGAGGAAAAGAAGAACAACAAGAAGAAGAAGAAGAATAAGAAGAAGAAAAAAAAAGAAGAACTTCTTCTTCTTTTCTTCCTATTCCTTCTTTCCTTCCTCTTCCTTGATTTTCTTCATCTTATTATGTCATTTATGGACTAAATAGGCTAAATTATGTCAAAAATGGACTAAACAGGCTAAATAAGAAGAAAAATTATGTCAAAAATTGAATACCTCACATTACTAATATTACTCTGAATCGTCTATATATGCCGCGGGATCATTAAATGCATCATCATCATCACTATAAGTGACTTGCTCATCATCATCATCAATAAATGCATCAACATGTGGAAGGCCTCCTTTACATAATCGTTCAAGCATTGACAGGTCATCTGCAGCAGTAACTTCTTCTTGTTCCGGCTCTTCTTGTTCCGGCTCAGGGGTGAAGTCGGACTCACTATCGTTGTCTACTTCAATGTTCTAGGGTGGAGTAGAGCGGTTCTTGAAATGTTTTTTGGAAAGACGTGTTTCTTGGAAGAATTCTCCTTCGTCATATGTGTCTTGGTTAATGTGAGGTTCATAATCCTCTTCATTGGGGGGGTCTAACACGTGTCAGCACTTCATAAACGACATCCCAACCACTGAGATTTGGATCACTTTGACAGGCCCACGGTAGATAGAAAACTTGGGTTGCCTATTGAACCGTAATATAGACATCGAGAACATCCAAATGGGTGCTTTGTTTGATTTCGACTAGCCCTATATGTTCATGAGTCCTTCTAGTCTCCCTCGGCTGGAACCAATAACATCTGAAGACTACGACGTTTGGTGGGTTTTCACCATAGAATTGAAGTTCATAAATTGCTTCAACTCTTCCATAATACTCGATATCTCCTTCGCCGATAGCAGAGACACAACAATTTGTAGACTTTCGGTCGGCCATAGATAGCTCTTTGCCATAGGTACGAAAGCGATACCCGTTGATGTCGTATTTGTCAAATGAACGGACCTTATAGTCAAAACCATTAGCTACTTGTCTCAATTCGGCATCCATAATCTCTGAATTAGCCTACATGTTTAATACGAAAGGATTGTTGCATTAGTCGCAAATTAGCCAAAGAAATGGAATGGTCTAATGGAAATTACCGTTTTTTTGAACCAAGAGATGAAACCGAGATATCCGCCTCCTTGCTTTGCCAGAAGCTCATACTCTTCGACGGAATCCTTTTGGATCACCGCTCCATACGAGAATATGGTGATGTATCGACTGCATCAAATATCCAGGAATAAGAGCAGTTCAAAGGAATTAGAAGTTGCGAAACAATGTACCGAGATCTTACTCGATGTACGGCCGCACTTCTGTTAGGTTGTTGAAAAGATACAGCGAAATGGTCCGCCATTCTTCAACATCCAACGATACTGGTTTCCAACCACTGGCTGGTGCGAGATTCCCTTTGAATAGGCTGAGGTTGGATCGACCCTTTTTAGGGTCGTCAGCATTGTACCGAGGCTTCGGATTATGCAAATGACGATTTTTTGCTTCGTAGTATGCTGTCACGAAGTTTGCCGCCTCCTCGGTGATGAATGCCTCGGCCATCGATGCCTCACATCTACGTTTATGTTTACATTTTGCTCGAAGCGTCTTCTGCTTCCTCTCAGTTGAGTAGCACCAACGATTTTGCACGGTCCCCCCCCCCAATCGTGCCTCGGTCGGGAGATGCAAAATCAAGTGTTGCATTGGATTAAAGAAGCTTGGCGGAAAGATCATCTCTAACTTGCAGATCAACTCCGGCGCCAACTGTTCCATTTCTTCTAGGAGGCCAGGCGATTGTTCTTTTGCGCAAAGAACACGGAAGAAATAGCTCAGCTCTGCCAGTACTAGCCATTCATCCTCAGGGATGAAGCCACGCAACATCACCGACATTATCCGCTCAATCCATATGTGTTAATCATGACTTTTTTGACCAAACATTTTCAATTTTTCAAGACTCGCTCCCCTCTTTAGATTTGCTGCATACCCATCGGGGAACATCAACTACATTTTCACCGACAAAATAATTTCCTTCATAGCTGGCCTTCCAAGATTGAACCATGCCTTTGGCTTCGTCCAGTTCTGCTTTCCTTTTGGTTCTTGCATGTTTTGTAACGGTCTATCACATAGCTCCTCTTGATCGACTCTAGCCTTAATATTATCCTTTGATTTCCCCTCTATGCCAAACAATGTACCAAAAATGGCTTCGGCGATATTCTTTTCAGTGTGCATCACGTCAATGTTGTGTGGTCAAAGGAGGTCTTTGAAGTAAGGCAGATCCCACAAGCATGTCTTGTGAGTCCAGGCGTGTTCCTTATTATACCCCTTGAAATACCCTGGATGCTCTGGATCTAGCTCGAGAGCGTTTAACTGATCTAGGGTCTGTTGGCCTATCAACGCAGGTGGTGCAGAGTGTTTGACAACTCTACCTTTGATGAAGTTCTTCTTGTCTTTCCTGAACTTATGGCGAGGATCTAGAAACGGTCTATGCAAGTCGAAGCAAGTATACTTGTGCCCTGCCGTCAGCCAACGAAACTCAAGAGCTCCCTTGCATGTGGGGCACGGGAACCTTCCATGCATACACCAGCCAACGAATAGCGCATACGCCGGCAAGTCATGCGTCGAGTACATGTACCAGACACGCATTATGAAGTTTTGTTTGCTAAAGGCGTCGTATGTCTTGAACCCATTATCCCAAGCTTCTTGCAATTCGTCCTTAAGCGGCTGCATGTACACATTCATATTCTTCCCCAGATAGTTGGGCCCTGGAATTATCAACGTCAGGAAAATGTTCTTTCTTTGCATAATCTGCCCGGGGGGGAGATTGAGTGGAATGACAAACACGGGCCAACAACTGTATGGGGCTGCCGCCTGACCAAACACACTGAACCCATCCGTGTTGATGGCGACTCGAGGATGCCTTGGATCTGCCAGTTTTTCCTTATGTAATGCATCGAAGCGCTTCCACGCTTCACCATCCGATGTGTGCACCATCATCACATTCCCATCTGCATCTAGTTCGGTTCTTTTGCCCGTTTTGTGCCATGTCATCTGTCTGGCCGTCTCTTCGACCATGAAAAGATGTTGAAGTCTTGGTACGATTGGCATATACCGAAGAACATTAACGGGTATTTTGGTCTGCGTCTTCTCACCCATACCGTTGTCTACCACAACATACCTGGAAGAATTGCAAATGGGACAATAGTTCAAGTCCTCATACTGAAGCCTAAATAAGACACATCCTTTCTCACAGGCATGTATCTTCTCATAGGGCATCTTAAGAGCACGGAGGATTTTGTCTGACTGGTACAGGTTTGGAGGTAGCACATGGCCTTTGGGTAGAAATCGTCTGAATACTGTCATCATCGCGTCGTAGCATTCTCTGCCCAAGTTGAATTGAGCCTTGAAAGCCATTATTTGTGAGATGGCATCTAGCTGACAAAGCTCAGTGTGCTTGTGGAGAGGACGTTTTGAGGACTCCAACATTTCAGTGAAGGCCTTTGCAGATTCCTCCATCTCCTCGTCCGAGTCCCGAGCATCGTCAAAGTCTTGCACCATGTCTGCGGTCCCGGTACCATGCTCGTCGGTGCGACGAGGAACCACCTCGGCTCTGGCACATTGGGCAGACTCACCATGTAATGTCCAGGCTGTGTAACCAGGCGTAAAACCAAACTTCTGCAGGTCTTTACTCATTTCAAGCTCGTCCCTCTTTTTATAGTTGTCTCACCGGACACAGGGGCACCAGCTTAATTCCTAGCCATTTGCAAATGCGGCTCTAACAAACCCCTTGGTTTTTGTTAACCATTCCTCGGTCCAAACTTTCTGACTAGTGTAACCGGTGTACATCCACGCACGATCATTCATATTGACTTCCTACTGGACACACAAGAAATATATACATAATTAAGCAAACCATATCCATCAGTTAATGGAGTTTGTCAGTTTTATTACGTCCATGCAACCTACACGCTAATAGGTAAAGATAGGTCCTAATCCCACCCGAGTATGTGTAGATTGGGTTCATTTTCCCATGCTCTGCTCCGGATCCAACGCAAAATTTCGGCAGCACCTCCCCGCTGTTCTCCTGATACACGTCTCGGTAATAAGCAGAGAGGATATGTACCCGGAGAACAACAGGGAGGCACTGACAAAATTCTGCATCGGATCCGGAGCAGAGCATATGGGAAAACGAACCCAATCTACACATACTCGGGCTGTCCATGGATAACGTTGGGCAATTCGAAAGAATCACGATTATAAATATGCAAATGCATGCATATTTATAGATGTAACCCTTTTGAACGGGAGACGCATAGTGGTTACGCATACTGATGATTGACACCTATAGCTAGCAAGTTTCATTGGCACGAAGACCGGAACAGAGCAAATGAAGGGGGGAGGAGGAGATGTCATTTGTGCTCACCAACGAACGCAGGGGCGGAGCTCGTCGAACACTAGACCCTCGCAGCGACGAAATAACTGCACATTTAAATCGAAAGATGAGTAACATAGCAATTTTGTTTCTTCTGTCGACCTAACTAAATATTTACAACAGGACGAGCGGGTTAGGGGGTCCTTGGCGTCGATGGAACCCTAAATAGCAAGTATTCGACACTGACGGCCACATGTACCTCGCACTGACGATACTTGCTATTTAGAGTACCATCGACACCGAGGAACCCCCTAACCCGCTCGTCCCCAGGTAAACTAAATAGCAACTACCATCGGTGCAAGTTACATGAGGCGGTCGGCGTTGAACACTAGATCCACATCCCACAAGTGAAGTCGGCGCCCGGCATCCCGCAAGAATAGTTCTGGTGGCCGATGACGGTCGAACACCTTGGCGAATTTGTCTGGCAGCCTCTGCGATGAGGATTAAAGCCAAGTTTTGAAATTTCAAACAACCAAACCGACTTGAGTTAGTCTGGGTGTTTCAAGTTTCAACACTTAGCTTTCAATCGTCATCTCTGAGGCTGCCAGACAAATTCGCAATGGTGTTCGACCGCCATCGACGCCGAGAACTGTTGCTGCTGGACGCAGGACCCCTGTGTCACTTGTGGGACGTGGATGTAATATTCGACACCGACGGCCACATGTACCTCGCACTGACGATACTTGCTATTTAGGGTACCATCGACACTAAGGAACCCCCTAACCCGCTCGTCCCCGGGTAAACTAAATAGCAACTACCATCGGTGCAAGTTACATGAGGCGGTCGGCGTTGAACACTAGATCCACATCCCACAAGTGAAGCCGGCGCCAGGCGTCCCGCAACAATAGTTCTGGTGGCCGATGACGGTCGAACAAATTCGCAATGGTGTTTGACCACCATCGATGCCGAGAACAGTTGCTTTGGGACGCCGGACGTCGGCGTCACTTGTGGGACGTGGATGTAGTGCTCGACACCGACGGCCACATGTATCTCGCACCGACAACACTTGTTACTTAGGGTTCCATCAACACCGAGGAACCCCCTAACCCGCTCGTCCCCGGGCGCCCTCAGGTATGGCGACGCACGGTCGATGAGTCGGCACTCAGACCAGGGGGTTCTTGGCATGGGCGTCGGGACCGGCAGGACCCACTGGCTCCACCATCTATCCCCTCGGCAACCCTCTTCCTTTTTTCCTTTTTCCTCTTCTTCTACTTATTCTTCTTTTTTTCAATTTTTTTTTCTTCTAATTATCTAAACCTAAACCTGGCAGTAACCTAATCCTACCACTATAACCTAAACCTAAACACAAATAACAGTAGAAAAAAATCACCTTGGCTCCGGCGGTGGTGGAGGAGGCGACGGGCGCCGGGGCGAGGCGGCGAGCCAGGGGGTGGTGCGGGGCGGGGCGGCAAGCCGGGGCGGGCCGGGCGCCGCGGCGGGGGTGGTGCAGCAAGCCGGGGCGGGGGGCGGGGGTGGGGCAGCAAGCCGGGGCGGGGCGATGGGGCGGGCGCCGGGCCGGGGAAGCGTGGCGGCGGGGCGGTGTGGCGATGAGGCGGTGGGGTGGTGGGGCGATGGGGCAGGGCGGTGGGGCGATGGGACGGGGCGGCGTGGCGGCGGGGCGAGGTGGCGGGGCGGGGCGGCAGTCGAGGGCGACGGCGCGGGCGCGGCCCCTTTTCTGCTAGTAGGTCACAGCTCTTTGTCGTCTGCTAGCAGACGGCAAAGAGCGTACCTAGTGGGGTGGGCCAGGGGGGAAACGACTGTTAAACCGGCAGTTTTCTTTGCCGTCCGCTGGCGGACGGCAAAGAAAACGGCCGTGACGGCCGTTAGGTCGTCCTCGGAAGCCCGCCACCCACCCTCTTTGTCGGCAGCTAGCAAACGGCAAAGCTTCTTTGTCGTCCGCTAGCGGACGGCAAAGATACGGCTGATGGAAAAGCCTTCCGTTGCCGTCCGCTACTCTTTGCCGTCCATTTTCTGGTGGCTGACGGCAAAGCCTTTCTTTGTCGTCCGCTAGCAGACGGCAAAGAGTCGGCAGACGGCAAATCTGCTGATTCCAATAGTGTGCCAAGCTTGGGGGAGGTGCCACGGTATCGTATCACCATCACACTTCCATCTTTACCGTTTTTCTTAGTTCGATCCTTTTGGTAATATCTTGATCTAGTAGAATAAAGTTTTAGTATGATTTAGTTTTGGGTTTTGCTTTATGTTCCTTCTATGTAATCGAGTCCGTGAGCTCTATATAATAAAGATTAGTTTTGAGTCGAGGGCTTGATTATCTTACTATGATCTTGTGGGAATAAAAGAAAAGAATAAAAAAAATAAAGAGATCATATTGATCTTATGGAGAGTAATGACTTCACATATAAAGAGTATGATGAATAAAAGTTGTTGAGAGTTGACAAACATAGTTTTGGTCATCGTTGCAATTAATAGGAAGTAATAAAGAAAGAGAGGTTTTCACATATAAATACACTATCTTGGACATCTTTTATGATTGTGAGCACTCGTTAAAATATGACATGCTAAAGAGTTGATGTTGGAAAAGGAAGACAGCGTAATGGGTTATGTTTTCTTATATCCGAAATAAAGTATATTGTCATGGATCATCCAACATGTTGAGCTTGCCTTTCACTCTCATGCTAGCCAAATTCTTTGCACCAAGTAGAGATACTACTTGTGCTTCCAAATATCCTTAAACCCGGTTTTGCCGTGAGAGTCCACCATATCTACCTATGGATTGAGTAAGATCCTTCAAGTAAGTTGTCATTGTTGCATGCAATAAAAATTGCTCTATAAATATGTATGATTTATTAGTGTGGAGAAAATAAGCTTTATACGATATTGTGACGTGGAAGAAATAAAAGCGACAGACTGCATAATAAAGGTCCATATCACAAGTGGCAATATAAAGTGATGTTCTTTCGCATTAAGATTTCGTGCATCCAACCATAAAAGCACATGACAACCTCTGCTTCCCTCTGCGAAGGGCCTATCTTTTACTTTTGTCTTATACCTTATACAAGAGTCATGGTGATCTTCACCTTTCCTTTTTACATTTCATCCTTTGGCAAGAACCTTGTGTTGGAAAGATCCTTATATATATATATATATATATATATATATATATATATATCCAATTGGATGTAAGTTAGCATGAATTATTATTGTTGACATTACCCTTGAGGTAAAAGGTTGGGAGGCAACACTATAAGCCCCTATCTTTCTCTGTGTCCGATTAAAACTCCATACCCATAAGTATTGCGTGAGTGTTATCAACTATGAAAGACTAAATGATAGTTGAGTATGTGAACTTGCTGAAAAGCTCTTATATTGACTCTTTCCGATGTTATGATAAATTGCAATTGCTTCAACGACTAAGATTATAGTTTGTTGGTTCTCAATGAAATTTCTAATTCATACTTTACATTATGAATAGATTGTTACTTTAGCATAAGAAATCATATGACAATATTTATATATGTTGCTGTTATAAGAATGATCATGATGCCCTCATGTCCGTATTTTATTTTATCGACACCTCTATCTCTAAACATGTGGACATATTTTTCGTTATCGGCTTCGCTTGAGGACAAGCAAGGTCTAAGCTTGGGGGAGTTGATATGTCCATTTTGCATCATGCTTTTATATCGATATTTATTGCATTATGGGCTGCCATTACACATTATGTCACAATACTTATGCCTTTTCTCTCTTATTTTACAAGGTTTACATGAAGAGGGAGAATGCCGGCAGCTGGAATTCTGGGTTGGAAAAGGAACAAATATTAGAGACCTATTCTGCACAACTCCAAAGTCCTGAAACTTCACGGAGGCACGTTTTGGAATATATATAAAAAATACTGGAGAAAGAATCAACCAGAGGGGGCCCACACCCTGGCCACGAGGGTGGGGGGCGCGCCCTACCCCCCTGGGCGCGCCCCCTGCCTCGTGGGCCCCCTGGCAGGCCTCCGGTGCCCATATTCTGCTATATGAAGTCTTTTACCCTGGAAAAAATCATAAGCAAGCTTTCGGGACGAAACACCGCCGCCACGAGGGGGAACCTTGGCGGAACCAATCTAGGGCTCCGGCGGAGCTGTTCTGCCGAGGAAACATCCCTTCGGGAGGGGGAAATCATCATCATCATCATCACCATCGGTCCTCTCAGCGGGAGGGGGTCAATCTCCATCAACATCTTCACCAGCACCATCTCATCTAAAACCCTAGTTCATCTCTTGTATCCAATCTTTGTCCCAAAGCCTCAGATTGGTACCTGTCGGTTGCCAGTAGTGTTGATTACTCCTTGTAGTTGATGATAGTTGGTTTATTTGGTGGAAGATCATATGTTCAAATCCTTTATGCATATTAATATCCCTCTGATTATGAACATGAATATGATTTGTGACTAGTTACGTTTGTTCCTGAGGACATGGGAGAAGTCTTGCTATAAGTAGTCATGTGAATTTGGTATTCGTTCGATATTTTGATGAGATGTATGTTGTCTCTCCTCTAGTGGTGTTATGTGAACGTCGACTACATGACACTTCACCATTGTTTGGGCCTAGAGGAAGACATTGGGAATTAATAAGTAGATGATGGGTTGCTAGAGTGACAGAAGCTTAAACCCTAGTTTATGAGTTGCTTCGTAAGGGGCTGATTTGGATCCATATGTTTCATGCTACGGTTAGGTTTACCTTAATACTTCTTTTGTAGTTGCGGATGCTTGCAATAGGGGTTAATCATAAGTGGGATGCTTGTCCAAGAAAGGGCAGTACCCAAGCACCGGTCCACCCACATACCAAATTATCAAAGTAACGAACGCGAATCATATGAGCGTGATGAAAACTAGCTTGACGGTAATTCCCATGTGTCCTCGGGAGCGTTTTCCTTTATATAAGAGTTTGTCCAGGCTTGTCCTTTGCTACAAAAAGGATTGGGCCATCTTGCTGCACCTTATTTACTTTCATTACTTGTTACCCGTTACAAATTACCTTATCACAAAACTATCTGTTACCGATAATTTCAGTGCTTGCAGAGAATACCTTACTGAAAACCGCTTATCATTTCCTTCTGCTCCTCGTTGGGTTCGACACTCTTACTTATCGAAAGGACTACGATAGATCCCCTACACTTGTGGGTCATCAATGTTGAAAATCTTGAAGTTATGCTTGTTTTATCTTCCTATGCAAGTTGATTCTTGTTCCCATAAGTTATTTGCTTACAAAATCCCTATGCATAGGAAGTGGGTTAGGCTTAAATGTGCTTGTCATGTGCTTCATGATGCTCTCTTTGTGTTTCCATTCTTTACTTTTATGCGAGCATATTGAAATCATCATTCCTAGCTAGAAAGGCATTAAAGAAAAGCGCTTGTTGGGAGACAACCCAACACCATTATCTACTTCTTTTGTGTGTTCACATCATTAAGCTACTGTAGTAATCATATTTTATAGCTTTTGTTTCATTGAAGTGCCAAGCAAGACCTTTGGGATGGCTCACGGTAATAGTTGATTTGATGTTGCTGAAAAACAGAAACTTTTGCGCTCACGAAAACAATTCTCATTTCTAACAGAAGTGTGGTTTTGAGTTGATTCTTTTTGCAGAAGATTAATAAACAATTGCCCAGGTTTTCCTAATTTTCCGAATTTTTGGAGTAGCAGAAGTATGGTGTTATCCAGATCATTACAGATTGTTCTGTTTTTTGACAGATTTTGTTTTTAATGCATAGTTTGCTTGTTTTTGTGTTTTCATAGCTTATATTAAGTGATATAAATTGTGGAAATGATAAGGTACATTAGGCATTATGTAGAAACAATTATGAATCTTGTCTTGGCAGTACCAAAGTGAATGATTTGTTTTTATCATACTAACCTATCTCACGAAGTTTCGTTAAAGTTTTGTGTTGTGAATTTTTCAAGTTTTGGGTAAAGTTTTGATGGACTACGGACTAAAGAGTGGCAAGAGCCTAAGCTTGGGGATGCCCAAGGCACCCCAAGGTAATATTCAAGGACAACCAAGAGCCTAAGTGTAACACCCCGGTGTAATGATGCTACAGTAACCCCTGGGGTTAAGTTAATCATTTTGCTAAACAAGTGTTTGATCATCATTTTCTCCTCTCTCTTTTTAAATTCCACTTGAATTCAATTTCAAATTATGAGTGAAATTCAAAATGCTCAAACATGAAAACTAAAATGTTCATCGTGTGGAAAATATTCTTCTGGTAATATTGGTGGTGAACCAACATTTTTTTGCGAAGTACCTAAATGGCCTAAAATAGCTATAACAGAAAGTTGTTAAAAAAAGAAAGCAAAAGTTAAAACAAAAACAAAAGGAGAAAAAATGCCCTCTCTAGCGTCGATTCCGCCGTTGCCCGGAAGCCGCCGCCGCTACAACTCGTTGCCGGCGCCCTTTCCGGCCTCCCCAGCTACTGCCGCTGCCGCCACTCGACGTGTTTCGTTCACCGCGTCCGAACGGCGCCTCTCGCGCGTCAAATAGGCCCCGGACGGCTATTTCCGAACCTCGCCGGCGATGCGCCGCCGCGAAATGGCCCGCCGGAGTTACTCCGGTCACCAGCGCCGGCGTGGGCTGACGTGGCCGCCTGGGGCCCGTCCCCTGAGCCACTGACCGTGGGCTCGTGGGGCCTGTTGACTGAGTTGACCCAGTCAACTGCTGACTGGGCAGCTCAGTACCACTGACGTGCGGGCCCCACCACTTAAATAACTAATTAAAATGATTTTATAATTAAAAGTAATTAGTTTAGCTAATTAGTCACTTACACGTGGGTCCCCTGTCTAGTTTGACCAGTCAAACTATTGACTGGGTTGACCCAGTCTATGACATGTGGCCCCATTTGACCCTGTTGACCAGTTAATAGTTGACTGGTCAACTGCTGACTTGACACCCCCTAGACCCCACCAGTCAGCCTCTGTGGCTAGCACATGGCTGTGTACACTTAGTATTTTTTGTTTATTTGCGAATTAAAACAAATGCAAAAATGGTTTAATCTTTGAAAATTCATAGAAAATAAACCGTAACTCGGATGAAAATGTTTTCTATGTGAAAGTTGCTCAGAAAAATCCAAGGAATCCGAATACGCGGTCCATTCATCAGTCGGATGCCTCTAGCTATCTGAACATGGAACATTCCCCCTCCGGTCATCTGTCTAACACACATCCAGAACCGGGAAAACATTCCCGGTTGAATTCCCCCTTCACCTATATCGTGTAGCCTTACGTTAGGTCACACCCGGCACCGCATATCGTCATGTCATGCTTAGCGTTGCATCTGTTTGCTTATATTTACTGTTTCTTCCCCCTATTCTCTCTGATAGACCCCGAGGCCGATGATGCCCCGGTGATCGACTACATCGACGACGACCCCTCCTTGCCAGAGCAACCAGGCAAGCCCCCCCTTTGATCATCCCGATATCGCCCATTCCATTCTCTCATGCTTGCATTAGATTTTGCTACTGTTATTGTTTGCTCCTATTCTGATGCATAGCCTGCTTTTGTAACCTACTCATTGTACCTTACCTGCTTATCCTAAACTGCTTAGTATAGGTTGGTTAGTGATCCATCAGTGACCCCCACCTTGACCTTGTTGCCCCCTGCTTCATCATCGAAGACCCGATCAACGGGATCGAAGACCAGGCCCCGGCATCGCACATCACTTTCCCCTTAGTTGCTCGACACTGCTGGGTTACTATCGAGTGCCGAGGGTGAGACCTCTACAGCACGTCTGATGTTAACCCTGTAGTGTAGCTATTCGGTCGTGGTCATCGAGGGTGATTCCGCCTTAACCACTTCCGATACGAATCTGTCGTGCAACCCCTCAAGTGTGAACCTCGGGGTGATTCCTCTTACGTTCACCTTGATGATTACATCGAGTGGAATCCACCGGGGGTGATTCCTCGGGTTTTCCCCTTGATGTTTGGACACACGGATACTTGGACTTTACAGCTGTTACTTGGAAAGGCGGGTCGACCGTGAGGGGTACCCGCGAGTGATGTGGAGACGGGTTGACCTGGAGGGTACCCGAGAGTTGAATACGAGGCGTGGCCGGGCATTCTTAGCCCTTGCCGCAAGTCCTCGAGACGGGGCGACGGGGTCACATCTTTCGTGAGTCTCTGCTCGTGACCGCACTAACAACACACTAACGGTTTGGATATTTGATCCGAGGGGCCTCTGGCCCAATAGCACTAACCATCACGTGGGCATAGTATGGGCGTTCTGCGTCGTATGCATCAGCCGAAGCTTAACAGACGTCAAACGACTGAGCGGCGCGCGCCGGGTTGGACTGGTAAGCTCCTACCTTTTTAAGGAGGTAGCTAGGTCTTCTCACCGGCCGCCCACGCAACGTGCAGGAGTTCCCGGGGCGATGGCCCATGACCCTCGGGGGCATAGGTTTAGTCCGGCGTGCTTGACCTCTCTATTAAGTCTAGGTCGGGTTGCGGCATATTGTTTGGCCGAGGCCGGGCATGACCCAGGAAAGTGTGTCCGACCGGAGTTAATCGAGCGTGGTGGGTAAGTTGGTGCACCCCTGCAGGGAAGAAAACATCTATCAATAGCCTGTCCTACGGTAACGGACACTTGGAGTTGTATCCCGATCGATACAACTAGAACTGGATACTTGTGATGAGGTGATAACTGGATAGTATGGCTCTGGGATTGCTTTCTCACAGGGAGTCGAGAAAGGATCTCTGGCCGAGGTTGATAACACTACTACTACTTTAGTTATGCTACTCTACTCCCTCCTGTTGCTGCAAGATGGTGGTTTCCAGAAGATGCTAGTCTTCGATAGGACTAGGCATTCTCTCTATTCTGGCATTTCTGCAGCCCAGTCCACATATACAACCTTCCTTTGATAATGTTGCATATGTAGTGTAGATCCTTGCTTGCGAGTACTTTGGATGAGTACTCACGGTTGCTTTGCTCCCCCTTTGCCCCTTTCTTCTTATTTCCGGTTGATGCAACCAGATGTCGGAGCCCAGGAGCCAGATGCCACCGCCGATGCCTACTACTACGTGGAGACCGACGACGATCAGGAGTAGTTAGGAGGCTCCCCGGCAGGAGGCCGTGCCTCTTCGATCGTGTTGCTTTTGTGCTAGCCTTCTTAAGGCATCCCTGTTCAACTTATGTCTGTACTCAGATATTGTTGCTTCCGCTGACTCTTGTGTATTCGAGCCCTCCAGGCCCCTGGCTTGTAATATAAAGCTTGTATTATTTTAATTTGTGTCTAGAGTTGTGTTGTGATATCTTCCCGTGAGTCCTTGATCTTGATCGTACACATTTGCGTGTATGATTAGTGTACGATTGAATCGAGGGTGTCACAAGTTGGTATCAGAGCCGACTGCCTGTAGGTAGCCCCCTTTCCAACTCCTTGGCCGAAGTTGAGTCTAGTCGCTGAAAAACTTTTACTAACATTGGGTGTGTGGCTTACGGGCCCACGTCGCCATTGGGTGGTATTAGGATCTTTTACTCCTCATCTATACTCTGGGACTCTGATCTCCCTTCCATTCGGGTTAAACGAATTTACTAACTCTAACATTAGGATCCCGTGACCACATTCACCCCAAAGTTGGATAAGCCATAGTTATTCCTTAGAATAGTATTCTGAATAGTACACACACTGTCGTGTTGACTACGAAGTGGTATCCATCGTACCTCTTTCATTATGCATGTTTCATCATGAATGGTCCTTGTATTTGCAAATGCTCAATGCTGAACTACCCCCCTGTTACATGTTAGCAGGATGGTTAGACCCGCTGGCCGTGGCCGTGGTGCCAACGATCCACCACCGCCCGAATTCTTTGCCGAAATGATGCAACAATTTGAGCTGAACCGCCAGTTCATGGAAGGAATGATGGCTCAGTTTCCTCGTCCGAATATGAATCAACAGCCAACCCCAGTAACTCTGCAGGACTTCATGCGCCTCAACCCAACTATCTACCGCAGCTCAACTCAACCCCTTGATGCTGATGACTGGCTCCGCGACATCACGTATGAAATGGAGTCTGCTAGTGTTGCCCCTGCCAGCTATGTCACCTTCGCATCCTTCTTCCCCAAGGGTCCTGCTGCTCAATGGTGGGACAGCCACAGGCGTACCCTACCTGCTGGAACGGTCATCACTTGGCCGGATTTCCAAGCTGCCTTCCGTGCCCGCTTCATTCCTCAGGGAATCATGGACAGGAAGAAGCGAGATTTCCGTAACCTCACCCAAGGCAACAAGTCTGTAGATGCTTATCAACGGGAATTTCTGGACTTGTCACGTTATGCTGAAGAAGACATTGCAACTGATGCTCGTAAGCAAGAGAAGTTTCGTGATGGACTTCACCCTGATATCAAGCTAGCACTGCTCGTTCATGACTTTGCCGACTTCGCCACCTTGGTGAACAAGGCCATTCATGTCGAAACTGGTCTGCAGGAACATCAGGGATCCCTCAGGCGCAGCCGTGACGCTGGCTCATCTTCGGGCCCGTCCGCGCAGAAGCGTCGGATATGGATCCCCCACAGCATGTATCGTCCAACTGCACCCGCACCAAGACAGTCCTATGCTGCACCTCGTCTGCCTCCTCCACCGCAGAGGCAGCCTCTTCGAGATGTACCATCCCAAGCTCCTGCTCCCGATCCCAATGATGGTCTGTGCTTCAGATGTGGCCGCCCAGGCCACCTTGCTAAAGAATGCAATCAGAAAAAGAGCCAGTTGGCTCTGCCTTCAACTGGCCGTAACAATCAGCCCCATAACAACAATGCCAGACCTTATGGTCGTGGTCAGGCTAATCATGTTGATCTGAATGAAGCTCAAGACCAGCCTGCCACTGTGATGGGTACTCTTCTCGTTAATTCAGTACCGGCTTCTGTTTTATTCGATTCAGGAGCATCGCATTCATTCATGTCAGAAAATTTTGCATACGCACACGACATTCGATGCGAGCCCATGAACACCCCGATAGTGGTACGCACCCCTGCGGGTCAGTGTCGAACTACCATGATTGGTCGCGACGTCCCCGTTGAAATTGAAGGGTTGGAATTCCTTGTTTCTCCCATTATTCTGGAGTCTTCCAATATTGACCTCATTCTGGGAATGGAATGGTTGAAAGCGCATACTGCCTCTATCGTTTGCGCCACCAAGGTCGTTCACCTCCTACATCCTTCCGATGAGATAGTAACCTACCATGCTCAGCTTGTTCAAAACGCTGAAGCACGACTTTATGCTTTGAATGCGTTGAACGCAGCACCTCTTGAGGGAATTGAAAAGATTCCAGTCGTTCGCGACTTCCAAGACGTATTTCCAGAAGAACTTCCAGGAATACCCCCTGCCCGGGCTGTCGAGTTCGTCATCGACTTGAAACCAGGCACCGTTCCTATTGCCAAACGACCGTACAAGATGCCACCTCATGAACTCCTTGAACTTAAGGAGGAAATCGACAAATCTCTTCGCAAGGGTTTCATTCGTCCAAGTTCCTCTGCTTGGGGAGCACCTTCTCTCTTCGTCAAGAAGAAGGACGGAACGAACCGTTTGGTCCAAGACTACCGTCCTATCAACCAAGCTACAATTCAGAACAAATATCCCCTTCCTCGGATCAATGATCTGTATGATCAACTGGCTGGTTCATCGATTTTCTCTAAACTCGACTTGAGGTTGGGTTACCACCAGATCCGTGTTCGTGAAGAGGATATTCCAAAGACCGCATTCGTCACTCGTTATGGTTCTTACGAGTACACCGTCATGTCTTTTGGCTTGACCAATGCTCCAGCTACATTCTCCCGTCTGATGAACTACATATTCATGGATTACCTCGACAAGTTCGTCGTAGTCTATCTGGATGATATCCTGGTATATTCGAAGAACAAAGAAGAACATGCTGAACATCTTCGACTTGTTCTAGAGAAGCTTCGAGAGCATCAACTTTATGCCAAGTATTCCAAGTGTGAATTCTGGTTACCCGAAGTCACCTACCTTGGTCATGTCATCTCCAAGGATGGTATTGCCGTCAACCCAGAACGCGTTCAGGCTATTCTTGACTGGACCCCTCCGAAGACTGTCAAGCAAGTTAGAAGCTTTCTCGGACTAGCCAGCTATTGTCGCCGCTTTGTCGAGAACTTCTCAAAGATTGCCAAGCCACTGACCAATCTGCTTCACAAGGGCGTTAAGTTCGATTGGACAGACAAATGTCAGGAAAGTTTCCAGGCACTCAAGGACAAGCTGACTTCTGCCCCAGTGCTTGCTCCCCCTGATTCTCGCAAGGACTTCGTCATCTATTGCGACGCTTCACGTCAAGGATTAGGCTGTGTCCTAATGCAAGAGCGCAAAGTAATTGCGTATGCCTCCCGTCAAGTGCGTCCTCATGAAGAGAACTACCCAGTTCATGATCTCGAGCTTGCTGCGGTTATCTTTGCACTGAAGCTATGGCGACAATACCTTCTCGGTAATCGTTGCGAGATCTTCACCGATCATCAGAGTCTGAAGTACCTGTTTACTCAGCCAGATCTGAACCTCCGTCAGCAGCGATGGATGGAAGCTATTGCTGACTACAACTGCGGTATATCCTATACCCCTGGCAAGGCTAATGTAATGGCCGATGCCCTGAGTCGTAAGTCTTATTGCAACAATCACATGGTCTTCAAAGCTCAACCCCGCCTTTATGAAGAGCTATGCAAGCTGAACCTTCAACTAGTTCCACAGGGTTCTCTGAATAACCTTGTCTTGGAACCAACTCTTCTGAAAGCAATCAAGTCTGCTCAAGCCAAAGATGCACATGTTGATCTGATGAAAAGGGATCTTGCATTAGAGAAATCCAGAGATTTCTCACTTGGTGAAGATGGAACCTTATACTTCAGAGATCGCATTGTAGTACCCCGGTTCGAGCTTATGACAGAGAAGGTGATGAAAGAAGCGCATGACACCCCTCTCTCTATTCATCCGGGAAGTACCAAGATGTATCTAGACATCCGTCAGAAGTACTGGTGGTCTAATATGAAGCAAGACATTGCTCGATATATTGAAGAATGTGACGTTTGTCGTCGCGTCAAAGCAGAACATCAGAAACCGGCTGGACTTCTACAACCGCTTCCGATTCCTGAATGGAAGTGGGATAAGATCCAAATGGACTTTGTCACTGGCCTTCCCAAGTCTCAGAAAGGTAACGATGCTATCTTTGTCGTCATCGACCAATTCTCGAAGGTTGCTCACTTTCTGCCAGTCAAGGAGACAATCACTGCTAGTCAATTAGCAAACTTGTATATCTCCAGAATTGTGTCACTCCACGGCATTCCGAAGGAGATCAGTTCAGATCGCGGCAGTATATTCACTTCAAAGTTCTGGGATAGTTTCCAAGAGGCAATGGGAACTCATATTACCTGGAGCACTGCTTATCATCCCCAATCCCAAGGCCAAGTCGAGCGAGTCAATCAAATTCTTGAAGACATGCTTCGAGCTTGTGTTATTTCTTTCGGCAAGAAGTGGGAAGAATCTCTCCCTTATGCGGAGTTCTCTTATAACAACAGCTATCAAGCCAGCTTGAAGATGGCACCCTTTGAAGTGCTCTATGGACGTAAGTGCCGAACCCCTCTGAATTGGTCAGAAACTGGGGAACGGACGCTCATTGGTCCAGACATTATTCAACAAGCTGAAGAGCAGGTTCGCATTGTCCGGGATAATCTCAAGGCGGCCCAGTCCCGCCAGAAGAGCAACTATGACCGGAAACACTGGGGTTCAACTTATCAACCTGGTGAACAAGCTTATCTGCGTGTCACTCCTTTGAGAGGCACTCATCGGTTCGGAGTCAAGGGCAAGCTAGCTCCGCGCTACATTGGTCCTTTCCGCATTCTGGCCCGTCGTGGGCTGGTGGCTTATCAACTTGAGTTGCCACCTCAGTTCTCTCACGTCCATGACGTCTTCCATGTGTCACAACTTCGTCGTTGCTTCAAGGATCCGGAACGTGAAGTGGATCCGGAATTGATTGAAGTTCAAGATGATCTCACATACAAGGAGCATCCGATCTGCATTCTTGAAGAAGCTGAACGTCGAACACGCCAGAAGGTTACCAAGTTCCTCAAGGTGCAATGGTCGAATCATACTAAAGAGGAAGCCACTTGGGAACGCGAAGATAACCTCCGGGCTGAATACCCCGACCTGTTCCCTTCTACCTCTTAATTCTCGGGACGAGAATTTCTTTTAGAGGAGGAGAGTTGTAACACCCCGGTGTAATGATGCTACAGTAACCCTGGGGTTAAGTTAATCATTTTGCTAAACAAGTGTTTGATCATCATTTTCTCCTCTCTCTTTTAAATTCCAGTTGAATTCAATTTCAAATTATGAGTGAAATTCAAAATGCTCAAACATGAAAACTAAAATGTTCATCATGTGGAAAATATTCTTCTGGTAATATTGGTGGTGAACCAACATTTTTTGCAAAGTACCTAAATGGCCTAAAATAGCTATAACAGAAAGTTGTTAAAAAAAGAAAGCAAAAGTTAAAACAAAAACAAAAGGAGAAAAAGGGGCTAGAGCCCCTGGCCTCCCATTGGGCCTCGGCCCACCCCAGCTAGGCCGGCCCGCTCCCCTCCCCGGTCATCCCTCTCCTCTCTGTTCACGCGACCGAGCCCCCCAGCTCGTTCCCACCGGACCCGGCGCGGCGCCCCGCGCTGCCACGTCGCCGGCGAGGGGATAAGGGCAGCCCCGACGCCTCGGGCTCCCTCCCCACTCGCCCACTTGCCCCCTCTCTCCCTCGTCGATCTCTCTTCCTGCTCGCTCACTCCCCTCTCTCTGACCCGAGCGCGCCGCTGCCATCTTCCGTCGTCACCGCGGCCACCGGAGCCGTCTCGTCCTCCTGACCTGTCCACCAGCACCGTCGACGTCTTCTCCCTCTTCCCCGGCCTCGCGTCCGAGCCGGAGGCCACTACATCGCCCGGATCGAGCCGGCGACCACCGTGGATCGCCGGAGCTCCTCCGCTCCGTCCGTCGCCGACTCCGTCGACCCGCTGCGCTCCTAAGCATCCAAGGGCCACCGTGAGCCGCATCGTAAGCTGCCGCACCGAACCCCTCTCTTTCTCCCCTCTCCCCGCGCTCGCAATCGCCGTTCTTCTTCATGGCCGAACCGCCGCCGCGCCGTTCGTCACCGTCGTTTCGGTCGACATTGAGCTCGACCGAGTTCTCGGCCGTGCTCCTCGACGCCGTAGGGACCCATAGCGCCCTCCAGTTAGTGCAACCGCCCTCTCTAGCGTCGATTCCGCCATTGCCCGGAAGCCGCCGCTGCTGCAACTCGTTGCCGGCGCCCTTTCCGGCCTCCCCAGCTACTGCTGCTGCCGCCACTCGACGTGGTTCGTTCACCGCGTCCGAACGGCGCCTCTCGCGCGTCAAATAGGCCCCGGACGGCTATTTCCGAACCTCGCCGGCGATGCGCCGCCGAAATGGCCCGCCGGAGTTACTCCGGTCACCAGCGCCGGCGTGGGCTGACGTGGACGCCTGGGGCCCGTCGCCTGAGCCACTGACCGTGGGCCCGTGGGGCCTGTTGACTGAGTTGACCCAGTCAACTGCTGACTGGGCAGCTCAGTACCACTGACGTGCGGGCCCACCACTTAAATAACTAATTAAAATGATTTATAATTAAAAGTAATTAGTTTAGCTAATTAGTCACTTACATGTGGGTCCCCTGTCTAGTTTGACCAGTCAAACTATTGACTGGGTTGACCCAGTCTATGACATGTGGCCCCATTTGACCCTGTTGAGCAGTTAATAGTTGACTGGTCAACTGCTGACTGGACACCCCCTGGACCCCACCAGTCAGCCTCTGTGGCTAGCACAGGCTGTGTACACTTAGTATTTTCTTTTATTTGCGAATTAAAACAAATGCAAAAATGGTTTAATCTTTGAAAGTTCATAGAAAATAAACCGTAACTCGGATGAAAATGTTTTCTACATGAAAGTTGCTCAGAAAAATCCAACGAATCCGAATACGCGGTCCATTCATCAGTCGGATGCCTCTAGCTATCTGAACATGGAACATTCCCCCTGCGGTCATCTGTCTGACACAGGTCCGGAACCGGGAAAACATTCCCGGTTGAATTCCCCCTTCACCTATATCGTGTAGCCTTACGTTAGGTCACACCCGGCACCGCATATCGTCATGTCATGCTTAGCGTTGCATCTGTTTGCTTATATTTACTGTTTCTTCCCCCTATTCTCTCCGATAGACCCCGAGGGCGATGATGCCCCGGTGATCGACTACGTCGACGATGACCCCTCCTTGCCAGAGCAACCAGGCAAGCCCCCCTTTGATCATCCCGATATCGCCCATTCCATTCTCTCATGCTTGCATTAGATTTTGCTACTATTATTGTTTGCTCCTATTCTGATGCATAGCCTGCTTTTGTAACCTGCTCATTGTACCTTACCTGCTTATCGTAAACTGCTTAGTATAGGTTGGTTAGTGATCCATCAGTGACCCCCACCTTGACCTTGTTGCCCCTGCTTCATCATCGAAGACCCAAGGGACCGCCCGGCATCGCACATCACTTTCCCCTTAGTTGCTCGACACTGCTGGGTTACTATCGAGTGCCGAGGGTGAGACCTCTACAGCACTTCTGATGTTAACCCTATAGTGTAGCTATTCAGTCGTGGTCATCGAGGGTGATTCCACCTTAACCACTTCCGATACGACTCTATCGTGCAACCCCTCAAGTGTGAACCTCGGGGGTGATTCCTCTTACGTTCACCTTGATGATTACATCGAGTGGAATCCACCGGGGGTGATTCCTCGGGTTTTCCCCTTGATGTTTGGACACACGGATACTTGGACTTTACAACTGTTACTTGGAAAGGCGGGTCGACCCTGAGGGGTACCCGCGAGTGATGTGGAGACGGGTTGACCTGGAGGGTACCCGAGAGTTGAATACGAGGCGTGGCCGGGCATTCTTAGCCCTTGCCGCAAGTCCTCGAGACGGGGCGACGGGGTCACATCTTTCGTGAGTCTCTGCTCGTGACCGCACTAACAACACACTAACGGTTTGGATATTTGATCCGATGGGCCTCTGGCCCGATAGCACTAACCATCACGTGGGCATAGTATGGGCGTTCTGCGTCGTATGCATCAGCCGAAGCTTAATAGACGTCATGCGACTGAGCGGCGCGCGCCGGGTTGGACTGGTAAGCTCCTACCTTTTTAAGGAGGTAGCTAGGTCTGCTCACCGGCCGCCCACGCAACGTGCAGGAGTTCCCGGGGCGATGGCCCATGACCCCTGGGGGCATAGGTTTAGTCCGGCGTGCTGACCTCTCTATTAAGCCTAGGTCGGGTTGCGGCGTATTGTTTGGCCGAGGCCGGGCATGACCCAGGAAAGTGTGTCCGGCCGGAGTTAATCGAGCGTGGTGGGTAAGTTGGTGCACCCCTGCAGGGAAGAAAACATCTATCGATAGCCTGTCCTACGGTAACGGACACTTGGAGTTGTATCCCGATCGATACAACTAGAACTGGATACTTGTGATGAGAATGGATTGATGATAACTGGATAGTATGGCTCTGGGATTGCTTTCTCGCAGGGAGTCGAGAAAGGATCTCTGGCCGAGGTTGATAACACTACTACTACTTTAGTTATGCTACTCTACTCCCTCCTGTTGCTGCAAGATGGTGGTTTCCAGAAGATGCTAGTCTTCGATAGGACTAGGCCTTCTCTCTATTCTGGCATTTCTGCAGCCCAGTCCACATATACAACCTTCCTTTGATAATGTTGCATATGTAGTGTAGATCCTTGCTTGCGAGTACTTTGGATGAGTACTCACGGTTGCTTTGCTCCCCCTTTGCCCCTTTCTTCTTCTTTCCGGTTGATGCAACCAGATGTCGGAGCCCAGGAGCCAGATGCCACCGCCGATGCCTACTACTACGTGGAGACCGACGACGATCAGGAGTAGTTAGGAGGCTCCCCGGCAGGAGGCCGTGCCTCTTCGATCGTGTTGCTTTTGTGCTAGCCTTCTTAAGGCATCCCTGTTCAACTTATGTCTGTACTCAGATATTGTTGCTTCCGCTGACTCTTGTGTATTCGAGCTTATGTATTCGAGCCCTCCAGGCCCCTGGCTTGTAATATAAAGCTTGTATTATTTTAATTTGTGTCTAGAGTTGTGTTGTGATATCTTCCCGTGAGTCCTTGATCTTGATCGTACACATTTGCGTGTATGATTAGTGTACGATTGAATCGAGGGCGTCACAAGTTGGTATCAGAGCCGACTGCCTGTAGGTAGCCCCCTTTCCAACTCCTTGGCCGAAGTTGAGTCTAGTCACTGAAAAACTTTTACTAACATTGGCTGTGTGGCTTACGGGCCCACGTCGCCATTGGGTGGTATTAGGATCTTTTACTCCTCATCTATACTCTGGGACTCTGATCTCTCTTCCATTCGGGT
Organism: Triticum aestivum; assembly: GCF_018294505.1. Lineage (NCBI taxonomy): Eukaryota > Viridiplantae > Streptophyta > Magnoliopsida > Poales > Poaceae > Triticum > Triticum aestivum. Next base: position 58,616,898 of record NC_057805.1, read on the forward strand.
TAAACGAATTTACTAACTCTAACATTAGGATCCCGTGACCACATTCACCCCAAAGTTGGATAAGCCATAGTTATTCCTTAGAATAGTATTCTGAATAGTACACACACTGTCGTGTTGACTACGAAGTGGTATCCATCGTACCTCTTTCATTATGCATGTTTCATCATGAATGGTCCTTGTCTTTGCAAATGCTCAATGCTGAACTACCCCCTGTTACATGTTAGCAGGATGGTTAGACCGCTGGTCGTGGCCGTGGTGCCAACGATCCACCACCGCCCGAATTCTTTGCTGGAATGATGCAACAATTTGAGCTGAACCGCCAGTTCATGGAAGGAATGATGGCTCAGTTTCCTCGTCCGAACATGAATCAACAGCCAACCCCAGTAACTCTGCAGGACTTCATGCGCCTCAACCCAACTATCTACCGCAGCTCAACTCAACCCCTTGATGCTGATGACTGGCTCCGCGACATCACGTATGAAATGGAGTCTGCTAGTGTTGCCCCTGCCAGCTATGTCACCTTCGCATCCTTCTTCCTCAAGGGTCCTGCTGCTCAATGGTGGGACAGCCACAGGCGTACCCTACCTGCTGGAACGGTCATCACTTGGCCGGATTTCCAAGCTGCCTTCCGTGCCCGCTTCATTCCTCAGGGAATCATGGACAGGAAGAAGCGAGATTTCCGTAACCTCACCCAAGGCAACAAGTCTGTAGATGCTTATCAACGGGAATTTCTGGACTTGTCACGTTATGCTGAAGAAGACATTGCAACTGATGCTCGTAAGCAAGAGAAGTTTCGTGATGGACTTCACCCTGATATCAAGCTAGCACTGCTCGTTCATGACTTTGCCGACTTCGCCACCTTGGTGAACAAGGCCATTCATGTCGAAACTGGTCTGCAGGAACATCAGGGATCCCTCAGGCGCAGCCGTGACGCTGGCTCATCTTCGGGCCCGTCCGCGCAGAAGCGTCGGATATGGATCCCCCACAGCATGTATCGTCCAACTGCACCCGCACCAAGACAGTCCTATGCTGCACCTCGTCTGCCTCCTCCACCGCAGAGGCAGCCTCTTCGAGATGTACCATCCCAAGCTCCTGCTCCCGATCCCAATGATGGTCTGTGCTTCAGATGTGGCCGCCCAGGCCACCTTGCTAAAGAATGCAATCAGAAAAAGAGCCAGTTGGCTCTGCCTTCAACTGGCCGTAACAATCAGCCCCATAACAACAATGCCAGACCTTATGGTCGTGGTCAGGCTAATCATGTTGATCTGAATGAAGCTCAAGACCAGCCTGCCACTGTGATGGGTACTCTTCTCGTTAATTCAGTACCGGCTTCTGTTTTATTCGATTCAGGAGCATCGCATTCATTCATGTCAGAAAATTTTGCATACGCACACGACATTCGATGCGAGCCCATGAACACCCCGATAGTGGTACGCACCCCTGCGGGTCAGTGTCGAACTACCATGATTGGTCGCGACGTCCCCGTTGAAATTGAAGGGTTGGAATTCCTTGTTTCTCCCATTATTCTGGAGTCTTCCAATATTGACCTCATTCTGGGAATGGAATGGTTGAAAGCGCATACTGCCTCTATCGTTTGCGCCACCAAGGTCGTTCACCTCCTACATCCTTCCGATGAGATAGTAACCTACCATGCTCAGCTTGTTCAAAACGCTGAAGCACGACTTTATGCTTTGAATGCGTTGAACGCAGCACCTCTTGAGGGAATTGAAAAGATTCCAGTCGTTCGCGACTTCCAAGACGTATTTCCAGAAGAACTTCCAGGAATACCCCCTGCCCGGGCTGTCGAGTTCGTCATCGACTTGAAACCAGGCACCGTTCCTATTGCCAAACGACCGTACAAGATGCCACCTCATGAACTCCTTGAACTTAAGGAGGAAATCGACAAATCTCTTCGCAAGGGTTTCATTCGTCCAAGTTCCTCTGCTTGGGGAGCACCTTCTCTCTTCGTCAAGAAGAAGGACGGAACGAACCGTTTGGTCCAAGACTACCGTCCTATCAACCAAGCTACAATTCAGAACAAATATCCCCTTCCTCGGATCAATGATCTGTATGATCAACTGGCTGGTTCATCGATTTTCTCTAAACTCGACTTGAGGTTGGGTTACCACCAGATCCGTGTTCGTGAAGAGGATATTCCAAAGACCGCATTCGTCACTCGTTATGGTTCTTACGAGTACACCGTCATGTCTTTTGGCTTGACCAATGCTCCAGCTACATTCTCCCGTCTGATGAACTACATATTCATGGATTACCTCGACAAGTTCGTCGTAGTCTATCTGGATGATATCCTGGTATATTCGAAGAACAAAGAAGAACATGCTGAACATCTTCGACTTGTTCTAGAGAAGCTTCGAGAGCATCAACTTTATGCCAAGTATTCCAAGTGTGAATTCTGGTTACCCGAAGTCACCTACCTTGGTCATGTCATCTCCAAGGATGGTATTGCCGTCAACCCAGAACGCGTTCAGGCTATTCTTGACTGGACCCCTCCGAAGACTGTCAAGCAAGTTAGAAGCTTTCTCGGACTAGCCAGCTATTGTCGCCGCTTTGTCGAGAACTTCTCAAGATTGCCAAGCCACTGACCAATCTGCTTCACAAGGGCGTTAAGTTCGATTGGACAGACAAATGTCAGGAAAGTTTCCAGGCACTCAAGGACAAGCTGACTTCTGCCCCAGTGCTTGCTCCCCCTGATTCTCGCAAGGACTTCGTCATCTATTGCGACGCTTCACGTCAAGGATTAGGCTGTGTCCTAATGCAAGAGCGCAAAGTAATTGCGTATGCCTCCCGTCAAGTGCGTCCTCATGAAGAGAACTACCCAGTTCATGATCTCGAGCTTGCTGCGGTTATCTTTGCACTGAAGCTATGGCGACAATACCTTCTCGGTAATCGTTGCGAGATCTTCACCGATCATCAGAGTCTGAAGTACCTGTTTACTCAGCCAGATCTGAACCTCCGTCAGCAGCGATGGATGGAAGCTATTGCTGACTACAACTGCGGTATATCCTATACCCCTGGCAAGGCTAATGTAATGGCCGATGCCCTGAGTCGTAAGTCTTATTGCAACAATCACATGGTCTTCAAAGCTCAACCCCGCCTTTATGAAGAGCTATGCAAGCTGAACCTTCAACTAGTTCCACAGGGTTCTCTGAATAACCTTGTCTTGGAACCAACTCTTCTGAAAGCAATCAAGTCTGCTCAAGCCAAAGATGCACATGTTGATCTGATGAAAAGGGATCTTGCATTAGAGAAATCCAGAGATTTCTCACTTGGTGAAGATGGAACCTTATACTTCAGAGATCGCATTGTAGTACCCCGGTTCGAGCTTATGACAGAGAAGGTGATGAAAGAAGCGCATGACACCCCTCTCTCTATTCATCCGGGAAGTACCAAGATGTATCTAGACATCCGTCAGAAGTACTGGTGGTCTAATATGAAGCAAGACATTGCTCGATATATTGAAGAATGTGACGTTTGTCGTCGCGTCAAAGCAGAACATCAGAAACCGGCTGGACTTCTACAACCGCTTTCGATTCCTGAATGGAAGTGGGATAAGATCCAAATAGACTTTGTCACTGGCCTTCCCAAGTCTCAGAAAGGTAATGATGCTATCTTTATCGTCATCGACCAATTCTCGAAGGTTTCTCACTTTCTGCCAGTCAAGGAGACAATCACTGCTAGTCAATTAGCAAACTTGTATATCTCCAGAATTGTGTCACTCCACGGCATTCCGAAGGAGATCAGTTCAGATTGCGGCAGTATATTCACTTCAAAGTTCTGGGATAGTTTCCAAGAGGCAATGGGAACTCATATTACCTGGAGCACTGCTTATCATCCCCAATCCCAAGGCCAAGTCGAGCGAGTCAATCAAATTCTTGAAGACATGCTTCGTGCTTGTGTTATTTCTTTCGGCAAGAAGTGGGAAGAATCTCTCCCTTATGCGGAGTTCTCTTATAACAACAGCTATCAAGCCAGCTTGAAGATGGCACCCTTTGAAGTGCTCTATGGACGTAAGTGCCGAACCCCTCTAAATTGGTCAGAAACTGGGGAACGGACGCTCATTGGTCCAGACATTATTCAACAAGCTGAAGAGAAGGTTCGCATTGTCCGGGATAATCTCAAGGCGGCCCAGTCCCGCCAGAAGAGCAACTATGACCGGAAACACTGGGGTTCAACTTATCAACCTGGTGAACAAGCTTATCTGCGTGTCACTCCTTTGAGAGGCACTCATTGGTTCGGAGTCAAGGGCAAGCTAGCTCCGTGCTACATTGGTCCTTTCCGCATTCTGGCCCGTCGTGGGCTGGTGGCTTATCAACTTGAGTTGCCACCTCAGTTCTCTCACGTCCATGACGTCTTCCATGTGTCACAACTTCGTCGTTGCTTCAAGGATCCGGAACATGAAGTGGATCCGGAATTGATTGAAGTTCAAGATGATCTTGTTGGAAATATACCCTAGAGGCAATAATAAATCGGTTATTATTATATTTCCTTATTCATGATAACCGTTTATTGTCCATGCTAGAATTGTATGGATAGGAAACTCAGATACATGTGTGGATACATAGACAACACCATGTCCCTAGTAAGCCTCTAGTTGACTAGCTCGTTGATCAATAGATGGTTACGGTTTCCTGACCATGGACATTGGATGTCGTTGATAACGGGATCACATCATTAGGAGAATGATGTGATGGACAAGACCCAATCCTAAGCATAGCATAAAAGATCGTGTAGTTCGTTTGCTAGAGCTTTTCCAATGTCAAGTATCTTTTCCTTCGACCATGAGATCGTGCAACTCCCGGATACCGTAGGAGTGCTTTGGGTGTACCAAACGTCACAACGTAACTGGGTGACTATAAAGGTGCCTTACGGGTATCTCCGAAACTGTCTGTTGGGTTGGCACGGATCAAGACTGGGATTTGTCACTCCGTATGACGGAGAGGTATCTCTGGGCCCACTCGGTAATGCATCATCATAATGAGCTCAATGTGACTAAGGAGTTAGTAACGGGATCATGCATTACGGTACGAGTAAAGTGACTTGCCGGTAACGAGATTGAACAAGGTATTGGGATACCGTCGATCGAATCTCGGGCAAGTAACGTACCGATTGACAAAGGGAATTGTATACGGGATTGATTGAATCCTCGACATCGTGGTTCATCCGATGAGATCATCGTGGAACATGTGGGAGCCAACATGGGTATCCAGATCCCGCTGTTGGTTATTGACCGGAGAGGCGTCTCGGTCATGTCTGCATGTCTCCCGAACCCGTAGGGTCTACACAATTAAGGTTCGGTGACGCTAGGGTTGTAGAGATATTAGTATGCGGAAACCCGAAAGTTGTTCGGAGTCCCGGATGAGATCCCGGACGTCACGAGGAGTTCCAGAATGGTCCGGAGGTGAAGAATTATATATAGGAAGTCAAGTTTCGGCCACCGGGAAAGTTTCGGGGGTCACCGGTAGTGTACCGGGACCACCGGAAGGGTCCCGGGGGCCCACCGGGTAGGGCCACCTATCCCGGAGGGCCCCATGGGCTGAAGTGGGAAGGGAACCAGCCCCTAGTGGGCTGGGGCGCCCCCCATGGGCCTCCCCCCTGCGCCTAGGGTTGGAAACCCTAGGGTGGGGGGGCGCCCCACTTGCCTTGGGGGGTAAGTTTCCCCCTGGCCGCCGCCGCCCCCCTTGCAGATGGGATCCAGGCCGGCGCCCCCCCTCCCAGGGGGCCTATATATAGTGGGGGGAGGGAGGGCAGCAACATGACAGCCCCTGGCGCCTCCCTCTCCCCCTGCAACAGCTCTCCCTCTCGCAGAAGCTTGGCGAAGCCTTGCCGAGACCCCGCTACTTCCACCACCACGCCGTCGTGCTGCTAGATCTCCATCAACCTCTCCTTCCCCCTTGCTGGATCAAGAAGGAGGAGACGTCGCTGCTTCGTACGTGTGTTGAACGCGGAGGTGCCGTCCGTTCGGCACTCGGTCATCGGTGATTTGGATCACGGCGAGTACGACTCCATCAACCCCGTTCATTGGAACGCTTCCGCTCGCGATCTACAAGGGTATGTAGATGTACTACTTTCCCCTCGTTGCTAGTATACTCCATAGATGGATCTTCGTGATGCGTAGAAAATTTTAAATTCTGCTACGATCCCAACAGTGGCATCATGAGCCAGGCCTATGCGTAGTTACTATGCACGAGTAGAACACAAAGCAGTTGTGGGTGTTGATGTTGCCAATTCTTCTTGCCGTTACTAGTCTTATCTTGATTCGGCGGCATCGTGGGATGAAGCGGCCCGGACCGACCTTACACGTACTCTTACGTGAGACAGGTTCCACCGACTGACATGCACTAGTTGCATAAGGTGGCTAGTGGGTGTCTGTCTCTCCCACTTTAGTCGGATCGGATTTGATGAAAAGGGTCCTTATGAAGGGTAAATAGAAATTGGCATATCATGTTGTGGCTTTTGCGTAGGTAAGAAACGTTCTTGCTAGAAACCCATAGCAGCCACGTAAAACATGCAACAACAATTAGAGGACGTCTAACTTGTTTTTGCAGGGTATGCTATGTGATGTGATATGGCCAAAAGGATGTGATGAATGATATATGTGATGTATGAGATTGATCATGTTCTTGTAATAGGAATCACGACTTGCATGTCGATGAGAATGACAACCGGCAGGAGCCATAGGAGTTGTCTTAATTTATTGTATGACCTGCGTGTCAATGAAAAACGCCATGTAATTACTTTACTTTATTGCTAACCGTTAGCCATAGTAGTAGAAGTAATAGTTGGCGAGACAACTTCATGAAGACACAATGATGGAGATCATGATGATGGAGATCATGGTGTCATGCCGGTGACGAAGGTGATCATGCCGCGCCTCAAAGATGGAGATCAAAGGCGCAAGATGATATTGGCCATATCATGTCACTTTATGATTTGCATGTGATGTTTATCATGTTTACATCTTATTTGCTTAGAACGACGGTAGCATAAATAAGATGATCCCTCACTAAAATTTCAAGAGACGTGTTCCCCCTAACTGTGCACCGTTGCAAAGGTTCATTGTTTCGAAGCACCACGTGATGATCGGGTGTGATAGATTCTAACGTTCGAATACAACGGGTGTTGACGAGCCTAGCATGTACAGACATGGCCTCGGAACACATGCGAAACACTTAGGTTGACTTGACGAGCCTAGCATGTACAGACATGGCCTCGGAACACAAGAGACCGAAAGGTCGAACATGAGTCGTATAGTAGATACGATCAACATGGAGATGTTCACCGATGATGACTAGTCCGTCTCACGTGATGATCGGACATGGCCTAGTTTGACTCGGATCATGTATCACTTAGATGACTAGAGGGATGTCTATCTGAGTGGGAGTTCATTAATCAGATGAACTTAATTATCATGAACATAGTCAGAAGGTCTTTGCAAATTATGTCATAGCTTGCGCTTTAGTTCTACTGGTTAAGATATGTTCCTAGAGAAAATTTAGTTGAAAGCTGGTAGTAGCAATTATGCGGACTGGGTCCGTAAACTGAGGATTATCCTCATTGCTGCACAGAAGGCTTATGTCCTTAATGCACCGCTCGGTGTGCTGAACCTCAGCGTCGTCTGTAGATGTTGCGAAACATCTGACATACACGTTTTGATGACTACGTGATAGTTCAGTGCGTCATGCTAACGGTTTAGAATTGTGGCACCAAAGACGGTTTTCGAAACGTCGCAGAACATATGAGATGTTCCGAAGACTGAAATTGGGATTTCGGACTAGTGCCCACGTCAAGGGGTATGAGACCTCTGACAAGTTTCTTAAGCCTGCAAACTTAGGGAGAAAAGCTCAATCGTTGAGCATGTGCTTAGATTGTCTGAGTACCACAATCGCTTGAATCGAGTGGGAGTTAATCTTCCAGATGAGATAGTGATGGTTCTCCATAGTCACTGCCACCAAGCTATTAGAGCTTTGTGTTGAACTATAACATATCAGGGATAGATATGATGATCCTTGAGCAACTCGCGATGTTTGACACCGCGAAAGTAGAAATCAAGAAGGAGCATCATTTGTTGATGGTTAGTAAAACCACTGGTTTCTAGAAGGGCAAGGGCAAGAAGGGATACTTCATGAAACAACAAATCATTTGCTGCTCTAGCGAAGAATCCAAGGTTAAACCCAAACCCGAGACTAAGTGCTCCTGTAATGAGGGGAACGGTCACTGAAGCAGAACTACCCTAGATACTTGGTAGATGAGAAGGCAGGCAAGGTTGACAGAAGTATATTGGATATACATTAAATGAATGTGTACTTTACTAGTACTCCTAGCAGCACCAGGGTATTAGATACCGGTTCGGTTGCTAAGTGTTAGTAACTCGAAATAAAAGCTGCGGAATAAACGGAGACTAGCTAAAGGTGAGATGACGATATGTGTTCGAAGTGTTTCCAAGGTTGATGTGATCAAGCATCGCATGCTCCCTCTACCATCGAGATTTGGAGTTTGCGTTGAGCATGATTGGATTATGTTTATCGCAATACGGTTATTCATTTAAGGAGAATAATGGTTACTCTGTTTATTTGAATAATACCTTCAATGGTCTTGCACCTAAAATGAATCTCGATCGTAGTGATACACATGTTCGTGCCAAAAGATATAAAATAGTAATGATAGTTCCACATACTTGTGGCACTGCCATTTGAGTCATATTGGTATGGAACGCATGAAGAAGCTCCATGTAGATGGATCTTTGGACTCACTCATTTTTGAAAAGATTGAGACATGCGAACCATGTCTATTGGTATATATGCATGAAGAAACTCCATGCAAATGGATCGTTTGTACTCACTTGATTTTGAATCACTTGAGACATGCAAATCATACCACATGGGCAAGATGACTGAAAGGCCTCGTTTTCAGTAAGATGAAACAAGAGAGCAACTTATTGGAAGTAATACAGTTTGATGTATGCAGTCCAATGAGTGTTGAGGCATGCAGTGGATATCGTATGTTCTTACTTCACAGATGATTTGAGTAGATGCTGAGAATATTTACTTGCTGAAACACAAGTCTGAATTATTGAAAGGTTCAAGTAATTTCAGAGTGAAGTTGAAGATCGTCGTGACAAGAGGATAAAGTGTCTATGATATGATCATAGAGATATCTGAGTTACGAGTTTGGCACACAATTAAGACATTGTGGAAAGTGTTTCACAATTAATACCGCCTGGAACACCACAGTGTGATGGTGTGTCCGAACATCATAACTGCACCCTATTGGATATGGTGCATGCCATGATGTCTCTTATCAAATTACAACTATCGTTTATGGGTTAGGCATTAGAGATAACCTCATTCACTTTAAAAGGGGCACCACGCAATTCCGTTGAGACGACACCATTTAGAGAAACCTAAGTTGTCGTTTCTTAAAAGTTTGGGGCTGCGATGCTTATGTGAAAAAGTTTCAGGCTGATAAGCTCGAACCCAAAGCGGATAAATGCATGTTCATAGAATACCCAAAACAGTTGGGTATACCTCCTATTTCAGATCTGGAAGCAAAAGTAATTGCTTCTAGAAACGAGTCCTTTCTCGAGGAAAAGTTTCTCTCGAAAGAATTGAGTGGGAGGATGGTGGAGACTTGATGAGGTTATTGAACCATAACTTCAACTAGTGTGTAGCAAGGCACAGGAAGTTGTTCCTGTGGCACCTACACCAATTGAAGTGGAAACTTATGATAGTGATCATGAAACTTCGGATCAAGTCACTACCAAACCTCGTAGGACGATGAGGATGCGCACTACTTCAGAGTAATGCGTGATCCTGTCTTAGATATCATGTTGTTAGACAACAATGAACCTACGAGCTATGGAGAAGCGATGGTGGGCCCATATTCCGACAAATGGTTAGAAACCATGAAATCCGAGATAGAATCCATGTATCGGAACAAAGCATGGACTTTGGTGAACTTGCCCGATGATCGGCAAGCCATTGAGATAAATGGATCTTTAAGAAGAAGACGGACGTGGACGGTAATGTTACCGTCTATGAAGCTCGACTTGTGGCAAACAGTATTTTCACAAGTTCAAGGAGTTGACTACGATGAGATTTTCTCATCCGTAGCGATGCTTAAGTCCGTCGGAATCATGTTAGCATTAGCTGCATTTATGAAATCTGGCAGATGGATGTCAAAACAAGTTTCCTTACCAGTTTTCGTAAGGAAAGGTTGTATGTGATATAATCAGAAAGGTTTTGTCGATCCTAAGGATGCTAAAAGGTATGCTAGCTCCAGCGATCCTTCCATGGACTAGAGCAAGCATCTCGGAGTCAGAATATACGCTTTGATGGAGTGATCAAAGTTTTGGGTTTATACAAAGTTTGTTAGAAACTTGTATCTACAATAAAGTGAGTGGGAGCACTACAACATTTCTGATAAGTATATGTGAATGACATATTGTTGATCCGAAATGATGTAAAATTTCTGGAAAGCATAAAGGGTTGTTTGAAAAGAGTTTTTCAAAGGAAGACCTGGATAAAGCTGCTTACATATTGGGCATCAAGATCTATAGAGATAGATCAAGACGTCTGATGATACTTTCAAAGAACGCACACCTTGACATGATCTTGAAATAGTTCAAAATAGATCAGCAAAGAAGGAGTTCTTGGCTGTGTTGCAAGGTGTGAGTATTGAGTAAGACTCAAGACCTGACCACAGCAGAAGAGAGAGAAAGGACGAAGGTCATCCCCTATGCTTTAGACGTAGGCTCTACAGTATGCTATGCTGTGTACCGCACATGAAGTGTGCCTTGCCATGAGTTGGTCAAGGGGTACAATAGTGATCCGGGAACGGATCACATGACAGCGGTCGAACTTGTCCTTAGTATCTAGTGGACTAAGGAATTTTCTCGATTATGGAGGTGAAAAGGAGTTCGTCGTAAAGGGTTACGTCGATGCGAACTTTGACACTAATCCGGATGACTCTGAGTAGTAAACCGGATTCGTATAGTAGAGCAGTTATTTGAAATGGCTCCAAGTAGCGCGTGGTAGCATCCACAAGATGACATAGATATTCGTAAAGCACACACGGATCTGAAAGGTTTAGACCCGTTGACTAATAACCTCTCTCACCAGCATGACATGATCAAACCAGAACTCATTGAGTGTTAATCACATAATGATGTGAACTAGATTGTTGACTCTAGTGAACTCTTTGGATGTTGGTCACATGGTGATGTGACCTGTGAGTGTTAATCACATGGTGATGTGAACTAGATTATTGACTCTAGTGCAAGTGGGAGACTGTTGGAAATATGCCCTAGAGGCAATAATAAATCGGTTATTATTATATTTCCTTGTTCATGATAATCGTTTATTGTCCATGCTAGAATTGTATTGATAGGAAACTCAGATACATGTGTGGATACATAGACAACACCATGTCCCTAGTAAGCCTCTAGTTGACTAGCTCGTTGATCAATAGATGGTTACGGTTTCCTGACCATGGACATTGGATGTCGTTGATAACGGGATCACATCATTAGGAGAATGATGTGATGGACAAGACCCAATCCTAAGCATAGCATAAAAGATCGTGTAGTTCGTTTGCTAGAGCTTTTCCAATGTCAAGTATCTTTTCCTTAGACCATGAGATCGTGCAACTCCCGGATACCGTAGGAGTGCTTTGGGTGTACCAAACGTCACAACGTAACTGGGTGACTATAAAGGTGCATTACGGGTATCTCCGAAAGTGTCTGTTGGGTTGGCACGGATCGAGACTGGGATTTGTCACTCCGTATGACGGAGAGGTATCTCTGGGCCCACTCGGTAATGCATCATCATAATGAGCTCAATGTGACTAAGGAGTTAGTCACGGGATCATGCATTACGGTACGAGTAAAGTGACTTGCCGGTAACGAGATTGAACAAGGTATTGGGATACCGACGATCGAATCTCGGGCAAGTAACGTACCGATTGACAAAGGGAATTGTATACGGGATTGATTGAATCCTCGACATCGTGGTTCATCCGATGAGATCATCGTGGAACATGTGGGAGCCAACATGGGTATCCAGATCCCGCTGTTGGTTATTGACCGGAGAGGCGTCTCGGTCATGTCTGCATGTCTCCCGAACCCGTAGGGTCTACACACTTAAGGTTCGGTGACGCTAGGGTTGTAGAGATATTAGTATGCGGAAACCCGAAAGTTGTTCGGAGTCCCGGATGAGATCCCGGACGTCACGAGGAGTTCCGGAATGGTCCGGAGGTGAAGAATTATATATAGGAAGTCAAGTTTCGGCCACCGGGAAAGTTTCGGGGTCACCGGTAGTGTACCGGGACCACCGGAAGGGTCCCGGGGGTCCACCGGGTGGGGCCTCCTATCCCGGAGGGCCCCATGGGCTGAAGTGGGAAGGGAACCAGCCCCTAGTGGGCTGGGGCGCCTCCCATGGGCCTCCCCCCTGCGCCTAGGGTTGGAAACCCTAGGGTGGGGGGCGCCCCACTTGCCTTGGGGGGTAAGTTTCCCCCTGGCCGCCGCCGCCCCCCTTGCAGATGGGATCCAGGCCGGCGCCCCCCCTCCCAGGGGGCCTATATATAGTGGGGGAGGGAGGGCAGCAACATGACAGCCCCTGGCGCCTCCCTCTCCCCCTGCAACAGCTCTCCCTCTCGCAGAAGCTTGGCGAAGCCTTGCCGAGACCCCGCTACTTCCACCACCACGCCGTCGTGCTGCTAGATCTCCATCAACCTCTCCTTCCCCCTTGCTGGATCAAGAAGGAGGAGACGTCGCTGCTTCGTACGTGTGTTGAACGCGGAGGTGCCGTCCGTTCGGCACTCGGTCATCAGTGATTTGGATCACGGCGAGTACGACTCCATCAACCCCGTTCATTGGAACGCTTCCGCTCGCGATCTACAAGGGTATGTAGATGTACTCCTTTCCCCTCGTTGCTAGTATACTCCATAGATGGATCTTCGTGATGCATAGAAAATTTTAAATTCTGCTACGATCCCCAACAGATCTCACATACAAGGAGCATCCGATCTGCATTCTTGAAGAAGCTGAACGTCGAACACGCCAGAAGGTTACCAAGTTCCTCAAGGTGCAATGGTCGAATCATACTAAAGAGGAAGCCACTTGGGAACGCGAAGATAACCTCCGGGATGAATACCCCGACCTGTTCCCTTCTACCTCTTAATTCTCGGGACGAGAATTTCTTTTAGAGGAGGAGAGTTGTAACACCCCGGTGTAATGATGCTACAGTAACCCCTGGGGTTAAGTTAATCATTTTGCTAAACAAGTGTTTGATCATCATTTTCTCCTCTCTCTTTTTAAATTACAGTTGAATTCAATTTCAAATTATGAGTGAAATTCAAAATGCTCAAACATGAAAACTAAAATGTTCATCGTGTGGAAAATATTATTCTGGTAATATTGGTGGTGAACCAACATTTTTTTGCAAAGTACCTAAATGGCCTAAAATAGCTATAACAGAAAGTTGTTAAAAAAAGAAAGCAAAAGTTAAAACAAAAACAAAAGGAGAAAAAAGGGGCTAGAGCCCCTGGCCTCCCATTGGGCCTCGGCCCACCCCAGCTAGGCCGGCCCGCTCCCCCTCCCCGGTCATCCCTCTCCTCTCTGTTCACGCGACCGAGCCCCCCTAGCTCGTTCCCACCGGACCCGGCGCGGCGCCCCGCGCTGCCACGTCGCCGGCGAGGGGATAAGGGCAGCCCCGACGCCTCGGGCTCCCTCCCCACTCGCCCACTTGCCCTCTCTCTCCCTCGTCGATCTCTCTTCCTGCTTGCTCACTCCTCTCTCTCTGACCCGAGCGCGCCCGCTGCCATCTTCCGTCGTCAGCGCGGTCACCGGAGCCGTCTCGTCCTCCTGACCTATCCACCAGCACCGTCGACGTCTTCTCCCTCTTCCCCGGCCTCGCGTCCGAGCCGAAGGCCACTACATCGCCCGGATCGAGCCGGCGACCACCGTGGATCGCCGGAGCTCCTCCGCTCCGTCCGTCGCCGACTCCGTCGACCCGCTGCGCTCCTAAGCATCCAAGGGCCACCGTGAGCCGCATCGTAAGCTGCCGCACCGAACCCCTCTCTTTCTCCCCTCTCCCCGCGCTCGCAATCGCCGTTCTTCTTCATGGCCGAACCGCCGCCGCGCCGTTCGTCACCGTCGTTTCGGTCGACATTGAGCTCGACCGAGTTCTCGGCCGTGCTCCTCGACGCCGTAGGGACCCGTAGCGCCCTCCAGTTAGTGCAACCGCCCTCTCTAGCGTCGATTCCGCCGTTGCCCGGAAGCCGCCGCCGCTGCAACTCGTTGCCGGCGCCCTTTCCGGCCTCCCCAGCTACTGCCGCTCCCGCCACTCGACGTGTTTCGTTCACCGCGTCCGAACGGCGCCTCTCGCGCGTCAAATAGGCCCCGGACGGCTATTTCCGAACCTCGCCGGCGATGCGCCGCCGCGAAATGGCCCGCCGGAGTTACTCCGGTCACCAGCGCCAGCGTGGGCTGACGTGGACGCCTGGGGCCCGTCCCCTGAGCCACTGACCGTGGGCCCGTGGGGCATGTTGACTGAGTTGACCCAATCAACTGCTGACTGGGCAGCTCAGTACCACTGACGTGCGGGCCCCACCACTTAAATAACTAATTAAAATGATTTTATAATTAAAAGTAATTAGTTTAGCTAATTAGTCACTTACATGTGGGTCCCCTGTCTAGTTTGACAAGTCAAACTATTGACTGGGTTGACCCAGTCTATGACATGTGGCCCCATTTGACCCTGTTGACCAGTTAATAGTTGACTGGTCAACTGCTGACTGGACACCCCCTGGACCCCACCAGCCAGCCTCCGTGGCTAGCACATGGCTGTGTACACTTAGTATTTTCTGTTTATTTGCGAATTAAAACAAATGCAAAAATGGTTTAATCTTTGAAAATTCATAGAAAATAAACCGTAACTCGGATGAAAATGTTTTCTATATGAAAGTTGCTCAGAAAAATCCAAGGAATCCGAATACGCGGTCCATTCATCAGTCGGATGCCTCTAGCTATCTGAACATGGAACATTCCCCCTCCGGTCATCTGTCTGACACAGGTCTGGAACCGGGAAAACATTCCCGGTTGAATTCCCCCTTCACCTATATCGTGTAGCCTTACGTTAGGTCACACCCGGCACTGCATATCGTCATGTCATGCTTAGCGTTGCATCTGTTTGCTTATATTTACTGTTTCTTCCCCCTATTCTCTCCGATAGACCCTGAGGCCGATGATGCCCCGGTGATCGACTACGTCGACGATGACCCCTCCTTGCCAGAGCAACCAGGCAAGCCCCCCCTTTGATCATCCCGATATTGCCCATTCCATTCTCTCATGCTTGCATTAGATTTTGCTACTGTTATTGTTTGCTCCTATTCTGATGCATAGCCTGCTTTTGTAACCTACTCATTGTACCTTACCTGCTTATCCTAAACTGCTTAGTATAGGTTGGTTAGTGATCCATCAGTGACCCCCACCTTGACCTTCTTGCCCCCTGCTTCATCATCGAAGACCCGATCAACGGGATCGAAGACCAGGCCCCGGCATCGCACATCACTTTCCCCTTAGTTGCTTGACACTGCTGGGTTACTATCGAGTGCCGAGGGTGAGACCTCTACAGCACTTCTGATGTTAACCCTGTAGTGTAGCTATTCGGTCGTGGTCATCGAGGGTGATTCTGCCTTAACCACTTCCGATACGACTCTGTCGTGCAACCCCTCAAGTGTGAACCTCGGGGGTGATTCCTCTTACGTTCACCTTGATGATTACATCGAGTGGAATCCACCGGGGGTGATTCCTCGGGTTTCCACCTTGATGTTTGGACACACGGATACTTGGACTTTACAACTGTTACTTGGAAAGGCGGGCCGACCCTGAGGGGTACCCGCGAGTGATGTGGAGACGGGTTGACTTGGAGGGTACCCGAGAGTTCAATACGAGGCGTGGCCGGGCATTCTTAGCCCTTGCCGCAAGTCCTCGAGACGGGGCGACGTGGTCACATCTTTCGTGAGTCTCTGCTCGTGACCGCACTAACAACACACTAACGGTTTGGATATTTGATCCGAGGGGCCTCTGGCCCGATAGCACTAACCATCACGTGGACATAGTATGGGCGTTCTGCGTCGTATGCATCAGCCGAAGCTTAACAGACGTCAAACGACTGAGCGGCGCGCGCCGGGTTGGACTGGTAAGCTCCTACCTTTTTAAGGAGGTAGCTCGGTCTGCTCACCGCCCGCCCACGCAACATGCAGGAGTTCCCGGGGCGATGGCCCATGACCCCTGGGGGCATAGGTTTAGTCCGGCATGCTTGACCTCTCTATTAAGTCTAGGTCGGGTTGCGGCGTATTGTTTGGCCGAGGCCGGGCATGACCCAGGAAAGTGTGTCCTGCCGGAGTTAATCGAGCGTGGTGGGTAAGTTGGTGCACCCCTGCAGGGAAGAAAACATCTATCGATAGCCTGTCCTACGGTAACGGACACTTGGAGTTGTGTCCCGATCGATACAACTAGAACTGGATACTTGTGATGAGGTGATAACTGGATAGTATGGCTCTGGGATTGCTTTCTCACAGGGAGTCGAGAAAGGATCTCTGGCCAAGGTTGATAACACTACTACTACTTTAGTTATGCTACTCTACTCCCTCCTGTTGCTGCAAGATGGTGGTTTCCAGAAGATGCTAGTCTTCGATAGGACTAGGCCTTCTCTCTATTCTGGCATTTCTGCAGCCCAGTCCACATATACAACCTTCCTTTGATAATGTTGCATATGTAGTGTAGATCCTTGCTTGCGAGTACTTTGGATGAGTACTCACGGTTGCTTTGCTCCCCCTTTGCCCCTTTCTTCTTATTTCCGGTTGATGCAACCAGATGTCGGAGCCCAGGAGCCAGATGCCACCGCCGATGCCTACTACTACGTGGAGACCGACGACGATCAGGAGTAGTTAGGAGGCTCCCCGGCAGGAGGCCGTGCCTCTTCGATCGTGTTGCTTTTGTGCTAGCCTTCTTAAGGCATCCCTGTTCAACTTATGTCTGTACTCAGATATTGTTGCTTCCGCTGACTCTTGTGTATTCGAGCCCTCCAGGCCCCTGGCTTGTAATATAAAGCTTGTATTATTTTAATTTGTGTCTAGAGTTGTGTTGTGATATCTTCCCGTGAGTCCTTGATCTTGATCGTACACATTTGCGTGTATGATTAGTGTACGATTGAATCGAGGGCGTCACACTAAGCTTCCGGGGCATCCCCTCTTTCGTCTTCGTTCATCGGTAACCTTACTTGGAGCTATATTTTTATTCACCACATGATATGTGTTTTGCTTGGAGTGTCATTTTAATTTGTTTTGCTTGCTGTTTGAATAAAGTACTTAAGATCTGAAATTCTTAAATGTTAGAGAGTCTTCACATAGTCACATAATTATTCGACTACTCATTGATCTTCACTTATATCTTTTGGAGTAGTTTGTCATTTGCTCTAGTGCTTCACTTATATCTTTTTAGAGCATAGCGGTAGTTTTATTTTGAAGAAATTGTTGAACTCTCATGCTTCACTTATATCATTTTGAGAGTCTCTCTAAACAGCGTGGTAATTTGCTTTGGTTATGAATTTAGTCCTAATATGATGGGCATCCAAGAGGGATATAACAAAAACTTTCATATAAAGTGCATTGAATACTATGAGAAGTTTGATTCCTTATGATTGTTTTGAGATATGAAGATGGTGATATTAGAGTCATGCTAGTGAGAAATTGTGAATTTGAGAAATACTTGTGTTAAGGTTTGTGAGTCCCGTAGCATGCACGTATGGTGAACCGTTATGTAACAAAGTTGGAGCATGAGATATTTTTTGATTGTCTTCCTTATGAGTGGCGGTCGGGGACGAGCGATGGTCTTTTCCTACCAATCTATCCCCCTAGGAGCATGCGCGTAGTACTTTATTTCGATGACTAATAGATTTTTGCAATAAGTATGTGAGTTCTTTATGAATAATGTTGAGTCCATGGATTATACGCACTCTCACCCTTCCGCCATTGCTAGCCTCTCTAGTACCGCACAACTTTCGCCGGTACCATACACCCACCATATTCCTTCCTCAAAACAGACACCATACCTACCTATTATGGCATTTCCATAGTCATTCCGAGATATATTGCCATGCAACTTTTCACCGTTCCGTTTTATTATGACACGTTCCATCATTGTCATATTGCTTTGCATGATCATGTAGTTGACATCGTATTTGTGGCAAAGCCACCGTTCATAATTCTTTCATACATGTCACTCTTGATTCATTGCACATCCCGGTACACCGCCGGAGGCATTCATATAGAGTCATATTTCGTTCTAAGTATCGATTTGTAATTCTTGAGTTGTAAAGCAAATAAAAGTGTGATGACCTTCATTATTAGAGCATTGTCCCATGTGAGGAAAAAAAGAGGAAAGTCCAAATAAAAAAAGAGAAGGCCCCAAAAACAAAAAAAAACAAAAAAAAGAGAGAAAAAGAGAGAAGGGGCAATGCTACTATCCTTTTACCACACTTGTGCTTCAAAGTAGCACCATGATCTTCATGATAGAGAGTCTCCTATGTTGTCGCTTTCATATACTAGTGGGAATTTTTCATTATAGAACTTGGCTTGTATATTCCAACGATGGGCTTCCTCAAATTGCCCTAGGTCTTCGCGAGCAAGCGAGTTGGATGCACACCCACTTAGTTTCTTTTTGAGCTTTCATCCACTTATAGCTCTAGTGCATCCGTTGCATGGCAATCCCTACTCACTCACATTGATATCTATTAATTGGCATCTCCATAGCCCGTTGATACGCCTAGTTGATATGAGACTATCTCCCTCTATTTGTCTTCTCCACAATCACCATACTCTATTCCACCTATAGTGCTATGTCCATGGCTCACGCTCATGTATTGCGTGAAAGTTGAAAGGGTTTGAGAACATCAAAAGTATGAAACAATTGCTTGGCTTGTCATCGGGGTTGTGCATGATTTGAATATTTTGTGTGATGAAGATGGAGCATAGCCACACTATATGATTTTGTAGGGATAAGCTTTCTTTGGCCATGTTATTTTGAGAAGACATAATTGCCTTGTTAGTATGCTTCAAGTATTATTGTTTTTATGTCAATGTTAAACTTTTGTTTTGAATCCTATGGATCTGAACATTCATGCCATAATAAAGAAAAATACATGGATAAATATGTTAGGTAGCATTCCACATCAAAAATTCTGTTTTATCATTTACCTACTCGAGGACGAGCAGGAATTAAGTTTGGGGATGCTTGATACGTCTCCAACGTATCTATAATTTTTTTATTGTTCCATGCTATTATATTATCTATATTGGATGTTTTATATGCTATTTTATATGATTCTTGTGACTAACCTATTAACCTAGAGCCCAGTGCCAGTTTCTGTTTTTTCCTTGTTTTTGAGTTTCGTAGGAAAGGAATATCAAACGGAGTCCAATTGACCTGAAACTTTACGACGATTGTTTTTGGACCAAAAGAAGCCCACAGAGTACCGGAGATGCACCAGAGGAGTCCCGAGGCCACCACAAGGGTGGGGGGCGCCCCCCCTAGGGCGCGCCCCCGACCTTGTGAACCCCTCGTGGACTCCCCGGACTTGTTCTCGACGCCAACACCTTTTATATATTCACAAACCTCCAGAACAGAACCTAGATCGGAGAGTTCCGCCGCCGCAAGCCTCTGTAGCCACCAAAAACCAATCGGGACCCTGTTCCGGCACCCTGTCGGAGGGGGAAATCATCACCGGTGGCCATCTTCATCCTACGCCTCCCACGGATTGATAAACCTTAGGTCATCCACTTAAGGGAAATTTGCTACTGTCCTACAAAACTCTGCACTTGGAGGCCCAACAACGTCTACAAGGATAAAGTTGCGTAGTAGACATCACCAGTTACTGGTAACAGGCGTATTAACTACACTTGATGAGGGTGGACGCACGTTGTGACCGTTATGATTCCAGGGAGTCTCCTGGCCTTCTCTGTCCGAGTGCTGACAAGTTCTTCGAGTGAAGTAGGCCAGTTGAGTGAACTTCAAGTTGTAGAGCATCTGAATGTTGGTCCGGCTCTGGGGCCCAGTATAAGGTGTATGGTGTCTTAGGGTAGGGTCTGTAGGTCAGGCCTGTTACCCTACCCTTAGTACATGTCTCCATCACCTAACTCCCTACGGAGGACCACCATGGGTTGTGGTCGAAAGGGAATGTGAAGGGGATGATCCTCGAGATGAAGATCTACACCAGATTAGTTACTGATGGAGTACCACTTCCCTCTCATTGCCAATGACGACCAGGACGTTGATGAAGACAACGGCAAAAGTAACTTGAGAAACAACACGACGTCAAAATGTTTGGGTTTTTAGGGTTTAGGCTCCCGGAAAACAACATGGCCCCAAATGCCTCTAGGACATTTGTAATATTTCTAGTAGGTCAATGCATAGAGATATGGGATACAATTCCTATCTTGTCGACCGTGAGAACGAAAAATGCTAGAAGAGCGAGGAGAGAGGGGGGGGGGGGGGGGGTTAAAGGAGAAATTATGATTTCTCAACATACCCTGACGGAGAGCTCAGATAACAAGACAATGACACTATGTATAGATAGGTTGTACCAGAATCCATGATATCTTAAGATTTCAAATCAAAGAAAAAATGTGACATAGTCAATGAGAAAATTTCTCATGAAATAGTAACTTGTCATTTTCCTGTCCTGAGCTACTACTTTGCACTATTTTTTTTCCTTTCATACCTTAATACTACTCCATCCGTAAAGAAATATAAGAGCGTTTAGATTAGTAGAGCAGTAGTACTTTTCAATTCAAAATATAATCCTGTTAGGACGCGCTTGGTATATGTGTAATTCAATGCAGAGGTGTAAGATTTACACGTGTATTTTACTGGGCATAACTGTTTTCCGGCTGGAAATGAAACCGGCTGGTGGAGGCGTGTATTTCTTTTACGGGTGTATTCTGACGAAAACGCTAATCCAAACAGGGCCTTACGAGTAGCCTGATGGACTGCCGCCATGTGTCGTGGTCACAGCCGTTGCCTAGCAGTAGCAGTCTCGGTCCATCATACGCCAATAGAAAGCCGTTTTCCACGAGTAGGCTACTCCTGCCCGCACACGCGCCTACACAAGCATGCCGCACCCGATTTGCTCGCGCACGAGGAATCATACGGACACGACACCCAACGGGTGCGGTCCGCCTCGATCCAATCCCCGCTTGCCCCCCCCCCCCCGGCCCCACGCCCTGCTCGCCCCTCCCCTCCCTACGCCCGGTCCACACACCAACACCCACACGGACGCCACGACCTGCGTCGGCTCACTCGCCAGACCATACGCCCGGTCCACCCGTCCTCCGCGCCAGTCACCTCCCTCTCCGATCGGAGGCGGAGCGTGGCCGCGGCGCCGATCCCCCGTGGAAGCCTCCGCGTGTCGCGCCCCATAAATATCCGACCTCGCCGGCGCCCGCGACCTCCGAGAACTCCCCTTCTCCGCCGCGCCCGCCGTGCCCGAACCCTAACCTGCCGCCCGCCTAGCACCAGTGCCCCCCTGCTGCTACTAGTCCTACCACTACCCTGTTGCCGCGGCAGCGTCGGCTGCTCCCGCTGCTGCTGCTTGCTGGCGCCGAAACCCTAGCCCCGCCCGATGTCGCAGCAGGATCCAGCTGCGGCCGGGGAGGAGCTGCCGGGGGGCCTCTCGCGGAGCAGCTCCGCCAGCCGGCTCAACGCGCAGGCGCCGGAATTCGTGCCGCGTGTCGCCGCGGCGCCGCCGCCCCCCGCGCCGGTGCAGCCCGTGATCCACGTCTTCGCCGCGCCGCCCCCGCCGCCGCCCGCGTCGTTCTTCGCCGCGGGCCCGCCCCCGCCCCCGCCCCGGCCGCCGTTCGAGTTTTACGCGGCGGTCGGTGCTGCTGGCCCGGGCTTCGTTGCCGTGCCCGAGCATGAGATGGGGGCCGAGCAAGCGGTGCCGCCGCCGCCACCGCCGGCACAGGCTCACCAGCAGGGGAGAGAGCTGACTACGGACGACGTGCTGCACAAGATCACCAAGCAGGTTGGTGCTCCTCTTTTTAGTTGTTGTGTTGCTCGATTTCGAATTGGTGTAATTAGATCAGGAGCAGTGATTGTTCTAGGGGCTGTAACATATAATTACATGCGATGTTTCATGGAGCCAATCATGTCAATTAAATAGGTCCATATTGTGAGTAGCGTCTTTATTTGAAACTGTAATTCAGTCGAGTTTCAACTCTTCTGTACATCGTTATATTTTACTGAGAATGTTGTTGTTTCTCATTTATTATGTTATTACAAGAATAGTTATTTTTCTCTCTACTTCTTCATTTCATAAATTTATAAACCTTGCAGGTGGAGTATTACTTCAGTGATATAAACCTGGCCACTACAGAACATTTGATGAGGTTTATTTCTAAGGATCCTGAAGGATATGGTGAGTTGTATGCTTGCATCTCAAGCTATTTCGTTGAGACATGTAATGCAAATTCATCAAACTGATTAAGTGGATTGTATGATTGTTTCTGGAAGGTGTCATCATTCATTCACTCTTTATTTTTATTTTTGTAGCTTTCTATTGCATGAATAGAAAAAATATCATGTTTATGATCTTGCTACTTTAAGCTTTCAGCTGACAGTGAGACTTAAAAGAGCCTTCCAGAAATGAATAACTGGATATATTATGCATGTTACTGTTTCATTACTTTCCTAGAAGATACATGTTTCTTTCTTTGAAATGAAGATAGCATCGTACTTAACATAGTATAGATCGTGCTTTTCTTTTTGCAATATATTATGTTACTTTGGATAGAATTTCTCTTGGACTGTCTTTGACCTAATTAGGAATTAGGATTGCGTTGATTCATTCTATTCTAAAATTGGTTCAAAGGATTGGACTATGATTTGTCCAATACCAATTGACAAAGCAAGATAAATAATTTTTAATCTTATCATGTATTATTATCTTCTACTACCTCAGTTATTAACAGGACAATGGTTGCCATACTGATCAGAAAATAGTTACTCCCTCCGATCCATATTACTTGTCGCTATAAAGTTGTACTGAAGCAGCGACACGTAATATGGATCGGATGGAGTACCTATATTTGACCGAGTTCTCTCATATGAAAATCTTTCAACTGTGAGTGTGTGACTTCCATATGCTAGTTTGGTTTACTTTATTTTGATAAAGAACGGGAAATCAAGTTCTGTCTATTATAGAGAAAAATTACCACCTTTGATACTTGGACAAACAAATATAAGTTGGTATCTGATTTACATTCTCCCTCAATGCAGTACCGATGTCAGTTGTTGCTTCCTTTAAGAAAATTAAGGCTCTGGTGCAAAATAGTTCCATGCTTGCTTCAGCTCTTCGAACTTCATCAAAGCTTGTAAGTTCAATGATAATCCTGTTGTATAATGTAGCCAGATCTCAGAACGGACTTTTATTATTTTTGAAATTATTTCATTCATCAACAGGGTACTCATAAGTCATAAGAATATGACCAATCACAGCACATCTACTACTGCTTGCTTGTCATTCCCCTGCATGTTACTTATGACTGCAGTTACATTTATGATTGTTTGGTTATACATGCAGGTGGTTAGTGAAGATGGAAACAGAGTAAAGCGTGTACAGCCATTTACAGAATCAGATTTAGAGGAACTACAGGTAATTATGAGGTCTTTATACATTACATGCAACAACCATATGCTTTAGTTTCCTTTTATGGATAAAATAGCTGGACTGTAATAAGGAAGATTTGCTGTGTCTTGTAGGCCCGAATTGTTGTTGCAGAAAATCTTCCAGATGATCATTGTTACCAGAACCTTATGAAGATTTTCTCATCTGTTGGCAGGTAATAATTATTGTAGATCAGAAAGAAGTGCAGCTATTCTCTTCCTGTCTTGAGAAAACTGATGCATGTTTCTCTGCTGATTCTTGTTTCCATGTTGCAGTGTAAA
This sequence comes from Triticum aestivum, assembly GCF_018294505.1. Taxonomy (NCBI): domain Eukaryota; kingdom Viridiplantae; phylum Streptophyta; class Magnoliopsida; order Poales; family Poaceae; genus Triticum; species Triticum aestivum. The sequence continues at coordinate 58,640,920 of NC_057805.1, forward strand.
GACAATCAGGACATGCTATCCTCAGACCCCAAATGGCAGTGGTCCAGTTACTAATAGATCTGCTAAACTAGATATGCTTTTTGCCAACAAGGTAATTATTATTCCTGTTTATAACACTCAAATATCATATTCTTAATGGCAGTTGTTTTGTGATGGTTGCATGGGTAACTATTTTTGGTCAATTGAATCTTCCCTGAACCCTGTATCCTTGGACAGCCTGAATGGACTAACTTCAGTACAACATATGTTCATTTGATGTGAAGTAGGGGTGGATATGTGTGGATGCATTATTTACATGGTATTATTAGACTAGGTAATTGCCCGTGAGTTGCAACAGGGGCATAATTATTCTAGTGGGTTAGCCTGTGAGTTATGTACCATATCAGTGCGATTGTGTAAAAATATAAGATTTTATTTGGAAACTCTTATTTGGTAAGCATCTATCGGCTTACCAAGGAAAACAGAATTTTATTTGGTAAGCCAATAAGAGGTGGGGCTGTTGATGTGGTTTTTAGGGAAAACCAGTGGAAAAAAATCAGGGATGAGAAGAAAAAAAAATCAAAACGGAGGGGGGGGGGGGGGGAGGGTTGCGGACTAGGCCTGGTAAGTGGCCTCTCTCCATATACAATAAAATAATCCAATTAAAATTGAGATTTTAAGATCAGCTGGAGTACTTTATACGAGGCCACCACGTCCCCATAAAAGGTTTTAATGTCATGTGCCATTTTTTCATTACCAATGATACAATAAGATAGGGCCAGTTCTTTTGCTGGCTTCTAGAATAAGCTGGAATAAGCTGCCCCCTACCCAGCTTATTCTAGAAGCCCAACCATTTTTTAGAAGCCTACTAATTAAGACTTGACTAGTAGGCTTCTAAAAAAGTATTTTTTGGTTGGGCTTCTAAAATAAGCTGGCTAGGGAGCAGCTTATTCTAGAAGCCCAAACAAGCCACAAAAAGAACTGGCCCTTAATACATGTACATTGCCTCCCCCACCAGACGGTCGCACACATCCTCTCTCTGTTATGCAGTATGGCTTCAGATGCCTAAACAGATTGACCAATAATTTTATGATATGCAGCTTGGTTTAAATGAATGATTGCTTTTTTGCAGTTAAACTGTTATTATCATAGTCTTTGTTTTCACCATTGCCTTGATGTGTGTTAGTGCACCTTTTGCTGATTGATGCATGTCAAGCTAATAGTTTTGCCCTGATGGCAGCTGCACGCTTTTGTTGAGTATGAGACTATTGAGGATGCTGAAAAAGCGGTATTTATCTTCACATAACCTCTTTAATAGCATAATTATTTGCTTGCCCGTATTACCAATGACATCACTTCATCCAATACAGATTGTGGTGCTTAATGATGAGAGGAACTGGAGAAGCGGGCTTAGAGTTCGGTTGTTGAATTCTTGCATGGTAATCATCCATTGGGTTTAATCAGTTGGACATGAGATAGTTTTGGTGCTTTACTGCTTAAGCAAAACCCCATGATGATAAGTACTTGCCATAACATCTCAAGTCATCAGGTTGCGATGAGGCTACAAGCATGAAGCATTTGTACAACTTTTTATTTCTTATAGTCGTAATTCTGTCATTTTGCAAAATGTGACTCCGTTTACATTTGGAATGATGCATTAATAATGCATATTTTCTCCTTAGTTCTTGTAGCTCACCTTACGTATGTTCATTTACTAGGATCCAAGGTCAAAGTGTGTTTAAAAATACTCGTTTCTTCATTTAGGAGCCAAAAATATATATTAATTGATTGGCAATTACAATCATAATTCATACCGAATGCAAGGGGTTACAAAGTTCAGAGCATTAGACAGCCGGACACTGTCTGGTTGTGAACAGCACAACAAATTTGGCAAGGGCTGAACTTCCACATCCTCCCCGCCCCCTGGCTCACAAAAACAATGTCAAAATAACTACCCACTACCACCACCTGCGCCAAGCTGTTGGATCTGTTTGAGAATCGGCAAAATGCTTGCCTTACGATTCTCACTTGTTCTCCTCAGCAACTCCAAAGCCTAGCAATCTGTCTCAATCGCGACAAGCTTATAATTCATGTTGCGTCACCTGGACTCCATAATGGTAGGCATAAGCTTCTGCAGTAAGCATGTTTGGCATATACTACCTCCGTCCGGGTTTATTGGTTCCCTTCGTATTTTGTGCCTAATTTTGGCCGTAGATTTGACTAACAAAATATACATTGTATGTCACAAAACTTATGTTGTGGATTCATATTCGAAAGAGGTTTCCGATGATACTATTTGTGTGGTACATAACAATTTTTTTTGTTAGTTAAATCAAAGGTCAAAGTTCAACCCAAAATACAAGGGGGACTAATAAACCCGGATGGAGGTAGTAATCATATATAGTTAACTAGTGGAGATGGTTTCAACTGTTCAAGTGATGGAATTTTCAGTCATGCTCATTGTTACACCCCTCCACCCTGTTTCAGTGACTTTCTACACTACACAAAATTCTTTATTCGAGCATCTTTTGTTTGAGACATGTCCTTATAGACTGATTTAATCATGCCCTAGTTCGCTCAAAAATAACATCTTGTTCGATTGGATGTTAATCGGCAGTAATTGAATATGTAAAGTATATGGGAATACCACTTGCCCCCCTATAAGAAATATGCATTCCAGATTTGCTCTGAGAAAAGAATGTTACAATTCCCTTCGAAGGAAATACTGTAGTGGCTCAACACTATCCATTTCACCTCCGGGCATATCAATATGAAGTCTGCCATAATGAAAGTACCATTAGTTGCATTTACTTCACTTCATAATGGCATCCAGCACCAGTTGACATAATCAATTATGTCAAGGAACGAAATTGGAAGTATACTAGGTGATGTTCATGCATGGTTTGTGTTTCAAACCAGCTGGCACTAAATTGTGGCTGTATTCAAGCCAAACTGCACCATCGTATGGTTTTCTACTGTTAAAAAACCTGCATTTGAGTCTCCTCTGAGGTTATGGATGTGAAATCGAGGATGCGTTATGCTTAAACCGTTACGCAAGAATTAATACTAGCATCGCCAATCTTTTTTTGGCTCGGCATGCCTTTTGAAGATTGTCGTTACTTGAAGTTGCTACTATGTTTTATACTTTTACTTGGTATATTTCGTGTCCATATGAGTTATCACCACAAAATTTCTACATCTTTGTTGGATGCACCTCCAAGGAAATTACGACTAACATACTCTACAAGATTGATGTGTTCTAACATGTATAAGTTTAGCTTGTTAATAACTTAATATGAAAACAAAAAGCATTTGCCTTTTAGAAACTGTAACTTACAAAAATGGATATTTGACATGCATTGGGATCAAAATCATGAACCTTGTTCTAAAAATAATAATCATTGGGATCAAAAATGGATATTTGACATGCAAGGCATCTTTTAACATAAGTAGTCTGCCTCCCTGTTTAATCAAACCTTCGCCCTACAGTATGTTCAAACTTCAAACAGTGACCCGTGTATTTCACTTCTGACCTATTAGGAAGAATCATAAATTTGATTTATCATTTGAAGATTACATCAGTAGCAGCTTAAAATATGATAGTGCTTTTAAAATTTGTTTGTGTACTGTAGAAATAGCTTAATGTTTAAAAACGGGGTGCCCTCCTTAAGTGCACCTAGGCTCTAGGCGATGGCAAAACGCTCAGCGCTTAATTGCGCTTTGGTCAGAAAAGCGCAAGGCGGTGGTAAAGCGCACAATTAAGGCATAGTGTTTTTCTTTTAACTTTGCTCAATATATGCCAACAATCCTTTGTTTTGTTTGTTTGCATGTTGCATAAAAAAAACTGTTTCCTAAAACATTATAATGTGTTTTGTGTTATAGGCTAAGGGAGGCAAAGGTAAGAAGGGTGGGCATGAAACTGATGTACATGGTGAGGAGGATGTTTCCACTTCTGATCAACCAAATGATAAACATTCAGAAGAAACATCTCAACCGTCAGATGCAATAGGAGAGCATGTTGTAAGTATTCCTTCTGCTGTTTCGGAACATACAGTATTTTTTTTTCAGTCTTGTAGTAAAGGTGAGCATGAGATTTAATGATATTTTATCTTGATTCGCCTCATTATCTTCTGTCTCTGTTCAACATATTATTGGGTAAGCACCACACTTAACTGTTCTTTCTCCTTCACAAGACATTAAGACCATTGATAATATGTTCCCTCGTTTCTACCATTCTCTGAGAACTGAGCAGTAGCTCAGTGGCTTGAACCCACGGTGGTGGTCTCCCCCACCTGCGTTTGAGTCCGCCTCAGAGCATATTCTGCTGGGGTGTTTTCTGCAGAGAGGTCTCATCTCTATCTAGCTAACGGACAGTTAAAGGAGGGATTTCCCCACCTTGACTCAAACTTTTTCTTTCCTACCATTCTCTTACTTTATAAGCTAATTAATCCCCAGCCTGACCAGAGGGCACCTTTGCCAACATTATTGAACACACCATAGAAAGAATTTAAAAAGTACCATTGCAACCATTTGTCCAAATATAGGCCCAATTTGGAAGAGCAGTGTGTGTGTTTGCTGTCAACTAGCTAATACCAGAAGAATATTTCAACTTGGTACTTGCCCTGTAGTTTCAACAGTACATCGCTGCAAGGTTACCTGTTTTTCTTTGAGTTGTCATCTGAATGTTTTGAGATTCAATTGATTGTATCTGTTTATGTACCTCCAAGCTTGTTTGAAGGGACTTTTCCCCATAGACCTGAAAGCAATTGATTTTGTACAGTCCGAGGAGAGCACTGGAGATACAGGCCGTGGGCGTGGCAGAGGCCGAGGGCGTGGAGGTAGAGGCAGAGGGCGTGGCTACCATAACAACAATCAATACCACCATAACAACCATCCGCAGCAGCAGCAGCACTACCAAAACAGCAACAATCAAGGTAACAACAACCGGAGTGGCGCCCATCCTGTCGGAACCCCGCCTTCCAGCCACCCAGTGAAGGCCGAGCAGCAGCAGACACAGTCATCGCCTCCCGCGGGAGCGAACAAACAGCTTCCAGGGCCGCGTATGCCAGACGGCACCCGTGGGTTCTCAATGGGCAGAGGAATGCCGCAAACATCGACGCCCAGCATATCGACTAGTGAACCTTGAACTTGATTCGTGGCACAGGAGAGACGAGACACAGCTTGTGCTGCTGATTGCCATGTTGATAGAGAGATGGCGAGAGACTGTCTTCTAGAAGTCTTGTCTTTTGAGTGTGCTTTCTGATTTACAGACCATAATATGGTTTTGCGCGTGCTGTGTGTACTTTAAAACCGGTAGCGCAGTGGTTTCGGAGTGATTATGGCCACCATTTTGTAACTCCTATTTTTTGCTCCTTTTTGCCTCTTTGACTAAGATTGTAGTAGAAGTAAAAGCTCATCTGGGCACAGAAAAGGTAAAGAAAATAAAAGGAACATGATAAAAGAGGGTGATGTTTTATGTAGCGCGCTTTTATACTCCGTTGCTCAGCTGAGTGAGATTGATGGTGTTTAGCAAATATTTTTGCAAGTAAATCATAAAATGACCTGATCTATACATATCCTGTTATTGGTAAGTTTCTTGTTCTGTATGTGTCAAGTTCATGATGCCGATGACGTCAGGAATGCATAAAGTTTTCATTCGTATCCCTGCAAAAAAAAAGTTTTCATTCTTATGATAGAAGAAGGATGAGAAAAACACGATTTTCCTTTGGGGGACACTCTGGTTTGATTCAGAAGAGTTAGCAAAGAGAAGAGATAGAAAATATTTCCTTGATCACAATTCTAACAAATAATTGTACAATCCATTTGGAACTTTTAGTGAAGGGCTTCACTAGTGTGACGATGGCTAGATGTCAGGTGAGTGAAAATCCAATTTGGGTTAGCTGATGGATGGCCAGATCAGCTTCTTCAAGCCTCGCCCTCCCCCCAACCGTCGCTCACGGTTGTGCCCTCATCGCTCCAGACCATCCCTATAACCCAGCCATGAACCATTTTTTTATGAACCTGCACCCCCACCGCCAACACTCGTAAGATATATAATGAGGCCGCCTGCCGCCCTAAGATAGATAGTGAGGTCGCCTGCCACTCTAAGATATAGTCGTCGACTGCTTCTTCCTTCTCTTCATTGGCTTCTTCCTTCCTTCCAAAATCGACTAACCCAAAAACTATTTTCAGGTGACTTACAAGTAGCTAGTGTGGCATCGAGCAACATTGTGGGTTGCCTCGTTGTAATCAGAACGAGACAACCCAATTTTACTTGGACCCCTCTAGCTGGAGACCGTTCGCCAGCTAGGGGTGGCATTTGCGAACCGCCTAGATGGCAGTTTTAGTGTTTTTGGAGATGGTAGTTTTACAGAAAGTAGACATTTTGTTTATATTAGTGCATTTTTCATCTAGAAATTTTCACCATCAGATCTTGATCGTGTGGCATCTAGAGGGGTTGCTGGAGGGGTGTTCCTGGCGACTGTTCTCTAGGTAATGTTACCGTTTTACTTTCTATAGGATTATAAGCGATTGAAAGTGCAATCATGCCCTTACATCATATTTTTTATGTTGATGACAATGTACATGTAGGGGACAAATTATGTTTGTCAAGTACAGTAACTCTCAGGTGATTAGTCCCCGTTTGACAATGTGTGGGGATCAAGGACATATGCGATGGATATGACTCAAGGAAGAAGAACTAAGTGGTTGACGTGTTTTATTGTGCTTTCTTGAGTATAGGGATCCCGCGCTATTAAAAGGGGATCGATAGGGTTAGTAAAAGATCTGCTCAAGTTAGTGTGAAATTTCTTCTCTCTAAACCAGTTCACAAATCCATCTCTACGTATTTGTCTTCAAGCTATACACCTCACTTAGCCCTTCTAAAAGTTTCAAGTGTTCACCCTCTTCACTGGGTTACCGGATGTCCGGACTCTAGCTGGATTTCCAGGTTCAATTGTACCACACACTGTTCTCTTTCTCTGTTAGCCGGATATCCAACACTCACGACTAGATGTCCGGGCTCTCATGCCTGGATATCCGACTCCGTCTTCCAGTACGTGTGCCAGTTTTATGTGGTGGGCGCGCCGGATGTCCAGCACTAGGCCGGATGTCCGGGTGTTCCTGTGTGGCCAGACGTCCGAGGCATCCACGGATATCCAACTCGACCTATCCAGTAGCTTGACAATCTTTGGGTTTACACTCGCTGGATGTCCGACCCCTTCGTGGACTGCCGGATGTCCGGGCCATTGTCCGGATGTCTGGGTCCTCTGGTTCTACACTATTCTGTGCATATGCTCTGTTTATTTCAACTGCCCGGATGTCCGGCCTGACGCAGTCACTTGCACCACAACTGTCATATGTGCACTATCACTATATATAGCCTTCTTCCTCCACGGAATAAGGTTGACAATTCACTTTGAGCTAACCCTAGAACACATTTCACTCTCTCTCTCACAACCTCGGACACCAATTCCTAGATCCCGAAGAGATTTGAGAGAGTTCTCAAGAAGTTGTCCAATCAAGTGATAGATCCACTCCTTCCCCTTCTCTTGACCAAAGGAATTCGTGATTTGAGCAAGTCTTGAGCTTTCCCCCATCGTTCTTATTACTATTGGAGGTTGGAGACTCCTAGGTGGTAGGAGTTCTTTCGAGAGGAATCGTTCATTGTGATTACCGCCGGAAAGTTTGTGAGGGTTTGGAGACCACCCCAAGGTCTACCACTAGTGGTTGAGAATCGCCTTCGTGGTGACATCTCAAAGAGAGAATAGGGTGAGCCTTCATGGTAACATCCACCTCTCTAAACGGTGACGTAGCTTTCCTCCAAGGAAGTAAACATCGGCATACATCCTCGTCTCTCGGAGTTGCGGTTATTCCTAACCCTAGCTTCCTAGTTGTGGTTATTTGTCTCTTAGTCTTTACTTGTATTCTATTGTGCTTGTTTATCCGTTTACTAGTTGAACTAGTTCACCTTGCTTAGCTCTTGTATAACCTTTGCAATTGTTAGGCTCACTTTCATATTCCGCATTATTGCCTAAAATTGCTAAGTAAGAATTAAAATTTGTAATTGTACCTATTCACCCCCTCTAAGTCCATCTCGATCCTTTCAGCGGTGCATTGTTACCTTTTCATGAACAACTTCTTCTTCTATCTTGCATACAACAATGCACATAAACATGATATCAACATAGTTTTTTTCCTCTTTTGGCGGCTCGATATCAACAAAAGATCTTAAATTTGAATTAAAAAGGGTTTATCTCCTAAAGCGCCTCTTTCAACTTTAACTTTCTCTTGGCAACATCTTTTAGACTAAATTCATGTCGGTATGTTTCTACAACTTTTGTTTTTGTCGGTACTTAGATTATTATTACTCATCGAGTTATTAGTTACTTACGTTGGCAAATTAAATTTACTTAGTTGTACGATTGTGAAAGTCAATATACACTAGATGGTTTGCGGATATGAATGTAAGTTTTATTTCTTGTGTTCTTTTACTGTCATGGCATGATGAATTGTTTGGAAGTTTCCTCGCCAAAAAATGACTTGCTTCATGGTACTTGTGTGGGTTGACACCTTGCCATTATGAAAATTAGTCGGAATTAATGCAACTAATGTTATTTCCAAGATTAATCATAATTAAAGTTATTTTCAGATTGTTGGTGATGCGGTGAATGGAGTACATCATCGGAGCGGCATATGATGTTAGATATTCCCTCTGGTCCTTTTTACTCCGCACATGTGATTTGTCAGAAGTCAAACTTTATAAAAGTTGACCAATTTTATGAAGAAAAAAGTATCAACATTCATAATACAGAATTAATATCATTAGATGCGTCAAATTTAATTTTTATATTGTATTAACTTTAATGTTGTAGATGCCTATATTTTTTAAACCAATATACTACATATAAGTACTCCATCTGTAAAGAAATATAAGATTTTTTAGATCACTACATATTAGTGATCTTTTGGATCATATATATTTCTTTACAAAGGAAGTATATAATACGTATTAAATACTCGTAGATAGATCATGCCATCTCTTGGAGTATAGTATTAGTGTGAGAATAAACATAGTACAACAATAATTAACTACTACAAATAATCAAAAAATAATCAATGCGTCGTCGTTGGCCCAATCACCGTTACAGCAAAACATGCTTCGAGGACTCAGTTTACGGACGCAGATCTCGACACCCCCCCCCCCCCCCCCCTCTCTCTCTCTCCTCCTGTCCAAACCCCGATGACATCGCCCCATTAACCCCATTCCATCCTCCCTCGCCGCCGCGCCGCGCCTCGACTGCCCACCGCCGCCGCCGCCATGCCCAGGCCATCCTCCAAGACACCCTCCTCCACGTCCCAGTCCAGGAGGGCCTCCCCTTCGCCCACCCCTTCCCCGGCCACCGCGCCCAGGCCCAAGAACCCCGGCGCCGCGGCGCAGCGCCGCCGCAGCCCCCTGTCGGACCTCAACTCCGGGGACGCCTCCGCCGCGCGGGCCGGATGCTTCCGCTTCCTCCTCTCCTCCGCCTCGGGCTCCAAGCCGCGGTGCGCGTCCACCCCGAGGACCCCCGCGTCCGGCCCGATGCCCCGCGCGGAGGCCAAGAGGCTCGTGGCGGGTGCCGGCCGTCTGCCGGATCAGGAGTCTAGGGCCAGGGCGGAGCAGGGGCCGGGTCGTGAACCCAGAAGACGGAGGGACGAGCCGATCGGTTGTCGGATCAGGAGGGTGGAGCCGGAGAAGAAGCAGCAGGGGCTGGCGAGGAGGCAGCAGCAGGAGCACCTCGAGGCCCTGACGCCGGAGAGGAAGGCGGACGCGGGCTCCAACCCGTCCTCTGGAGCGACGCCCCCGATCCACGCGTCGATCTCGCCGGAGGTGCTGGCCGGCGGCGCCGCGACGCCGGCGTGCTTCGCGGCCGGGCACCACGTCGTGCCAGGCGTCCGCGACCGGCGCAAGTGCCGGGCGAGGGGCATCCTTGACATCGCCGGCGAGGGCACCAGCGAGGAGCTCGACTGTGAGCCGTCCCGGGCGTCGATCCACTGGCTGTCCTCGCCATCGGGCGAGGCCGGGACGTGTTCGACGAAATGCGGAAAGGAGGCGTCAGTCATCTGGCTGTCATCTCCACGCGATGAAGGTGCGGCGTGTTTGTTCGACGAAGAGATCTTCCTGCCGAGATGCTCATCGGAGGACCCATTCTGGCAACTCTCCCCGGACTGCACGGGGTTGCTGGGGTCGCCGGTCCTCGGAGGTCTGCTGGATTTTGACACGCCGGCATCGGAATTGTCCGAAACGACACCGTCATCTGGATTTCTTCCGGTGCAGAGGACACCGAGCACTGGTGACAGCATTAGCCCCTTCTCGCTTATTGTGAAGAGGGCATCATCGCATTCCTCTAGGCTAAGCTCCTTGTGTGCCCAACGAGGACTGGGCAGCAGCTATGGCTACGATTCGGCAACAGATCCGACACGGGTCTCTGGTGAGTCATGGTCGGAAAATGGCAGCACAGGCAAGTGCTCAGGGTTAGCGAGGGTTAGCAGTCGCCCACTAACAAGGATGGATCCGGTGGTAGAATGCCTCGAGATGATGAGTTTGTCCCCAAGGCCCGGGGATGCTGATTATGATCAAAATGATGAAGATGGTGCCCTGCCTGCTACATTGCCTGAGCTCAGCTTCCAGTTTGCTGGTGCTTCGACACCTCTGGAATCCATAGACTTGAGCTCTTTCAAGAGATCTCCTTGCGACACAGAATTGAAGGGGAAGGAGGCAAGTTTCCGGAAGCCGGCATCAACCGAGGCTCGGATATCTTGGCGAGAAGGGCTAGTTAGCAGAATATTCGATATGGGTGACTTGGATTGCTGCCAATGGTTGTCTGATGATGAAGATGGACCACTTATCCCGGGCAATGTCGAGGCGTTGCCCGATACAACTCTTCAGCCAGTTAACGCTTGTTGCCTGCAAGAGGATAGCAAGCAATCTGGGTTCGGGTCAGTCGAGTTTGGTTGCAGTGGTGGTGGATTAAATTATGACAGTAGTAAGGCCACTCCAAGCCCTGTTCAAGTGGCAGAGTCTATGAGAGCAGAAGGATTCGAGCTCGTCTCGTCCGATGACTCGGATTGGACTCTCTTGTACAAGAATGGCTTGTTTGAAACATGAGGTTAGGGTTATCCTTGTCTCAGATGTTGTGTACTACTAGTTAGTTTATGTCAGGAGGAAGCACATGATTTTGGGATCTTGTGTTTGCCCCTCCCAGCCTTGTATACTTATTTTCGAGATATGAGTTCATCTTTTATCTTTTTCCGGCAGCGCATGTAAATATTATTGTTGGCAGATGAACATTTGTTTCTGGAATATAATCACTCCTGGTTCATTTTTGAACCAAGTGAGCTCACAGTTCAGAGTAACATGAGTATGGCAGCAGCCACTGGCTGCGTGGCATTCGACATGTAATTCTTCTGAACAAGTACGCATCAGAAAGCAGTAATCTGGAGTTTATGGTGTTCTGATATACTGATATTCTTGGAAGAACATCACAGTCCTTCATAAACTTGTTTGTCTAAAATTCAGTATCTGCGGATATTCTTGGAAGAACATCACAGTCCTTCATAAACTTGTCTGTCTAAAATTCAGTATCTGCGTCCTGAGGTTCTTGGAAGAACACACCCACACATCATGGTTTGTTCTCTTGACAGACATGCATTGGGATCCGGGAGGTCCTGAGGCGCCTTGAGGTTTCTTCCACTGGTTTCATTTCTGAAAGAAACCTGAAGCTTGCTCCTACCCAGTTCAGTTCCATATAAAATGGAAGGGTTTCTCCTGTAAATTCTTTTTATTGAGTTGGGGTTCGTCCTACTCGCAAAAAAAAAGAGTTGGGGGTTCGTCCTGTGATGATGTGCAGAAATTGTACGATGATTTGCATCAGGCACCCAACAAATTTGGTGAAAATGGACAAATTTGACCCTTTTTTAAAACTTCAGCAAAAAAAAAATCAAATCTGCACAAAATTCATAAAATGACCCGTTAACCCGTCGCCGCGGGCTGGGATGCCATGCTAGATAACATGTCACCCTGGCCTGAGGCAGCATGCTTGATGGCGCGGCAGCTACCTCGACAAAGGGCGTCAATGCTATCTAGCATGACATTTCAGGTTCAGGCGTCATGAAAAAAAGGTCGTTTTGTGAAAATATTTTCAGATCCGGTTCATTCTGTGCTGAGTTTCAGGGATCAAATCTGTCCGTTTTCTCGCACAATTTTGCACAAAATTTTGCGGGTGCGGACTGCGGACGGCCGGCCGTGACGCACGTGCGCCAGCGTTGCACCTGCACCGCAGCCGACGCGCCGTGGCATCAATACGAGCGTGCGCTTCGCCGTCCCGCTGCCACGCGGGCCCCACCAGCCAGTATCAAACCCTATCCCCCTCTCCTCAGGCCTTTGGTCTCGGCGGCTTGGCGCTTTGCATCTCTCTCAGTCCCAGTCGCCGGCGCGGCCGCAGAATCCGAGGTTAGGGTCCGCCGTCGAGAAGGAGGTGGCGGCGATGATGGCTTGCCGGCTGCGGCTCCACCAGCGTAAGAGCTCCCCCTCCTAAATCTTCTTCTCTATCCTTTTCTTCTTTCGTTTTGCATAGACCAGTGCTCCGCCGCCGCAATCTTTTATTTTGCTGCCTTCCCCACATCCCCTTTCTCCATTCTTCAGTTTCTCTGTATCCATGAAACTGCAGCACCCATCCCTGAAATATCACTGAGTTGTTGCAAATGTTTCTTCTGGTGGAACCAGGTGTATCGTTCCATCGTTTAATCAACCAGGTGCTCTTTTCTTCCACAGTTAGGCTGGTTGGAGTCCGGCCGACCTGCTGCTCTCCGTCCAGGGACTTTGCGGCTGTCAAATCCCAGAAAATCCAGCCCCCCAAGAAGTAAGCTTCCAGCTATTCTATCTTTTTCCCCATTCTTCAAGATTTCTCATTTCCGTGCTAGGGAACAACTGCCAGTGCCTTGTAGATTGATTAACAGTTGGCAATGGTATCATGTGTGGTACTGGTGTATGCTCATTCATGTTCCTTATCTCTGCACTTGTCTAGGATGAATGTGATGGTAGTATTGTATATTCGGAACATCAATAAGCATGCCATTGCAGCAACATTTTCATACTAGATTGCAAGGTGGTTATGTAGAAATACGATAAGATAGGCCAGTTTCAGCCTCTAGGTACTTCTTGAGTCTTTTATTACCTGGCAACTTCATTTTCACCTCTTATTCCTGTGATGGTTATCTCAGTTTAGTCATATATAAGAGGGATGCAGTTATGGTACAAAAATGTGTCGGTAGGATGGCGATCTTCAATATCTTTGGAATATAATGTTCAACTAATATTTGTTTTTGTTCTTCTCACTCAGGAAAAAGCGATTGGACGAGGCATGCCTTGAGAGGTATCAGCAATACAGTAGAACGTACATCCAGTCATGGATTCTTCAGGGTTAGTTTTCCCACACAGTTTTTTTGTGCATTTGAATCTTCATAACCTATACTTACATACTTGCATAAATTAATTGGGTACTTTGCGTTTAATAACCTATGCTTCAAGAAGCAAACTCAGAGCATGCCATATAAACCGAAACATATGGCATGCTATTAGCTTCTCATGCTGAACGAAATCTGGAAAGAATGAGCCTGGCCCTTGTGAATGGCTACTCTTGCTCATTTATTGGTGAAACTAGATTAGCAAACACCGAAAGAAAAGGTGTACTTCTGAAACAAAGGTAGATTTGACTTGTTTGTGCATCGGTCTAAATGGTGAGTTGCAACATCACTGGTGCACAGGAGGCTTGCGTTTTGGTTCAAGCCGAACGGCATGAACAAGAAAAAAAAAAAGTCACAGGAGGCTTGCGTGTTGGTTCAAGCCGAACGGCATGCTCAAGAAAAAAACGTGAAATAGCCATGCTGCACCTGAAACACTGTCTTCTTGATGTCTGGCAGGTGTGTATGAACGGGATTATACCTGTGGCCATTAAACTCATCAAGGAGCTCGTCCGCCATGGGGATCGGGATTTTGTCCTTGACAATTCTGTCGTTGAGTGCTACATAAATACGGATGTCCATGACTCATTGTTGCTTCTTGACAATATGGACCGAGTAAAGCTCCGAGTTGCTATGGTGTTTGATGCTTTGCATAGCATATTGTCGCACTGACTTTGAATCTCATCCTTCTGGACAGTTAGCAGCATGGTTCTTTACAGAGGACTAACAAACCAAATATCTTATCTCTAATTGGCTTAAGGCCCAGGCTAAGGATACCTTATCTCTAACTGACAACTTCCTAATTTGAATGGTACTATTCCTAACTTTAAGATGACAGGGATTATATCCCTTAATTGGAGCCAACTAGGGCTTCCTTATTCCTTCTGCTAGTAAAAACTACGCCTTATTAGCCATCTAGTCGTCTATCTCCTGCATGTCTACATTGGTATCGCCTCTAGTGTGTTAAATATAGATTTTGTTGAATTGGTTGGGCGAAAGTTCAAATTTGCGGCACTTGAACTTCCCTATTGCATTAGGTTGTATACCTGTATGTGCTTCTCATGCTACTGCCACATTTGATATGTGCAAGCAATTTCTGGAAAAAAAAAATTGATCAAAGGGGCCACACGGCCCCCATTTTCATTACGAAAATGGAGTCACAGCATACAAATCAAGTTTCATACAAACTTAACTTTTTTCGATGCCTAACATATGCATCATGAAAAAAAAAACTACTCCTACATCTTGAGGCACTTCGACTGCACCTACAGGATGCTACAACAAAAGACCGCTCCAAAGCACCGTCGCTACATTTTTTGCCTAACATTTTTGCATCAGGTGAATAAACTCCTACAACCTGAGATACCAAACTCTGCACCTACAGGGTGCTATAGCAAAAGAACAAGAGAGATCATTGCAAATGCTACATCTATCACCACTTGATCAACAGAGCCTCCGTACAGCTGGCCCCCAGCCGTAAGCACGCTTGAAGACGTCCCTCGCTATCTGGGCCAACCTCTTGGTCACTTCCTTAAGAGTTTTTTGCACTCCTCTTTTCTGTAGCACACCCCACGAATCCAACACAGAACATAAGGAGAAGATAATATCAGTAGGATCTTTAGGTAAAGAACTTTGAGAGCAAGATTTATTTCTTGCTTTCCAGATCGACCACAATAAAGCAGCCGTACCAATAGCTATAACCACTCTATCTTTCCCAGTATACTTAGGAAGCCAATTCTGGCAAAAGTCAAAGAATGACAGGGGTGTTTGGGGATTTCCCAAAGCACTCCCAACTACATTCCAAAGAAACCGAGCAAAAGAGCTTGTGAAAAACAGATGGTCAATACATTCATTGGCATCACAAAATTCACATTTGTTGGTGCCTTTTCAGCCTTTTTTACACAAATTGTCCTTGCTCAGGATCCTTCCTTTGATAACTAACCAAATAAAAGCCTTAATTTTTAAAGATATCTTCAGTTTCCACAGAAACTTAAAAGGGAACACTACTCTCCTAGCAATAATATATTGATAAAGAGATTTAACAGAGAACTGGCCAGAGCTGCCATTTGACTTTGTCAGGTTCCTCACTCAGAACAACCTGACTGCACATATCTAGAAGTTTATTCCACATATCCAATGTCTCCCCATATAAACATCTCCTAAATCTAATGCAGTTAAAATCTTGTTCAAATGCTTTAGCAACTGTAATGTTTTGATGGAAAGTAAGTTTGTACAAGCGAGGAAAAAGTTGACAGAGAGGCTTGTTGTGGATCCAAGCATCTTCCCAAAATCTAGTTTTACACCCATCTCCAACAATTCTCTGACAACAGTTGTAAAAGATATCTTTAACACTCATGATGCCATTCCAGAAATGAGAGTTGGCAGGAGATGACTCACATTGAGACAAAGTTTTCCTCTTCAAATACTTTGCTCTAATCATCTCCTGCCAATCCCCATCTTCATTCTCAAGTCTCCAGAGCCATTTACACAAAAGACTAATATTCTTGATATCCAGATTAGTAACACCCAACCCCCCTTGGTCTCTAGGTTGACAAACATCAAGCCAGTTAACTGAATGAAACTTCCTAACCCCCTCTTTCTCTTGCCAAAGCACCCGAGCTCGAAAGAAATCGATTCTTTTGCCTACTCCCTTTGGTAGACGGAAAAAGTTAAGCAAATGACTAATGACGTTACCCAAGCAAGTTTCAGTACGGATGAGCCTACCACCCATAGATAAAAGACCCCCCGCCACGCTGCAGCTCCTTTCTCTACTTTTTCTTCCGCTGGCTTCCAGTCAGCATTACAAAGCTTTTTATAATGCAGGGGAAGACCTAAATACTTAAAAGGGAAGCCCACAATAGCACAAGTAAAAATGCCGGCATAATCAGCTTGTTTCTCCAAAGCTTTACCGAAACAGAAAATTTCACTTTTTAAAGAATTAATCTTCAGACCGGTCAAATGCTCAAAAACACATAGAAAATAGTATCGTCCGCATATTGCAAAATATTTAGACCTCCTGCATACAACCCAGGCAACACTCCCTTGATAAATCCTTGTTCTTGCGCCCTTTGCACCAGGGTAGCAAGAACATCAGCCGCCAGATTGAAAAGCAAAGGGGAAAACGGATCCCCTTGCCTCAAACCCTTCCTAGTAACAAAATACGGGCCAATAACATCATTAATAGTGATGGCAACCTTTCCATTACTAACGACATCTTTTGTCCACTGGACAAAACGTTCTGGGAAGCCTTTCATTTTTAGGACATCAAGCATGAAACTCCAGTTAATTTTATCGTAAGCTTTTTCGAAATCAACCTTAAAAAGCACAGCAGAACATTTATTTCTATGTAAAGAGTGGATAGCTTCATGAAGCATAAGCACATTGTCCAGGATGTATCGACCCTTTATAAACGCAGATTGCGCTTTAGAAATTGTTTTATCAGCAATTTTCATGGCTCTATTGTTAAGAACTTTTGTAAAAAATTTAAAAGGTACGTTCAGCATGCAAATGGGGCGGTACATTTGAATCCTATCAGCCCCCTGCCCCTTAGCAAGCAGAGTGACTACACCATAGTTAAGCCTTGAAATGTTAATCTTGCCCTCATAAAAGTCGTGAAAAAGCCTAAGGAGATCGTTACAAATGAGGTTCCAGAAAAATTGAAAGAACTCGGCAGGAAAGCCGTCCGGGCCAGCCGCTCTGTTGCGCTTCATAGAAAATAACGCATTTTTAACTTCATCCATAGTAAATTTGCAACTGAGCTCAACCTTATCCTCTTCTGACAAAACATCATCAAGAGGGATACACAGAGATATACGAGGTAAATCTACATGACCAAATAAGTCCTTATAAAAATTAGTTGCATATTTGAGCAAGTTATCATCCCCCTGGATGATCCCTTCATCCTGGATAAGTCGAAAGATTTTACTCTTGCGCTTCCGCCCACTAGCCTTAATCATAAAATACTTAGTGTTGCTATCCCCTTCTTTGATATCCCTCTCCTTCGAGCGTTGGTACCATTTTATTTCTTCCTCTCTAAGATGGAATTATTTAGACACTTACCCTTTCAGATGTGACCTTTGAACCTTATATACTCAACCTTGTGAATGCTATAGGTAAGGTCCATGTAAACGGAAGGATCGTGAACAAAGCTGGAACACAAGTATCTGACAAGTCAGTCATAGAAATCAAGGCTGAAATCCCGAAATATGTATGTAGGTGATGCTCTAAATAATTAGCTTTATATTTAGGTTCATTATCCTATAAAAATGTAATAGCAGCATCAGGTTCATAATCGTATCATTTGTTGTGACCTAATTCAGGGCTGGGCATAAGCTTGAGGCAGCTATCAAAGAATTTGGAGTTGACTGTGATGGAAAGATAGCCCTTGATTCAGGGCTGTCTACAGGTGGTTTTACCGACTGTTTACTTCAGCATGGGGCATCACATGTGTACGGTGTTGATGTTGGCTATGGACAGGTTACATTACTCATTGAGATGTCCATTTTTTATCCAGCTCCTCTCCTTTATTTTGTCAGTGAGTTTGGTTGCTACCTGTTGGAGCAGCATAACTATTTAAATCTCAATATGCTCTACTTATTTTCAGGTGGCTGAAAAAATTCGTGTGCATGAACATGTCTCAGTAATTGAACGTACAAACTTGAGACATCTTACTAAGCTGCCACAACTGGTTGACCTAGTGACGTTGGACCTATCATTCATCTCAATTCTTGTGGTATGATTTGCTGTGCACATGGTTATGATACATTTACAGTGGCCTTATCATATGCTCGTAATTCACTACAGTTAATGAAGGAGTGCGCTAGGCTGTTTCTGATTTGTTGCTCTGTTCCTTAATTGTGCTTCTATGCATGAGATTACCTTTTGATATGCTTTCTCCACATGGTTAGTGTGATGTAAATCAGCATGCTGTAAAATCAAGTTCATGTGACGCAACCCAATCAACTGATAGAGGACCAGCTTAATTGTGTTGGTGTATGCATTGTAGCTGTAAGGTTTTAGTTTGCATTTAGATTTAGGGACACTAGTTCAGCTTCACTGATCAAAATAGTAAAATGCATGCATTAGGAAGAAGGCGGTTCTGTGGTAAACTGGTAATAACGAGGTGTACACCCCTTTGCAATTCTTTTTGTGCCGGTTTTTACGTTCTTCGGTATTGTGCTTCTGTTTTTCATGCTCTCCAATATTTTGCATGCGTAAGGGCCTTCACTGTCAGCTTAAAGAAATTACTGTAACATACATGTTGTCCAGTATTTAGTTATACTATCTCTGGAATCTAGGTTATGCCTGCAGTGGTCAAAGTAATGAAGACAGACTCAACATTGATAACACTTATCAAACCTCAGTTTGAAGCTCGTAGATCTCAGGTACAAAACAAGTTTCCTCTTAGGTTTCTTAATAACTTTTCAGTTGATCATCATATGGAAAAATACAGTAATACTGATGCACAAGCCACCGTATCTGTTTTTATCCTGTTCAGGTAGGAAAAGGTGGGATTATTCGAGACCCTCTGGTTCATAAGGAGGTAAGAAATTGATATTTTTCTTTCTGGTTTACTTCTGTTGCGTATCCTGTTTTGTGCCTTACTAATGGCATTGAGCTTTTCATGGATTATTTGTCATTCCTTTTTGTGATTTCCCCTTGGCCAAGGCTACCACAAATCTTCTGCTTGATTACGATGGATTCCTGTTTTTCTCCCTTGAAATCCACCAGCAAATAGTACACTTCCAAATAAGAAAAACTTCGCCTTGGAATATCGGACTATCCTGAGAAAGGATCTCATGCGTGTAGTGTTTGTTTGTTGTTTCCTTTTACCTGAAGTAGACCAACCTATTCAATCGATGCATTACAGGTGTTAGATAGGATAATTTCAGGCGTTGAGCAGTTTGGATTTCGCAATGGGGGCTGGATCGAGTCTCCGCTGAAAGGCGCAGAAGGGAACACAGAGTTTCTTGCCTGCTTCGAGAGGATCCCAATGCCAGAGCCACACGCAGAGGCAGAGGCAGAGCCAGAAGCAGTGGTAGAAGCACAGGCAGAGGCAAAGGCAGAAGCAGAGCCAGAGCCAGAAGCAGTGGTAGAAGCACAGGCAGAGGCAAAGGCAGAAGCAGAGCCAGAGCCAGAGCGAGAGGAAACATGATTCTTATTATTATGTCCATGGCATGACAAGTTTTTTTAGAGAGTAGCTGGAGAATCCTGAAGTAGACCAAGGAAGTTATAAGAGATTAGCATGCTGTGATATGAGAGATCTCCTTTGCTGTAACCGAGCGTCATAAGAAGTTAGAAGTATCTGGATTTCCTCAATCAGGTTATACTGGGATTTCTTTTTAATTTGCCGCTGCGAAGCTCAAAAATTGCATTGTCCAAGACCGACAAAGTAGATCCAGACATGACAGTCAGGTACTCAATTGTATACAAAATTGAAATGAATGAAACAATTAGCTCATGATATTTGTTTTATCATAGCATATGGGATCTTTATTTTCTTTTCGGTTGTCTGTCGTGTCCACCCTACTACAAGGTTCATTGGGTAGTTAAGAGTATTATTGTCACTGGAAATTTGTTACCGACCCTTGTTTCTACTGTAAGTACGTGGAGAATCTATGCCCTCAGAAACTTATCTGAAACAGGATAGCGTTGAACTCTTGGCGGATTGTGATCTCCTCATGCTATAACAAGTCACATTTTCATATATTGCTGCGCCTGTAAACTGACCTGAAAAGGTTCTTGGATTTCCTTTCCAGCAGGGCGTCTAAATTCAGTGTTGGAATGGCAACAAAACATTGCATTTGCATGGGGTTCCTAGTCTAAGTGATTATTAAGCACCGAAGTATGTTCCGTTCTTGGAGAACAAGAATCAGATGCATAGAAAATGTGGAGATCTGTGCCAGACAGACAGATCCACATGAGCCCCCGGAAATCTAGCTAGTTCCAGGAAGATTCCTTTGCATGATAGTACGACTTGAGAAATACGACTACTCTCATCAGCACTTCAAATGAAAGATTGCATTCTAGGCTGCTACCATCTCCAAGGTCAACGAGTAGGATAAGTATTGGGCTAGCATTGGACTGGTAAAAAAATGGTTTCACTGCATGCAAGCCAAAACATTTTTTTCTTCCCCGGATAATCAAGAAGTTAACTCTTTTTTTTAGACAATCAAGAAGTTAACTGATTCAGTTAACTCTCTTTCCAGATATTGGCTGACTTACATTGTTTTTAACACAAACCATAGAACATCCGAGCAATCACCCCCCCCCCCCCCCCCCCCCCCCCCCCTCTTTCCATATATGGCTTTTTTCTCTTTGCGGGGAACCTTCATATATGGACTTCCAGTAACTGAGTAGTCAACTTGCCATTGGCCAGACTACGTAGCATAATAATAGGGCTTTGACAAGATTGAGATGAGTACATCGAGTAGGGCGTTTTGACATGATAATTCGTGCATTTTTAATAGTGAACAGTCCTTATATTGTTCACCATTTTTAGAATCATGATTTTGTCTTTTTTTGTGTAGCTCTCAGCATAATATATACCATCTTCAAATTTGACACACATGTAACATACATCCGTATGAACGTGTCTGATTTTTTTTAGATTTTTTCAGAACTTCAAAATGTGATTTTTGAATTTCTTTTTAGAAGAGCTCCATGGAGCTCATCCTCCATTTAGCATTTTCAGAGTACAGCTCATTATTATTATTCAAGGTCAGCAACTAAAAAAAAGTAGAATGCGGGCTGAAATATGCTTGTTTATATGGACATCCTTTTCTGTGTGAAAGCTATACATCTAACTTCATGCCCTTTTGTGATAAAAAGAAAACTTCGTGCCCTAGCTCATTGCATGCTAGCTTATGGACATTATAAATTGCAATATTCACATGATGCAAACTGAATTTCCAGTTCGCTCATTTCCCCGCCCAAAAATCCATGACCCCTTTCGTTTCCTTCCCTAATCCTAGGCGGCTAGGGCAAGCTTTTCCCTCCAGACTTCACCGACGAGGCCATGGATTCGCCTCCCCTCTCCCTGCCACTCCGGTGGTAGTATCGGGGAGGAGAATCTCGATGCCTCCTCACCCCTCCTGTTAGTAGTTTAGGTTAGGGTTTTTAGTCCTCACAAGTGTGATGCTAGGGCGGATGGCAGCTCTTCTTCTTCGAGTTTGTCTTCGGGGCTTCGATACTCCTCGAGTTCGTCCGTTTGGACGTCCTCGACGGAGCTCTAGTGTAGATTCCTATCGTCTCCTTGGGGCGGCGAGGTTAGAGTTTCCCGTCATGTATCGAGATTTGGTGTCAGATGCTTCAGATCTATGCAAGGGTTCAACAACGACGACTGCGGTTCCAGTGCGCTGGTCGCCTGGTCCTTAGGGGCACGTGCATGAAGACTTTCCAGTTGTCATCGACAAGGTCAAGCAGCTCCGATGGGAGCGGTGACAGCGGCGCGTCGACGGCTCGTTCTGGTAGTAGTGATCTAAGAATCTCGTTGTAATTTTTTATGTTTAAGATGTACTCCCTCCTTTCCTAAATATAAATCTTTTTAGAAGATTAATATGGACTACATATGGAGCAAAATGAGTGAATCTCACTCTAAAATCCGTCTATATACATCCGTATCTAATTCACATTGAAATCTTTAAAAAAGACTTATATTTAGAAACAGAGTGAGTACTTTCGATGAACTTTTATAACATATCTGACCCTTTTTGCAGAAAAGAAGTCCATGACAAAGTAAGAATGTATCTTGTACTCCATCCGTAAACAATATAAGAAGTAGTGATATGAACGTGTCTGATTTTTTTTAGATTTTTTCAGAACTTCAAAATGTGATTTTTGAATTTCTTTTTAGAAGAGCTCCATGGAGCTCATCCTCCATTTAGCATTTTCAGAGTACAGCTCATTATTATTATTCAAGGTCAGCAACTAAGCGGGCTGAAATAGGCTTGTTTATATAGACATCTTTTTCTGTGTGAAAGTTATACATCTAACTTCATGCCCTTTTGTGATAAAAAGAAAACTTCGTGCCCTAGCTCCTTGCATGCTAGCTTATGAACATTATAAATTGTAATATTGACATGATGCCAACTGAATTTTCAGTCCGCTCATTTCCCCGCCCAAAAAATCCATGACAGGGTGTGTCCCTTTTGTTTCCTTCCCTAATCCTAGGCGGCTAGGGCAAACTTTTCCCTTCAGACTTTACCGACGAGGCCGTGGATTCGCCTCCTCACCCCTCCTGTTAGTAGCTTAGGTTAGGGTTTTTAGTCCTCACAAGTGTGATGCTCGGGTGGATGGTGGCTCTTCTTCTTTGAGTTTGTCTTCGGGGCTTCGATACTCCTCGAGTTCGTCCGTTTGGACGGACTTGACGGAGCTCCAATGTAGATTCATGTCATCTTCCTGGGGTGGTGAGGTTAGAGTTTCTCGTCATGTATCGAGATTTGGTGTCAGATACTTCAGATCTATGCAAGGGTTCAACAGCGACGACTGCGGTTCCAGTGTGCTGGTCGTCTGGTCCTTAGAGGGACGTGCACGAAGACTTTCCAGTTGTCATCGACAAGGTCAAGTGGCTCCAGTGGGAGCGGCGCGTCGACGGCTTGTTCTGGTAGTAGTGGTCTAAGAATCTCGTTGTAACTTTTTATGTTTAAGATGCACTCCCTCCGTTCCTAAATATAAATCTTTTTAGAAGATTAATATGGACTACATACAAAGGAAAATGAGTGAATCTCATTCTAAGATCCGTCTATATACATCCGTATCTAATTCACATTGAAATCTCTAAAAAAGACTTATATTTAGAAACGGAGGGAGTACTTCCGATGAACTTTTATAACATATCTGATCATTTTCGGAAAAAAGTCCATAACAAAGTAATGTATCTTGTACTCCATCCGTAAACAGATATAAGAAGTACTGCCTCCGTTTCTAAATACAAGTCTTTTTAGAGGTTTCAAATGGACCACAACATAATACGAAGGTATATAGACATATTTTAGAGTGTAGGTTCACTCATTTTGCTTCGTATCTAGTCCCTTGTTGAAATCTCTAAAAAGACTTATATTTGAAAACAAATGGAGTAGTGATCTAAACATTCTTATATTTCTTTACAAGGGAGTACTTTGTTTGGGAAGGTTCTTTGAATTGGACCCGGAGCATGTGGCTTTACTAGGAATCAAGAATCCAAGAGAAAAAAAGGATTCAGTGCATCCACTCGACATGACTAAATTGTGGCCATGTGGGATTGCCATCCAATCAGAGACCAACTAGCTTAGGTTGTCTGCTTGGCAATGTGCAACGAACAGATATGTTCCGAGAGAGCCATACCTACGATAATAGTGCCGACGAATGGGCAATATGGCTGTTAAAGAAGAGGGGCAATATGGTCCACCATTACAGAAGCTTCCGAAGGAGAGCGGATTAGCGAGTCCTTTTATTTGAAAATAAGTATATAGCAAATGCAGCTAATAGTTCAAAATAAAAGGAAACATTCTCCGTAAAAAAAGAATTGGTAAATTGTATCAACCATCTTTTGACATCATCAGTACAATGGGAAGGACTCTCAAACAATAGCGCCTTCAGAAAGGGAACAAAGTTCAAGCATCGCCGTCGTCGGACCCAACCACTGAAGGTCAGATAATGAGTTTTCACCCTTAAGAACAATTCCGAGCAATTCCTTCAACAAGATAATGACACAAGAAACATCGCCATTGGCATATATAACCAACAAGGGCCGGACCTTATATTTTTCACCCAAGCTTGAGAAGCACCACCAAATCGGAGTTATCTTGTGTTTTCGCCATCACTTTTCGTGATCCCAACACCACATGTATAGGTTGGTCATAACATGAGATGCCACAAAAATGAATACCATGGATGCACAAGCACACAGTCGAGCCGTGACAAGAGTTTGTCTCCACCAACAGCTCTAAACAACGAAGGTTGCCTCGGCACATTGCAATGGAAAATGACGGAGAAAGGTCATAGACACTGCAAAATACCAAGTCAGGACACACTGGTAGTCCCGCACCGTCCTCATGCTCTGTCGTCCTCATATGTGGCGGCACAATCAGTTAGCAAAGCATACCTGTCGTTGCCGCCAGATATGAAAATCCAAGATCCCCGGCTCCATCTCAACAATTAGCTACAACGCAGGACCACACCGTCACCTGCGCGCCCGAGCAGAGAACCACCATATCAGGACGTAGCAGGCCGACGCTGCCACCGGTGTACCTGCAGATGGGATCGTAGCCACCGACTCTCATGACCAGAGATTACCAACTCGACGAGAAAATCCATCGCTGCCACTATATATCAATGCCTGATGCTTCAAGCCCCGTCCATAGGTTGCATCCCCGGAGCAATGTTACCAAACACCGGATCGGGCCCGATCTGCTCTACGTGAAGCAGCCACAATGGCCCCGAGTACCAAGCCGGTGAGAGGAACTGCATCACCAGGCGAACCTTCGTGCCGCCGCACTGCCTAGCGCCTCCACCTGTGCCAAACACACGCTTGCAAAGCCCTGCCCCCGCATGCCTGCCACACGCGCACAAGTGATACGTCTCCAACGTATCTATAATTTATGAAGTATTTATGGAGTAAGGCGTTTTGGTGCCCAGGCTCATCTGCACCCGGTTAGAATTTTTTTTAAAAAAATTCAAAACAAATTAAAAAAATTCAAATAAAATTTGTGTGGTAGACAATTTGATGCGTGAGGCCCACTCTAAATTTCAAGTCATTTGAATATATGAGAAGATCTTAGCAAAAAAGACAAATCGGGCCAAAACAGTACATGAACAGTAAACATTTTTACAGACCCTCAATTTGTCTTTTTTGCTGAGAGCTGATCATATGTCGAAATGACTTGAAATTTGGAGCGGGCCTCATGCATTAAATTGTCTACCACACAAATTTTATTTGGAATTTTTTGAAGTTTTCTAGTATTTGTTTTGATTTTTTTCGTCGGCGCGGGTACAGATGAGCTCGGGTGCAGAAATGGATTTTCGGTATTCATGCTAATATATTATCATTCTTGGATGTTTTACAATCATTTTATAGCAACTTTATATCATTTTTTGGGACTAACCTATTGACCCAGTGCCCAGTGCTAGTTGCTGTTTTTTACATCGCAGGAAATCAATATCAAACGGAGTCCAAACATCGCGAAACTTTTTGGAGAATTTTTATGGACCAGAACACCCAGGATGGGCCAGAGCAGCACCTGGGGGGGTGCCCCGAGGGGGGCACAACCCAGCAGGGCGTGCCTGGGCCCCCTGGCGCGCCCAGGTGGGTTGTGCCCACCTCGGTGGCCTCCCGCACCCCCTCTTTGCACTATAAATTCCCAAATATTCCGAAACCCTTCGGGGTTACCCTAGATTAGAAGTTCCGCCGCCGCAAGATCTCTGTATCCACGAAAACCAATCTAGACCCTGTTCCGGCACCTTGCCGGAGGGGGGAATCATCTCCGGTGGCCATCTTCATCATCCCGGCGGCCACCACGATGAGGAGGGAGTAGTCCACCCTCGAGGTTGAGGGTTTGTACCAGTAGCTATGTGTTTAATCTATCTCTCTCTCTCATGATCTATATCATGGGCTTTGTTAATATAGATGGATCATATGATATTTCTCCCCTCTATACTCTTGTTGTGATGAATTGAATCTTTACCCTTTGAAATTTTGTCTTGTCGGATTGAATATTCAGAGATGAGAACACATGATGTATGTCTTGCAGTATGAATACTTGAGGTGACATTTGGGGTATCATATTGATTCACTTGATGTATGTTATGGCACTCAACTTGCAGATTCCCGAGGTGACGTTGGGGTAATCTATGCATAGGAGTTATTGCATGTTTTTATTATCTTTTCTCCGATAGAAACTTTGGGGTCCCCTTGTAGTTCTTTGTGTGGATTGAGTATTATGAATATGAATTTGCTTTGGTGTTATTTCAGTACGAACTCTTGATTAGATCGATCGGAAAAAATAGCTTGCGTTATTTTAGTACGAACTCTAGGATAGATTGATCGGAAAGAATAGCTTTGAGGTGGTTTCGTACCCTACAAATAATTCCTATCTTTTGTTCTCCGCTAATAGGAACTCGGGAGTGATTCTTTGTTGCACTCTGAGGGATAATCATATGATCCAACTATGTTAGCATTGTTGAGAGGTTGCACTAGTGAAAGTACGGACCCTAGGCCTCATTTTCAAGCATTGCAATACCATTTTTGTGCCTGTTTACCAATTGCTACCTTGCTGTTTTTATTTATTCAGATTATACAAATATATTTTTACCATCAATATTACACTTTTATCACCATCTCTTCGCTGAACTAGTGCACCTATACAATTTTCCATTGTATTGGGTGTGTTGGGGACACAAGAGATTTCTTGTATTTGGTTGCAGGGTCGTTTGAGAGAGACCATCTTCATCCTACACCTCCCACGGATTGATAAACTTTAAGTCATCCACTTGAGGGAAAATTGCTACTGTCCTACAAAACTCTACGCTTGGAGGCCCAACACGAGTCTACAAGAATAAAGTTGCGTAGTAGACATCAACGAGGCACCGCCGATCTCCGCCAGGAATCGCCGCCCCAACCATAGGAAGGCCATGAGAAGACCCCCCGCCTTCACCGTCAGTGGAGCAGGATTAGGATGGAAAAGTTAGTTACTCCCTGTCGGTGTCAAAACCGGCGGATCTCGGATAGGGGTCCCGAACCGTGGACCTTGGATCGATGGGGGAACAGCAAACGTAGGACACGATGCTTACCCAGGTTTGGGCCCTCTCAAGGTGGTAAAACCCTACGTCCTGCTTGATTATATTGCTTGTGTATAAGAGGGTTACATAGTAGATCTACCACGAGACCAGACGAACTAAATGTTGGGGAACACAATACTTTCAAAAAATTTCCTACGCACACGCAAGATCCATCTAGGTGATGCATAGCAACGAGAGGGGAGAGTGTTGTCCACGTACCCTCGTAGACCGAAAGCGGAAGCGTTATGACAACGCGGTTGACGTAGTCGTATGTCTTCACGATCCGACCGATCCTAGCATCGAAAGTACGGCACCTCCACGATCTGCACACGTTTAGCTCGGTGACGTCCCACGAACTCTCGATCCAGCTAAGTGTCGAGGGAGAGCTTTGTCAGCACGACGGCGTGATGACGGTGATGATGAAGTTACCGGCGTAGGGCTTCGCCTAAGCACTGCAACGATATGACCGAGGTGGATTATGGTGTAGGGGGGCACCGCACACGGCTAAGACAATGTATGTTGTTGTATTCTAGGGTGCCCCTGCCCCCGTATATAAAGGAGCAAGGGGGAGGCCGGCCGGCCCTAGGGCGTGCCAAGGAGGGGAGGAATCCTCCTCCTAGTAGGAGTAGGATTCCTCCTTTCCTAGTCCTACTAGGAGGGGGAAGGAAGGAGTGGGAGAGGGGAAGGAAAGGGGGGGGGGGCGCCACCCCCTCCTAGTCCAATTAGGACTCAAGGGGGAGGGGGCGCGCGGCCTGCCCTGGCAGCTCCTCTCTCTCTCTCCACTAAGGCCCATCTAGGCCCACTAGTTCCCCGGGGGTGTTCCGGTAACCCTCCGGCACTCCTATTTTCTCCGAAATCACCCGGAACACTTCCGGTGTCCGAATATAGCCGTCCAATATATCAATCTTCATGTCTCTACCATTTCGAGACTCCTCGCCATGTCCGTGATCATATCCGGGACTCCGAACTACCTTCGGTACATCAAAACACATAAACTCATAATACCGATCATCACCGAACGTTAAGCGTGCGGACCCTACGGGTTCGAGAACTATGTAGACATGACCGAGACACGTCTCCGGTCAATAACCAATAGCGGAACCTGGATGTTCATATTGGCTCCCACATATTCCACGAAGATCTTTACCGGTCAAACTGCATAACAACATACGTTGTTGCCTTTGTCATCGGTACGTTACTTGCCTGAGATTCGGTCGTCGGTATCTCAATACCTAGTTCAATCTCGTTACCGACAAGTCTCTTTACTCCTTGCGTAATGCATCATCCTGCAACTAACTCATTAGTCACATTGCTTGCAAGGCTTATAGTGATGTGCATTACCGAGAGGGCCCAGAGATACCACTCTGACAATCGGAGTGACAAATCCTAATCTCGATCTATGCCAACTCAACAAACACCATCGGAGACACCTGTAGAGCACCTTTATAATCACCCAGTTACGTTGTGACGTTTGGTAGCACACAAAGTGTTCCTCCGGTATTCGGGAGTTGCATAATCTCATAGTCATAGGAACATGTATAAGTCATGAAGAAAGCAATAGCAACATACTAAACGATCGAGTGCTAAGCTAACGGAATGGGTCAAGTCAATCACATCATTCTCTAATGATGTGATCCCGTTAATCAAATGACAACTCATGTCTATGGCTAGGAAACTTAACCATCTTTGATTCAACGAGCTAGTCAAGTAGAGGCATACTAGTGACACTCTGTTTGTCTATGTATTCACACGTGTACTAAGTTTCCGGTTAATACAATTCTAGAATGAATAATAAACATTTATCATGATATAAGGAAATATAAATAACAACTTTATTATTGCCTCTAGGGCATATTTCCTTCAGTCTCCCACTTGCACTAGAGTCAATAATCTAGATTACACAGTAATGATTCTAACACCCATGGAGTCTTGGTGCTGATCATGTTTTGCTCGTGAGAGAGGCTTAGTCAACAGGTGTGCAACATTCAGATCCGTATGTATCTTGCAAATCTCTATGTCCCCCTCCTTGACTTGATCGCGGATGGAATTGAAGCGTCTTTTGATGTGCTTGGTTCTCTTGTGAAATCTGGATTCCTTTGCCAAGGCAATTGCACCAGTATTCTCACAAAATATTTTCATTGGACCCGATGCACTAGGTATGACACCTAGACCGGATATGAACTCCTTCATCCAGACTCCTTCATTTGCTGCTTCCAAAGCAGCTATGTACTCCGCTTCACACGTAGATCCCGCCATGACGCTTTGCTTAGAACTACACCAACTGACAGCTCCACCGTTCAATATAAGCACATATCCGGTTTGTGACTTAGAGTCATCCGGATCAGTGTCAAAGCTTGCATCGACGTAACCATTTACGACGAGCTCTTTGTCACCTCCATAAACGAGAAACATATCCTTAGTTCTTTTAAGGTATTTCAGGATGTTCTTGACCGCTATTCAGTGATCCACTCCTGGATTACTTTGGTACCTCCCTGCTAGACTAATAGCAAGGCACACATCAGGTCTGGTACACAACATTGCATACATGATAGAACCTATGGCTAAAGCATAGGGAATGACTTTCATTTTCTCTCTATCTTCTGGAGTGGTCGGGCATTGAGTCTGACTCAACTTCACACCTTGTAACACAGGCAAGAACCCTTTCTTTGCTTGATCGATTTTGAACTTCTTCAAAACTTGATCTGCAGTTATATGACCATCATCATTAGCTTCCTCACTAATTGGTGTAGGAGTTACAGGAACTGATTTCTGTGATGAACTACTTTCCAATAAGGGAGCAGGTACTGTTACCTCATCAAGTTCTACTTTCCTCCCACTCACTTCTTTCGAGAGAAACTCCTTCTCTAGAAAGGATCCATTCTTAGCAACGAATGTCTTGCCTTCGGATCTGTGATAGAAGGTGTACCCAACAATCTCCTTTGGGCATCCTATGAATACACATTTCTTCGATTTGGGTTCGAGCTTACCAGGTTGAAGCTTTTTCACATAAGCATCGCAACCCCAAACTTTAAGAAACGACAATTTGGGTGTCTTGCCAAACCACAGTTCATAAGGTGTCGTCTCAACGGATTTAGATGGTGCCCTATTTAACGTGAATGCAGCCGTCTCTAAAGCATAACCCCAAAACGATAGCGGTAAATCAGCAAGAGACATCATAGATCGCACCATATCTAATAAATTGTGGTTACGACGTTTGGATACACCATTACGCTGTGGTGTTCCTGGTGGCGTGAGTTGCGAAACTATTCCGCATTGTTTCAAATGAAGACCAAACTCGTAACTCAAATATTCTCCTCCACGATCAGATTGTAGAAACTTTATTTTCTTGTTACGATGATTTTCCACTTCACTCTGAAATTCTTTGAACTTTTCAAATGTTTCAGACTTATGTTTCATTGAGTAGATATACCCATATCTGCTCAAATCATCTGTGAAGGTGAGAAAATAACGATACCCCCCACGAGCCTCAATATTCATCGGACCACATACATCAGTATGTATGATTTCCAACAAATCTGTTGCTCGCTCCATTGTTCCGGAGAACGGAGCTTTAGTGATCTTGCCCATGAGGCATGGTTCGCAAGTACCAAGTGATTCATAATCAAGTGATTCCAAAAGTCCATCAGAATGGAGTTTCTTCATGCGCTTTAGACCAATATGACCTAAATGGCAGTGCCACAAATAAGTTGCACTATCATTATCAACTCTGCATCTTTTGGCTTCAATATTATGAATATGTGTGTCACTACTATCGAGATTCAACAAAAATAGACCACTCTTCAACGGTGCATGACCATAAAAGATATTACTCATATTAATAGTACAACCATTATTCTCTGATTTAAATGAATAACCGTCTCGCATCAAACAAGATCCAGATATAATGTTCATGCTTAACGCTGGCACCAAATAACAATTATTCAGGTCTAACACTAATCCCGAAGGTAGATGTAGAGGTAGCGTGCCGACGGCGACCACATCGACTTTGGAACCATTTCCCACGCGCATCGGCACCTCATCCTTAGCCAATCTCCGCTTAATCCGTAGTCCCTGTTTCGAGTTGCAAATATTAGCAATAGAACCAGTATCAAATACCCAGGCACTACTGCGAGCATTAGTAAGGTACACATCAATAACATGTATATCACATATACCTTTGTTCACCTTGCCATCCTTCTTATCCGCCAAATGCTTGGGGCAGTTCCGCTTCCAGTGACCAGTCCCTTTGCAGTAGAAGCACTCAGTCTCAGGCTTAGGTCCAGACTTGGGCTTCTTCACTTGAGCATCAACTTGCTTGGCGTTCTTCTTGAAGTTCCCCTTCTTCCCTTTACCCTTTTTCTTGAAACTGGTGGTCTTGTTGACCATCAACACTTGATGCTCTTTCTTGATTTCTACCTTCGCAGCCTTTAGCATTGCGAAGAGCTCGGGAATTGTCTTATCCATCCCTTGCATATTATAGTTCATCATGAAGCTCTTGTAGCTTGGTGGCAGTGATTGAAGAATTCTGTCAATGACACTATCATCAGGAAGATTAACTCCCGGTTTAATCAAGTGATTGTTATACCCAGACATTTTGAGTATATGCTCACTGACAGAACTATTCTCCTCCATTTTGCAGCTGTAGAACTTATTGGAGACTTCATATCTCTCAATCCGGGCATTTGCTTGAAATATTAACTTCAACTCCTGGAACATCTCATATGCTCCATGACGTTCAAAACGTCGTTGAAGTCCCGGTTCTAAGCCGTAAAGCATGGCACACTGAACTATCGAGTAGTCATCAGCTTTGCTCTGCCAGACGTTCATAACATCTGGCGTTGCTCCTGCAGCGGGTTTGGCACCTAGCGGTGCTTCTAGGACATAATTCTTCTATGCAGCAATGAGGATAATCCTCAAGTTACGGACCCAGTCCGTGTTGTTTCTACCATCATCTTTCAACTTAGCTTTCTCTAGGAACGCATTAAAATTCAACGGAACAATAACACGGGCCATCTATCTACAACAACATAGACATGCAAAATACTATCAGGTACTAAGTTCATGATAAATTAAAGTTCAATTAATCATATTACTTAAGAACTCCCACTTAGATAGACATCCCTCTAATCATCTAAGTGATCACGTGATCAAAATCAACTAAACCATGTCCGATCATCACGTGAGATGGAGTAGTTTTCAATGGTGAACATCACTATGTTGATCATATCTACTATATGATTCACGCTCGACCTTTCGGTCTCAGTGTTCCGTGGCCATATCTGCATATGCTAGGCTCGTCAAGTTTAACCCGAGTATTCTGCGTGTGCAAAACTGGCTTGCACCCGTTGTATGTGAACGTAGAGCTTATCACACCCGATCATCACGTGGTGTCTCGGCACGACGAACTTTCGCAACGGTGCATACTCAGGGAGAACACTTGTACCTTGAAATTTAGTGAGAGATCATCTTATAATGCTACCGCCGAACTAAGCAAAATAAGATGCATAAAGGATAAACATCACATGCAATCAATATAAGTGATATGATATGGCCATCATCATCTTGTGCCTTTGATCTCCATCTCCAAAGCACCGTCATGATCACCATCGTCACCGGCTTGACACCTTGATCTCCATCGAAGCATCGTTGTCGTCTCGCCAACTATTGCTTCTACGACTATCGCTACCGCTTAGTGATAAAGTAAAGCAATTACATGGCGATTGCATTTCATACAATAAAGCGACAACCATATGGCTCCTGCCAGTTGCCGATAACTCTGTTACAAAACATGATCATCTCATACAATAAAATTTAGCATCATGTCTTGACCATATCACATCACAACATGCCCTGCAAAAAAAGTTAGACATCCTCTACTTTGTTGTTGCAAGTTTTACATGGCTGCTACGGGTTGACCAAGAACCGTTCTTACTTATGCATCAAAACCACAATGATTTTTCGTAAAGTGTGCTATTTTAACCTTCAACAAGGACCGGGCGTAGCCACACTCGATTCAACTAAAGTTGGAGAAACTGACACCCGCTAGCCACCTGTGTGCAAAGCACGTCGGTAGAACCAGTCTCACGTAAGCGTACGCGTAATGTCGGTCTGGGCCGCTTCATCCAACAATACCGCCGAATCAAAGTATGACATGCTGGTAAGCAGTATGACTATTATCTCCCATAACTCTTTGTGTTCTACTCGTGCATATAACATCTACGCATAGACCTGGCTCTGATATCACTGTTGGGAAACGCAGTAATTTCAAAAAAATTCCTACGCACACGCAAGATCCATGTACGTGATGCATAGCAACGAGAGGGGAGAGTGTTGTCCATGTACCCTCATAGACCGAAAGCGGAAGCGTTATGACAACGCGGTTGATGTAGTCATACATCTTCACGACCCGACCGATCCTAGTACCGAAAGTACGGCACCTCCGCGATCTGCACACGTTCAACTCGGTGACATCCCATGAACTCTCGATCCAGCTGAGTGTCGAGGGAGAGCTTCGTCAGCACGACGGCGTGATGACGATGATGATTAAGTTACCGGCGCAGGGCTTCGCCTAAGCACTGCAACGATATGACCGAGGTGGATTATGGTGGAGGGGGGCACCGCACACGGCTAAGACAATGTGTGTTGTTGTGTTCTAGGGTGCCCCTGCCCCCGTATATAAAGGAGCAAGGGGGAGGCCGGCCGGCCCTAGGGCGCGCCAAGGAGGGGAGCAATCCTCCTAGTAGGAGTAGGATTCCTCCTTTCCTAGTCCTACTAGGAGGGGGAAGGAAGGAGTGGGAGAGGAGAAGGAAAGGGGGGGGGGGGTGCGCCACCCCCCTCCTAGTCCAATTCGGACTCAAGGGGGAGGGGGCGCGCGGCCTGCCCTGGCAGCCCCTCTCTCTCTCTCCACTAAGGCCCATCTAGGCCCACTAGTTCCCCGGGGGGTTCTAGTAACCCTCCGACACTCTGGTTTTCTCCGAAATCACCCGGAACACTTCCGGTGTCCGAATATAGCCGTCCAATATATCAATCTTCATGTCTCTACCATTTCGAGACTCCTTGTCATGTCCGTGATCATATCCGGGACTCCGAACTACCTTCGGTACATCAAAACACATAAACTCATAATACCGATCGTCACCGAACGTTAAGCGTGTGGACCCTACGGGTTCGAGAACTATGTAGACATGACCGAGACACGTCTCCGGTCAATAACCAATAGCGGAACCTGGATGTTCATATTGGCTCCCACCTCATGGCTATTGTCCTCTCTCTCCCCTCAAGGCCCACCAAGGCCCAATACTTCCCCGGGGGGTTCCGGTAACCCTCCGGCACTCCGGTTTAATCCGAAACTTCTCCGGAACACTTTCGGTGTCCGAATATAGTCGTCCAATATATCAATCTTTACGTCTCGACCATTTAGAGACTCCTTGTCATGTCCGTGATCACATCCGGGACTCCGAACAACCTTCGGTACATCAAAACACATAAACTCATAATACCGATCGTCATCGAACGTTAAGCATGCGGACCCTACGGGTTCGAGAACTATGTAGACATGACCAAGACTCGTCTCGGGTCAATAACCAATAGCGGAACCTGGATGCTCATATTGGTTCCTACATATTCTACGAAGATCTTTATCGGTCAAACCGCATAACAACATACGTTGTTCCCTTTGTCATCGGTATGTCACTTGCCTGAGATTCGATCGTCGGTATCTCAATAGCTAGTTCAATCTCGTTACCGGCAAGTCTCTTTACTCGTTCCGTAATGCATCATCCCGCAACTAACTCATTAGTCACATTGCTTGCAAGGCTTATAGTGATGTGCATTACCGAGAGGGCCCAGAGATACCTCTCCGACAATCGGAGTGACAAATCCTAATCTCGATCTATGGCAACTCAACAAACACCATCAGAGACACCTGTAGAGAATCTTTATAATCACCCAATTACGTTGTGACGTTTGATAGCACACAAAGTGTTCCTCCGGTATTCGGGAGTTGCATAATCTCATAGTCATAGGAACATGTACAAGTCATGAAGAAAGCAATAGCAATAAACTAAACGGTCATCGTGCTAAGCTAATGGATGGGTCAAGTCAATCACATCATTCTCTAATGATGTGATCCCGTTAATCAAATGACAACTCATGTCTATGGCTAGGAAACTTAACCATCTTTGATTCAACGAGCTAGTCAAGTAGAGGCATACTAGTGACACTCTGTTTGTCTATGTATTCACACATGTACTAAGTTTCCGGTTAATACAATTCTAGCATGAATAATAAACATTTATCATGATATAAGGAAATATAAATAACAACTTTATTATTGCCTCTAGGGCATATTTCCTTCACTAAACCCTAACTAGTAGGATGGGAATTGTTCCTCTCTCCTCTACGGACTATGCTCCCTGGTTTATATAGACACCAGGGGTACTAGGGTTTACGGATAGTCGGTTACCCGAAGGAAACATCAGATCGTCCATCATGACTTGGGGTGCACTTCAAGGCATAAGAAGTCTTTAATCCGGATATGGCGCGACCCAACAGTCCGGCCCATGGGAGATAGGCTGGCCCCCCGAGGACCCCCTAGTCCAGGACTCCCTCAGTAGCCCCCGAACTAGCCTCCAACGCCGGCTTCTCAAACCTCCCAAGTCTGCAGACTCCGGCTTGCATGCGAGTTCCCTTTGCCCCGATCACTTGGAATGATCCTCTCCCAGGTAAGCCTTCGAATGGTACTCGATTCAATTCAGCCACACGCCGAGTCGTATCCGGGTTCCGAACTATCTGCTTTACTTAGCCTTGAAGGCCGATCGTTCGAATACGAACAATATCTTTGACTGACAACTTTAGGCGAAAGGTCGCGTCTGGTCATAAACATGAAGACTCGATACACAACTCGAGGTCGTTCCCTTGATGACACGTCCCTTCAAGGTGGAGACTGTGTCCCGTTTTTAAGGGATTTGATCAATGATTCACATCATCCCACTCGCGCATAACGCTACGAGTGTATCGGGAAGAGGCGAGGTGGGCGGCACATTTACAGGACTCTTGGCATTACAACTGCTTATAAAGAGGGGTAGCCATGGTTATCCCTGTACGCCTTCTTCCCCTTCTCGCCACAAATTTCCCAATCTACATAGCTCGAGCACTCCAATCCATCTTTCCACGAAATTGAGTTTGGCAATGGCCGGATCTGGAGCGAAGGGCAAGTGGGAGGCCTCATGCGTCACCGACAGCGACATCAAGGACCTGAAGCAGGCGGGCTTCCTTTCCCCCAACATCACCCATCGAGCCCCAGAAGAAGGTCAGATCGTGCCAATGCCTCGAGCAGGTGAACGGGTGGTGTTCGTCCCCCACTTCATCCAGGGACTAGGTTTCCCCCTCCATCTGTTCGTTCGAGGGTTGATGTTCTACTACGGCCTTGACTTCCACGACCTACCTCCGAATTATTTCCTCCATATTTTGGCCTTCATCATCATTTGTGAGGCCTTCCTCCGGGTCCAGCCGCACTTTGGCCTATGGCTCAAGGATTATAATGTTAAGCCGAAAATCGTCGACGGCCAGCACGCAGATTGCGGGGGCGCCATGGTCAGCAGGCTTTCCCGACTTGGCTAGCTAGAGGGCGTGTTTGTTGACACGGTTAAGGTCCGACAAAAGGAATGGTTCTATATCACCGAGCCCCGTGACGCGGCCTGGGCTGCTGCTTCAGAATTCAGATCCGGACCCCCAGCGAGGTTAACGTCATTGTCAGAGTAATGGGCCACAGGTAGCCTAACCCGAGTCCCTGAACCTTTCAAGATATTGGGCCGGCTGCGCCCCATAAACATCCAAAATGAAGCGCCGCCTTCTGGTGGCCGGCTGCCGGAAGGCGGCCAAGCTCCTGAAGACGGCCCCAAGACGGGATGACTCCTAGCAGGCGGCCTCCAGAGAAGCCGGCTCCTAGCAGTCGGCCCACGGCGCCCTCAAAGTCTGCGCCCCCATTAACAAGACAAGACAGGGTGTGGCTAAAGTGTAGTCCATCACCCCCACGTCCAGGGCAAGGCGCGGCTACAGTGTCCCATACAGGCAAAGATCTCCGCACGGCGCGGCACTGTTGCCACTCTACCCTTGACGTCACTCCTGACAGGCGGAGCCCTGTTCCCACGACGGCCTGTCGATACGACCTACAGGCGGCGGGCCCTACCACGCAGCGAGAGCCCGGAAGACGGCGGAAGTCTGACCAGTCAGACCTGAGGGAGGCCGGCCTCTAGCAGGCGGCCCTTTCCTCCCTCGGGTCCGTGCGCCATTAACCAGAAGAGACGCGGTGTGGCTACAGTGATCTCCCACCAGGCGGCGGGACTGTAGCCACGCTCCCCTGACCAAGCATGCGTCATCAGCACTACGGCTATAGTAATCAGCCTCCGACCAGACCCGCAAGCGGCGGGGGCGGCTTGTCGGCTCCGTACCAGACCAGTCGGCGTGGCCCGCCAGGCGGCGGGCCCCAGCAGCCGGCGGAGAAGCCGGGGACCAGAGACACTGACAGTCGGGTCCTACACCCGGCCAGATTACCATTGTACCCCTGGGGGGTAGGCCTATATAAACCCCCCAGGACACCCATGCAAAGGGTTCCCAACCTGTTAGAACTAGACACACCCGTAGAGGAAGAAGAGAGCAAGACTTGCCTTCTTCTACCTGTAGCATACAACTCGAGGAGCACCATTGTACTCACTAGTGCCTTAGTGATCATGCGGAGACCCCGCAGAGCAGGACTAGGGGTATTATCTCCTAGGAGAGCCCCGAACCTGGGTAAAGTGCGTCGGCGTTCGTGTCTACGCCTCATCCCGCTTCCAGGCACCGGCGACGTTCTACTCGCTCCCACCATGTAAGCCATCCATTGGCATATGTCGCACCCAACCCCCGACATTTGGCGCCCACCATGGGGCGAGGTGCACCGTCTCCCGGAGACCTGTTCTGGACGGGAACCTTGTTCCTTCCTGGCGAGCGCAGCCAGCCCGGCACGCCAGACGGCGTCTGCGCCGATGCGCTGCATGGCGCGGAGGTCGCCTGCGCGGCGAGCTGTCTCGCCGATCTTGTTGGCGAGATTCGCCTCTCCGACGAGCCCGCATCTGATGCGGGCACAGATGGCCCCGAGAGCCGCCTCGTCAGCCTCCTCGATCAGCTCCATGTCACCAGCGAGCCTGCTGTGGACTTGGAGTCGGTTGGCTCCACCGACCCGATGCTTGTCGACTCGGACACTGCGTCGCTTGATGCGTTCCCCACCAACGTGGTGGTCTACGACGAACCGCTTCCTCACGCGGACAGCGGTGGCAGCACTGTCACGGAGGTGCTCTTCATCAGCCACGGCGAGCACTCTAGTGGAGGTGGCTAGGACCCGCTGCAAGACCTGATTGCGCCCATTCCAGAAGACGCCGACGCCGAGACGCTGGAGGCGCGCCGTGTCCAGCTCGTCGAAAGCGCCAACAAGCTGGCTAGCATGAGACGCCTTTTGGAGGCCTACCAGCGTGAGATGGACCGTGCCGTCGGCGGCACGCCGGCTCCTAGTGGGCCTAGCCGCATTGGCCTAATCCGGCAGCGTGGCGCGACCATTGTCAGCATGTTCGGGACCGATCATCCCGTCTACGCCACGCCCGCAGAGAACATACGAGCTGCCCAGGCGGCAGCAGACGAGCTAGACAAGCTCGAGGGCGACGAGCGTCGCCACATGACGGAGCACGTCCAGCAGCTCCTTGACGCAGCTGCCGAGCAGCAAGAGGCCGGCTGCCGCACTGAAGCGCCCAACCGGCGAAACGATGATCCGCCTCCTCGCCGAGATC
Source organism: Triticum aestivum (assembly GCF_018294505.1). NCBI lineage: Eukaryota > Viridiplantae > Streptophyta > Magnoliopsida > Poales > Poaceae > Triticum > Triticum aestivum. The sequence goes on from NC_057805.1 coordinate 58,679,973, forward strand.
AAGGCGCAACATCCCGGACGCCAACTGGTGGCGTCCGCGGTAGAAGAGACCAGGAGCCGGCTGCCAGCCGTAGCCGGACTCGCATCATCATCGAGCGCGACCAAGAGGGCCGCCCAAGAGCAGTGGAATGACAGGATGACTGTGCGCCTCCCCCTCGCAGGGAGAGGCGCGCTTCCCCGCCGCCTGTTGACCACCCGACACTCGACGACCGCCTTGGCCGCCGGGAAGGAGTCGGAGAGAACGACGCCCGCCACCGGATCGACCGCCTCAACCGATCCCTGGTACTAGAAGAAGACGAGCTGGGTCCGCCTTGTTTTGGCCCCCGCATCCGAGATGAGCTGTTTCCCAAAGGGTTCACGCTCCCGAGAGATACGCCCAAGTACACCGGCTCCGTGAAGCCGGAGGACTGGCTGGTCGACTACTCCACAGCCGTCAGCATCGCCAACGGCAACAAGCGCGTCGCCGTGAAGTACGCTCCGCTGATGCTCCAGGGCACAACCCGGACATGGCTGAACAGCCCGAAGCCCCGCAGCATCAACAGCTGGGTTGATTTCACCGAAGCTTCCGCAACTTCACCAGCACGTACAAGCGGCCGCCCAAGCCTCGCCAGCTCTCCCTGTACGTCCAAGGCCCCAATGAGTCAACTCGTGATTACCTCACGTGCTGGGCCGAGCGGCGCTACTCTTGCGAGGGCGTGCACGAGGTGCAGGCCATCGAGTACTTCACTGCCGGGTGCCGAGAAGGCACCCTCCTCAAGCACAAGCTTCTCTGCGACGAGCCGGCGACCCTCGATGAACTGCTGATTATAGCGGACAAGTACGCCACGGCCGACTCCTCCATGAAGGCAGAGATCCAAGTCGACGCATCTGGCAAAGTGGCTCCTCAAGCTCCTCGGACTCCGGCTGGCGACGCCAGTCGGCGTCAGCAACCGAATGACAACAAGCGCAAGGCCACGTAGCCGGCTTCCACAAGCCGGCAGGTGGCGACAGTTGAAGACCAGCAGCCAGAAGGGCAGCCTCCACCCAAGCGTCAGAAGGGCGGCAAGCCCAACTGGCTGCCCGCTTTCTCATACGAGCAGACTCTTGATGCACCCTGCAAGTTCCACAGCGGCGCGAAGCCGTCCAACCACACCACTCGGAAATGCCACTGGCTCACCATGATCGCCAAGGGTGATGGACTCCTGCCTCCTCCGCCTGCCGGCCCGCCGACTCCTCCTCCCCAGCAGCCGGCAGCCCGGCCAGTTGGCGCAATACAAGATGAGTATCCTAAAGAGCATGGAGCTTATGTCGTGTTCACCAGCGTGGCCGACGATAAGCACAGCAGACGGCAACGGCAACAAGAAGTACATGCAGTAGCATCAGAGACCCCAGAGTTGATGCATTGGTCTGAGAAGCCTATCAGTTGGAGCAGAGCTGACCACCCGGAGGTGATGCCCTCTCCTGGTTCTTATGCCTTGGTCTTAGATGCCACCTTCGCAACAGAGAGGTGGGCTGCTCGTTTCTCCCGAGTCCTGGTAGATGGCGGTAGTAGCATCAACATCCTGTACCGAGACACTATGGAGAAGTTAGGAATCAAACAGAGGCAGCTTCAGCCCAGTCGGACTGTATTCCATGGCATAGTTCCTGGCCTTTCCTGCTCACCAATCGGCAAGACACAGATAGATGTCCTAATTGGGGACAAGAATCACTTCCACCGAGAGCCAGTCTGGTTTGAGGTGGTGGACCTTGAGATCCCCTATCACGCGCTACTTGGCCGGCCTGCTCTGGCCAAGTTCATGGCGGTCCCCCACTATGCTTACCTCAATATGAAGATGCCGAGCACCAAGGGAATCCTGACCATAACCGGAGACTACAAGAAGTCGTCTGCCTGCGCAGCAGACTGCAGCCGGCTAGCCGAGTCCCTTGTGATTGCAGCAGAGAAGCGGCTCCTTGACCGGGTTGTGGCAATGGCAGGCAAGCAGCCGGAAATGTCACCCAACCCCAAGGAGTCGGAAGTTGAGGGCTCGTTCAAGCCGGCAAAAGAAACGAAGGAGATACCCTTGGACCCGGAGCAACCGGAGAGGCACGCTGTCATAGGTGCAAACCTTGACAGCAAATAGGAAAGCGAGCTCGTCGATTTCCTCCGTGAGAATCGGGACATCTTTGCATGGTCTCCCAAGGACATGTCGGGTGTTCCGACGGATTTCGCCGAGCACAAGCTACATGTCCGACCTGATGCCAAGCCGGTCAGGCAGCCCTTGCGCCGCCCGTTAGAAGAGAAGAGAAGAGTTGTTGGAGAAGAGATAGCCCGGCTTCTAGCAGCCGGCTTCATCATGGAAGTGTTCTTTCCAGAATGGTTAGCCAACCCTGTACTTGTACTGAAGAAGAATAAGCAGTGGCGCATGTGTATCGATTATACCAGCCTCAACAAAGCTTGCCCCAAAGATCCCTTTGCCCTGCCAAGAATTGACCAAGTGATAGACTCCACAGCCGGATGCGAGCTGTTGAGTTTTTTGGATGCATATTCAGGGTATCATCAGATCAAGCTGAACCCGGCCGACAGGCTGAAGATCGCCCTCATCACACCATTCGGAGCCTTCTGCTACTTAACCATGACGTTCGGCTTGAGGAATGCCGGCGCCACGTTTCAACATTGCATGCAGAAGTGTCTCCTCAAGCAACTCGGCAGGAACGCCCATGTCTATGTGGACAACGTTGTGGTGAAGACGGAGAAGCATGGCACGCTGCTAGAAGACCTCAAGGAAACCTTTGAAAACTTGCGCCGATTTCAAATCAAGGTCAACCCAGAGAAATGCGTCTTCGGAGTACTAGCCGGTCAGCTTCTTGGCTTCCTGGTCTCAGAGCGCGGCATAGAGTGCAACCCTGTGAAGATTAAGTCCATCGAGAGGATGGAGGTTCCCACCCGACTGCTGGACATGCAAAAATTCACCGGCTGCTTGGCATCCATCAGCCGTTTCATCAGTCGGCTGGGCGAGAAGGCTCTTCCCCTGTATCAGCTCATGAAGAAGACCACTTTTTTCGAGTGGAATGACAAGGCGGATGAAGCTTTTCTCCAGCTCAAGAAGATGTTGACCACTCCGCCTGTCCTGGCAGCTCCGACTGCTAAGGAGCCCATGCTCCTCTACATCGCCGCTACCAGTCGTGTGGTTAGCACAGTCATAGTTGTGGAGCGCAAGGAAGAAGGCAAAGCACTACCAGTCCAGAGGCTGGTGTATTACCTGAGTGAAGTGTTGTCCGCCTCAAAGCAGAACTACCCCTGTTACCAGAAGATGTGCTACGGTGTGCATTTCGTCGCCAAGAAGCTGAAGCCATACTTTCAAGAGCACCCAATCACTGTGGTCTGCACTGCTCCACTTGCCGAGATCATTGGAAGCCGAGATGCTTCAGGCCGAGTGGCCAAATGGGACATAGATCTGGCCCCCTACACCATGTACTACCAGCCTCACACCGCCATCAAGTCCCAAGCACTGTCCGACTTCCTCGTCGACTGGGCCGAGACTCAGTACTTGTCGCCAGCGCCGGACTCCACTCATTGGCGAATGCACTTTGATGGTTCCAAGATGCGCACCGGTTTGGGAGCCGACATCGTCCTCACCTCTCCCAAAGGTGACAAGCTCAGATATGTACTGCAAATTCACTTTGCCGCCTCCAACAACGTAGCTGGATACGAAGCACTCATTCACGGGCTCCGGCTTGCCAAGGAACTCGGCATTCGCCGGATCCTGTGCTATGGAGACTCTGACTTGGTGGTCTAGCAGTCGACAGGCGACTGGGACGCCAAAGATGCAAACATGGCAAGCTACCGCTTCCTCGTCCAGCAACTCAGCGGATACTTCGAAGGGTGCGAGTTCCTCCATGTACCAAGAAATGACAATGAGCAAGCGGATGCCTTGGCACGGATCGGCTCCACCCGGCAAGCAATACCAGCCGGCGTCGCCCTGCAACGCCTCCTTAAGCCGTCTGTCAAGCCATCACCAGAATCAGACTCCATCTTCGTGCCGGCTCCTCCCGAAGCAGTCGGCTCCGACTTAAGGACCCCAGCAGTCGGCACGGGGAAGTTGACAGGCGGCTCGGTGACTGCAGCAGTCGCACCCGGCCCGGGGACTTCAGAACCCGGCCCGGGGACTGCAGCAGTCGGCCCGGGGACTTCATTGACTCAGCAAGCGGCAGCCGACTCCAACCCGTCGCCTCTCGGCCCAACCGCCCTCGTGCAAGTTGCAGTCCCGCAGTCGAAGAAATAGCAGCACCTTCATGGGCACAGCCCATCCTCAACTTTCCGGTGAACAAAGAGCTGCCGACTTATGAGATCTCGGCCCGACAGGTGCAGCATCGGGCAGCAGCGTACACCATTGTCAACAGAGAACTTGTGAGGCGCAGTGTAACTGGTGTGTACCAGCGCTGCGTGGAGCCAGAGCAAGGCCAAGCAATCCTCAAATGTATCCACCAAGGCGAGTATGGTCACCACGCAGCTTCAAGAGCACTCGTTGCCAAAGCGTTCCGCCATGGTTTTTTCTGGCCGACTGCTCTAGAAGATGCCAAAGACTTGGTCCAGAAGTGTAAAGGGTGCCAGAAGTTCCGCTCCAAGCCACATTTGCCGGCTTCTGCACTCAAGACCATCCCGATCGCCTGGCCCTTTGCCGTCTGGGGGCTGGACATGGTGGGACCATTCAAGACAGCACGCAGCGGCATGACTCATTTGCTTGTCGCCGTGGACAAATTCACCAAGTGGATAGAAGCTAAGCCAATCAAGAAGTTGAATGGTCCGACTGCTGTGACTTTCATCGCTGACATCACCATTTGGTATGGCATACCACACAGCATCATCACCGACAACGGCACAAACTTTGCCAAGGGCGCCTTGGCTCGTTACTGCGCGACGCAGGGCATCCGACTGGACTTAGCGTTCGTTGCCCATCCGCAGTCAAACGGCCAGGTGGAGCGAGCAAACAGCCTCATTTTGTCCGGCATCAAGCCCCGACTAGTCGAACCTCTGGAGCATTTGGCCGGCTGTTGGCTCGATGAGTTGCCGGCCGTCCTCTGGAGCCTGTGCACAACTCCGAACAAGTCAACCGGCTTCACGCCTTTCTTCCTCGTCTACGGTGCCGAAGCTGTCATCCCGACGGACATAGAATTCGACTCCCCTCAAGTCACCATGTACACCGAAGAAGAGGCCAAAGAAGCACGAGAAGACGGTGTCGATCTGCTGGAAGAGGGCCGGCTGTTGGCACTCAGCCGGTCCACCATCTACCAGCAGAGTCTACGCCGGTACTACAACCGGAAGGTCCAGTCCAAGATCCTTCCAAGAGGGAGACCTTGTGCTCCGGCTGATCCAGCGAACAACCGGCCAGCACAAGCTCTCGGCACCTTGGGAAGGCCCCTTCATCATCAGCAAAGTGTTGGGCAATGACTCCTACTACCTGATCGATGCTCAGAAGCCTCGAGCACACAAAAGAGACGACTCTGGCAAGGAGACGGAGCGGCCATGGAATGCAAACCTCCTTCGAAGATTTTACAGTTGATGCAGTATGTACCACACTACCTTTTGTATTAAGTACGAAGACTCCGGGTCCCCCGAGAAGAACTCGGGGACTGCCCTCTTTTATCTATATGATAAGTATTATGCCTATGAATGTGTTATTTCATTTTTCTGCCTGGCACCGGGTTCGACCAGTCGGCCCGGGGGCTCGCCGCCTTGTACTATGTAGTGCTTCCTGCAGCCGGACAAGTAGTGTGTTGGCACTTGAACCTTCCCCTGCCAAGGCCGCAGCTCGCAGAGCGACTATCCGGCAGGCAGGGGCTAAAGGCAGAAAAGGGTGCCCACATGAAAAATGGCTAAGGACCCAAAGTATGTACATAGTTCAAGCCGGCTTCCCGCCTCATCGACCAGCTGCTAAGCAGCCGGCCGACCGGCTTCTACTTAACTTGCTAAACGCTCTAGTCGGCTAAGTACTTACCTTCCCGAAAGTGGCTAAGTACTTGACCCAGCCATAGTCCGCAGAGCAGCTGTTCGGCTGGCAAGATGGCAACCAAGGGAGGGCGGCAAAGGAAAAAGGCCAAGGAGCAGAAAGCAAGAAGAGATAGAACTCGGCAAAAATATTTACATGTCAAAAGGCCCATTGGCCAGCATTCAACAGAGTTTGAAATACACCCCGCGGGTGGAATTGCGCAAATATAACAAAGTTTATCGAGACTGATAAAACAGGAAAAGTAAAGGTAAATTGGCAGCCTAGGGAGCAGCAGACATGTCCGGCGAAACGGTGGAGTCGGTGGTGCCGGTTGGTGGAGCGGCCGGCTGGTCAGTCTCCTCTTGGTCGCCTTCAGCAGCAGTCGACTCGCTCGGGTGTGGCTCATTGCTGGAGGCGCGGTCGAGCTGAGGCTGGCCGTCCGCTTCAACCTCCGGCGCTTCCTCTTCATCTTCCTCGCCCTCCTCGTCTTCTCCCTCGTCGCTGGAGTCGATCACTTCGGCCGAGTCCTCACCATCCTTTGGGTTCAGCCTGAACTACTCTGGTGGCGCCTCGGCACCATTCTCAGGCAGCTCTGGGAGGAAGATTCTGGTGTTGGTGTACTCCCGCTTGACAAGATCACGCTCCACCGCCACCAACTCCTCCTGGGCCTCCTGTCGAAACGTGGTCAACTGGGCTAGATTTAGCCCAGGGTACCACGCCTTGACGAACTCCAAGGCCTGGCGCACTCCAGCCCGGGCCGAGGAACCCTTCCAAGCCTCAAGACGGCCGGCCGCCACCTCCAGCCAGTCGACAGTCCGACTGGGAGTGCGCGGAGCCGGCATGTCTGGCCACAGGGCGGAGATCGCCTGGGCGCCGACACGCTGAAGACGGCGCAGCATCCGATGAGCCGGCTGAAGATGGGCCTGGATGCTGAGAGGCTGTTCGCTAAGAGTCCGGGGGGCGTTCGCAGCAATCTGTGCACCTTCCGACCTCCGCTCTTCGCGATCAGCCTCGATGGCCTGATTGGCAGCGCCAGAGTGACCAGGGTAGAAGTCTGCTCAAACAGAAAGCAGAAGAGCCAAAGTTAGAAGCAAGAAGCCGGCTCGATCAGTAGCCGGCGGCTCGAGGAAAGAAAAAAGCTTACCATCAACCATGTCTTCAATCTTGCCGAAGCCGGCAGTCAGCAATGCCTCCTTGTCGGTCCAGGCGGAGCGCTCGGTCTCGAACTCGGCGAGAAGATTGGACTCCCTCACCTCCGCCTCCTTCTGGGCTTTCTTGAGAAGCTCCGCCTGCTCCGCCAGTTGCGTGACCAGCTGTCGGAGTAAATGGCCACGGGTAGCCTAACCGACTGCCCCTGGTTCTTCTGAAAAAATTATCAGGCCTTCGGGCCTCCAAGCACTCCAAGCATTGGGCCGCCTTCCCTGGCCGGCTACCTCTGAAGCCGACTCCCGGAAGGCGACCCAGCCTCAGTAACCCCTCCCCAGGACGACTACGGAGTGGCCGACTCCAAGAAGCCGGCCAAGAAGGACGCCGACTCCAAGAAGCCGGCCGAGACCACAACCACCAGAGCTACTCCCACATAATGGCGACAAGACGGGGTGTGGCCACAGTGCGGCCCACTACCCCCGAAGCCCGAGGCGGGCGTGGCTACAGTAGGCCGTACGGGACGGCCGTCTCCCGTGCGGCTCGGCACTGTAGCCATGCCAGCCTCGACGTCATCCACGACCGACTCCTGTACGGCCCGCAGGCGCCGGGCCCCTTCCGCCAGAGAGAGGCGCGGAGGCGGCCCGGCCTCCCCCAGTCGGCCAAGGGCGTAGCCGGCCCCCAGGAGCCGGCTACCCCCTTCCTCGAAGCAGGAGCCCCATTAAGGAGACAAGACGAGGTAAGGCTACAGTGAGAGCCCCGGAGGCGGCCCACTGTAGCCACGCTTACCTCGACAAAGCCCTCGTCATCAGAGGCGAGGCTACAGTAAGCAACCGCCGACAAGACCCTAGGCGGTGGGGCCGGCCTGTCGACCAAGAAGCCGGCAGCCGGCGGGACCCAGCAGCCGGCGGGACCCAGCAGCCGGCGGAGAAGCCGGCGAGCGTAGACACTGACGGCTGGGACCAGAGCCCAGCCGGATTACCATTGTACCCCCGGGGGGTAGGCCTATATAAACCCCCCGGAGCACCCATGCAAAGGATTGGCTTCGAAGCATAGCACACACACCATAGATAGAGAGAAGCAAGAGCTAGCCTTGTTCTTCTTCTCCCTTGATCCCAAACAGCTCTAGGAGCGATTGTAGCTACTCTTTCTTTGATCTAGTGATCATGCGGAGACCCCGCAGAGCAGGACTAGGGGTGTTATCTCCTCGAAGAGCCCCGAACCTGGGTAAGATCCGCCGGCGTGCATGTCTTCACCTCATCCCGTTTCCAGGCACTGGCGACGTCTTATTGGCTCCCACAATGATAAGCCATCCCTTGGCATATGTCGCACCAACCACCCGACATTTGGCGCCCACCGTGGGGCCAGGTGCACCGTCGTCCGGAGACCTGTTCTGGACGGGAACCCTCTTCCTCCCCCGCGAGCGCAGCCAGCCTGCTGCACCCGATGGCGTTTGCCTCGACGCGCTGCAAGGCGTCGACGACGCCTGCGCAGCAAGCCGCCTCGCCGATCTGCTCAGCGATACTCGCATCTCCGACGAGCCTGCGTCCGACGCAGGCATCGACTACCTCGAGAACCGCCTCGTCAGCCTCCTCGACCAACTTCACGTCTCCAGCGAGCCTGCTGTGGACATGGAGTCGGTCGGCTCCACCGACCCGATGCTCATCGACTCCGACACGGCGTCGCTCGACGCCTACCCCTCCGACGTGGTGGTCTTCGACGACCCCCTCCCTCGAGCTGACAGCGGCAGCAGCGCTGTCACCGAAGTGCTGGTCATCAGCCACGTCGCCAACTCGGGCGAGAACGCCCACGACGCCCTACAAGCGGCAATGCACGACCTCTCCGTCCCCATCCCGGCAGACGCCGATGCCGAGACCCTGGAGGCACGCCGCCTTGCCCTCATCGCGGAAGGTCAGAAGATCGCCTCCATGAGACGCCTCACCGAGGCCCACCAGCGCGAAGTCGACCGCGCCGCCTTCGGTACGCCGCCGCCTAGCGGCCCGAGCAGAGCCGGCTTCGTCCAGAAGCGCGGCGCGGCCGTCGCCAGCATGTTGGGCGCAGATCGTCCCGTCTACGCCACCCCGCTCGATAATCTGCGAGCCGCTCAGGCAGCCGCAGAAGAGCTCAATGGGCTGGGAGCCGATGAGCTCCCCTACATGACGAGACGGATCCAGCAGCTGCTCGACGCGGCTACAGAACGGCATGAAGCCGGCGCCCGCGCTGATAGTCATCCCCCGCGCTGGGAGCACGCCGCGACGTCCCGCTCGCCGACTGCGAGCGGCGCGCCAGAAGAAAGACAAGGAGCCGGCTGCCAGCCGCAGCCGGACTCGCATTACCATCGAGCGCGACGCGGAAGGCCGCCCTCGAGCGGTCGAACACCAAGGAAATCTGCCTCCTCCCCCGCCTCGAAGAGAAAGACGCCTCACTCCGCCGCCTATCACACACCCGACTCTTGGCGACCGACTCGGCCGCCGAGAAGGAGTCGGCGAGAACGACGCCCGCCACAGGATTGACCGCCTTGCTCGATCCTTGGCGTTAGAAGAAGAAGACGATGTCGGCCCGCCGTGCTTTGGCCCCCGCATCCGCGATGAGCCCTTCCCCAAAGGGTTCTCGCTCCCGAGAGACACGCCCAAGTACAACGGCTCGGTGAAGCCGGAAGATTGGCTCATCGACTACTCCACGGCCGTCAGCATAGCCAACGGCAATCGGCGCGTCGCCGTGAAGTACGTCCCCCTCATGCTGCAAGGCACTGCGCGCACATGGCTCAACAGCCTCAAGCCCTACAGCATCAACAGTTGGCTGGACTTCACCGAAGTCTTCGTCCGCAACTTCACCAGCACCTACAAGCGGCCTCCCAAGCCTCGCCAGCTCTCCCTCTGCGTCCAAGGGCCCAACGAGTCGACCCGCGACTACCTCACGCGATGGGCCGAGCTCCGCAACTCCTGCGAGGGGTTGCACGAGGTCCAGGCCATCGAGTACTTCACCGCCGGGTGCCGAAAGGGCACCCTCCTCAAGCACCGACTCCTCTGCGACGAGCCGGCTACCCTCGATGAGTTGCTACTCATCGCTGACAAATACGCCACGGCCGACTCCTCGATGAAGACCGAGCAGCCTGAAGAACGGCCCGCTCCCAAGAAGAAGGGTGGAAGGCCGGCTTGGCAGCCGTCTTTCTCCTACAAGCAAGCTCTCGACGCCCCCTGCAAATTCCACAGCGGCGCGAAGCCGTCCAACCACACAACCCGGAAATGCCACTGGCTCACCCGCATCACCAAGGGCGAGGGAATGCTGCCGCCTCCAGCCCCCCAGCAGCCGGCGGCTCGGCCGGCAGTCGGCGCCATCCAAGACGAATTTCCCGGAGAGCACGCCGCCTACGTCGTCTTCACCAGTCAAGCCGACGACAAGCGTAGCCGACGCCGGCAGCACCAAGAAGTGAATGCAGTCGCCACTAGCGCCCCCGAGTTCATGCACTGGTCAGAAAAGCCAATCAGCTGGAGCCAGGCCGACCACCCAGAGGTGATGCCTTCGCCTGGCTCCTATGCAATGGTCTTGGATGTCACCCTCGCGACGGAGAGGCGAGCTGCCAGATTTTCCCGCGTCATGATAGACGGCGGAAGCAGTATCAACATACTGTACCGCGATACCATGGAGAAACTGAACATCAAAGCGAAGCAGCTCATGCCGAGCCGCACCGTCTTCCATGGTATCGTCCCCGGCCTGTCTTGCTCCCCAATCGGCAAGATCAAAATGGATGTTCTCTTCGGAGACAAAGATCATTTCCGCCGAGAAGCAATATGGTTCAAGGTAGTGGACTTGGAGAGCCCCTATCATGCACTGCTTGGCCGACCTGCTCTGGCCAAGTTCATGGCTGTGCCCCACTACGCCTACCTGAAGATGAAGATGCCGAGCTCGAAGGGGATCATCACGATAGCCGGCGACTACAAGAAGTCCATCGAGTGCGCCATGGCCAGTAGTCGGCTGGCCGAGTCCCTCGTGGTGGCAGAAGAGAAGAAGATGTTGGAACGGGTTGTGGCCATGGCCGGCAAGCAGCCGGCCTTGTCCCCCAACCCCAAGGATTGTGATGCGCAGGGCTCCTTCCAGCCTGCCAAAGAGACAAAGAAGATACCTCTGGACCCGGAAAACTCGGAGAGGTTCGCTGTCATCGGGGCGAACTTGGACAGTAAATAGGAAGGCGAGCTCGTCGACTTCCTCCGTGAGAATCGAGACATCTTTGCATGGTCCCCAAAGGACATGCCGGGTGTCCCGAAGGATTTCGCCGAGCACAAATTACATGTCCGAGATGATGCGAAGCCGGTCAAGCAGCCCCTCCGCCGACTGTCAGAAGAGAAGCGAAGAATTGTGGGAGAAGAGATAGCCCGGCTCCTTGCCGCCGGCTTTATCATGGAAGTGTTCTTTCCAGAGTGGCTTGCCAACCCAGTTCTGGTTCTGAAGAAGAATAACAAGTGGCGTATGTGTATAGACTACACCAGTCTGAACAAGGCCTGCCCAAAGGATCCGTTTGCTCTGCCACGGATTGACCAAGTGATAGACTCCACAGCCAGATGCGAGCTGTTAAGTTTTTTGGATGCGTACTCAGGGTACCATCAGATCAAGTTGGACCCAGCTGACCGCCTGAAGACTGCCTTCATCACACCCTTTGGAGCTTTCTGCTACCTGACTATGACATTCGGCTTGAGAAATGCCGGTGCCACTTTTTAGCGTTGCATGCAGAAATGTCTCTTGAAACAACTCGGCAGAAATGCCCACGTCTACGTAGACGACATTGTGGTGAAGACAGAGAAGCGCGGTACCTTGCTGGAAGACCTGAAAGAAACATTCGCCAACTTGCGCCGATTCCAGATCAAGCTCAACCCCAAGAAGTGCGTGTTCGGAGTGCCAGCCGGCCAGCTGCTAGGCTTCCTGGTCTCCGAACGCGGCATTGAGTGCAACCCCGTCAAGATCAAGGCCATCGAGAGGATGGAGATTCCCACCAAGCTGCGAGATGTGCAGAAGTTCACTGGCTGCTTAGCCTCCCTGAATCGTTTTATCAGCCGACTAGGAGAAAAGGCTCTCCCCTTGTACCGACTCATGAAGAAGTGCACTCACTTCGAGTGGAATGATCAAGCCGACCAAGCCTTCCATGAGTTGAAGAAAATGCTGACCACTCCGCCTGTCCTGGCTGCGCCGACTGAGAAGGAGCCCATGCTCCTCTACATCGCCGCGACTAGCCGAGTCGTCAGCACTGTTGTTGTGGTCCAGTGCCCGGAGGAAGGCCGAGCCCAGCTAGTCCAGAGGCCGGTGTACTATCTCAGCGAAGTACTGTCCAGCTCAAAGCAAAACTACCCGCACTACCAGAAGATGTGCTATGGGGTGTACTTCACTGCCAAGAAACTAAAGCCCTACTTCCAAGAGCACCCCATCACGGTCGTGTGCACCGCCCCGCTCGCCGAGATCATAGGCAGCCGGGATGCATCCGGCTGGGTGGCCAAATGGGCCATTGCATTGGCGCCCTACACGATCTTCTATCAACCCCGCACCGCCATCAAGTCGCAAGCATTGGCCGACTTCCTCGTCGACTGGGCCTCGACCCAGTACCTACCGCCGGCTCCCGACTCTACCCATTGGAGGATGCACTTTGACGGGTCCAAGATGCGCACCGGCTTGGGAGCCGGCATCGTCCTCACCTCTCCCAAAGGCGACAAGCTCAAGTACACGCTGCAGATCCACTTCGCCGCCTCCAACAACGTGGCCAAGTACGAGGCGCTCGTACACGGGCTTCGGCTAGCCAAAGAGCTTGGCATACGCCGGATCCTGTGCTACGGCGACTCAGACTTGGTGGTCCAGCAATCATCTGGCGACTGGGACGCCAAGGACGCGAACATGGCAAGCTACCGATTCCTCGTCCAGCAGATCAGCGGATACTTCGAGGGGTGCGAGTTCCTTCACGTGCCAAGGGCCGACAACGACCAAGCAGATGTCCTAGCACGGATCGGCTCCACCCGACAGGCCATACGGACTGGCGTCTCCCTCCAGCGCCTCCTCAAGCCGTCCATCAAGCCGTCTCCAGAGTCGGATTCCATCTTCGTACCGCCTGCGCCAAATACAGCCGGATCCGACTGGAGAAATCCCGCAGGCGGCACGGGGACTTCGACGACTAGCCCGAGGACTGCCGTAGTCGCACCCGGCCCGGGGACTGCAGCAGTCGGCCCGGGGACTGCAACGACACAAGAAGCAATGGCCGACTCACCCAACCCACCCACCCGAGTCATGGTGGCCACATTAACAGAAGAAGAAGTCACAGCTCCCTCATGGGCCCAGCCCATCCTCAAGTTCCTAGTCAGCAGAGAGCTGCCGGCTGATGAGATCTCAGCAAGACTAGTGCAACGACGAGCCGCAGCATATACAATAATCAATAGAGAGCTTGTGAAGCGCAGCGTCACTGGAGTCTTCCAGCGTTGTGTCGAGCCAGAAAAAGGAGTGGCAATCCTCAAAGACATCCACCAAGGCGAATGCGGCCATCACGCAGCCTCAAGATCCCTCGTGGCCAAGGCTTTTTGCCACGGTTTCTTCTGGCCGACTGCCTTGGAGGATGCTAAAGAAATAGTCAAGAGCTGCAGAGGATGCCAAGTTTTTAGTTCCAAGCAACACCTGCCGGCTTCTGCCCTCAAGACCATTCCCCTCACCTGGCCTTTTGCCGTCTGGGGACTGGACATGGTGGGCCCCTTCAAGACAGCCCGCGGCGGCCTGACACATCTACTTGTCGCCGTGGACAAGTTCACAAAGTGGATTGAAGCAAAGCCAATCAAGAAGCTCAATGGGCCGACTGCCGTAACATTCATCACCGACATCACTACTCGGTACGGCGTGCCGCACAGCATCATCACCGACAACGGCACGAACTTCGCCAAAGGAGCACTGGCACGTTTCTGCGCGACGCAGGGCATCCGACTGGACTTAGCATCCGTTGCCCACCCGTAGTCAAACGGCCAGGTCGAGCGAGCAAATGGACTCATCCTCTCCGGCATCAAGCCCTGACTGATTGTACCACTGGAGCGATCGGCCGGCTGCTGGCTCGAAGAGCTGCCGGCTGTCCTCTGGAGCCTGCGCACTACACCCAACAAGTCAACCGGCTTCACTCCATTCTTCCTCGTGTACGGTGCCGAGGCTGTCATCCCAACAGACATCGAGTTCGACTCGCCTCGGATCACCATGTACACAGAGGAGGAGGCCAAAGAAGCAAGAGAAGACGGCGTGGACCTACTGGAAGAAGGCCGGCTGTTAGCACTCAGCCGGTCCGCCATCTACCAGCAAGGGCTGCGCCGCTACTACAACCGCAAGGTCAAGCCAAGATCCTTCCAAGAGGGCGACCTTGTGCTCCGGCTGATCCAGCGAACAGCCGGCCAGCACAAGCTCTCGGCCCCCTGGGAAGGCCCCTTCGTCGTGAGCAAGGCACTCGGCAACGACTCCTACTACTTGATCGACGCACAAAAACCAAGAGCACGCAAGAGAGACGACTCAGGCAAGGAGTCGGAGCGACCATGGAATGCAAACCTCCTAAGACGATTTTACAGCTGAAAAGCAGTATGTATCACGCTACCCTTTTGTATTAAGTACAAACCAACAGGCCCCCCGAACAGTACTCGGGGACTGCCTTTGTTTATTTACGAATGACAAGTGTCATATCCATGAATGTATTATTACATTTTGAATTCTTGTCCGGCACCGGGTTCGACTAGTCGGCCCGGGGACTGGCCGCCTTGAGCTATATTGAAAGTTTTCCCTAAAGTCAGAAAAGTAGTGCGCCGGCTCCCGAGTCCCCTCTTGTTGAAAGTCGCAGCTCAAAGAACTGACTGTCCGACTAGCAAGAGGCAAGACAGAAAGGACGCCCACACGAAAAATGGCTAAGGAACAATGAACCTATATAGCAAAAAGACGGCCTCCAAACATGCCTGCCGGCTGCCAGACCAGCCGGCTGGCCGGCTTCCTAAAAACTTTGCTTTAGTCCAGCAAAGCTAGAGTACCCCCCCCCCAATCGGCCAGGCACTCCTCCGGCTACAGATTGCAGAGCAACTATTTGACTGGGGAGGCGGCAACCAAGGGAGGGCGGCAAAGGAAAAAGCAGAAGGACAAAAAGCAAAAGTACAAGGAAAGGCCAAATGCATGCATAAGCTATATATACATAAAGCCCCCAACAGGCTGGCAATAGACATAAGTTCGAATACACCCAGTGGGTGGAATTGTGCAGACTTAACCAAACATTGTTCCTAAAGTAACAAGACAGGAAAACAAAAGACGGCAGACTAGGGCGCGACATGAAGGCCGAGCTGGTCAGTGAAGGCGGCCTCGCCGGCTGAAGGAGTGGCCACCTAGCGGGTCTCGGCTTGACCACCACCTACGGCAGGCGACGCACTCGCGCATGACGTGGTGCTAGAGGTGCGGTCAGGCTGAGGCTGGCCGGCTGCTCCACCAGCCGGCTCGGCATCCTCACCCTCCTCCTCCTCTTCTTCACCCTCGTCGCTGGAGTCGATCTCCTCCGCCGAGTCGTCACCGTACGCCGGGTCCAGCCCGAACCACTCCTCCGGCTGAGGGACACCGTTGTCGTCCACCTCGGGGGCGAAGACGCTGGTGTCGGTGTAGTCGGCGATGGCCGAAGCCCGCCGGATGATGGCCGGCCGTGCCGGCTCCAGCTCCAGCTCCGTGTAGGCTTGCTGCCGCCAGGTAGCCAGCTGGTCCAGGCTCAAGCCGGGATACCAGGCCTTGACGAACTCCAGCGCCCGCCTGGCGCCGGAGCGAGCCGCCGAGGCCTTCCAAGCCTCGAAGCGGCCGACTGCCACCTCCAGCCAGTCGGCAGTCCGACTGGGGGTGCGAGGGACCACTTGGCCAGGCCAGAGGGCGGCCAAGACCTGCGCCGCGGCACGCTGAAGCCGGCGGAGCAGCCGGTGAGCCGGCTGGATGCGAGCCTGGATCGCCAGGAGCTGTTCCTCCAGCGAGCGACCGGCGGTTGGCGAGATTTCAAAGCCAGCTTGCCTCCGCGCCTGGCGACGGGCCTCGATGGTCTGGTTGGCGGCAGTAGAATAGCGAGGGAAATACTCTTCGCAAGAAAGAAGAAGAAAGGAAGAAAAGAGCACCAAAATCAGAAAACGAGCCAAAGTGGCAGACGGCAAGAAAGGACGAAGAGGTAGGCGGCTTACCGTCAACCAGATCTTCGATCTGGCCATAGCCAGAGACCAGAGTCTGCCTGGCCTCAGCCCAGCCGGCCGCTTCCGTCTCGAACTCGGCCTGGAGAGTGGCTTCGCGGTCCTGCGCAGCCTTCAGTGCCGCCTTGTGGCTTTCCGCCTGGTCGGCCAACTTCTTGGCCAGGCGGTCGCGTTCCTGCACCAAGGCGGCGAGCTCGGCATCCTTGGCGCGAAGGGCAGTCTGAGACTCTCCCAGTTGTGCCCTCAGACTGGCATTGGCCGCTGCAGAGACGACAGGAAAAGAAGAACAGTAAGAAATCGTCAAGGAAGATCCGACCCGACTGCTCAGCAGTCGGCCCGAATCTCGGGGACTACACCCAGTGGGTGCGCTGACGCGCCCCCACATGAGATAATGAACAAACCACGTACCTCGGCTCTCAGTAAGATCGACGGTCTTCTGAGTCAGCTCCCGAGCCTGGGAGTTGAAGGCGGCCGCTCGAAGGTTGTGGTAGTCCTGCAAGATGGACAGAAGACCGAAATAAGAACAAAAATAGCAAAGGCAAATCCATCAAGAAGTTCCAAGCCGCCTGCTTAGCAGCCGACTCGGAACTCGGGGACTACACCCAGTGGGTGCGCTGACGCGCCCCCACGAAAGAAATCAAGATCAAGAAGAAATCAAAGTCAAGAAGAAGCAAGATGGGAATACTAACCCGGATGGCCGCCCGTGTCGCGAGGAACTCGTCGGTAAACTGCCTCAGCGCCGCGGCTTGGCTTTGGAGCCGGGTCCGGACGTCTTGTGCAGCCACGTTCACCACGGCCGTCCCTCCGCCTGGCGTCCACCCCGAGGTAGCGCTGGCCGCCTCCGCATCTCGGGCCGACGAGCTGGAACCCACGGCCGGCTGTGGCTCCGACGCGGCCTTCTGCGGCCCCGACGCGGCCTTCCCCGCACGCCAGCTCGACGGAATTCGGACCGCCGTCTCAGGCCTCACGGCCGGCTCGCCCTCCGCCGACTGTGCAGGCGGCGGATCAGGCCGGCCGCCTTGGGCCGCCCCAGTTGGCGCGGTCGGCTCTGGCGCCCTCTCCAAGATGATGACGTCGTCGCCGCTTCCCCCCAGCCCTGGCTGGTCGCCGCTGGCTCCCCCTGGTGAGGGTTCCATGTCCCCAGGCGCCATGACGCGCAGCGGGGTGACCATCAAAACCTCCCCCGCCGCCGCCGCTGCTTCAGCCTCTGCTTGGGCCCTGGCTGCAGCATCGGCGAGCGCCTTCGCCGCCTCCTCCTCCCGAGCCGCCTGGGCAGCGGCTGCCTTCCGCGCCTCCGCCTCCCGTGCCTCTCGTTCCACCCGCGCCTCCCGTGCGTTCCTTTCTGTCGCCTCCTGAAGGTCGGCGCGGGGGTCCACGCGGCGGGTGGTGCTCCCAGAGCCCCTCGGCGACTCGACGACGGAGCCGGCAGCCGCCCGCTCAAGCGACAACGGAGCTCTGATCATTTGGAGAAAAAAGACAAGGTCTCAAGAACCACCAAAGAAAAGAAAGAAAAGAGAGTACACAAAGAAAAATTCGGACTTACGCCGACACGGTCTGCGGTTGCTTCACCGTCTTGCGGAAGCGAGCCGCCTTTGCGGCCGCCTCCTCCCGCCTGGTGGCTGCCGCCCCGCCTTTGGGCTTTTTCGTTCGGCTGCCGAACAGACCCTGGGCGGCGCGACGCTTCTGCCCTCCGCCCCGAGTAGGCGGTGCGGCGGAGGAACCCACGCCGCGTCCAGATGCCGGCTGGCGGCGCGGGACGGCTTGGGCCTCATCGTCGTCCGGCCAGTCGTCAAAGGTATCACTGAGCCCGGAGCCGCCTGCTTCGCCGCCGGCTTGGCCACCACCCGGCTCGACGTCGTCCTCCATACCGGCTGCCGCCAGGTCGGGGTCCTCCTGATTGTGTTCGGTCCGGTCGAGGACGAATCGGCGCTCCGAGTCTGACCCGCCGGCCGGCCGAAGCAGGGGGCTCTGTCGAAAAGCAAACCGACTGAGTTAGAGTCGGCTAAGAGGAACTCGGCAACAAAGTTGAGAGAAAAAGAAGACATAGGGAGAGCATACCGTGGGCGGTGGATTGGCTCGGCTGTATGCCTCCTTGCCGAATTGCCACTCTTCGGAGAGCTTGCAATTCGCAAGGTAGTTCACCATGTAGGCGACCTCTTCGCGCGGCATCTCCTTGGTGCACATTCGGCTCGGATCGAGCTGGCCGCTCATCTGACAGATCAGATGAGGCCGGCTCTGGAGCGGAAGAACCCGGCGCATGACGAATGCAGCCAGAAGGTCGGACCCCGTCAGGCCCTCCGACTGAACCATCACCCACAGTCGGGCGACGGCGGCGTTTCCAGCCTGCGTCAGCGTCACAGCCCGGAAGGACCACTGGGGCAGCCTGCCCGCCGGTGGGCCGGCTACGTAAGCCGGAAGGTTGATGTAGTCGCCCCGTGGGGCGATGTTCCGCACGTAGAAGTACGACTTCTGCCACTTCTTCACCGATTGGATTAGCGGGATGACGGGGAAGGGGTTGTCGGCGGCCGATCTCCGCGACGCGATGAAGGCGCCAGTATGAGCCGGCACGCCCCGCATGCGCGTGCCCAGCTTCGACTGGAAGAACTCCCCCCAGAGCTCAAGGGTGGGGAGGACGCCGAGGTAGCCCTCGCACAGGGTGACGAAGGCGGACAGCAGCACCACCGCGTTGGGGGTGAGATGGTGCGGCTGGAGCTGATAGAATTCGAGCCAGGAGCGGAAGAAGGCGCTCACTGGAAGGCCGATGCCGCGCAAGAAGTGCGAGCGGAAGACCACCCGCTCGCCCTCCTGCGGCTCCGGCCTGATTTCTTTCGCCGGCGCGAGGCGGACCTCCACCTTGTCCGCGCCGGGCAGCCGCCATGTGTTGCGGAGAAACTCGACATGGTCTTCGTGCACATTGGAGCCGTCCCAATCCCCGCCGAGCTGCTCTACGGCGGGAGGCATGGCGAAAACTAGCGCCGACGGCGGAGGAATGCGCAGTGGAGAGCGCGGCGGCGAGGCGCTGTCGCAAGAACGGGAGAGCGAGGAAGATGGTGGAAGTAGGAGGAGCGTGCGAGAGCCTGCCGCCCTCCACCTCCCCCTACTTATAGCCTCGCGAAGCGAGGCCGAAGAGACCGGACGTGGGGAGGAGACGTGGGATTAACTGCACCCACCCCCCCACGTCTCGCGATTACTGCGCGTAAATGCGAGCCGAAACTGCCGCACGGGACGTGCGGGCGGTTTCGGGATGTAGACAATCCGCACCTGGTCCGGGGCGCGGACGTGGCGGGCCCCCTCCCTGCGGCGACGTCCCGTCACGCGCGTGGGCTGGCAGGCTTTCCGGCCAAGAGGGCCACGTGATTCGCAGACGGCCAGTGGCCGGTCCGCGGCCCGGTGCACGCGCCAGCGGGCTCCCGCACTCCAACTCCGGAAGATTTCGACTCAGGCGGCGCGCCTGACCAAGGCCGGCTCCCAGCTGCCGGCTTGCTAAGATGGGAAGCTGATCGAGCTTCTCAACCCCTACTCCACCTCGAAGCCCAATCAGCTTCGGGGACTACTGTCGGAGTAAATGGCCACGGGTAGCCTAACCGACTGCCCCTGGTTCTTCTGAAAAAATTATCAGGCCTTCGGGCCTCCAAGCACTCCAAGCATTGGGCCGCCTTCCCTGGCCGGCTACCTCTGAAGCCGACTCCCGGAAGGCGACCCAGCCTTAGTAACCCCTCCCCAGGACGACTACGGGGTGGCCGACTCCAAGAAGCCGGCCAAGAAGGACGCCGACTCCAAGAAGCCGGCCGAGACCACAACCACCAGAGCTACTCCCACATAATGGCGACAAGACGGGGTGTGGCCACAGTGCGGCCCACTACCCCCGAAGCCCGAGGCGGGCGTGGCTACAGGAGGCCGTACGGGACGGCCGTCTCCCGTGCGGCTCGGCACTGTAGCCATGCCAGCCTCGACGTCTCCACGACCGACTCCTGTACGGCCCGCAGGCGCCGGGCCCCTTCCGCCAGAGAGAGGCGCGGAGGCGGCCCGGCCTCCCCCAGTCGGCCAAGGGCGTAGCCGGCCCCCAGGAGCCGGCTACCCCCTTCCTCGAAGCAAGAGCCCCATTAAGGAGACAAGACGAGGTAAGGCTACGGTGAGAGCCCCGGAGGCGGCCCACTGTAGCCACGCTTACCTCGACAAAGCCCTCGTCATCAGAGGCGAGGCTACAGTAAGCAACCGCCGACAAGACCCTAGGCGGTGGGGCCGGCCTGTCGACCAAGAAGCCGGCAGCCGGCGGGACCCACCAGCCGGCGGGACCCAGCAGCCGGCGGAGAAGCCGGCGAGCGTAGACACTGACGGCTGGGACCAGAGCCCAGCCGGATTACCATTGTACCCCCGGGGGGTAGGCCTATATAAACCCCCCGGAGCACCCATGCAAAGGGTTGGCTTCGAAGCATAGCACACACACCATAGATAGAGAGAAGCAAGAGCTAGCCTTTTTCTTCTTCTCCCTTGATCCCAAACAGCTCTAGGAGCGATTGTAGCTACCCTTTATTTGATCTAGTGATCATGCGGAGACCCCGCAGAGCAGGACTAGGGGTGTTATCTCCTCGGAGAGCCCCGAACCTGGGTAAGATCCGCCGGCGTGCATGTCTTCGCCTCATCCCGTTTCCAGGCACCGGCGACGTCTTATTGGCTCCCACAATGATAAGCCATCCCTTGGCATATGTCGCACCAACCACCCGACACCAGCCGGTCACGCTCCTCGGCCAGCTTGCTGCAGTCTGCCTCCTTGGCACGCAGCACGGTGTTGGCTTTGCCCAGCTGCTGCTGCAGGGCGGCGTTGGCCTCTGCAAAAGTAGAAGAAGAAAAAGACATCCACAATCAACAAGAAGAGGTACAGTTGCCGGGGAGATCTGGCCTGACTGCTCAGCAGTCGGCCCGAATCTCGAGGACTACAGCCCGCGGGTGCGCCAGCGCGCCCCCGCAGAGAAAGAGGTTATCAACGATCAGCAAAGAAGGAATGCAATTGCCGGGGAGATCTGGCCCGACTGCTCAGCAGTCGGCCTGAATCTCGGGGACTACAGCCTGCGGGTGCGCTAGCGCGCCCCCTAGACAAAGAAAATGAAGACTTACTCCGGCTTTCAGACAAGTCGGCGGTCCGCTGGTCCAGCTCTCGGACGTTGGAGTTGAAGGCGGCCGCGCGAAGGTTATGATAATCCTAAAGTGAAGACATCAGATAACGTTAGCACTCGGAGCCTCCAGGTTAAAGTTTCGGGCCGCTTGCTCAGTAGCCGGCCCAAAACTCGGGGGCTACACCCAGTGGGTGCGCTGGCGCGCCCCCACAGAGAAGTACAAGAATCGAAGACGAAGAAGTAAGAAGCATATCCAGATGGCTGCTCGCGATTCCAAGAACGCCTTGTTGCATAGCTTCAGAGCGTCGGCCTCGGCTCAGAGTTTGCCTTGGATGTCTAGGATCGCCTGATTCAAAGGACCCGTCCCGCCTCCCCGCACCCAGTCACCAGGCGCGTCGCTGGTCGCTTCGGCATCGGGGATCGATGAACTCGTGGCGCTGACTTCCAGCGGTCGCGGCACTGAGGCCGCCTTCGCAAAGCGACGACGTGTTGGTGTGAGGGCCCCAGGAGTCGGGCCCGTCACCATCTCGTCTCCAGCTGGTGGCGTCGGCGGGTCAGCCGGCTGCTTGTCCCGTGCTCCTTCGGACGGCGGTGGCGGAGGCACGATTACGTCCGGCATGACGACGTCGACGCCTTCCCTCTCCATGATCGGGTGCTCGTCGCCGGCTCCCCCAGTTGGTGCCATGAATACTGGTGGTGGCGGCGCGGAGTTCAGGGGGATGACAAATAGTGTCGACTGACGGCGCGCGGTTTCTTCGACCTGTTTCTTCGCGGCGGCATCAGCCTCCGCCAGCTTCCTCAGCGCGGCGGCCTCCGCCTTGTCCGCCTCCGCCTTCTCCAGGCGGGCGGCTTCCTGCTCCTCGCGCACCTCACGCGCGTTTTGTTCTCGCGCCTCCCGGAGGTTGGCCGCGGGGTCGATTCGCCGGGTGGTGGCGGAGGTCTCCGCCGACCCATTGACGGAGGCGGCGGCCGACTTCTCAAGAGAGAGCGGGGCCCTAAGTCAAGAAACGTAAAGCAAAGAAACTCAGACAAAATCAGCAAGGAAGAAAAGCACAAGAAAGGATACTTACGCCGACACCATGGGAGGCGTCTTCGGGAGCTTCTGAAACTTGTCCGCCTTCACGGCGGCCTCCTTCCGCCTGGTCGCGGCGGACGGGTTCTTGGCTTTCTTCGGCACGCGGCCAAACAAGGCGGCGCCTTGTTTGCGCTTGCGCGTGCCGGCTTGCGCAGTCAGTGCAGCGGAGGAGCCCGCAACCGCCTTGTCGGCGCCCCGCGTGTGGCATGGCGCGTCCTCCTCCTCGAAGTCGTCCGGCCACATCTCGACGCCGCCTCCTTCTTCGGAGCCACCTGCTCCGTAGATGCCGCTTGTGGCATCATCTTCCAAGGCGGCCGCCCCCAAGTCGAGGTCGTCCACGTCGCTCACGGCCCGGTCTGGTACGTAGGCACCACCTGCCCCCACGATGGCGGCCGTCGCCTCGGACATGAAGATCTGTTTCAAAAAGCAAGAGGCCGACTGATCTATACACAAGACGGAATCAAGATGAAGTACGTAAGAGGGAAAAGATTGAAGAGCTTACGGCAGGCGGCGGGTCCGCGCAGGAATACGGCTGCTTGCCGAATCACCAGGACCCCTCCAGCTTGAGGTCGGAGATCTCGTTCACCATGTTTGCCACCTCAGCAGCCAGCATCTCCTTGGTACTCAGCCGGCACGGGTCGCCATGACCGCTCATCCGGCTGATCAAGTGAGGCCGGCCTTGGAGCGGGAGAACCCGGCGCACGACGAAGGCGACCAGCAAGTCGGACGCCTTGAGGCCTTCGGCGTCGGTCAGCTCCCGGAGTCGGTTGATGGCGGCGGCGGCGTCTGCTGATACGGGCTTCGGCTTGTAGCCCCAGTTGGCACGAGGCTCAGCCGGTGGGCCGGCTTCATAGGCCGGCAGGTTGATGAAGTCAACTGCCGGGTTGACGTTCTCCACGTAGAAGTAAGATTGCTGCCACATCTTGACCGACTGTGGCAGCTTGATGGTGGGGAAGACATTGTTCGGCGACGGCCGGTGCACCGCGATGAAGGCACCGCACTGGGCCGCCTTCTCCTTGGTGGAGGTGCCCATTTTGGTGTAAAAGAACGCTCCCCACAACTCGATGGTGGGGAGGATTCCGAGGTAGCCTTCGCACATCGTGACGAAGGCGGCCAGCAACATCACGGTGTTGGGCGTGATGTGATGCAGTTGGAGATGATAGAACTCGAGGAATGAGCAGAGAAAGCCGCTCGCCGGCAGGCCAAAGCCACGGATGAAGTGCGAGCGGAAGACGACCCGCTCGCCCTCCCCCGGCGCCGGTGAAATATCCCCCGCAGGAGGCACACGTGCCTTCATGTAACCCGTGCCGGGAAGGCACCGCGTATCATGGAGAAAGGCGATGTGGTCCTCGGTGACGATCGACCCGTCCCAATCTCCTCCCCGTTCACGCGCCATGAGGAGCTCGACGAGGCGAATGGCGCGGTGGGGAGCTGAGGATTGGTGCGTGGCCGAGAGGGCTCGGGACGGAAGAGCTCGACGCAGACGAGCAGCGGCAGCACTCCGGCGTAGTTCGGGGGCGCTGCGGCAAGAGGAGGAAGAAGGAGACGAGGATGGGGCAAGAGGGCGCGCGTGCTCCGCCGCTCCCCCTCCTCCCCTTACTTATAGCCGGCGGGCTATGAAGCCGAGGGGGCGAGGCGTGGGATCGTGGGATTAACTGTGCCCACGACCCCACGTCCCGCATTTATCGCACGAGTTACTGCTGCGAAGAAGCTCAACCGGCTGCCTCGGCCGCAGCGGATCCGCTCGCGTGCCGATGCCCGGAAGTGGTGGGCCCAGCCTGCTGTCAAGTCCCATCACGCGCGTGGGCTAGCATGTTGGCCTGGCTGGCTGAGGCCACATGGCGCGCCCACGACGGGCGGCGGGCCAGGAGGCTTAGCTAGCATGCCACCTGGTTCCCGCCGTTGCGTTCGAAGTTTTCACACAAGTCCGTCTGGTCGTGGCCGACTCCCTCCAGGCGGCACGCCAGGAGCCGGATGAAGCTTCCGTTCAGAGCAATCGGAGGAGGAAACTGCTGAGGCTACTCGGCTTATCAGCCGCGACGCCTCACCAGCTTCGGGGACTACTGTCGGAGTAATGGGCCATGGGTACCCTAACCCGAGTCCCTGAACCTTTCAAGATATTGGGCGGGCTGCGCCCCATAAACATCCAGAATGAAGCGCCGCCTTCTGGTGGCCGGCTGGCTCGGGTGGCTGGCTGCCGGAAGGCGGCCAAGCTCCTGAAGACGGCACCAAGATGGGCAGACTCCTAGCAGGCGGCCTCCAGAGAAGCCGGCTCCTAGCAGTCGGCCCACGGCGCCCTCAAAATCTGCGCCCCCATGAACAGGACAAGACAGGGTGTGGCTACAGTGTAGTCCATCACCCCCACGTCCAGGGCAAGGCGCGGCCACAGTGTCCCATATAGGCGAAGATCTCCGCATGGCGCGGCACTGTTGCCACTCCACCCTTGACATCACTCGTGACAGGCGGAGCCCTATTCCCACGACGGCCTGTCGGTACGGCCTGCAGGCGGCGGGCCCTACCAGGCAGCAAGAGCCCGGAAGACGGCGGAAGTCTGACCAGTCGGACCTGAGGGAGGCCGGCCTCTAGCAGGTGGCCCTTTCCTCCCTCGGGGTCCGTGCGCCATTAACCAGAAGAGACGCAGTGTGGCTACAGTGATCTCCCACCAGGCGGCGGGACTGTAGCCACGCTCCCCTGACCAAGTATGCGTCATTAGCATTGCGGCTATAGTAATCAGCCGCCGACCAGACCCGCAAGCGGCGGGGGCGGCCTGTCGGCTCCGTACCAGACCAGGCGGTGGGCCCCAGCAGCCGGCGACCAGAGACACTGACAGCCGGGTCCTACACCCGGCCAGATTACCATTGTACCCCTGGGGGTAGGCCTATATAAACCCCTCAGGGCACCCATGCAAAGGGTTCCCACCTAGTTAGAACTAGACACACCCATAGAGGAAGAAGAGAGCAAGACTTGCCTTCTTCTACCTCTAGCATACAGCTCGAGGAGCACCATTGTACTCACTAGTGCCTTAGTGATCATGCGGAGACCCCGTAGAGCAGGACTAGGGGTATTATCTCCTAGGAGAGCCCCGAACCTGGGTAAAGTGCGCCGGCGTTTGTGTCTACGCCTCATCCCGCTTTCAGGCACCGGCGACGTTCTACTCGCTCCCACCATGATAAGCCATCCATTGGCATATGTCGCACCCAACCCCCGACACTCATGGACCAGAAAAGGCCTCGATTGGGGTTCTACCACCGAAGTGGAGGCACTGCAAACACGCGTATCCAATATGATAAAGGCGGGGGCCGCATTGACCAATGTGGTCCAGATTATGATCTTCCGCGATCTCTTGCCTTGCCAACGCCGAGCCACCCCAAAGTGGTCTTGGAAGCCCACAGATGCCTGCATCACGCAATACCTTCACGGCACTACCCGCGAGAAACTGTGGAGGGCGCTGTTCAAGTCGCAGAAGACGTGGCCAACTGAGAAGGAGGACATCGGCCTTGACGCCAAGAACCCTCCCAGGGAGGTAATGTAACACCGTCCCCTTTGTGTCCGGATATTTACCATCTTATTTTGACTCTTAACTCTCTCAACTTGTTCTCCAGGGCTGGCTCAAGAAAGCCAAGGAGATGGATTGTCCGACGCCACTGCCCGAATATCCTATGTTGGCTTTGTTACAAGAGATGTTGATCGTGGCGCCCTACCAAGCGCCCGGAAAAAAGGAGAAGAAGAAAAAGACTACACTGGAGGCAAGGGGGCCTCCACACAAGAGGTCATCTGGACAGCAAATCCGGAGACACCACGATAGCCTCTGCCCAAGATGGGGACGAGGACGAGGATGAAGAGGAGAGCGAATCCTCTCGCTTCAAGAAGAGGACGGCGCCGGCCAAAATCGGGGCGGTGGGAGCACTCTTCCCCAGCTCCGAAGAGGAGGGGGAGGGGAAATCTCGTCCTACCTGACGAAAGCTCAGACTCTGATAAGGAGTCCGAAGCTTCAAAGAGAGTCCCGGAGCGGGTTTCCAGAATCAAGCCCCACGATGAAAGGTAGGAGTCCGAAGACTTTCTGGGCATCATTTTCCCTAACCCAATACTTAAAAGTATATGTTCTTTTGCCCACTAACCAGGTGTCGGAGGGCACTTCCCCGCCAGCCGACCTAGCGGAGAGTAGAGTCGCGTCGCATTCTGCGCCTTCCCCGGTCATCGGAGAGACCAGGGAGGTGCTGTCCCAGAGGACCCCACCCGTGTCGAACACAGGGGAAGGGGGACGAGGATATTGTCGTGGCCGAAGCTAACGCCTCGGCCACCGAAGACAAGGAGAGGGAGCTCGGGCAAGCCGAGCCTTCCTAGACGGTGGTTTCGGAGCCTGAGTGGCCCTTCGAAACAACGCAACCGCCTTCCACCGAAGGGGAGCAGGGGCCCCGCCGCCCATGCCGAACATTGGGGGTCGGGGTGTGGCCGAATGGCCGGACATGATGGAGGAAGCTATGAAAGGCTCCTCCATAGTCGCCGAACACCGCATCCTAATGGATGCAGTTTTGCAAAGCGTTTGGTCCGTTAACAACAGACTGAAAGACGCTTTTGGAGGCCTCCTAACAGGCTTTGAGGTAAACAAAGTAATGTTTTTGTTGTTTTGTGAATAAGATTTGAGCCATCCTTATGTGTAGCAGCCCCCGAGACTCTGGTAGGTTGCGAAGAAACCTAGCAGAGGGTCGAATTTGTGAGGATGTTGGCCGAAAAATCATCCTGTTTCTTTTTTGCAGGCTTCAGCGGCAGCTACTGTCAATGCCGCTGAGTTGGTTGAGATCAATCGGAAGCTAAAGGGCTCCAAGGAAGAACTCAACCTCGTCAACAAGCGGCTAGACAAAGCACAAGGTTAGTCTTGTGTGAAACATAGTACTTTGCATAGCTTATGTTTAAGTAGACTTTTCGGGATGATCCCTTAAGCAAGAAAATCATTGCAGCCGGTGCCGCAGAGGTTGAAAGCCTCAAGGCCGAGCTGCGGAAGGCGAAAGCCTACGCAGCCGAACAAAAGACGGTGGCTGAGCGAATGGACGCCGAGCTCATGTCGGTGAAAAATGATAGTGAGAAGCACGAGGCCAGGGTGGCCGAGGTGCAACAGGAGCTCAAGGATGCCATCAGAAAGTGTGAGGACTTTTAGCAGAAGAATAAGGAACATGCCACCGAGCTGGCGAAGATGAAGACGGAGGCCCAAGAAGCATGAACAGAGGCACGAGGTGCTCGGGAAGAGCTCTGACAGGCGAAGCAAATTGTGAATGGTAAGCAGTACTTACTGCAAAGTGTCTTCGGTGGCAAGAGATTCACCTTGCTTACCCAGATCTGGCATTCCGCAGGCACCTTTATGGAGGTCCCGAGGAGTGCAGCCAATGCGTCAAGATACTATGCGGCTCGAGAAGGTGACACCGACTTGAGGCTATTCTAGGCGCAATTTCAAGCCCTCGAGCACCCTCCCCTCCTTGTTAATCAAATGAAACATTTGATGGAGCTGCACCGGATGGCGGAGCCAGCCATGGAGGACCTTTGTGTCTGGTTGTGGCCCTCTGATCCCCTGCCGAACAGCTATTTCGGTCTTGTGGCGAAGCTGTGTGACGCTCCGGCCCAGGTTGAGACCGTCAAGCGCTCGGTGTGCATTGAAGGGGCTCGGATGGCGTTCTCGAAGACCATTGTGCATTGGCCAAAGATCAAACCCTTCGAGATAGCCACCGGACCTCCCCCAACCGGAAAGGAGCATAGGCGCCTGGAGCAATACTTCACCGCCGTGATGCACGGTGCTCGGACCGTAGAGGCATTATGTGCCAAGGATGTAACCCTTGGATAGTTGACCTTGTTGTGTATTAAACTATGGTTGAACCTTGATGTTTCATAACATGGTTGTGTTTTGTATGGTTTATCATACTTGCATATGTGTGTGTTAATTTTGACTCCTCTATGGCCGTTTTATTCTAAAAGTGTCCAGTCGGCGACTTCAGCCCCATGTAGATGCTACGAGGGGTGTCCCATCCTTCGTACTGTAACCCTTAATTAGTTGATGTCTTAGTGCTCGGAGGCGGTAGAGTAGGGGGGGGAGGCAATCGGACTGTACGGCATTATAACTTTCACTTAGCCATAGGAGCTTGACTGCGGAGGCTGATGACCAGCCCCCAGTGTGGGGGATGTGCGGCAGGCCTGAGGGTGAGGCATCTATCACCTGGTTTGCATAAGGACAAACCCTTCGTGTTACACGGTCTGATCGCCAATGATTGCGGGTTTGATACCAGTCACCGGATCGCTGACCAGTTCACACCTATTATGACAGTAAGTTTTCGGCTTTATCCACTAAGGCACTTGACCGCACGAGGCGGAAGTATAATCGCAGCGGTTCTCCCTTTACCTTCTTTGCCGAACATGCGGAACATAAGAAGGTAAGCACAGGAGCCGGCAACCCAACTATTGACCCAAGACATAATTCGGAACTGATGCATATAATGCAATATCCAAGACGCCGGACACGTTAGAAAGTAGGGTGTCGGACTTAGCATGCCGGGCGAGCCTTATGACCAAGCCCCCAGTTTATAGGCTAGTTTGCATGTGAGAGCAAGTATGTGCCATACAAGTTCAAGGCAAGATCGAAGAGCAGGGAAAAAAGGGAAAACATGGTATGAATAACTGTATAAGGACCTGAAAAGGCTTGCATTATTTCCCATGGGCTCGTGACATTTTAGTCATACAATTCGAACTACCGAACAAAGTGTTAGAAAGGATACATTCTTTAAAACAAGAAAAATTTATAGATGAAAGGTTTATGTAGGGCCTTGATGTGTGGGTTAATTCCTGAACTGTGCCCTACTGCACGTCTGCACCTCTACTTCTATTGGGGGGGATCATCATCATGGGGTGATTTTCCGGCACCGGGCCCTTGAAAAGGGGCCTTCCAGAGATCGCTGCATTGTTAAGGCTTGATGTGCATTGGTCCTTGATGCTACCTTTTTGGCATTCGAAGACGCATTGTGCCATGGTACGGTCGAACCATGCTCTTGGTAATTAACCCCCGTATCTGCCCATGGTATTTTGAGTGCGAAATTGTGATATCAAGGCATGTAGTGTGCTGCTGGGTTGGGCCGGCTATGGGGGGCGTATTCCTATATACGCTGAACACAGGGAGGTCCTTGGATGGAGATAGGGCCTGTGCTCACTTGTTTGCCTCTCGCAACTTGATGGTGGGTAGACATTTCGATCCTCCGTATTCGGCCGCCAAGGCCACGGTATGTGCTACTTCTTGAGCTTGCGTTGGTTTTTCTCTTGAAGAGGAAAGGGTGATGCAGCAAAGTTTGAGAACCAAGGTATTTCCCTCAGTTTGAGAACCAAGGTATCAATCCAGTAGGAGACAACACACAAATCACCTAATACCTACACAAACAATCAAGCAACTTGCACCCAACGCGATAAATGGGTTATCAATCCCTTCACGGTTATTTGCAAAAGTGAGATCTGATAGAGATATATAAAATGTAAAGTAAATATTTTTGGTATTTTTGGTTTATAGATCGGAAAGTAAAAGATTGCAAAATAGTAGATCAGAAACTTATATGATGGAAAATAGACCCTGGGGCCATAGGTTTCGCTAGAGGCTTCTCTCAAGATAGCAAATAATACAGTGGGTGAACAAATTACTGCCGAGCAACTGATAGAAAAGCGCATAGTTATGACGATATCTAAGGCAATGATCATGAATATAGGCATCACGTCCATGTCAAGTAGGCTGAAACGATTCTGCATCTACTACTATTACTCCACACATCGACCGACTCCTGCCTGCATCTAGAGTATTAAGTTCATGAAGAACAGAGTAACGCATTAAGTAAGATGACATGATGTAGAGGAAATAACTCAATCAATATGATGAAAACCCCATCTTTTTATCCTTGATGGCAACAATACAATATGTGCCTTGCTGCCCCTACTGTCACTGGGAAAGGACACTGCAAGATTGAACCCAAAGCTAAGCACTTCTCCCATTGCAAGTAAAACCAATCTAGTTGGCCAAACCAAACCGATAGTTTGAAGAGAATTACAAAGATATCAAGTCATGCATAAAAGAATTTAGAGAAGATCCAAATAATATTCATAGATAAGCTAATCATAAATCCACAATTCATCAGTTCTCAGCAAACCCACCGCAAAATGTATTACATCGAATAGATCTCCAAGAACATCGAGGAGAACATAGTATTGAGAATCAAAGAGAGAGAAGAAGCCATCTAGCTACTAGCTATGGACCCGTAGGTCTGTGGTAAAGTACTCACGCTTCATCGGAAGGGCAATAGAGTTGATGTAGAAGCCCTCCCTGATCGAATCCCCCTCCGGCAGGGTGCCATAAAAGGTCCCTAGATGGGATCTCACGAGTACAGAAGGTTGCGGCGGTGGAAAAGTGTTTTCATGGATGCTTCTGGTGGTTTGGGGATATTGGGAATATATAGGCGAAAGAATTAGGTCAGGAGGGTCACGGGGGGCCCACAAGGGTGGGGGCGCGCCCTCCGTCCTTGTGGCCACCTCGTGGCTCCTCCGACTTCATCTCCAAGTCTCCTGGTTGCCTTCTGGTCCAAGAAAAATTATCGCGAAGGTTTTATTCCGTTTGGACTCCGTTTGGTATTCCTTTTCCGCGAAACTCAAAAACAAGGAAAAAACTGGCACTGGGCTCTAGGTTAATAGGTTAGTCCCAAAAATAATATAAAATAGCACATTAATGCATATAAAACATCCAAAACAGATAATATAATAGCATGGAACAATAAAAAATTATAGATACGTTGGAGATGTATCAGTATGTTCCTCCGTCCGAAGAGAGTGCACCGTGTTACCATTGACTGTAATGACGCCTCTTGGACCGGGCATCTTGAGCTTGAGGTAGGCATAGTGGGGGACGGCGTTAAAACGGTCGAACGCTGTTCGGCCTATGAGGGCGTGATATCCGCTATAAAAGGGGGTGATGTCGAAGATCAAGTCTTCGCTCCAGAAATTGTCCGGAGAGCCGAATAGCACTTCCAAGGTGAAGGTACCTAAGCAGCGGGCTTCGATGCCGGGGATGACCCCCTTGAAGGTGGTGTTACTGGGTTTGATCCTTGACGGGTTAATACCCATTTTCCGGATTGTGTCCTCATAGATCAAATTGAGGCTGCTACCTCCGTCCATAAGGACTCTGGTAAGGTGGTATCTATCGATAACAGGATCTAGGACCAAGGCTGCTGACTCTAGATGACAGATGCTGGTCGGGTGGTCCTTGCGACCGAAGGTGATCGGACATGCTGACCACGATTTGAACGACTCTTGCCCTCATGTCCTGCGCTCTGTGCATGCGCTGTATCGCGGGCTGCTATTGAGTTGTGTGTGGTGCGTGTGGGTGCGCCCATGCAGGAGGATTAATCCTTAAGTATGATTTCAATTGTTTGTTTGTTGTTCGTTCTAGATCCGCTGCTACCTCAAATAACAGCTTAACCACTCCCTCTGTTCCTAAATATAAGTCTTTTTACCGGCTTGCTTAATCACCCAACAGTTACAGTTGGTCTGGTTGGCAGGCTTGTCTGCGGTGCCGTATATCTGGCATGGCCTATCTAGGATAACGTCCAACTTAGAGGGTCTGTCCTGGTTTCCTTTAGAGGGCTTCTTGCGCAGCCCCGACTTGGGATTACGGAATTCGGCGTTTACTGTTGTATCATCGGTTTCGGCGCCGTTATGTCGGTGTTTGTTTTTATTACACCTTGGCTTTTCGTTGCTTTCCCGGACTTTCGAAGTGCCGGGTTCTCCTGGGTTGGTGCTTCTATGGGCCAAGCAACTGTCTTCACCCACGCAAAAGCGGGTCATGGGTGAGGTGAGGGCCGCCATTGTCCTCGATTTGTCTTGGCAGGGCTGGCGTGCCAGCCATTTGTCCTGGATACTGTGTTTGAACGCGGCTATAGCCCCAGCGTCCGGGCAGTCGACTATTTGATTCTTTTTGGTCAGAAACCTATTCCAAAATTGTCGGGCTGACTCGCCGGGCTGCTGGACTACATGACTGAGGTCGTCAGCATTCGGAGGCCGAACATAGGTGCCTTGGAAATTGGCTCGGAAAGCATCCTCGAGCTCTTCCCAGCTCCCAATGGAATCTTTGGGGAGGCTGTTCAGCTAGTGCCGGGCGGGTCCTTTAAGCTTTAGTGGCAGATATTTGATGGCGTGGAGGTCGTCTCCTCGTGCCATATGAATGTGGAGGAGAAAGTC
Source organism: Triticum aestivum (assembly GCF_018294505.1). Lineage (NCBI taxonomy): Eukaryota > Viridiplantae > Streptophyta > Magnoliopsida > Poales > Poaceae > Triticum > Triticum aestivum. The sequence continues at coordinate 58,712,688 of NC_057805.1, forward strand.
CTCAATCCACACGACTAGATCTGTGGTGCCATCGTATGGCTCGATATTCACGGGTTTAAACCCTTCCGGGAATTGGTGCTGCATCACCCCATCGGTGAAGCACATTGGGTGAGCGGCACCCCTTATTCGGGCCACATCGCGTTGAACCTCGGAGTCCATCCTGGCCCGACGCTGGTCCCGAACTCTGTTGTTTCGGTCAAGCCACGCCTGGTACCCGTCTCTGCTATCGAGAGGATAACTTCGTGACCTGTAGATGGACCTAGACAGGCCAGCTCTTGCGGCCAGGTCGTGCCAAAGATCGTATTGGTATTCTAGTTGTGCCGCCTCCTTGCCTTTACGGCGGGGAGGGGCAGGTGGGTTTTCGGCTTTGCCAGCCACTCTGTCCCTTCCTCGAGGGGGCGGTCGGGCTAGTTGCCTTGGGTTTGTCTGGGTGGTGCCGGCTTGACGGCCTCGTCATCGAATTGTGGCAACAACCTGCGCTTGGGGTAGCTCTTCGTTTGCCGTCGTAGTCGTACCCTTCTTCGGCTGCCAAGACTTTAGTGCATATGCCATTGAGGGTATCTTGCTCGGCCTTTATCTTTTACTGCTGCTTTTTTAGGCTTCGCACAGTGGCTATAAGCTGTCGCTTGAAGCGTTCTTGATCCAGTGGGTCTTATGGGACGATGAAGTCTTTGGCTCCAAGGCTGATCTATTCTTCGGAGAGGGGCATATAATTGCTATCCTCGGAATCATCCGGGTCCTCGGGGTTATCTTGGTCCTCATGCCCCTTCGAGCCGTCAGACTGGTGCTGGGGGGCGGGGTCGCCGAGGTCCTCCGTGTTTTTCAGAGTGTCCCCTTCTCCGGTGCCCGTGTTTCTTTCCATGCTACATTGCCCATTGGATCATTGGCGTTGTCTTCGGCGTTTGGGGGGCTCCTCTCTGTGATTGTTACAATCCCTTCTGGGGGTCCCGTCTCCATTAGCACCATCGTCGTCGTCCTTGGGGGTGTCCACCATGTAGATGTCTCAAGGAAATATGCCCTAGAGGCAATAATAAAGTTGTTATTTATATTTCCTTATATCATGATAAATGTTTATTATTCATGCTAGAATTGTATTAACCAGAAACTTAGTACATGTGTGAATACATAGACAAACAGAGTGTCACTAGTATGCCTCTACTTGACTAGCTCGTTGAATCAAAGATGGTTAATTTTCCTAGCCATAGACATGAGTTGTCATTTGATTAACGGGATCACATCATTAGAGAATGATGTGGTTGACTTGACCCATCCGTTAGCTTAGCACGATGATTTTTTAGTTTGTTGCTATTGCTTTCTTCATGACTTATACATGTTCCTATGACTATGAGATTATGCAACTCCCGAATACCAGAGGAAAACTTTGTGTGCTATCAAATGTCACAACGTAACTGGGTGATTATAAAGATGCTCTACAGATGTCTCCGATGGTGTCTGTTGAGTTGGCATAGATCGAGATTAGGATTTGTCACTCCGATTGTCAGAGAGGTATCTCTGGGCCCTCTAGGTAATGCACATCACTATAAGCCTTCAAGCAATGTTACTAATGAGTTAGTTGCGGGATGATGCATTACGAAACGAGTAAAGAGACTTGCCGGTAACGAGATTGAACTAGGTATTGATATACCGACGATCAAATCTCGGGCAAGTAACATACCGATGACAAGTGGAACAACGTATGTTGTTATGTGGTTTGACCGATAAAGATCTTCATAGAATATGTAGGAACCAATATGAGCATCCAGGTTCCGCTATTGGTTATTGACCAGAGACGAGTCTCGGTCATGTCTACATAGTTCTCGAACCCGTAGGGTCCGCACGCTTAACGTTCGATGACGATCAGTATTATGAGTTTATGTGCTTTGATGTACCGAAGGTTGTTCGGAGTCCCGGATGTGATCACGGACATGACGAGGAGTCTCGAAATGGTCGAGACATAATGATCGATATATTGGAAGGCTATGTTTGGACATCGGAATGGTTCCGGGTGAGTTCGGGCATTTACCGGTGTACCGGGGGGTTACCGGAACCCCCCGGGGAGTCATTGGGCCTTAATGGGCCTTAATGGGAGAGAGGAGGAGGCGGCCAAGGTGGGGGCACCCCCCAAGCCCAATCCGAATTGGGAGGGGGGCCGGTCCCCCTTTCCTTCTCTCCCTCTCCCTTCTTCTCCTACTCCAACTAGGGAAAGGGGGAATCCTACTCCCACCGGGAGTAGGACTCCCCCCTTGGGCGCGCCATGAGAGGGCTGGCCCTCCCCTCCTCCCCTCCTTTATATACGTGGGGGGGGGGGAACCCCATAGACAGACAAGTTGATTGTTTAGCCGTGTGCGGTGCCCCCCTCCACAGATTTCCACCTCGGTCATATCGTTGTAGTGCTTAGGCGAAGCCATGCGTCGGTAATTTCATCATCACCGTCATCACGCCGTCGTGATGAAGTAACTTTCCCTCGACCTCACATGGATCTAGAGTTCGTGGGACATCACCGAGCTAAACGTGTGCAGATCGCGGAGGTGCCATACTTTCAGTACTATGATCGGTCGGATCATGAAGACGTACGACTATATCAACTACGTTGTCATAACGCTTCCGCTTTTGGTCTACGAGGGTATGTGGACAACACTCTCTCCTCTCATTGCTATGCATCACCTAGATGGTTCTTGCGTGTGCGTAGGATTTTTTTTGAAATTACTGCGTTCTCCAACAGTGGCATCCGAGCCAGGTCTATGCGTAGATGTTATATGCACGAGTAGACACATAAAGAGTTGTGGGCAATAATAGTCATACTGCTTACCAGCATGTCATACTTTGATTTGGCGGTATTGTTGGATGAAGCGGCCCAGACCAACATTACGCGTACGCTTACGCGAGACTGGTTCTACCGACGTGCTTCGCACACAGGTGGCTAGTGGGTGTCTGTTTCTCCAACTTTAGTTGAATCGAGTGTGGCTACGCCTGGTCCTTGTTGAAGGTTAAAACAGCACACTTGACGAAAAATCGTTGTGGTTTTTGATGCGTAGGTAAGAACGGTTCTTGCTAAGCCCGTAGCAGCCACGTAAAACTTGCAACAACAAAGTAGAGGACGTCTAACTTGTTTTTGCAGCGCATGTTGTGATGTGATATGGTCAAGACATGATGCTATATTTTATTGTATGAGATGATCATGTTTTGTAACAGAGCCATATGGTTGTCGCTTTATTGTATGCAATGCAATCGCCCTATAATTGTTTTTACTTTATCACTAAGCGGTAGCGATAGTCGTAGAAGCAATAGTTGGTGAGACGACAATGATGCTTCGATGGAGATCAAGGTGTCAAGCCGGTGACGATGGTGATCATGACGGTGCTTTGGAGATGGAGATCAAAGGCACAAGATGATGATGGCCATATCATACCACTTATATTGATTGCATGTGATGTTTATCCTTTATGCATCTTATTTTGCTTAGTTCGGCGGTAGCATTATAAGATGATCTCTCACTAAATTTCAAGGTATAAGTGTTCTACCTGAGTATGCACCGTTGCGACAGTTCATCGTGCCGAGACACCACGTGATGATCGGGTGTGATAAGCTCTACGTTCACATACAACGGGTGCAAGCCAGTTTTGCACACACAGAATACTCGGGTTAAACTTGACGAGCCTAGCATATGCAGAAATGGCCTCGGAACACTGAGACCGAAAGGTTGAGCATGAATCATATAGTAGATGTGATCAACATAGTGATGTTCACCATTGAAAACTACTCCATCTCACGTGATGATCGGACATGGTTTAGTTGATTTGGCTCACGTGATCACTTAGATGATTAGAGGGATGTCTATCTAAGTGGGAATTCTTAAGGAATATGATTAATTAAACTTTAATTTATCATGAACTTAGTACCTGATAGTATTTTGCATGTCTAAGTTGTTGTAGATCAATGGCCCGTGCTACTGTTTCTTTGAATTTTAATGCGTTCCTAGAGAAAGCTAAGTTGAAAGATGATGGTAGCAACTACACGGACTGGGTCCGTAACTTGAGGATTATCCTCATTGCTGCACATAAGAATTACGTCCTGCAAGCACCGCTAGGTGCCAGGCCTGCTGCAGATGCTGCTGATGACGTTAAGAACGTGTGGCAAGGCAAAGCTGATGAGTACTCGATAATTCAGTGTGCCATGCTTTACGGCTTAGAACCGGGACTTCAACGTCGTTTTGAACGTCATGGAGCATATGAGATGTTCCACGAGTTGAAGTTAATATTTCAAGCAAATGCCCGGATTGAGAGATATGAAGTCTCCAATAAGTTCTACAGCTACATAATGGAGGAGAATAGTTCTGTCAGTGAACATATACTCAGAATGTCTGGGTACCACAACCACTTGACTCAACTGGGAGTTAATCTTCCTGATGATGGTGTCATTGACAGAGTTCTTCAATCACTACCACCAAGCTACAAGAGATTTGTGATGAACTATAATATGCAAGGGATGGATCAGACAATTCTCGAGCTCTTCGCAATGCTAAAAGTTGCGGAGGTAGAAATCAAGAAGGAGCATCAAGTGTTGATGGTCAACAAGACCAGCAGTTTCAAGAAAAAGGGTAAAGGGAAGAAGGGGAACTTCAAGAAGAACGGCAAGCAAGTTGTTGCTCAAGTGAAAAAGCCCAAGTCTGGACCTAAGCCTGAGACTGAGTGCTTCTACTGCAAAGGGACTGGTCACTGGAAGCGGAACTGCCCCAAGTATTTGGCAGATAAGAAGGATGGCAAGGTGAACAAAGGTATATGTGATATACATGTTAGATGTGTACCTTACTAATGCTCGCAGTAGTGCCTGGGTATTTGATACTGGTTCTGTTGCTAATATATGCAACTTGAAACAGGGCTACGAATTAAGCGAAGATTGGCTAAGGACGAGGTGACGATGTGCGTGGGAAATGGTTCCAAAGTCGATGTGATCGCCGTCGGCACGCTACCTCTACATCCACTGGTGCGCGTCGGTCCTAAACAAACGGTTTTTAACCCCTTTCCGCGATGGCATTTGGAACCGTCGCCAAGTGAGTGTGGGCAATGGGGGGGGGTCCTTCCCACACGACCCAAAAATCGTCGGGGATATGCCCTCCTGGCACACACGTTCGGCAAAATGAGGTCGTGTGCGACCGGCGAGCACTCAAATACGGAAATACATGCAGTAGAGCTAAAAAATACAATTATACGGCTAAATTGTTTTCGGTCGCAAGTACATCCCACGCAGTCAGTCCCCGCTAAATGTTTCCGTTCGTATGCACATCCCACACAGTCGCTCCAAGGAAAACGTTTCCATTCACAGGTACATCACACACAATTTTTCCCGTTAAATCGTTTGCGTTATTGAATGTCTCACACACGGTCAGTAGAAGAAACTGTGTGGCAAAGGCTGTCCATCACACACAGTTTTTATGTGGTAAACGTTTGCGCAAGGTGGCCTAACGCAAACAGTTTTCAAGAGATAGTCGTGTGTGATTGTTCATTGATCCAACACGGTTTATTCCTAGAAACTGTGTGCGTTGCCTGAGGTCATCGCCCACGGTATTTTTTCAACAACCGTTTGCAATAGCAAAACACAATTAGTAGGCTAATTCGCCATTAGCAGGCTAATTATCCGATTATTCATAATCCATTTATTTATCTAATTGACATTTCATATTAAGCACACAATATATTTCATTTCCATATAAAGGAAGCAGAATTTCATAATTGAAATACATCAGAGTACAACATGATATAGCTTCAGCACTCAGCTACCCCATTACACAACTGCACCAGCAGCAAGTTCCACATGCAACATGTAGAACCTTTCGAAATTAGCATCATAGACGGTATATAGACAGATGCATCTCATCTGGAAAACTGCTGAAGCGGAAGGCGAATATTGAGCCTTCATTCATGTTGAAGGTCTTTGCAACTTTAGGCCAGTGCCTGTGGATGATTGACCGTCCGTCCTTCGTCCTCTTCAGGAACACTTCAATATTGAACCGTGGGTGTTGTATGAAAACCTTCCTCGCCTCCTGACCATAGAGGTGGTTTGAGAGGTAATCATCAGTGAACTGCTTTGGAAAGGCCTGAAAACAAGGATGTGCATAAATATCTTCTCTATATTGGAAATGGGGCAAAGGAATAAAAAAAGGCAAGGTATAATAGTTAGTACCATCTTGTAGTGAACTGATGTCTTCTTCATTGTGCAGACAAAGATCTTGTTGTTTTTTGTCGCTAATTTCTTTATCCTAACAATCTTTCTGAGTTTCTTGATTTGATTGATATTCATGGACAACTCATTTCCCCATATGCAAAAAGGGTCGAACAGTGGGTCAAAACCTCTGACAGCAGGACCTACATGTGCAAGACCAAATTGTTAAAAACCAAAATATTAGAATGGTTCCTGCAATTGCACAATAATGTGCTATTAGACAACGGACCATGCACGTGCTAACCTCGATTGTAAACCTCAGTTCTTCCCATTGTTTCCCTGCAACACATATAAGGTAGTTAGTCATCAGGTTAAGTAAGGGTTCGCATGCTATCAGTAAAATATGTTGATGAAAAATAAGCACATTGCAGATTCATCAGATTAATTGAAGCCACACGGAAAACCCATTTACCCAAACCAAGCATGATTAAGAACTAGGAAATATAGCACTTGTATATGTTTCTCATGTATTAAGTGCAGCCAAATTCGATTTATTCCTCACATGCACAACAATACAAAATTCTACCCAAGACAATTGGGCATCGCATTGCAGAATTGAACCAAGCAGTTAACTAAACACCACAACAAATGAACCAAACATTAACAGAGCACCACATTGCACAATATAACATACTCCTAATAGAAGATCAGAGAGTTAACCAAACAGTTAACTACAGCCAATTATAGTAATTGTATTTGTTTCTCATGTATTTACTACAGCCAAATTCAATTTATTCCTCACATGGTATACAATAACAGAATGCACTCACAATTTTGTAAAGATAAATTCGATTTTTTTCTCACATGGAAGACAATACAAAATTGTAGCCTGAAGAATTGAAAATCACATTTGCAGAATTGAACCAAACAGTTAACTGAAGACGACAACTAATTAACAAAACAATTAATAAGTGAGCACCACATTGGACGACATATAGAACATATACACTAGAGCAACAGATTGCATAGTGAAATTAGATAGCACAATTCACTAGAATTTGTGAAGGAAAGGCAGGAGCAACACACGCAACGGGTAAACCGAGCATGCTTAACCGGCGTAGCTAGCAATTGGCAAGGTGTTCCTTCAAGATCTGGGGGTCGGCACGAATGGCAGCCATCGCGACCTCATCCGCGCGTGCGGCCGCGATTTGCTTCTCCACTGCCAAATGCTCCTTGAGGTCCTGGCTATACTGCGTGCCCCATGGCTTAGGCCGGCGCTTATTTGGTGGAGGGTCGGTGATTTGGGTGGAAGGTGTCGCGCTCGCGCCGGCGGTCGGGGCATGTGGGATGTGGAAGGAGGAGGAGGAGGATGGGGGTCGGGTGTGGATTACCTGCCTGGAGAGAGGAGGCCGAGCAGCGTGAAGGAGGGTCGCCGGCGAGGAGGCGGCGGTGCTGCAAGCAAGGAGTGAAGGTTTCAACTTGGAATGGAAGGCGGAAAGAGGGGAGATGTGGCTTTTGGTAAGGGGGAGGGGGCGGGGAGGTAGATATTTCTGCGGAAGCCGAAAATTTGGAATCGCTTCAGCCAAAAAACTGGCGCGCAAAATGTCATCAGACACGGTCCCTTATTCAGAACTGTGTACGATATGTGGACATCACAAACGATTCAGATAGCTTAACCCGTGTGTGATGAGTTTGAACTTCAAAAGCTTTGGTTCGAATTTCCATGGTTACAATGGCCATCCACGTCATTGCATAATTTGGGTACACAAAGGAGACTACAGCACACCCACACTTCTTAATCAAGCAAGTTCAGCAATTAAACAGAGCTAGCTGACCTAAACATTACTCTAACAAATTAAAGACCGGCGCTCTTAATTAAACAAAACAAAGAGTACTACTACGGCTGGTGCTCGCCGATCTCCGCCGCCGCCTCCATGTCCAGCTCGCGCCCGACGGTCTCCTGGGGAAGGGGCTCCATGGGATCCATCACACCATACTCGGCAAGCATCTCGCCATCCGCGTCCGCCATCTCTTTTGAAAAGGCCGCCACGAGCTGGGCGTGGGCAGACGCGATCTGGGCTTGGACGAGCTCCATCGTCGCAAGGTATGCGGTGGAGGAACGGACGACTGCTCGAACGCTCTCAGCGATTGCCAGCTCTTCGGCCGTGGGTTGCCGACTGTTGTGAGAGAAGCTTCGTTCGATTTGTGCGGTGACCGCCAAGAGCTGGGCGTGGGCGGCCTCAACGTGGTCGTGGGCGGCCTCCATCAGGGCTAAGGCCACCGCTGCGGAACGGACAGCTGGTGTGCCGCTCTCGCCAGTTGCTATCCCCGAGGCAGATGTTGCTGCCGCCACCTGAGAAGCAACAGCGGCCGTTTGGGCTGCCTTTTCCATGCTCATGCACCTTGTTAGCACGCGCATGGCGGTTGCGGCCGCGCTCTCGCCGGAGTGGGCCACCGAAGTTGCCCTCACGACGCGGGTTCACGTGCCCATCTTTCACCGGCGATGATTGGACAGTGAAATGATATTTGGGGAGCGAGCTAGTGTGCTTGAGACGCCGGCTGTGGACTGTAGCTGACGCACCTTTTCGCGTAAGCCATAGGCATACTATACACCGACGGCGCTCCAAGATATTTTGTACTACATCTCACATGGTTGCTGATAATAAATTGTGTACGATCTACTTGATTTTTCATCTTGATTTGAATTACATAATGGGGTCACGGTGGCAATGGACGGTATTTGAATTGCTAGACCTTTTATCTGGAGTGAACATGCAACTATATGTGTGTCGTAAAAGAATTGGAATTATTCAGGGTTCGTTTGAACATTTTATACATTAATTGGTTTTCTAGCCATTTCAGGTGAACAATTCAAATTTGAACTACATGCACATGCTCCAGTGCATATAAATTGGTTGAAAAATCAAATGTGTGTCCTTGGGTGCATGCTTAGGTCCCATGCAAGAAATGGGAATGAATTTCAAACACCAGGGCACCGTTGATTGCCGGCAAAACATTGAGATGCCTGGTTTTTAAATTCTAGTAAATCCAAAACTCGTCTGAAATTCATGAAACTTGGCATGCTATCATGGAGCGGCATCAACATGCCGTGGTACAAATTTTGTCCCATTTGGGGCAGGTTTGGGTATATGCTTCTCACAAACCGGAGCTTCTCACAACAAGCATGATGGTTTTCGGTAGGGAACGTCCCACATTTGTGGACGAAACGATATCCATTGCCTCTTATTGCTTTCAAATTTTTTTCTTGTGTCAACATAGAACAACAGGAGTGTTGTGTGATTTTTTGTGATTTTTCAGGGTTCGTTTGGACATTTTTATGCATTAACTGAGTTTTCAATGCATTTATGTGCATAATTCAAATTTGAACTACATGCACATGCTCCAGTGCATATAAATTGGTTGAAAAATCAAATATGTGTCCTTGGGTGCATGCTTAGGTCCCATGCAAGAAATGGGAATGAATTTCAAACACTAGGGCACCGTTGATTGCCGGCAAAACATTGAGATGCCTGGTTTTTAAATTCTAGTAAATCCAAAATTCTGTTAACCATTCACGTGACGCCACGTGTCTTGGTTTTAATGGTTGTAGGAGGTGCCATGCGGAAAACTGCTTGACCTTGACTGAACGGGAGGCATGCGAGCGCCCTCCGGTGCGCAGGCTGACCGAGAGGCGTGCAAGCTGTCCTTGAGTGCGCAGGCTCATGCTACCTCTTGAGCATGCGTTGGTTTTCCCTTGAAAAGGAAATGGTGATGCAGCAAAGTAGCGTAAGTATTTCCCTCAGTTTTTTAGAACCAAGGTATCAATCCAGTAGGAGGTTACACGCAAGTCGCCTTGTACCTGCACAAACAAATAATAACCTTCCAACCAACGCGATAAAGGGGTTGTCAATCCCTTTACGACCACTTGCAAAAGTGAGATCTGATAGAGATAATAAGATAAATATTTTTGGTATTTTTATGATATAGATTGGCAAGTAAAGATTGCAAAATAAACGGCGGCAGAAATAGCAAATTGATAGGAAAATAATATGATGAAAGATTGACACGGGGGCATAGGTTTCACTAGTGGCTTCTCTCAAGATAGCATAATCTACGATGGGTGGACAAATTACTGTCGAGCAATTGATAGAAAAGCGCATAGTTATGAGAATATCTAGGCATGATCATGTATATAGGCATCACGTCCACGACAAGTAGGCCGAAACGATTCTGCATCTACTACTATTACTCCACACATTGACCGCTATCTAGCATGCATCTAGAGTATTAAGTTCATAAGAACAGAGTAACGCATTAGGCAAGATGACATGATGTAGAGGGATAAACTCAAGCAATATGATATAAACCCCATCTTTTTATCCTCGATGGAAACAATACAATACGTGCCTTGCTGCCCCTGCTGTCACTGGGAAAGGACACCACAAGATTGAACCCAAAGCTAAGCACTTCTCCCATTGCAAGAAAGATCAATCTAGTAGGCCAAACCAAACTGATAATTCGAAGATACTTGCAAGGATATCAAATCATACATATAAGAATTCAGAGAAGAACCAAATATTGTTCATAGATAATCTTAATCATAAACCCACAATTCATTGGATCTTGACAAACACACCGCAAAAAGAATTACATCGAATAGATCTCCAAGAGAACCGAGGAGAACTTTGTATTGAGATCCAAAGAGAGAGAAGAAGCCATCTAGCTAATAACTATGGACCCGAAGGTCTGTGGTAAACTACTCACACATCATCAGAGAGGCTATGGTGTTGATGTAGAAGCCCTTCGTGATCTCACGGGTACAGAAGGTTGTGGCGATGGAAATAGGGTTTCGTGGTGCTCTCGGATGTTTTCAGGGTATATGAGTATATATAGGCGAAAGAAGTAGGTCGGTGGAGCCACGAGGGGCCCATGAGGGTGGGGGCGCGCCTCCCTACCTCGTGGCGCCTCGTTGCTTCCTTGACGTCCACTCCAAGTCTCCTGGATTGCATTTGTTCCAAAAATAACTCTCCCGAAGGTTTCATTCCGTTTGGATTCCATTTGATATTCCTTTTCTGCGAAACACTGAAATAGGCAAAAAACAGCAATTTGCACTGGGCCTTTGGTTAGTAGGTTAGTCCCAAAAATAATATAAAAGTGCATAATAAAGCCCATTAAACATCCAAAACAGATAATATAATAGCATGGAACAATCAAAAATTTTAGATACGTTGGAGACGTATCAGCTCACCGGGAAGCATGCGAGGTGTACGTTGCGCAGGCTCGCTGGGAAGCGAGCCCTTTGACTTCCATGGCCGCCCGCCTTGCTCGCATCCTCTCCATTAATGGCGCCCAAGCCGCAGTTTAATTCGCTTTTTAAATATAAAACACTCATCGCAAACATTTTAGTTAGAACACCCGTATGCAAACCGACAGCTTCCCGAGGAAGCCAAGAGAAAATGTGCTGAGCAGGATTTCTGCAGCTCTTGATCGCAAACGTTTTAGATAGAACACCCGTATGCAAAGTGAGAGCAGCGCAGGATTTGTGCATCCCTTCAACGCAAACGGTTGTTTTGGATGACCCGTATGCAACCACGTACAAACAATTTGGTAAGATTTGTCAATCCTTGTAACACTGCGATTTGTCAAAATATGAAGCTAAAAATCACTAGAAGTATCTAATTTTTGCAACTAAAATTCAGTAATTAAGCATAGATTTCATTCATAGATTAAGCAGTCGTTCTTAATTTATACAAGCAGTTCAACTCGACAGCTGAACCGACCAAACTTTTCCCCAATTGTTGCCAACCACGTACTGAAATAGCTAGTTCAACTGAACAAAATGACCCGTGTGCAACCACGTACAAACAATTTGGTAAGATTTGTCAATCCTTGTAACACTGCGATTTGTCAAAATATGAAGCTAAAAATCACTAGCAGTATCTAATTTTTGCAACTAAAATTCAGTAATTAAGCATAGATTTCATTCATAGATTAAGCAGTCATTCTTAATTTATACAAGCAGTTCAACTCGACAGTTGAATCGACCAAACTTTTCCCCAATTGTTGCCAACCACGTACTGAAATAGCTAGTTCAGCTGAACAAAATAGCCCCTATATACTAGCTAATTTTAAGTACGTTGTACAGTTTCACCACATCTATAGTCAGATGAACTGAACAAAATAGCCCCTAAATACTACTACTACTGCGGAGGGGCTTTGTACTACTTCCGGCTGCCTGTCCTCTGCTAAGCGCGCTAAGTAAGAGGCGGAGGAGGAGGATCCTACCGACGAGCTGGGCAACCGCAATGCGGTGCCTGCCGCTAATGCAGCTTCAGTGACGCTCGCCTCGAACGCCCTCTGCCGCTCCAGACGACCCCTCTCGAAGCGGTGGTTCCCCTCGTAGATCTCCTGATTCCTCGCCTCTGAGGCGGCGTGTGCCGTGGCCACTGCGGCGGTAAGGCTCTTTGCGTGCTCGACCAGGCGCTCCTCCTCCTCCTGCAGGAACTCGGTGTAGCGCACAAGGTCGTTGTCGCACGTGTGGGCATCCACTTCCAGCTCCCGCCTTCGGGCGGCGGTGGCGGAGCGGGTGATGACCCCAGCGGTCGACGGTGGGCTGGCGGCCATGGCGGCCGACGACGGGGTGGCGGCCACGACCACCACCTCTCGCCTTCGAGCCGCGGTGGCGGAGCGGGTGATGGCCACAGTGGCCAGCAGTGGGGCGGCAGCCACGACGGCCATCTCCCGCCTTCGGGCCGCGGCGACGGAGCGGGCGATGGCCCTGGCTTTCGATGGTGGTGTGGCGGCAATGGTGGCCGGCAACAGCTGCCGACGGGCACCGGCGGCGGAGCGTGTGGTGGGTGTTCCGCGCACACCCAACAGGGACGCCATGCGCACTACACTACGCCGGGGACTGCGCCGCCACCATGGTGTAGCCTCCCAACTAGAGTTGTCCTCTGATGACGGGGGAGTGGCTGAGCGACGACGACGGACCGGTGCCATTGGCGAATGTGGGAGAAGCAGGCGAGATAAGCTACAGGGATGGAGGGGAAAATGCGATGCAGGACTCGCCGGCCGTGAGGGTTTTTATAGCAGGCCGGTTAGAATTGGGATTTTGGGGGATTTCACCGAGTCAGGCGGGATGCTTGCGCGGGAACCTGCAAGGTTGCGCGGGAACGGGCTCACCGATGATTCATTGGCGCCATGTTTGGCAAAAAGAACGCCCCCGCGCACTGCGCAAGCTTGCGCTGTAAGCCGTCTGCGGCAGCGGGGTGACAAGACGTGCAAGATGAGGATGAAAGGCCACATACACATACGGTTAATAATTTTTTTTGCGATTTAATTACCTACTATACCACCGTCCTGGTTTATAAGTATGATTTAACTAATAAAATATGAATGCATGTCGCCAAAGATTATATAGTTGGATTTGTATTTGAACATAGTTTCCAATTATATAATTTTTAAAACATGCATTAACATTTTGTTGGTTAAATTTGAGGGCAAAGTATGGCACGGAATATAAAGGAGACTATAGACTAGACGGAGGTGGTACCACACGGCCGCTCTCTACGCAGCGACGCAACTGTCGGACGGCTTGTAGGCGACCATTTCCTGCGTGTTCAACTGCTCCATGCATGTGGTTGCTTGTGGTTCAGGCGGCCGCGGCGCGCTCTGCTCGCGTCCCTCCGGGTTCTCTGCCCTCGTCCCTCCACGCGCGCTGCCAGTGTTTTGGGCCGGCGCACGATCACGCACATTCATGTGCAAGCGGTTGCGCCGGGCGTGGCGCGACGATGCAGTTACCCGCTGCAAAAACTGCCATGCGGACGCGCCGAGAATCCACGCCGCCCGACCCCTTTTATTCTTGCGGCCATTTACCTTCATCTTTCATCTCACACGACACAATAAGCACACCCACGAGGACACATACAGAGAGAACATCCAGCGGTTCCAATGGCGCTCCCCGTGGCTCCAATGGCGCTCCCAGCGGCCGACGACGACAACGGCGGGCAGTTCACCACGCATCACGTAGTGGACACCCACGTGAGGGGGAAGGACCTCTCGGTGGTGTACACGAACGATCCGGTCTCGGTGGAGAGCTCCATCCAAACTATGGAGCAGTTCCTTGCCGAGGACAAGTACCGAGTGGTTGGCTTCGACCTCGAGTACAACATCGGTCGTGCCGGGCACGATCAGAAGGTTGCCGTCGCCCAGTTGTGCATGCGACATCACGTCCTCGTCTACCACTTCCACCTTGCCACAAGGCCTTGCGAGCGTTTCTCCAGGTTTATCAACAGCTCCGACTAAAGTTTCACTACGGTGGACACCACCAACGATCTAAAAGCGCTCAAGGTTTCAGAATTGAAATGCCCGAATCTTGTCAACATCCAGCACCACTACAAGGTCTGGGGCAGCGACAAAAGCAAACTGAACTCCCTGGTTGACCTCGCCTCGGCCATCATCGACCCCTACTACGCAAAGATGAAGCAAGAGAGCAATAAGGACAAGAACGCCTGGCACAGTGTGTGGCATAAGAGACTGGATGAACAACATGTCAAGTACGTGGCCATGGACGCGTACACAAGCTACGAGATGTACAGGCGGATCGTTGACATGAGGAACTGTCTTCTTCCTAACCCAGACGAGGGATCGAGCCACATAGCAGTGGCGGGAGCGTCACAAGAAGTAGATGACTAGACGATCGTTTCTCCTACTTTAGAATGCATGCAATTGTTTATTGAGGTGTGTGCGAATGATCTATATAGTCACTTATGTAATTGGATGTTTATTTCAGTTATATATATATACATGTTATTCTACTGTAGACAGAGCAATTCACACGGCTTATTAGCAGCAATCATTTGTGTTATTATTGGTCTTCGCACACATTTCACATTACGGACCTGTTTGCCGCGTATCACACACATCTTGTTCAGTTGAACCGTTTCCATTGTGTTGCCTAATCACACACAGTTCATCCCAGTGAACTATATGATGTATATCGCACACGCCTTCATATGGCTGCCCGTTTCTTTTGTGCCTCCTCATCTCAAACAGTTAATTGAGCTGAACCGTATGCCCTGCATCGCACACGCAACTAAATTCTGAACCGTGTTTGATGCATCTGTCATCGCAAACGTTTTACACCTTTTTTGACGGGTTTTTTACACCACCGTTTGCGATTATGGCATCACACACAGTTTCGTCGAAGGGTCTCTGATCGTAGTGACGCGTTTGGACCATCCTGCAGTAGTGATCTACCTTCGGGATTAGTTTTAGACCTGAATAATTGTTATTTGGTGCCAGTGTTAAGCATGAACATTATATCTGGATCTTGTTTGATGCGAGGCGGTTATTCATTTAAATCCGAGAATAATGGTTGTTCTGTTTATATGAGTAATATCTTTTTTGGTCGTGCATCCTTGAAGAGTGGTCTATTTTTGTTGAATCTCGATAGTAGTGACACACATATTCATAATAGTGAAGCCAAAAGATGCAGAGTTGATAATGATAGTGCAACTTATTTGTGGCACTGCCGTTTGGGTCATATTGGTGTAAAGCGCATGAAGAAACTCCATTCTGATGGACGTTTGGAATCACTTGATTATGAATCACTTGGTACTTGTGAACCATGCCTCATGGGCAAGATGACTAAAACTCCGTTCTCCGGAACAATGGAGGGAGCAACAGATTTATTGGAAATCATACATACTGATGTATGTGGTCCAATGAACATTGAGGCTCGCGACGGGTATCGTTATTTTCTGACCTTCACAGATGATTTGAGGAGATATGGGTATATCTACTTGATGAAACATAAGTCTGAAACATTTGAAAAGTTCAAAGAATTTCAGAGTGAAGTGGAAAATCATCGTACCAAGAAAATAAAGTTTCTATGATCTGATCGTGGAGGAGAATACTTGAATTATAAGTTTGGTCTTCATTTGAAACAATGCGGAATAGTTTCGCAACTCACGCCACCTGGAACACCACAGCGTAATGGTGTGTCCGAACGTCGTAATCCTACTTTATTAGAAATGGTGTGATCTATGATGTCTCTTACTGATTTACTGCTATCATTTTGGGGTTATGCTTTAGAGACAGCTGCATTCACGTTAAATAGGGCACCATCTAAATCCGTTGAGACGACACCTTATGAACTATGGTTTGGCAAGAAACCCAAGTTGTCATTTCTTAAAGTTTGGGGTTGCGATGCTTATGTGAAAAAGCTTCAACCTGATAAGCTTGAAGCCAAATCGGAGAAATGTGTCTTCATAGGATACCCAAAGGAGACTGTTGGGTACACCTTCTATCACAGATCCGAAGGCAAGACATTCGTTGCTAAGAATGGATCCTTTCTAGAGAAGGAGTTTCTCTCGAAAGAAGTGAGTGGGAGGAAAGTAGAACTTGATGAGGTAACTGTACATGCTCCCTTATTGGAAAGTAGTTCATCACAGAAATTAGTTCCTGTGACTACTACACCAATTAGTGAGGAAGCTAATGATGATGATCATATAACTTCAGATCAAGTTACTACTGAACCTCGTAGGTTGCTACCTCTTGAGCACTGCGTTGGTTTTCCCTTGAAGAGGAAAGGGTGATGCAGTAAAGTAGCGTAAGTATTTCCCTCCGTTTTTGAGAACCAAGGTATCAATCCAGTAGGAGACCACGCACGAGTCCCCCGCACCTACACAAACAAACAAGAACCTCGCAACCAACGCGATAAAGGGGTTGTTAATCCCTCAACGGTCACTTACGAGGGTGAGATCTGATAGATATGATAAGATAATATTTTCGGTATTTTTACGATAAAGATGCAAAGTAAAATAAAAGGCAATAAAAATAGCTAAGTGTTGGAAGATTTATATGATGGAAAATAGACCCGGGGGCCATATGTTTCACTAGTGGCTTCTCTCGAGAGCATAAGTATTACGGTGGGTGAACAAATTACTGTTGAGCAATTGACAGAATTGAGCATAATTATGAGAATATCTAGGTATGATCATGTATATAGGCATCACGTCCGCGATAAGTAGACCGACTCCTGCCTGCATCTACTACTATTACTCCACACATCGACCGTTATCCAGCATGCATCTAGAGTATTAAGTTCAAAAGAACAGAGTAACACTTTAAGTAAGATGACATGATGTAGAGGGATAAACTCATGCAATATGATATAAACCCCATCTTGTTATCCTAGATGGCAACAATACAATACGTGCCTTGCTGCCCCTACTGTCACTGGGAAAGGACACCGCAAGATTGAACCCAAAGCTAAGCACTTCTCCCATTGCAAGAAAGATCAATCTAGTAGGCCAAACCAAACTGATAATTCGAAGAGACTTGCAAATATAACCAATCATACATAAAAGAATTCAGAGGAGATTCAAATATTGTTCATAGATAAACTTGATCATAAACCCACAATTCATCGGTCTCAACAAACACACCGCAAAAGAAGATTACATCGAATAGATCTCCACAAGAATCGTGGAGAACTTTGTATTGAGATCCAAAGAGAGAGAAGAAGCCATATAGCTAATAACTATGGACCCGAAGGTCTGAGGTAAACTACTCACACATCATCGGAGAAGCTATGGTGTTGATGTAGAAGCCCTCTGTGATCAATGCCCCCTCCGGCAGGACGCCGGAAAAGGCCCCAAGATGGGATCTCACGGGTACAGAAGGTTGCGGTGGTGGAATTAGGTTTTCGTGGATGCCTCTGTTGGTTTGGGGGTACGTAGGTATATATAGGAGGAAGAAGTACGTCGGTGGAGCAACGTGGGCCCCACGAGGGTGGAGGGCGCGCCCAGGGGGGTAGGCGCGCCCCCTACCTCGTGCCCTCCTGGTTGCTTTCTTGAAGTAGGGTCCAAGTCCTCTGGATCACGTTCGTTCCAAAAATCACGTTCCCGAAGGTTTCATTCCCTTTGGACTCCGTTTGATATTCTTTTTCTGCGAATCACTGAAATAGGCAAAAACAGCAATTCTGGGCTGGGCCTCCGGTTAATAGGTTAGTCCCAAAAATGATATAAAAGTGTATAATAAAGCCCGTTAAACATCCAAAACATAATATAATATACCATGAAGCAATAAAAAATTATAGATACGTTGGAGACGTATCAAGCATCCCCAAGCTTAATTCCTGCTCGTCCTCGAGTAGGTAAATGATAAAAACAGAATTTTTGATGCGGAATGCTACTTGGCATAATTTCAATGTAATTCTCTTAATTGTGGTATGAATATTCAGATCCGAAAGACTCAAGACAAAAGTTTAATATTGACATAAAAATAATAATACTTCAAGCATACTAACTAAGCAATTATGTCTTCTCAAAATAACATGGCCAAAGAAAGTTATCCCTACAAAATCATATAGTCTGGCTATGCTCTATCTTCACCACACAAAGTATTTAAATCATGCACAACCCCGATGACAAGCCAAGCAATTGTTTCATACTTTTGGTGTTCTCAAACTTTTTCAATCTTCACGCAATACATGAGCGTGAGCCATGGACATAGCACTATATGTGGAATAGAATGGTGGTTGTGGAGAAGACAAAAAGGGAGAAGATAGTCTCACATCAACTAGGCGTATCAACGGGCTATGGAGATGCCCATTAATAGATATGAATGTGAGTGAGTAGGGATTGCCATGCAACGGATGCACAAGAGCTACAAGTATATGAAAGCTCAACAAAAGAAACTAAGTGGGTGTGCATCCAACTCGCTTGCTCACGAAGACCTAGGGCATTTCGAGGAAGCCCATCATTGGAATATACAAGCCAAGTTCTATAATGAAAAATTCCCACTAGTATATGAAAGTGATATCATAGGAGACTCTCTATCATGAAGATCATGGTGCTACTTTGAAGCACAAGTGTGGTAAAAGGATAGTAACATTGTCCCTTCTCTCTTTTTCTCTCATTTTTTTATTTGGTCCTTTTCTCTTTTTTTATGGCCTCTTTTTTTTGTTTAGTCCGGAGTCTCATCCCGACTTATGGGGGAATCATAGTCTCCATCATCCTTTCCTCACTTGGGACAATGCTCTAAAAATGATGATCATCACACTTTTATTTACTTACAACTCAACAATTACAACTCAATACTTAGAACAAAATATGACTCTATGTGAATGCCTCCGGCGGTGTACCGGGATATGCAATGAATCAAGAGTGACATGTATGAAATAATTATGAACGGTGGCTTTGCCACAAATACGATGTCAACTACATGATCATGCGAGGCAATATGACAATGATGGAGCGCGTCATAGTAAACGGAACGGTGGTAAGTTGCATGGCAATATATCTCGGAATGGCTATGGAAATGCCATGATAGGTAGGTATGGTGGCTGTTTTGAGGAAGGTATATGGTGGGTGTATGATACCGGCGAAAAGTGTGCGGTATTAGAGAGGCTAGCAATGGTGGAAGGAAGAAAAGTGCGTATAATCCATGGACTCAACATTAGTCATAAAGAACTCATATATTTATTGCAAAAATCTACAAGTTATCAAAGCAAAGTATTACGCGCATGCTCCTAGGGGGATAGATTGGTAGGAAAATACCATCGCTCGTCCCTGACCGCCACTCATAAGGAAGACAATAAATAAATAAATTATGCTCCGACTTCATCACATAACGGTTCACCATACGTGCATGCTACGGGAATCACAAACTTTAACACAAGTATTTCTCAAATCCACAACTACTCAACTAGCATGACTCTAATATCACCATCTTTATATCTCAAAACAATTATCAAGCATCAAACTTCTCATAGCATTCAACACACTCATAAGAAAAAATTTATTAATCTTGAGTGCCTATCATAATTAAAGCAAATTACCATGCTGTTTTGTAGGACTCTCAAAATAATATAAGTGAAGCATGAGAGAACAATAGTTTCTATAAAACAAATCCACCACCATGCTCTAAAAGATATAAGTGAAGCACTAGAGCAAGAACTATATAGCTCAAAAGATATAAGTGAAGCACATAGAGTATTCTAATAAATTCTGAATCATGTGTGTCTCTCTTAAAAGGTGTGTACAGCAAGGATGATTGTGGCAAACTAACAAATAAAGACTCAAATAATACAAGACGCTCCAAGCAAAACACATATCATGTGGTGAATAAAAATATAGCTCCAAGTAAAGTTACCGATGGAAGTAGACGAAAGAGGGGATGCCTTCCGGGGCATCCCCAAGCTTTGGCTTTTTGGTGTCCTTAGATTATCTTGGGGTGCCATGGGAATCCCCGAGCTTAGGCTCTTTCCACTCCTTGTTCCATAATCCATCAAATCTTTTACCCAAAACTTGAAAACTTCACAACACAAAACTTAACAGAAAATCTCGTGAGCTCCGTTAGCGAAAGAAAACAAAACACCACTTCAAGGTACTGTAATGAACTCATTGTTTATTTATATTGATGTTAAACCTACTGTATTCCAACTTCTCTATGGTTTATAAACTATTTTATTAGCCATAGATTCATCAAAATAAGCAAACAACACACGAAAAACAGAATCTGTCAAAAACAGAACAGTCTGTAGTAATCTGTAACTAACGCAAACTTCTGGAACTCAAACAATTCAGACAAAATAGGACGACCTAGAAATTTTGTTTATTGATCAGAAGCAATTGGAATCAATATTTTATCACGTTCTGGTGATTTTTAACAATTATTTTCGTGAACAGAAAGTTTCTGGAATTTTCAGCAAGATCAAATAACTATCATCCAAGAAGATCCTATAGGTTTAACTTGGCACAAACACTAATTAAAACATAAAAACACATCTAACCAGAGGCTAGATCAAATATTTATTCCCAAACAGAAGCAAAAACTAAAAAACTAAAAATAAAATTGGGTTGCCTCCCAACAAGCGCTATCGTTTAACGCCCCTACTAGGCATAAAAGCAAGGATAGATCTAGGTATTGCCATATTTGGTAGGCAATCCATAAGTGGCTCTCATAATAGATTCATAAGGTAATTTTATTTTCTTTCTAGTGAAGTGTTCCATGCCTTTCCTTAACGGAAATTGGAATCTAATATTCCCTTCCTTCATATCAATAATTGCACCAATCGTTCTACGGAAAGGTCTACCAAGAATAATAGGACATGAAGGATTGCAATCTATATCAAGAACAATGAAATCTACGGGCACATAGTTCCTATTTGCAACAATAAGAACATCATTAATTATTCCCATAGGTTTCTTAATAGTGGAATCCGCAAGGTGCAAGTTTAAAGAACAATCATCAAAATCACGGAAACCTAGCAAATCGCACAAAGTTTTTGGAATCGTGGAAACACTAGCACCCAAATCACACAAAGCATAGCATTCATGATCTTTAATTTTAATTTTAATAGTAGGTTCCCACTCATCATAAAGTTTTCTAGGAATAGAAACTTCCAACTCAAGTTTTCTTCATAAGATTGCATCAAAGCATCAATGATATGTTTAGTAAAAGCTTTATTTTGACTATAAGCATGTGGAGAATTTAGCACGGATTGCAACAAGGAAATACAATCTATCAAAGAGCAATTATAATAATTAAATTCCTTGAAATCCAAAATAGTGGGTTCATTAATATCTAGGGTTTTGATCTCTTCAATCCCACTTTTACCAATTTTTGCATCAAGATCTAACAACTCCGAATTTTTGGAACGCCTTCTAGGTAAAGGTGGATCATATTCAGTCCCATCATTATCAAGATTCATATTGAAAAACAAATATTTAATAGGGGACACATCAATAACTTTTAGATCTTCATCTTTATTTTCATAGAAACTAGAAGAACACGCTTTCACAAAGTAATCTTTCTTAGCACGCGTCCTAGCGGTTCTTTCTTTGCACTCATCAATGGAAATTCTCATGGATTTGAGAGACTCATTGATATCATGCTTAGGAGGAATAGATCTAAGTTTCAAAGAATCAGCATCAAGAGAAATTCTATCAACGTTCCTAGCCAATTCATCAACTTTAAGCAATTTTTCTTCAAGCAAAGCATTGAAATTCTTTTGCGAATTCATAAATTCTTTAACACTAGTCTCAAATTCAGAAGGAATCTTATTAAAATTTCCATAATAATTGTTGTAGGAATTGCCATATTTATTAGAGGAATTACTAGGGTACGGCCTAGGATTAAAGTTTCCTCTATACGCGTTGTTACCAAAATTATTCTTACCAACAAAATTCACATCCATAGATTCATTATTATTCTCAATCAAAGTAGACAAAGGCATATCATTAGGATCGGAAGAAACACTTTTATTAAATAATTTCATTAGTTCATCCATCTTTCCACTCAAAACATTAATTTCTTCTATCGCATGCACTTTTTTATTAGTAGATCTTTCAGTGTGCCATTGAGAATAATTAACCATAATATTATCTAGGAGTTTAGTAGCTTCTCCTAAAGTGATTTCCATAAAAGTGCCTCCCGCGGCCGAATCTAAAAGATTTCTAGAAGCAAAATTCAATCCGGCATAAAATTTTTGTATAATCATCCACAAATTCAAACCATGTGTAGGGCAATTACGTATCATTAATTTCATCCTCTCCCAAGCTTGTGCAACATGTTCATGATCAAGTTGCTTAAAATTCATAATATCGTTTCTAAGAGAGATGATCTTAGCTGGAGGAAAATACTTAGAGATAAAAGCATCTTTGCACTTATTCCAAGAATCAATACTATTTTTAGGCAAAGACGAAAACCAAGCTTTAGCACGATCTCTAAGCGAAAAAGGAAATAGCTTCAATTTAACAATATCATTGTCCACATCTTTCTTCTTTTGCATATCACAAAAATCAACGAAGCTATTTAGATGGGTAGCGGCATCTTCACTAGGAAGGCCGGCGAATTGATCTTTCATGACAAGATTCAACAAAGCAGCATTAATTTCACAAGATTCAGTATCGGTAAGAGGAGCAATCGGAGTGCTAAGAAAATCATTGTTGTTGGTATTGGTAAAGTCACACAATTTAGTATTATCTTGAGCCATCGTGACAAGCAAACAATCCAACACACGGGCAAACAAGAAGCAAGCAAAAAAGAGGCGAACGGAAAAGAGAGGGCGAATAAAACGGCAAGGGTGAAGTGGGAGAGAGGAAAACGAGAGGCAAATGGCAAATAATGTAATGCGAGGGAGATGAGTTTGTGATGGGTACTTGGTATGTCTTGACTTGACTTGGCGTAGATCTCCCCAGCAACGGCGCCAGAAATCCTTCTTGCTACCTCTTGAGCACTGCGTTGGTTTTCCCTTGAAGAGCAAAGGGTGATGCAGTAAAATAGCGTAAGTATTTCCCTCAGTTTTTGAGAACCAAGGTATCAATCCAGTAGGAGACCACGCACGAGTCCCTCGCACCTACACAAACAAACAAGAACCTCGCAACCAACGCGATAAAGGGGTTGTCAATCCCTCAACGGTCACTTACGAGAGTGAGATCTGATAGATATGATAAGATAATATTTTTGGTACTTTTTATGATAAAGATGCAAAGTAAAATAAAAGACAATAAAAATAGCTAAGTGTTGGAAGATTTATATGATGGAAAATAGACCCAGGGGCCATATGTTTCACTAGTGGCTTCTCTCGAGAGCATAAGTATTACGGTGGGTGAACAAATTACTGTTGAGCAATTGACAGAATTGAGCATAGATGAGAATATCTAGGTATGATCATGTATATAGGCATCACGTCCGCGATAAGTAGACCGACTCCTGCCTGCATCTACTACTATTACTCCACACATCGACCGCTATCCAGCATGCATCTAGAGTATTAAGTTCAAAAGAACAGAGTAACGCTTTAAGTAAGATGACATGATGTAGAGGGATAAACTCATGCAATATGATATAAACCCCATCTTGTTATCCTCGATGACAACAATACAATACGTGCCTTGATGCCCCTACTGTCACTGGAAAAGGACACCGCAAGATTGAACCCAAAGCTAAGCACTTCTCCCATTGCAAGAAAGATCAATCTAGTAGGCCAAACCAAACTGATAATTCAAAGAGACTTGCAAAGATAACCAATTATACATAAAATAATTCAGAGGAGATACAAATATTGTTCATAGATAAACTTGATCATAAACCCACAATTCATCGGTCTCAACAAACACACCGCAAAAGAAGATTACATCGAATAGATCTCCACGAGAATCGTGGAGAACTTTGTATTGAGATCCAAAGAGAGAGAAGAAGCCATCTAGCTAATAACTATGGACCCGAAGGTCTGAGGTAAACTACTCACACATCATCGGAGAGGCTATGGTGTTGATGTAGAAGCCCTCCGTGATCAATGCCCTCTCCGGCAGGACGCCGGAAAAGGCCCCAAGATGGGATCTCACGGGTACAGAAGGTTGCGGCGGTGGAATTAGGTTTTCGTGGATGCCTCTGTTGGTTTGGGGGTACGTAGGTATATATAGGAGGAAGAAGTACGTCGGTGGAGCAACGTGGGCCCCATGAGGGTGGAGGGCGTGCCCAGGGGGTAGGTGCGCCCCCCTACCTCGTGCCCTCCTGGTTGCTTTCTTGACATAGGGTCCAAGTCCTCTGGATCACGTTCGTTCCGAACATCACGTTCCCGAAGGTTTCATTCCATTTGGACTCCGTTTGATATTCTTTTTCTGCGAAACACTGAAATAGGCAAAAAAACATCAATTCTGGGCTGGGCCTTTGGTTAATAGGTTAGTCCCAAAAATGATATGAAAGTGTATAATAAAGCCCGTTAAACATCCAAAACAGAATATAATATAGCATGAAGCAATCAAAAATTATAGATACGTTGGAGACGTATCATAGGTCAACCAGAGTAAGATCCGCACCAGAGTGGTACGGTAATCCAGTTCTGGAGGTCATGTTACTTGACCATGACGAACCTACGAACTATGAGGAAGCGATGATGAGCCCAGATTCCGCGAAATGGCTTGAGGCCATGATATCTGAGATGGGATCCATGTATGAGAACAAAGTGTGGACTTTGGTTGACTTGCCCATGATCGGCAAGCCATCGAGAATAAATGGATCTTCAAGAAGAAGACTGACACTGACGGTAATGTTGCTGTCTACAAAGCTCGACTTGTTGCGAAAGGTTTTCGACAAGTTCAAGGAGTTGACTATGATGAGACCTTCTCACCCGTAGCGATGCTTAAGTCCGTCCGAATCATGTTAGCAATTGCTGCATTTTATGATTCTGAAATTTGGCAAATGGATGTAAAGACTGCATTCCTGAATGGATTTCTGGAAGAAGAGTTGTATATGATGCAACCCGAAGGTTTTATCAATCCAAAGGATGCTAACAAAGTGTGCAAGCTCCAGCGATCCATTTATGGACTGGTGCAAGCATCTCGAAGTTGGAATAAACGTTTTGATAGTGTGATCAAAGCATATGGTTTTATACAGACTTTTGGAGAAGCCTGTATTTACAAGAAAGTGAGTGGGAGCTCTGTAGCATTTCTAATATTATATGTGGATGACATATTGTTGATTGGAAATGATATAGAATTTCTGGATAGCATAAAAGAATACTTGAATGAGAGTTTTTCAATGAAAGACCTCGGTGAAGCTGCTTATATATTGGGCATCAAGATCTATAGAGATAGATCAAGACGCTTAATTGGACTTGCACAAAGCACATACCTTGATAAAGTTTTGAAGAAGTTCAAAATGGATCAAGCAAAGAAAGGGTTCTTGCATGTGTTACAAGGTGTGAAGTTGAGTTAGACTCAATGCGCGACCACTGCAGAAGATAGAGAGAAAATGAAAGTCATTCCCTATGCTTCAGCCATAGGTTCTATCATGTATGCAATGCTGTGTACCAGACCTGATGTGTGCCTTGCTATTAGTTTAGCAGCGAGGTACCAAAGTAATCCAGGAGTGGATCACTTGACAGCGGTCGAGAACATCCTGAAATACCTGAAAAGGACTAAGGATATGTTTCTCGTTTATGGAGGTGACAAATAACTCGTCGTAAATGGTTACGTCAATGCAAGCTTTGACACTGATCCGGATGACTCTAAGTCACAAACCGGATACATACTTATATTGAAGTGTGGAGCTGTAAGTTGGTGCAGTTCTAAGCAAAGCGTCGTGGTGGGATCTACGTGTGAAGCGGAGTACATAGCTGCTTCGGAAGCAGCAAATGAAGGAGTCTGGATGAAGGAGTTCATATCCGATCTAGGTGTCATACCCAGTGCATCGGGTCCAATGAAAAGCTTTTATGACAATACTGGTGCAATTGCCTTGGCAAAGGAATCCAGATTTCACAAGAGAACAAAGCACATCAAGAGACGCTTCAATTCCATCTGCGATCAAGTCAAGGAGGGAGACATAGAGATTTGCAAGATACATACGGATCTGAATGTTGCAGACCCGTTGACTAAGCCTCTCTTACGAGCAAAACATGATCAACACCAAGACTCCATGGGTGTTAGAATCATTACTGTGTAATCTAGATTATTAACTCTAGTGCAAGTGGGGGACTGAAGGAAATATGCCCTAGAGGCAATAATAAAGTTGTTATTTATATTTCCTTATATCATGATAAATGTTTATTATTCATGCTAGAATTGTATTAACCGGAAACTTAGTACATGTGTGAATACATAGACAAACAGAGTGTCACTAGTATGCCTCTACTTGACTAGCTCGTTGAATCAAAGATGGTTAAGTTTCCTAGCCATAGACATGAGTTGTCATTTGATTAACGGGATCACATCATTAGAGAATGATGTGATTGACTTGACCCATCCATTAGCTTAGCACGATGACCGTTTAGTTTATTGCTATTGCTTTCTTCATGACTTATACATGTTCCTATGACTATGAGATTATGCAACTCCCGAATACCGGAGGAACACTTTGTGTGCTATCAAACGTCACAACGTAATTGGGTGATTATAAAGATTCTCTACAGGTGTCTCTGATGGTGTTTGTTGAGTTGGCATAGATCGAGATTAG
Organism: Triticum aestivum; assembly: GCF_018294505.1. Lineage (NCBI taxonomy): Eukaryota > Viridiplantae > Streptophyta > Magnoliopsida > Poales > Poaceae > Triticum > Triticum aestivum. The sequence continues at coordinate 58,739,814 of NC_057805.1, forward strand.
GATTTGTCACTCCGATTGTCGGAGAGGTATCTCTGGGCCCTCTCGGTAATGCACATCACTATAAGCCTTGCAAGCAATGTGACTAATGAGTTAGTTGCGGGATGATGCATTACGGAACGAGTAAAGAGACTTGCCGGTAACGAGATTGAACTAGCTATTGAGATACCGACGATCGAATCTCAGGCAAGTGACATACCGATGACAAAGGGAACAACGTATGTTGTTATGCGGTTTGACCGATAAAGATCTTCGTAGAATATGTAGGAACCAATATGAGCATCCAGGTTCCGCTATTGGTTATTGACCCGAGACGAGTCTTGGTCATGTCTACATAGTTCTCGAACCTGTAGGGTCCGCATGCTTAACGTTCGATGACGATCGGTATTATGAGTTTATGTGTTTTGATGTACCGAAGGTTGTTCGGAGTCCCGGATGTGATCACGGACATGACAAGGAGTCTCGAAATGGTCGAGACATAAAGATCGATATATTAGAAGGCTATGTTTGGACATCGGAATGGTTCCGGGTGAGTTCGGGCATTTACCGGAGTACCGAGGGGTTACCGGAACCCCCCGGGGAGTCATTGGGCCTTAATGGGCCTTAGTGGGAGAGAGGAGGAGGCGGCCAAGGTGGCTCCCCCCAAGCCCAATCCGAATTGGGAGGGGGGGCCGGCCCCCCTTTCCTTCTCTCCCTCTCCCTCTTCCTTCTTCTCCTACTCCAACTAGGGAAAGGGGGAATCCTACTCCCACCGGGGGTAGGACTCCCCCCTTGGGCGCGCCATGAGAGGGCCGGCCCTCCCCTCCTCCACTCCTTTATATACGGGGGAGGGCGGGCACCCTATAGATAGACAAGTTGATTGTTTAGCCGTGTGCGGTGCCCCCCTCCACAGATTTCCACCTCAGTCATATTGTTGTAGTGCTTAGGCGAAGCCCTGCGTCGGTACTTCATCATCACCGTCATCACACCGTCGTGCTGACGAAACTCTCCCTCGACCTTAGCTGGATCTAGAGTTTGTGGGACGTCACCGAGCTGAACGTGTGCAGATCGCGGAGGTGCCGTACTTTCGTTACTAGGATCGGTCGGATCATGAAGACGTACGACTACATCAACCGCGTTGTCATAACGCTTCCGCTTTCGGTCTACGAGGGTACGTGGACAACACTCTCCCCTCTCGTTGCTATGCATCCCCTAGATGGGTCTTGCGTGTGCGTAGGAATTTTTTTGAAATTACTGCGTTCCCCAACAATGTCATAGGTGGATGTGGCCGTCCAGCGGCCCGTGATGGGAGGGGCGGTGTTTATGTGAGTTGTGGCCTCCTCGTCATCGTCCATGTCATCGGCCTCCTTAGAGGCATATTCTAACATGTCGGTTAAATCTTCAACAATGGCTATCAAGTGGGTGGTGGGTGGGACATAAAATTCCATGTGGCCTACCTCGAGGCTCCGTTGGGCATGAGCCAAGGATGGGCCGACTATAACAGCCATCATCTGGATCCGGTCAAGAACCTCGCTCAACAAGGCGAGGCTGGTCGGAGTGGCATATGAAGTTTCCTTGGAGCTGTCCTCCGTCGCGGTGGTGGGGTGAGGCACGGGTTCGGTCAGGGCAAAACCTTGATTGTTGGGCGCCGTACTTGCGTCAAGGCGGAGAAGGGCGAGTTTGGCGGGGGTTGACTCCCTATCTTCAGACACTAAATCCTTGTCAAGGCTCAAGGCTGAATCCTCGTCGAGGAGGGATGGTCCGAACAGGGTTGACTCCTGGTCTTCGGACATGGGAGACGCTTCCGAGCTTGACGCTGGTTGCGTTGTAAGGGCCGATCTGGAGATCGGATCGGGAATAGCCCCCAAGGCCAATACTTCGGTGGCCATGGCTGTTGCATGTGAGGCTGAGAAGCCCGAGAAGATCAGATCGCCTCGAGCATTGGTGATATACTCGAAGTTGCCGAACCTGATCTGGCGTCCAGGGGCGAAATTGTCGATCTGGTTGAGGTGACTGGTCGCGTCGGCATGTAGAACGATGCTGCCGAACGTGAAAAGTTGCCCGGGGACGAAGATGTATCCGGTGCCGATGTTGTCTCCGATGATCATGCGAGCCATCGATCCTTTGGCGATCCGACAACGGAACTATCAATGAAAGCACAAATGTCAGTGTCAAAACTGGTGGATCTCGGGTAGGGGGTCCCGAACTGTGGACCTTGGATCGATGGGGAACAGTAGACATAGGACACGATGTTTCCAGGTTCGGGCCCTCTCTAGGAGGTAAACCCTATGCCCCGCTTGATTATATTGCTTGTGTATAAGAGGGTTACAAAGTAGATCTACCACGTGATCAGACGAACTAAACCCTAACTAGTAGGATGGGAATTGTTCCTCTCTCCTCTGCGGATTAAGCCCCCTGGTTTATATAGACACTAGGGGTACTAGGGTTTATAGATAGTCGGTTACATGAAGTAAACATCAGATCGTCCATCATGACTTGGGGTGCACTTCAAGGCATAAGAAGTCTTTAATCCAGATATGGCGCGGCCCAACAGTCCGGCCCATGAGAGATAGGCTGCCCCCCCCCCAAGGTCCCCCTAGTCCAGGACTCCCAAACTCCCTCCATTCGCAAATATAAGATGTTTTTGGATATTATAATATGAACTACATATGGACTAAAATAAGTGAACAAACACATTGAACATTCTATATACATTCAATTCAGAAAAAGTTTAAACATCTTATATTTGTGAAGGGGGGAGTAGAACATAGCCTATCCATACATTTTCATAACTATTGGCAACTATTTTTGTATAAATTTGTTGGCATGAATTCGATGCTATCAAATAAAAATACAGTGATAGTCGTGCCAAGAAAAGAACGCATCCTTCAAAGAATGCAGAAAAAGTACTTTTAATGTCCGTTACATTCAAAATTAGATGAAACCTTTTTTTTAAATAGGGGACTTGAAGGTTCCAAAGGCTGGCATTAATATTGCAAATCATTGCAACAATGCACAAAGGACCAAAGAAAGTAATTTTCTGATCAAGCTCTTCCTGTTTGCAGACATGACCCCGAAGAAGATAGAAAAAGACAATCCAGTCCTGACGCAAACTGTGACCTCGTCACAAATGTTTTGGCCACCATCTCTGACCAAAAACCATGCCATTGTAAGGTGAGCCTCCCTAGACTGAAGGTTGAAAATGGCGACAACAAAGGGTAGGATGACAGTGATCAACCCTAGCATGCCAATAATTACACAAAGATACTTAATGAGTTGATCAACTCTAACCATTGAGGTCACTACAGAGTTCTAAGAGAAATGAACAACATCCATGCCAACTTACTTATACCCACAATGCTCCAGATCGGAAGGGCCGGAACGAGGATTTGCATCCCTATCACCTTTCGTCTCCATGACGACGAAGAAAAAAAGGGGATGGGGAATACGATTCAGCTTGATCTAACGGGCTACCGAGTTTATTCTTGAAGCTCCCGCCAAATCTACCTCTAGCAGCAGTTGTCCAAAAAATGGATGCGCTAACACGCAATAGCTTTCGCATTGAAAAATGGTCGAAAGCATAACCATGTAGCTACCCGATGCTGCTTGCTGGCATCGAAGCAAAGCTCCATGGCATCATAACACCAGGCGCAACAAGGGGAAAACTAAATCTAGACCTACTATTTACAACCGTGACCCAACCTTATCTCCCATCGCCACTTCGGCCGGCTAGAACGTTAGAGAAGATGGGAGAGGAGCTGGGGATCTACGAGCGACTTTCAAGAGAAGCAATGAGGAGAGAGAAAAGGTTTTCTAATGCACATTAGCTAAGCCCGTCGCTTTTTACCATTGGCGACTTTAAGTTTTGAGACCATGCATACGCGGAACAGGAGCAAAATCACCTTATTTTTATACCCCCATGCTTAATAAGGTCCATCAATCATATACTTCAGTAGATAGCACAAATGTGACACACAAAGCACCGGCTGATATTGACAACAAAGTAAACCATACCACAATTGAAAGATCGGATGGTGCATGAAGGGCAGCACACAAGTGCCCTAGGAGGAATGCACACCATCTAAGAATGGACCGAATGGTCACACTCTCCTCGTCTACTCTATGCACAATAACCATGACCTAAGGTCATCTCAAGCTGATCCCTAAAAACCTTTAGTGGGGCAAAATAAGAAGCTAACCGCACCTAGCTGAACTCTTACAAATTTAGAGTAGTAAATTTTTAAGGAGTTATCCCCAAAAGGCAGACCAAATCTCTCAAATATACTTGACCGACGCCACATATGAGTATTATCGACCATTGCCCTCTCATGTGTTGGGTAACGTAGTAATTTCAAAAAAATTCCTACGCACACGCAAGATCATGGTGATGCATAGCAACGAGAGGGGAGAGTGTTGTCCACGTACCCTCGTAGACCGACAGCGGAAGCGTTATCACAACGCGGTTGATGTAGTCGTACGTCTTCACGATCCGACCGATCAAGTACCGAACGCACGGCACCTCCGAAGTTCTACACACGTTCAGCTCGATGACGTCCCTCAAACTCCGATCCAGCCGAGTGTTGAGGGAGAGTTTCGTCAGCACGACGGCGTGGTGACGATGATGATGTTCCACCGACGCAGGCTTCGCCTAAGCTCCGCGATGGTATTATCGAGGTGTAATCTGGTGGAGGGGGGCACCGCACACGGCTAAAATATCGTATATCAAGTGTGTTCTTAGGTGCCCCCTGCCCCCGTATATAAAGGAGCAAGGGGGAGGCCGGCTGCCCTAGGCGCGCCAAGGAGAGAGGGGGAGTCCTCCTCCTAGTAGGAGTAGGACTCCCCTTTCCTAGTCCTACTAGGAAAGAAGGGGGGAAGGAAAGAGAGGGAGAGGGAGAGGGAAAGGGGGCTGCGCCCCCCTCTCCTAGTCCAACTAGGATTCCCCTTGGGAGGGGGCGCGCCACCTCATGGCTGCTGCCCTCTCTCTCCCCTCAAGGCCCACCAAGGCCCAATACTTCCCCGGGGGGTTCCGGTAACCCTCCGGCACTCCGGTTTAATCCGAAACTTCTCCGGAACACTTCCGGTGTCCGAATATAGTCGTCCAATATATCAATCTTTACGTCTCGACCATTTCGAGACTCCTCGTCATGTCCGTGATCACATCCGGGACTCCGAACAACCTTCGGTACATCAAATCACATAAACTCATAATATAACTGTCATCGTAACTTTAAGCGTGCGGACCCTTTGGGTTCGAGAACTATGTAGACATGACCGAGACACCTCTCCGGTCAATAACCAATAGCGGGACCTGGATGCCCATATTGGCTCCCACATATTCTACGAAGATCTTTATCGGTCAGACCGCATAACAACATACGTTGTTCCCTTTGTCATCGGTATGTTACTTGCCCGAGATTCGATCGTCGGTATCTCGATACCTAGTTCAATCTCGTTACCGGCAAGTCTCTTTACTCGTTCCGTAATACATCATCTCGCAACTAACTCATTAGTCACAATGCTTGCAAGGCTTATAGTGATGTGCATTACCGAGTGGGCCCAGAGATACCTCTCCGACAATCGGAGTGACAAATCCTAATCTCGAAATACGCCAACCCAACAAGTACCTTTGGAGACACCTGTAGAGCACCTTTATAATCACCCAGTTACGTTGTGACGTTTGGTAGCACACAAAGTGTTCCTCCGGTAAACGGGAGTTGCATAATCTCATAGTCATAGGAACATGTATAAGTCATGAAGAAAGCAATAGCAACATACTAAACGATCGGGTGCTAAGCTAACGTAATGGGTCATGTCAATCACGTCATTCTCCTAATGAGGTGATCCCGTTTAATCAAATGACAACTCATGTCTATGGCTAGGAAACATAACCATCTTTGATTAACGAGCTAGTCAAGTAGAGGCATACTAGTGACACTCTGTTTGTCTATGTATTCACACATGTATTATGTTTCCGGTTAATACAATTCTAGCATGAATAATAAACATTTATCATGATATAAGGAAATATATAATACTTTATTATTGCCTCTAGGGCATATTTCCTTCAGTCTCCCACTTGCACTAGAGTCAATAATCTAGATTACATAGTAATGATTCTTACACCCATGGAGTCTTGGTGCTGATCATGTTTTGCTCGTGGAAGAGGCTTAGTCAACGGGTCTGCAACATTCAGATCCGTATGTATCTTGCAAACTTCTATGTCTCCCACCTGGACTAAATCCCGGATGGAATTGAAGCGTCTTCTGATGTGCTTGGTTCTCTTGTGATATCTGGATTCCTTTGCTAAGGCAATTGCACCAGTATTATCACAAAAGATTTTCATTGGTCCCGATGTACTAGGTATGACACCTAGATCGGATATGAACTCCTTCATCCAGACTCCTTCATTCGCTGCTTCCGAAGCAGCTATGTATTCCGCTTCACACGTAGATCCCGCCACGACACTTTGCTTGGAACTGCACCAACTGACAGCTCCACCGTTCAATGTAAATACGTATCCGGTTTGCGATTTCGAATCGTCCGGATCAGTGTCAAAGCTTGCATCAACGTAACCCCTTACGATGAGCTCTTTGTCACCTCCATAAACGAGAAACATATCCTTAGTCCTTTTCAGGTATTTCAGGATGTTCTTGACCGCTGTCCAGTGATCCACTCCTGGATTACTTTGGTACCTCCCTGCTAAACTTATAGCAAGGGACACATCAGGTCTGGTACACAGCATTGCATACATGATAGAGCCTATGGCTGAAGCATAGGGAACATCTTTCATTTTCTCTCTATCTTCTGCAGTGGTCGGGCATTGAGTCTTACTCAATCTCACACCTTGTAGTACAGGCAAGAACCCTTTCTTTGCTTGATCCATTTTGAACTTCTTCAAAACTTTGTCAAGGTATGTGCTTTGTGAAAGTCCAATTAAGCGTCTTGATCTATCTCTATAGATCTTAATGCCTAATATATATGCAGCTTCACCGAGGTCTTTCATTGAAAAACTCTTATTCAAGTATCCCTTTATGCTATCCAGAAATTCTATATCATTTCCGATCAGTAATATGTCATCCACATATAATATCAGAAATGCTATCGAGCTCCCACTCACTTTCTTGTAAATACAGGCTTCTCCAAAAGTCTGTATAAAACCAAATGCTTTGATCACACTATCAAAGCGTTTATTCCAACTCCGAGAGGCTTGCACCAGTCCATAAATGGATCGCTGGAGCTTGCACACTTTGTTAGCTCCCTTTGGATCGACAAAACCTTCCGGTTGCATCATATACAACTCTTCTTCCAGAAATCCATTCAGGAATGCAGTTTTGACATCCATTTGCCAAATTTCATAATCATAAAATGCGGCAACTGCTAACATAATTCGGACAGACTTAAGCATCGCTACGGGTGAGAAGGTCTCATCGTAGTCAATCCCTTGAACTTGTCGAAAACCTTTCGCAACAAGTCGAGCTTTATAGACAGTAATATTACCATCAGCGTCAGTCTTCTTCTTGAAGATCCATTTGTTTTCAATGGCTTGCCGACCATCGGGCAAGTCAACCAAAGTCCATACTTTGTTTTCATACATGGATCCCATCTCGGATTTCATGGCTTCAAGCCATTTTGCGGAATCTGGGCTCACCATCGCTTCTTCATAGTTCGTAGGTTCGCCATGGTCTAGTAACATGACCTCCAGAACAGGATTACCGTACCACTCTGGTGCGGATCTTGATCTAGTTGACCTACGAAGTTCAGTAATAACTTGATCTGAAGTTTCATGATCATTATCATTAACTTCCTCACTATTTGGTGTAGGTGTCGCAGAAACTGATTTCTGTGATGATCTACTTTCCAATAAGGGAGCAGGTACAGTTACCTCATCAAGTTCTACTTTCCTCCCACTCACATCTTTCGAGAGAAACTCCTTCTCTAGAAAGGATCCATTCTTAGCAACGAATATCTTGCCTTCGGATCTGTGATAGAAGGTGTACCCAACAGTCTCCTTTGGGTATCCTATGAAGACACATTTCTCCGATTTAGGTTCGAGCTTATCAGGTTGAAGTTTCTTCACATAAGCATCGCAACCCCAAACTTTAAGATACGACAACTTTGGTTTCTTGCCAAACCATAGTTCAAAAGGCGTCGTCTCAACGGATTTCGATGGTGTCCTATTTAGAGTGAATGCAGCCGTCTCTAAAGCATAACCCCAAAACGATAGCGGTAAATCAGTAAGAGACATCATAGATCGCACCATATCTAATAAAGTACGATTACGACGTTCGGACACACCATTACGCTGTGGTGTTCCGGGTGGCGTGAGTTGCGAAACTATTCCGCATTGTTTCAAATGTAGACCAAACTCGTAACTCAAATATTCTCCTCCACGATCAGATCGTAGGAATTTAATTTTCTTGTTACGATGATTTTCAACTTCACTCTGAAATTCTTTGAACTTTTCAAATGTTTCAGACTTATGTTTCATTAAGTAGATATACCCATATCTGCTCAAATCATCTGTGAAGGTGAGAAAATAACGATATCCGCCACGAGCCTCAATATTCATCGGACCACATACATCTGTATGTATGATTTCCAACAAATCTGTTGCTCTCTCCATAGTACCGGAGAACGGTGTTTTGGTCATCTTGCCCATAAGGCACGGTTCGCAAGTACCAAGTGATTCAAATCAAGTGATTCCAAAATTCCATCAGTATGGAGTTTCTTCATGCGCTTTACACCGATATGACCCAAACGGCAGTGCCACAAATAAGTTGCACTGTCATTATTAACTCTGCATCTTTTGGCTTCAACATTATGAATATGTGTATCACTACTATCGAGATTCATTAAAAATAGACCACTCTTCAAGGGTGCATGACCATAAAAGATATTATTCATATAAATAGAACAACCATTATTCTCTGATTTAAATGAATAACCGTCTCGCATTAAACAAGATCCAGATATAATGTTCATGCTCAACGCTGTCACCAAATAACAATTATTTAGGTCTAATATTAATCCCGAAGGTAGATGTAGAGGTAGCGTGCCGACGGCGATCACATCGACTTTGGAACCATTTCCCACGCGCATCGTCACCTCGTCCTTAGCCAATCTTCGCTCAATCCGTAGCCCCTGTTTCGAGTTGCAAATATTAGCAACAGAACCAGTATCAAATACCCAGGTGCTACTACGAGCATTGGTAAGGTACACATCAATAACATGTATATCACATATACCTTTGTTAACCTTGCCATCCTTCTTTTCCGCCAAATACTTGGGGCAGTTCCGCTTCCAGTGACCAGTTTGCTTGCAGTAGAAGCACTCAGTTTCAGGCTTAGGTCCAGACTTGGGTTTCTTCTCCTGAACAACAACTTGCTTGCTATTCTTCTTGAAGTTCCCTTTCTTCTTCCCTTTGCCCTTTTTCTTGAAACTAGTGGTTTTACTGACCATCAACACTTGATGCTCCTTTTTGATTTCTACCTCCGCTGCCTTTAGCATTGCGAAGAGCTCGGGAATAGTCTTATTCATCCCTTGCATGTTATAGTTCATCACGAAGCTCTTGTAGCTTGGTGGCAGTGATTGAAGAATTCTGTCAATGACGCAATCATCCGGAAGTTGAACTCCCAGTTGAATCAAGTGATTATTATACCCAGACATTCTGAGTATATGCTCACTGACAGAACTATTCTCTTCCATCTTGCAGCTATAGAACTTATTGGAGACTTCATATCTCTCAATCCGGGCATTTGCTTGAAATATTAACTTCAACTCCTGGAACATCTCATATGCTCCATGACGTTCAAAACGTCGTTGAAGTCCCGGTTCTAAGCCGTAAAGCATGGCACACTGAACTATTGAGTAGTCATCAGCTTTGCTTTGCCAGACGTTCATAACTTCTGGCGTAGCTCTTGCAGGAGGCCTGGCACCTAGCGGTGCTTCCAGGACGTAATTCTTCTGTGCAGCAATGAGGATAATCCTCAAGTTACGGACCCAGTCCGTGTAATTGCTACCATCATCTTTCAACTTAGCTTTCTCAAGGAACGCATTAAAATTCAACGGAACAACAGCACGGGCCATTTATCTACAATTAACATAGACAAGCAAGATACTATCAGGTACTAAGTTCATGATAAATTTAAGTTCAATTAATCATATTACTTAAGAACTCCCACTTAGATAGACATCTCTCTAATCATCTAAGTGATTACGTGATCCAAAGCAACTAAACCATGTCCGATCATCACGTGAGATGGAGTAGTTTCAATGGTGAACATCACTATGTTGATCATATCTACTATATGATTCACGCTCGACCTTTCGGTCTCTGTGTTCCGAGGCCATATCTGTACATATGCTAGGCTCGTCAAGTTTAACCTGAGTATTCCGCGTGTGCAACTGTTTTGCACCCGTTGTATTTGAACGTAGAGCTTATCACACCCGATCATCACGTGGTGTCTCAGCACGAAGAACTTTTGCAACGGTGCATACTCAGGGAGAACACTTTTATCTTGAAATTTTAGTGAGAGATCATCTTATAATGCTACCGTCAATCAAAGCAAGATAAGATGCATAAAGGATTAACATCACATGCAATCAATATAAGTGATATGATATGGCCATCATCATCTTGTGCTTGTGATCTCCATCCCCGAAGCACCGTGCTCGTGATCTCCATCTCCGAAGCACCGTCATGATCACCATCGTCACCGGCGCGACACCTTGATCTCCATCGTAGTATCGTTGTCGTCTCGCCAAATAATTGCTTTTACGACTATCGCTACCGCTTAGTGATAAAGTAAAACTATTACATGGTGATAGCATCTCATACAATAAAGCGACAACCATATGGCTCCTGCCAGTTGCCGATAACTCGGTTACAAAACATGATCATCTCATACAACAAATTATATCACATCATGTCTTGACCATATCACATCACAACATGCCCTGCAAAAACAAGTTAGACGTCCTCTACTTTGTTGTTGCAAGTTTTACGTGGCTGCTACGGGCTTAGCAAGAACCGTTCTTACCTACGCATCAAAACCACAACGATAGTTTGTCAAGTTGGTGCTGTTTTAACCTTCGCAAGGACCGGGCGTAGCCACACTCGGTTCAACTAAAGTGAGAGAGACAGACACCCGCCAGTCACCTTTAAGCAACGAGTGCTCCGAACGGTGAAACCAGTCTCGCGTAAGCGTACGCGTAATGTCGGTCCGGGCCGCTTCATCTCACAATACCGCTGAACCAAAGTATGACATGCTGGTAAGCAGTATGACTTATATCGCCCACAACTCACTTGTGTTCTACTCGTGCATAGCATCAACGCATAAAACCAGGCTCGGATGCCACTGTTGGGAACGTAGTAATTTCAAAAAAATTCCTACGCACACGCAAGATCATGGTGATGCATAGCAACGAGAGGGGAGAGTGTTGTCCACGTACCCTCGTAGACCGACAGCGGAAGCGTTATCACAACGCGGTTGATGTAGTCGTACGTCTTCACGATCCGACCGATCAAGTACCGAACGCACGGCACCTCCGAAGTTCTACACACGTTTAGCTCGATGATGTCCCTCGAACTCCGATCCAGCCGAGTGTTGAGGGAGAGTTTCGTCAGCACGACCGCGTGGTGACGATGATGATGTTCCACCGACGCAGGGCTCCGCCTAAGCTCCGCGACGGTATTATCGAGGTGTAATCTGGTGGAGGGGGGCACCGCACACGGCTAAAATATCGTATATCAAGTGTGTTCTTAGGTGCCCCCTGCCCCCGTATATAAAGGAGCAAGGGGGAGGCCGGCTGCCCTAGGCGCGCCAAGGAGAGAGGGGGAGTCCTCCTCCTAGTAGGAGTAGGACTCCCCTTTCCTAGTCCTACTAGGAAAGAAGGGGGGAAGGAAAGAGAGGGAGAGGGAGAGGGAAAGGGGGCTGCGCCCCCTCTCCTAGTCCAACTAGGATTCCCCTTGGGAGGGGGCGCGCCACCTCATGGCTGCTGCCCTCTCTCTCCCCTCAAGGCCCACCAAGGCCCAATACTTCCCCGGGGGGTTCCGGTAACCCTCCGGCACTCCGGTTTAATCCGAAACTTCTCCGGAACACTTCCGGTGTCCGAATATAGTCGTCCAATATATCAATCTTTACGTCTCGACCGTTTCGAGACTCCTCGTCATGTCCGTGATCACATCCGGGACTCCGAACAACCTTCGGTACATCAAATCACATAAACTCATAATATAACTGTCATCGTAACTTTAAGCGTGCGGACCCTTTGGGTTCGAGAACTATGTAGACATGACCGAGACACCTCTCCGGTCAATAACCAATAGCGGGACCTGGATGCCCATATTGGCTCCCACATATTCTACGAAGATCTTTATCGGTCAGACCGCATAACAACATACGTTGTTCCCTTTGTCATCGGTATGTTACTTGCCCGAGATTCGATCGTCGGTATCTCGATACCTAGTTCAATCTCGTTACCGGCAAGTCTCTTTACTCGTTCCGTAATACATCATCTCGCAACTAACTCATTAGTCACAATGCTTGCAAGGCTTATAGTGATGTGCATTACCGAGTGGGCCCAGAGATACCTCTCCGACAATCGGAGTGACAAATCCTAATCTCGAAATACGCCAACCCAACAAGTACCTTTGGAGACACCTGTAGAGCACCTTTATAATCACCCAGTTACGTTGTGACGTTTGGTAGCACACAAAGTGTTCCTCCGGTAAACGGGAGTTGCATAATCTCATAGTCATAGGAACATGTATAAGTCATGAAGAAAGCAATAGCAACATACTAAACGATCGGGTGCTAAGCTAACGGAATGGGTCATGTCAATCACGTCATTCTCCTAATGAGGTGATCCCGTTTAATCAAATGACAACTCATGTCTATGGCTAGGAAACATAACCATCTTTGATTAACGAGCTAGTCAAGTAGAGGCATACTAGTGACACTCTGTTTGTCTATGTATTCACACATGTATTATGTTTCCGGTTAATACAATTCTAGCATGAATAATAAACATTTATCATGATATAAGGAAATATATAATACTTTATTATTGCCTCTAGGGCATATTTCCTTCATCATGCCGCCACCACCATCCAACCTCGTCGTCGCCACCACAACTTCCCTTGATTCCAATCGAAATGGAACTGGAAGCCGACTCCGCTACCCTGCTGCTCGACACCGCCAGAATCAACCCTCCGCCGCCGTTGATACGTCTCCGATGTATCTATAATTTATGAAGTATTCATGCCATGTTTACAACAATTTCATATGGTTTTGGTATGATTTGATTAGAACTAACCCGGACTGCCGCTATTTTCAGCAGAACTACCATGGTGTCGTTTTTTGTGCAGAAATAGAAGTTCTCGGAATGGGCTGAAAATTTATGGCGATTTTTTATGGACCAAAAGAGACCCCCGAAGCACAAGAGTTGGACCAGGACCTTCACGAGAAAGCGACAAGCCAGGGGGGCGTGCCCTACCCCCAGGGAGGGTGCTCCCGGCTTGTCGCTGCCTCATGGACCCCCTTGTCGTGAGACCGACGCCAAAAATTCTTATAAATACCCAAACCTCCGAAAAGAACCCTATAACGGAAGTTCCGCCGCCGCAAGCCTCTGTAGCCATGAAAAATCAATCTAGGCCCTCTCCGGCACCCTGCCGGAGGGGGCCATCATCACCGAAGGCCATGGAGGAGGAAGCTGGAAGGGGCCATCATCACCATGGAGGCCAAGGACCAGAGGGAGAACCTCTCCCCATCTAGGGGGAGGCCATGGAGGAGGAAGCACAAGGGGAGACTCTCTCCCCCTCTCTCTCTCGGTGGCGCCGGAGTGCCGCCGGGGGAACCATCGCCGCGGTGATCGTCTTCATTAACGTCACCATCTTCATCACCTTCATCTCTTTTAAGCGGTCCACTCTCCCGCACCCCGCTGTAAGTCGCTACTTGAACATGGTGCTTTATGCCACATATTATGATCAAATGATGTGTTGCCATCCTATGATGTTTTGAGTAGATTTCTTTTGTCTTTTGGGTTGATTGATGATCTAGATTGGTTTGTGTTGTATGTTTTATTTCGGTGCTGTCCTATGGTGCCTTCCGTGCCGCGCACACATGAAGGATTCCCGTTGTAGGGTGTTGCAATATGCTCATGATTCGCTTATAGTGGGTTGCTAGAGTGACAGAAGCTTAAACCCGAGTAAGGGGGTTGTTTGCGTATGTGATAAAGGGGACTTGATGCTTTAATGCTATGGTTGGGTTTTACCTGAATGATCTTTAGTAGTTGCGGATGCTTGCTAGAGTTCCAATCATAAGTGCATATGATCCAAGTAGAGAAAGTATGTTAGCTTATGCCTCTCCCTCATATAAAATTGCAATAATGATTACCGATCTTGTTAACAATTGCCTAGGACAATTCCGCACACCGACCCATCACCATTCCACACTCGCTATTTATAATATATTGTAATATATTCTAACCTTATGTTAATAGCACCTAGTTTTTATATTTTAGTTGTCCGATATCATGCAAAGTTATCCTCTTCATACCCACAACGTAGTTTTATTTCTCGTTTCTAGATGGAAGCAAACGTTCGGTGTACGTACAGTCGTATCAGTGGCAGATAGGACTTGAGAGAATATTGATCTTGTAGTAATCATGTTTTATAGTTTTTGTTTCAATAAAGTGCCAAGTAAAGCCTTTGGGATAGCATGGATGATAGTTGGCTTGATTCTGTGCAAAAACAGACACTTTTGCTTCCAGTAACAGAATTGTTTAAATTCACTGGAGCACGATAAAATTCTGAATTTTTTACACATGACTGGTATGCAAATTTCATAAGTTGTCCTAATTTGTCAGGATTTTTGGATTTACAGAAGTATGGTTAATGTTCAGATCATTACAGATTGTTCTGTTTTTGACACATTCCATTTTCAATGCATAGTTTGCTTGTTTTCTAGTTTCTATGGCTTATATTGCTCAATATAAATTGTAGAAATGACATGGTACAGTAGGCATTGTGTGAGAAAAATTATTAATCTTATCTCGATAGTACCAAAGTGAATGATTTGTCTTTATCATACTAACCCATCTCACGAAGTTCCGTTAAGTTTTGCGTGACTGAAATTTTCAAGTTTTGAGTGAGATGTCGATATGAGGAGAATAAGGAGTGGAAAAACTCTAAGCTTGGGGATGCCCAAGGCACCCCAAGGTAACATTCAAGGAAGACTCAAGCTCCTAAGCTTAGGTATGCCCCGGAAGGCATCCCCTCTTTCTTCTTCAAAACTATAGGTAAACCTTACTCGGAGCTATATTTTTATTCGTCACATGATATGTGTTTTACTTGGAGCGCATTTTCATTTTACTAGCAGTCTGAATAAAATCATTGGATCTAAAATCTTGAATGAGAGAGAGAGAGTCCTCACATGGCTATTTACCTACTTGACTACTCATTGATCTTCACTTATATCTTTCTGGAGTAGTTTGTCATTCACTCTCGTGCTTCACTTATATCCTATGAGTAAATGGTTAAATGAATTGAATATCATAAATCTGAAATTATATATGTTTCATAGGCTTATCCCATGGGGAGTAATGACTTCACATATAAGAACTATATGTGGTAAAATTTATTGAAAGTTAGCAAACACAACATTGGCCACTTGAACAGTTCATGAAAGAATATTGAAGGAAGAGAGATTTCACGTATAAATATACTATCATGGACATCTTCTATGATTATGAGCCCCATTAATTATTTTCAAAATTGAGCAAATTAGTTAAAGTTGGACAAGGAAGACAACGTAATGAGTTATGTTTGGGTTTATTTGTATAGAAGTTATATTGTTATGGATCCTCCAACATGTGGTGCTTGCTTAGGATCTTTTGCTAGGCAAAATTTTGTACTAAGTAGAGATACTACTTGTGCTTCCAAAACCCTTAAACCCCGTTTCATGCCATGAGTGTCCACCATATCTACCTATGGATTGAATCAGATCCTTCAAGTAAGTTGTCACCGGTGCAAAAAGCAATAAAAATCGCTCCTAAATATGTATGATCTTTTATTGTAAGGGAAAATAAGCGTTGTACGAACTTGTGATGGTAAAGAAATAAAAGTGACGGACTGCATAATAAAGGTTGCTATCACAAAGGGAAATACAACGTGACGTTTCTTTGCATTAAGGGTTTGCACATCCAAAATTAAAAAGCGCATGACAACCTCTGCTTCCCTCTGCAAAGGGCCTATCTTTTACTTTCATGTATTTACTTTTATGCAAGAGTCAATAGTATTCCTTCTTATTTCAACATCAATCATTCTTTAGTTGGCAAGCATCATGTGATGGGAATGATCCAAGCATATATGGCCATTCAAATATATTTGATCATGAATTATTATTGTTGACAATTATCTATATGATAAATAAGTTGGGAGGCGAAACATTAAGCCCCTATCTTTCTCTGTGTTTGACGGATGCTATTTGTTCTAAAAATATGCTTTGAGTGTTAGCAATCATGGAAGACTATATGATAGTTGAGTATGTGGAATTTGCTAAATCAAAGCTCTTACATAGACCCTTCCTGAAAATGAGATGAATTGCAATTGTTCGGTGACTGAAAGCCTAGTTTGTTAGTTTTCAAGAAACTTTATGGTCTATACTTTAACATGTGAATAGATTGCTACTTGATCATGAGAAGTTTTATGAAATGAGCTACTGTTTATGATAAAGAATAATGCTAGAAAATGTGTTTGGAACTATCATTGATCAAATTTATGCACTATGCTAGCATTCACACTTCATGAATTATTTGTTTTATCATTTACCTACTCGAGGACAAGCAGGAATTAAGCTTGGGGATGCTGATACGTCTCCGGCGTATCTATAATTTATGAAGTATTCATGCCATGTTTACAACAATTTTATATGGTTTTGGTATGATTTGATTAGAACTAACCCAGACTGACGCTGTTTTCAGCAGAACTACCGTGGTGTCATTTTTTGTGCAGAAATAAAAGTTCTCGGAATGGGCTGAAAATTTACGATGATTTTTTTATGGACCAAAAGAGACCCCCAAAGCATAAGAGTTGGACCAGAAGCTTCACAAGGAAGCGACAAGCCAGGGGGCACGTCCTACCCCCCCCCCCTCCCGGGAGGGTGCTCCCGGCTTGCCGCTGCCTCGTGGACCCCCTTGACGTGAGACCGACGCCAAAAATTCTTATAGATACCCAAACCTCCGAAAAGAACCCTAGATCGGAAGTTTCGTCGCCGCAAGCCTGTGTAGACATGAAAATCAATCTAGGCCCTCTCCGGCACCCTGCCGGAGAGGGCCATCATCACCGGAGGCCATGGAGGAGGAAACTGGAAGGGGCCATCATCACCATGGAGGCCAATGACCAGAGGGAGAACCTCTACCCATCTAGGGGGAGGCCATGGAGGAGGAAGCACAAGGGGGAGACTCTCCCTCTCTCCCTCTCTCTCTCTCTCTCTCTCTCTCTCTCTCTCTCGGTGGCACCGGAGTGCCGCCGCGGTGATCGTCTTCATCAACGTCACCATCTTCATCACCTTCCTCATCTCTTTTAAGCGGTCCACTCTCCCGCACCCCGCTGTAATCCCCTACTTGAACATGGTGCTTTATGCCACATATTATGATCCAATGACGTGTACCCATCCTATGATGTTTTCAGTAGATTTCTTTTGTCTTTTGGGTTGATTGATGATCTAGATTGGTTTGAGTTGTATGTTTTAGTTTGGTGCTGTCCTATGGTGACTTCCGTGCCGCACACATGTGAAGGATTCCCACTGTAGGGTGTTGCAATATTCTCATGATTCCCTTATAGTGGGTTGCTAGAGTGACAGAAGCTTAAACCCGAGTAAGGGGGTTGTTTGCGTATGGGATAAAGGGGACTTGATACTTTAATGCTATGGTTGGGTTTTACCTTAATGATCCTTAGTAGTTGTGGATGCTTGCTAGAGTTCCAATCATAAGTGCATATGATCCAAGTAGTGAAAGTATGTTAGCTTATGCCTCTCCCTCATATAAAATTGCAATAATGATTACCGATCTTGTTAACAATTGCCTAGGACAATTCCGCACGCCGACCCATCATCATTCCACACCTGCTATTTATAATATATTGTAATATATTCTAACATTATGTTAACAGCACCTAGTTTTTATATTTTAGTTCTCCGGTATCATGCAAAGTTATCCTCTTCATACCCACAACGTAGTTTTATTTCTCGTTTCTAGATGGAAGCAAACGTTCGGTGTACGTAGAGTCGTATCAGTGGAAGATAGGACTTGAGAGAATATTGATCTTACCTTTAGCTCCTTGTGGATTCGACACTCAATACTTAACACTTCCATCTTTGGAAATGCTACAATGATTCCTTGCACTTGGGGATTATCACCGCCTACACGAAGGAAGAGGTTGGGGACAAAAAATGCTCTGAACAGACGTGCCATCATCAAAGACTGGTGGAAAGGCCATAGTGGGTGCGATGACGCCCAGTTGCCCTCCCGCTGCTCCGACTAGCAGCAAGCGGGCAAGGATGCCAAGGGAGGCGATGAATACGCTCACCGAGGTGACGAAGAAGAAGAATAAGAAGGTGGTCAGACTGATGCCTACACCGCCTTCTTCTCGTTTGGTGGCTTGTAGCCCAGGTCCGGTAAACCCCTACACTCCTCCGGTGCGTTCGGCCGCTGCAGTCGCGATCGAGGATCATGACTGTCAAGTGATGATATTCCGAAGAGTTTTTTTGTGCCTTTTCTTTTTTGGCCGACACATTGATGATGGTTTGCGATCGTGAGGTTTGAGTTTATTGTTTTTTTATTGTAGTGTGGAGAAGGGGGATGTTGCAAGCTCTATGTCTTAATTGCATGTGCCACACATCCAAGGCCTCGACGATCTAGATTATAATAGTGATAGTATGCTCAAGAAGAAGATTCCGAGGAGAACAATGATCCCGGTGTGGAGGAGATTTAATATCCCGTGGATACTCAAGCAAGCACCGAGAGATCAAAGACAAAAAAACTACTCCCAAGACGAAGACTTGTTTTGTGCCATGCTTGGATGAACGTGTCACCTGATGCATTGGTAGGCACAGACCAAACCAAGGACAGATTTTGGAGCAGGATTGAGACTACTATTTCAACACCGTGAGTTTGTAACCGTCTCATCCCACCGCACTCAAGGCTCTCTTGGACATTGTTGGGGCACTATCAAATAGTAATGTTGTTGGGGAACGTAGTATTTCAAAAAAAATCCTACGAACATGCAAGATCTATCTAGGAGAAGCATAGCAACGAGCGAGGAGAGTGTGTCCATGTACCCTCGTATACCGAAAGCGGAAGCGTTTAATAATGCGGTTGATGTAGTCGAACGTCTTCACGATCCAACCGATCCAAGTATCGAACGTACGGCACCTCCGTGTTCAGCACACGTTCAGCACGATGACGTCCCTCGAGCTCTTGATCCAGTTGAGGACGAGGGAGAGTTCCGTCAGCACGACAGCGTGGCGACGGTGATGATGAAGTTACCGGCGCAGGGCTTCGCCTAAGCACTACGACGATATGACCGAGGTGTGTAACTGTGGAGGGAGGCACCGCA